>NC_091691.1:71645000-72270000 GCF_041296265.1 Equus caballus | reverse complement strand
AATATCTTTCTCCAATTATACACTGAACTCCTGGAGATGAGTAACAGTATCATGCAGTATTCTTATTCCCCAGAGTGGCTGATCCCCATTCCAAATGCTTATATGTACTTTTACTTTTTGTTCTAAAGATAACTCTTTTGAACCCCAGACTGAAGTGTTGGTGGCTGACAAGACCGGGGCGGGGGCAGAACAGTCACAGGTCGGGGTTCTCTCTTGTGTGGTATGCGTGGAAGACCCCTGACTGGCACACCCTTCTGCTCCTCACGCCTACTCTCCTCGCACTCTGAAAATTCCAGTTGTGGCTCCCATCTCAGCACAGGAGAGATGGAGCCTTGGCCCTTTCCTCACAGAGCCCCATCCCATCTGTCTTGCTGCCTGGCACTTCACAGAGCCCTGGTCTCTGGGAAGCGGTCTCCTTTCTGCCTCTACATTCTCAAGCGGAATGTCTTCCCTGCTGCTCTGTACTTACCCTAGACAGCCCCATTGTTCAGGACTCAGCCCAAGTCCCACCTACTCCTTGAAGCTTTCTGAGGGCTGTCCAACAGCTGGAGGTGCTGGGCTTCCCTGCGCTCCCAGTGAAGTTCAGTTACTTAGCCCTAGATGACAGTCCTTTGCAGCTCCTCCACTGGTTTCTATGAGTTCTCGCGGAGTCTTTCACCAGACTGAAAGCAGAGACAATGTCCTCTCCATCTCTCAGGATCCCCACAGTACCCATCAGTCTATCACATGCACGTTTGAATGTCAATGAGCAAACCAAGTTTGCTGAATCAGAGGGTTAAAAAGTTAACGAGCTTCACTGAAAACTCTGGACAGCTAGATTGGGTCCAACTTAGAGGGCACTGGGTTTTGTCCTTCCTACTGTGGTCAGAAGACCTCAGTGCAGCAAGATACCTATGTGTGGCCTGCCCCTCAATATCAGCCAGCTGGACCTTAATCATCAGGGCTTCCCTGCTCCTGCCAGATGCAGTTCATGTTCATGATTAGCATTCATTTCCTTGTGGCAATTCTAAATTCACACTTGAACTTTGTCTCACCTCTGCTGCCATGCCCAAACTATTCTACCCACCAAGAATGTCCCCTTGTTCCAAATCCACCATCAAACCCAAAACCACAACCTCCTTGAAGCCTTCCCTGACTGCACCTTAGTCCTGATCACACAAATAGCATAATTCCACTTAGATCATGCTCCCACTTTGGCTGCAGACTGATGCTTTCCATCTGAGCTAACCATATCTCTCCAGATATACTATCCACTCTCCAAGGGCAAAAGCCACATCTCATACCAGACCTTTCTCACCCAACAGTGCCAGGAACAATGGCTCACATGAGCTGCAAGGCTGAGACTTTAATAAATATCTGTGGATCTAAAAATTTACTGTAATTGAGCTCTGGAGTACAAAGTAATAAGCAGAAAGAAGACCCACAGGGCTTTCACATCAAATCATCCTTTTTAGCCACCATTATTAATCAATACTTTCTTTAAAAAAAATCAAAGCTCTCACTGCTCAAATAACAACAGGTCACAGACAGAGCCACTGCAAAGGACTTGCCACCAGATTTCATTATTCTGCCACAAGCACACAACACTGCCCCAACGGCTTCTGCTGCATTCTCAGGCTACTATGTTGGATGGATCAAGTTCAGCATCTCCAATTTCCACATCTCTCCAGCCCCAAGTTCAAACCCCAAGCAGCTTCTTTCTGCCGAGAGAATTGCAAATCCTTGGCAAATAGAAGAAATAATGAAGAAATTGCTTTTCACCCAGTTTGGCTAATCGTGTTACTTGCTTTTTTTTTCCCCCCATCCCAAATTCTTTGCTAGATCTTAAGATAAAAATAATTGCAGCATCTCAGTAGCTTGTAGAGTCTCCTTCATCCTAAATATACAACCAGTGTGCCCCCTAATGAGTCAGAATTCCCACTAAATGTCCACAGGGCCTCAGGTCAAATCCCAACTTCGTGATCCCATCAAATCACAGAGGTGTCTGGCTTTGGATAGACTGGGTCATTCCTTTTGATCGCAAAATGCACAGAAACCAATTCGCTAGCTGCTATTGAACAAAGGGCAGACTCTGTGCTGTGCTGTGCTATGCGGTGGGGACTGACAGGACATCCCAGAAGCACAGACACAGCCTCCGTGGCTCACAGAATCTACACAAGGAAATAACGCCCAGCCCCCTAGATCCAGGAGGTTCATAAAGTAACCATAGCAGAGACTCCAGAAGCCTACAGGGCACAGAAAGTAGTAGCAAATCCCAGGTAGAGAATTTATTCTAGATTTTCCCGAAGCTGTCTTTGTCTGCATCATCTCCCTTGTCTCAACTCAGGTATGTCACCAAAGGGGGCCAGTTTTCAAAAAGACATAGAGAATCAATCCTTTTCCTCCATTCCACATTATTCTCTATGGTACTTCTTCTTGACTCACCATCCCCTCCTCTCCTTTCCCTGTCCTCCAAGTCTGGCTCTCTGGTTCTAACTGGGGAGCTTCTCCTAATCCTATTTCCCCTCCTGTAACTCTTTCATCCACAGCAAACACTTAGCAAAGTGTACCAATCCTCAGTGGGACTGGACTGGACAGTTGTTAAGGTGCCAGTAAACGGGGGTGAGGAGCTCTGAGCTTCAAGAAAACTTTAAAATTCTGAAGACACTTCTATCTATAGAATCACAAAATTTCAGAAGGGACCCTCCCTCCATATCAATGCAAACTCTTTCATTTTACCGTGGCTCAAAGTAAGAAACAGAAAGACAAGGCACCTTGTCCCACATCCTATGCTAATGGGTGGCCAGCCCCGCCTGCAGCTCCTGCCTCTCAGGAGCCATTCCCTGGAACTTTCCCCTCTGAGTACATTTTTCTGCTCAGCCTTCTCTTCCACTGTGGCCAGGCTCACTCAGTCACCGAGGAGCAGGAAAGCACTTGGACTTAAGTAGCAAAGAAGATTGCATGGTTAAGTGCCAAAATGAGTGTGGTGGACAAAAAATGCAATTGGAATTTTCAGAGAAAGTCAAGAGCTGTGTGTGCTAGAGTGACAATGAGACTCTAGTAGGCACTTAATAAATATTTGATGATTGAATGAATGAGTGAATCACTGACTGATAGGATGTACAAGTGGTAAGACATCATTAACTCTTAGGCTTTGAGGGAGAAACTGAGAGTAGGCAATTGCCCCTGAAAGATAGCCAAAAATATAAAAAGCTATTAACGTAAGTGGTTATTATTCACTTTGTCTAAGAGGTCCTTGCCAGCCCTGGTGGTCTAGTGGTTAAGATTCACGCTCTTACCGCCTCGGCCCAAGTTCCTTTCTTGGTCAGGGACCCAGACCACCCGTCTGTGAGTTGTCATACTGTGGCCGCTGAGTGTTGCTGTCATGCTGAAAGCTATGCCACCAGTATTTCAAATACCAGCAGGGTTACACCCATGGTAGTCAGGTTTCAGCAGAGCTTCCAGACTAAAACAGACTAGGAAGAAGGATCTGGCCATCCACTTCTGAAAAAATTGTTCATGAAAACCCTATGAATAGCTGGAGAGCATCGTCTGATATAGCATAGGAAGATGAGAGGATGGCACAAAAAGACTAAGCAGGGTTCCACTTGCTCTACACAGGGTTGCTAGGAGTCCAAATTGACTGGATGGCACTAACAACAACAAGAGGTTCTCATTGTATTGCTCCCCAGTGTAGAGCTTTAGTACCTAAGCCAGCATTCATTTTTAATATTCAATCTCTACATAATTCTGTGATTCATTCATGCAACAGAAATCATTCATATGGGGCAAAGTTTGCCCCTTTCTTCAAGGACTCACAGTCTAGAGAGGTAAGGGACACAAATAGCAAAGCAGCATGAGCTGAAGTGCACTGGAGACGGAGGTGAAGAGCTGAGAGCTGAGCTGATGTCCTAAGATGTAGACGCTCTCACTAAAAGGGACCAATCAGGGCACCTTCCAGAGAGGAGGTGGCAACACAGAGCAAGCTGAGGCATGGAGGTGGACATGTGTACAGAGTACCCAGGGTCAGTGAGGAAACCAATGTGACGGGAGCAGAGGCCTGTGCAAGTGTTGCGTAAAATGAGGTTCACTTGAGAACACCGCCAGGTGTCTGCTGCAGGCTGCTGGACAGGGCAAACCAGGAATCCTGGGAAAGAGAAAGAGGAGCAACTGGGAAGAGTCAGGGAACAAATGGACTGTGAAGAACTTTCCTGATTCCAGAAACCCTACTGGGTTTGCTGTGACAGAGGTAATCTTGCTATCAGTTCTTTCCCTGACAGGGGCTAAAAATTCAGTTCTGAACATCATTGCTCAGCCATTGCAGCTCCCTATGGAGACAGACCCTTCCCTGGCACTGTCTCCTCCTTGCCTCCCCTCTCTGTATGTCTCCATGTCAATGTCCTTTCCTCCTTCTCATTCCTGACTTAAAGGGGATTTCCTGAGCACCAAAACAACCTTGAGTCCAAATTAGATATTATCTGAGACTTTGAGTCTTAAATATACACGGCGCTGGAGGCGTCCATTAATTCAACTGATTTTAAAATATACACATATATACATTTTTTTTCATGAGTCAAGAACAAAAAACAACTGTTCCTTGACTGTCTTAGAACACAAGGGCCCCTGTGGGCATTTCTGGTCATACCAAGGGGTTACTAATCTCTGGGCTATGGCGACAATAATGCCAGGCACCAGTTTCCAGGAGGCAGCATGGAAATCCTCTCAGAGATCAATTACAAAAATTAGCTGGTATTATTTAATCCTTACAACCCCTGTGAAGCGGACAGGCTAAGCATCTTTATCCCAATTTTACTGATTAGGTGACTGAGGCTCAAAGAGGTTAAGTAATTTGTCGGGGGGTCATTTAGCAGAGAAGTAGTAGGGACAGGATCCAAAGCAGATCTGGTCACTTCAGGTGTGATGTTCTTCACACTTTAACGCAGCCACCTGGCCCCAGGTGGTGCACCAACCTGTGTCATTTCAGCAAGTCAGTGTATCAATTGCTTCCTCTTCTGAACGGGCATACAATGCTTATCTGGCCTCCATCCTTAGAAGAATCAAGGGGCAGACGTGATATGAAGATATTTTTGAAAAGAACAAAGTGCCATGCCTATGAAAGGGGGTTTTTAAATTTTCTTTTTTATTGTGGTAACATTGGTTTATAACATTATATAAATTTCAGGTGTACCTCATTATATTTTGATTCCTGTGTAGATTACATCCTGTTCACCACCCAAAGACTAATTACAGTCCATCACCACACACATGTGCCTAATCACCTGAAAGGGGGTATTTTTGAAAAGAAACGATAAGTTGGGTCAAGGATACATTTTTCCAACCTGGCAAGTTTCTGAAACCCTTTTCTGCACCCCCTTCATTCGCTATCCCTCTCCAGCACTTGGAAAGGTGGAAGCCTCTGCCTGCCTGGAGGGTCAGCTCAGCTGGCTTTGCCCATAATTATTTCACATAGGCCTCCCCAGCTCCTGGGGAGGGGTGCCTGCTTCTTCCTGAGGGATCCTGTGAACTTCCAGGCTGCTCACTTCTCCATTAGACCCTGGCATCATTTGCTCTGAACTGGATAGGAAGTCAACTGTGGGTTTCTAAGCCAAAGGCTTTTTTTATTATTTAAAAAACATAATGCTTCCTCAACCTTAGAGAGCACCCTCTAAGAGGGTAAAAAAATCAACTCTCTAAAGAAAGCTGCTCTCACTCCAACCTTTGAAACTTCCAGATGAAAAATAGAACAGCCACTAACAGACTCAGTCATCAAAGGGCACCAGGTCCCCCAAGAACTTTATATTGCCCCAACTTGGTGTGTCTAAGGCGAGATCAGAATCTAGAAGAAGGCTAAGTGAAAAGGGAAATGAAACTCAGAGCCAAACGAGAACGCAGGAGGGCATCTTCCCCTGCATTCATGAAGAAAACACCATGGGCATCTTGGTGTTGACTTTCCTGCACTCACCAAGCATCTGTGACTTTGTGAAGAGTTTGTGAAACAAGAGGGTTATCTTTAGAAACAGCTATTAAGGAAGCCCAAACCCATGGTGACAGGTATGATGGTGGAGCTCCTTATTTAATCCTGGCCCAAAACATTTTGGGACACTCACTAGGTTTCATAATATCCCAAAAGATAAGAATGGAATTGAATAGTTTTGTTCCCTTCTTCACAGGAACCCAAGAAGCAAGCACAGTGATATGTGGCAAGGACTCTGTCATGCTTCCTTTCTTCAGGGCAATGTTGCTACCCTTCCAAGACAAGAGCAGCCTCCTGACCCCCACCACCTCACTGGACGGCTCCCACACAGTGGGTCCCTGAGCAAATTCAATAACATCACCCCATGTTTTAATACGCTGCAACTCCTGACAATGCTAACGTGTTAACAACAATTTCCCCCATTCTTCTGGCAGGAGCAGAACTGAAGCAACTTGAAATGCCATCAGCAAAAAATTATTTATTTCCCATTCCTGAGCAGCAGAGAAAACAAGGTTTCATTGGCTGGGTTTGCCTTCAATAGCTTTCTGGTTTCAATTAAAACTTCAAGTCTCCAAGGGAAAAACTGGCATTCTGGGAGGCTGAGGCCCAGCCAAGTTTCAGTGTCTCCACAAGAATCCAGAAAGGATGTCCCATCCATCTAGCCACTTCTCATCTTCATCCGTTTGCATATTGTATAGAAGGTTCAGAGCAGAGATTGAAGTACAACTAAAAGTAATGGCCAGGTTGAAAAAACTCTCCTCTCCTACACGTACATTTTTGTGCCAGAGAAGTATTGATTTAGCCCCTAATGGAATTGAAAGTCAAGATAGCAGCAGAAACGGAATCGGGAATCCAAGGGGAAGTGCCTACCTATTTATTTCTTCTTCAGCAAACTCCTGCCTCTCCCCAATGATCATTTTCAACTAAATTCGACAAAGATTCCAAGCACTGTTTCCTCTTTCCCCCCAATTCTCATTTAGATCAGGTGATTTACAGGGCAACTTGCCATTAATAATGCAAGAACATGAGCAGAAGCCCTCACAGCACCAAGGGGCTCCTTGGTTCACTCAGGGATACCCCCAGGCTTCCCCTGTGTGAAGTCCAGAACGGTCCCTGCCAGCTGTGCCTTTCTATGTAACATTCTGATGTTAACCTACAAAAGCTCAGATTACACCCCTTCACTTGCCTAGCCCATTCATGAACATATAAGGCAGTTGATATTTTCTCCCAAGTTAGAAGTGGCCCCTTTCCTAACCAACATCACTGCCTCTCAGTCGCTCCTCCTTAAGTTCACTACAAGCCATCCCCTCCCCCACCTCCAGTTTGTTTATTCCAGTGACACATCTATTTTCCCTGCTAAGAGAGACAAGTCAGTTTCCCTCCTCTGGCTCCCGATCATGTTCGCTCACCACCTCCTCCCCCCAGCCCAGCTCAGGTTACTATAGTGGCAAGCAGCTCCCACAGTCCAGCTCCAACACCAATTCAACCTCCCAAGACTAAGACTTTTTTTCTTCATGGGGGAGGGGAGATGATGTGCAAAGCAGCACTTTCTCAGAGTACCTGGTCTCCATATCCTCTCAGGCTACATTCCCTGAAGTTAGAAAATACTCTGTGTTCCACCACACTCTGCTGATCTGTCCTAACGCCCTTCTCTGGCAGCAGGCAACTGGATTAAGTACATCTTCAACTTAGCTCAGAAACCTCGGACTGGCAGGTCAGAGCAAAAGAGATCAAGCCTCCCTCCGGGAGTTTGGGGACGGTAGAAGCAAGAGAAAGGGGAGGAGTGACCTGGGATTGTAAACTGGCTACATTTTTAAAGTGCTACAAACTTTCTCCTCCCTCACATGCCCCTGGCCAGTTGGCCCCGCCTCCCCATCCAAGCCAGACAACATCTAACTGGGGTGTGCAAAGGAAACTCTCCCAGACGGTCCAGGTTTGGCCCCAGGGTTGCAGATGTGGCCTACACAGAACAACACCCTTCCTCTCCACTTCCCTCTTCTCTACCCCATTCCCACTCCCCGCCCCCCGCCCCCCACACACACGTTTTGCAGATGAAGATGAGTTCAGATGGTGCACATCAGATTTACCTGTAGGAACTAAAGGAGGGTAAGAGATGGGGGCCAATGGCCAGATAGCTTTGGTGACAGCTACTTTATGAAGTTAGTTTGTTGTACAAATCTACAGAAAAAAAAGAAAAACAGGATGAAGAATAAAGGAAGGAAAAACAATGTAAGAGAAAAGCAAGTAATATTCATATTTTCTTCAAGACTATGGCCTCCACCCCAACTTTAGAAAGAAAGGTGTGGATAGTGGTGTGTGGGAGTGTGGGGGATTGGAAGGAAAAGTAGCTGCTGTAGAATTTAAGAATAAACTGCCCTCTTGGAGGAGAGTTTCTGCAGGGATAAAGAGACTCGAACTGCTCTTTTAGCATTAGACGTCAACCATGAGATTATCAGGACAGTTTATTTGAAGCGGAAACGAATCGGAAATCCTTCCCTCAGCAGTCCTTTTAGATGGAGACACCCACCCTCAGACCCGGCACAGATACACATAAAGAATAAACGCAGCATCAAGGGCAATAAGATACCCCTCCCCGCGCTCCCAGTACCTCTAGCCTCATCTCCCACTTCCAATTGCACAACTTTCCGATCTCCAAAGAAAATATTTCCAGTTGGATCCGATTTCAGAATTGTAAGCTGTGCGGGTCGTGGGAGGAGGGGTGTTTGCAGCGTGTGGGGAGGGGGCCTAGAAGACAGCATTTCGGTAGTTACTTATTTTTTTAGAACCAGCATGCTCTACCGATCAGAAATTGCTATTACCCAACAATGCTTCCATCACAGACAGACACCAAAAACAGCATCACCGTTATCACCATCTTGCTAAAGATCTGCCCAGTCCAGTTTACCTGACTTTGTCTCTGTGGAACTTCTCAGACTGTATTTTAGTCAAAGAGATAATGGTTTGAAAGACAAAAACAATAAGTCGATACTGAAGGGCTCCCTTTCCGGAGTGATTTCCCACTGGAAACCACCGAACGGGGAAGCCTGCCGTTAATTCCCAAGCCCACGGCTCCACTAGAATCACACACAATGCGTGCTTTCAAAAAAACCATTCGTCTGCTTTTAAGGGAATTCCTGTCTTTTCAGAGTCCCAAAACCGGAGAGCAGGAGAAAGAGACTCAGATCCATTGATTAAGATTTTAAGAGAAAGACTAACACAGAGCCACGACACAAGCACACACCAACCTTCGCCGGCTGGACCACTTCTTCCCTGTTCTTCTTTCTATTAACGACACGTTAGATTCTGATACATTTCCCCCCCAAAAATCCAACTAGGTTACAATGTAGCTCTCTAGCTCCACTTAACCTGCAAGTTACAAAGAGAGCAAAAAAATAAAATATCCTGCCGCCTTCCCACCCCTTTCCCTACCCCCTCCCCCTCCGAGTCCCCTCCACCAACGCCAAACCCGCCAGCCCCGCCAGCCGGCAGCAGGACCGAGGGAGGGTGCAAAAGGCGGCGGGGGGGGGGGGGCGACGAAGGGGGGTAGAGGGGGGAGGATCAGATTAGGCGAAACTCAATAAGCTCTCAGCCCTCCAGCCCGATGCTTCCACCATCGCCGCCACCAACCGGCCACTCCAAATGAGCCAGCATCGCTGCCCACCGGCGGACGGGCCGGAATAGCGCCCATCCTCTGCAGCCTCGCCGGGACCGGCATCCCGCCCCCTCAGCCCCGTCTCCCCGTTCCCGCCCCGTGCAAAGTCAAAGCCCAGGCGAGGCGACATTAACTTTTGCATGCAGGGCACACACACCGCCCCCGGCCCCCGGCGTGCGGGGGCCCGCGGCGCGGCGGGAGGCTGGGCGCCGAGCTCCCGGGCCAAGGTCGCCGCGCGTGCTCACCCATGTCCCGGCGGCTCCGGCTCCGCTGGCCCCGACGCTCGCTCAGATCCCGGCTCCGGTCGCTCGCCTGAGCCCCCAAAGGTGCTGCTGCGGCAACTCCATGGCGATGAGCATCTGTCAAACGGCGAGCTGCGGGCGGGCCGCCCTCGCTCGGGGGGCGCCGGGGCCCCCGGGCGCGCGGAGGCGGCGGCGAGCGGCGGGCGCCCCGGCCGGCCCCGCGCTTCCCGCCCGGCGCGGCCGCCTCCGCCGCGCCACCGATTTATGGAGAGAGATATCAAGGGGGAAAATGGCGTCTCCGGAGCCCGAGGAGTCCTGGAGTAATCACATTCACACACACACGCCCGCACGCACACACACTCGCACACACTCGCACACAGGCGCGCGGCGAGCCCGGCTAATTTTAGCAGGAGCCAAAAAAAAAAAAAAAAATGTATATATGTATATATATCCCCGTCTCTCCGATCTATGCTATTTTTTTTTCCTTTTCTTCAAAGGATGGATCGGAGCTTTAAAAAATGTTGCCGGGTTTGGGCTCGCAGGAGGCGGCGCGCGGAGGGCGAGGGCGCTTTTGCTGAGCTGTGCAGTTCGATCCGCGGCGCCGGGCGGCCCTGCCCGCCCGCTCGTCCGCCCGCGGTCGCTAGTGCTGCCGCCGCCGCCGCCGCCGCCGCTCCATGGCCGCGCCCGCCCCGCGCCCCCGCCGCGGCCCCTCGCCGCCCGCCCGCGTCCCCGGCGAGCGCTGGAGTGGGGTCGGGCCCGTGTGCCTGCCTCCCGCGCCCTCTCCCGAGTCCCGGAGTCCTAGTGAAAGGAAGGGGGAGGGCGCGGGCGGGGGAGGGGGGAGGATCGCAGCGGCCGCGCGGCCGAGCCAAGCGGGGACCGCCACCCCGCGATCTGCCTCGGAGGAGGCGCGAGCGCCCACACGGCTCGCCCCACGCACCGGGGGCCGCTTGCCCGGCTCGAGCCGGGGGAGGCGCAGCCAGTAACGAGCGAGCGACCTCTCCCTCCACCCTCCCTCTCTCGGTGAATTTCGGTGAATTTCGATCAATTGGAGGGAGTGGGGCTCTTGCCCCGGGAGAAGGAAAACAGTTCGTGGAGGCCGATTGGGGACCCCTCGCCGCCCCTCGCGCCCCTCCTGCTTCCCAGCGCCCTCGCGGCCCAGTGGCTCCTGTGCGCCAGAGTCAGCCGCGGAGACTGGGCGGCCGCGGGGACCGCCGCGGGCTCGGCGCCGGTTCCCGGGCTCAACACTGCCACTATCTGACACAACAGGAGCAGTGTTGGGGGGGAGCCGCGCGCGGTGGCGCGAGATGTGATAGGCTCTCGAAACTAGGTACATTTTTTTTTTTAACCTGGTAATTACATTTCACTTTCAGGGGTTTATTTTTTTGTTATGCATTCAGAAGCTTATGTGCATTTTCTCTTTATTCGCAAGA
This sequence comes from Equus caballus, assembly GCF_041296265.1. NCBI lineage: Eukaryota > Metazoa > Chordata > Mammalia > Perissodactyla > Equidae > Equus > Equus caballus. Next base: position 72,258,723 of record NC_091691.1, on the reverse strand, counting down.
ATTGGACATTTGATGAGAGGAAAGACACGCAGAGGTGACAAATGCACGTTGGCATGCGGTTCTCTATTCAGGGTGGTGGAAAGAATAAGGCGGAATGTCTTCAGTTCGTACAAAATATGATGGCAGTTTAATCTCTGTGAGTGTATTTGGGCTGCAAAAGGGGGCATTTCAGTTGCAACCTCAGGCGACTGAGGAATGGAGCCCCTGAGAGACATATCTACATTACAGGACAGAAACAGATCCAGGAAGGTTTGCGAGTGGTTTTGCTTAAAGACCCCAGAGTAGAGTTTACTCAGAACTCGGATTCTGAGAGGACTCCTGACTAACACGCTCTATGTGAAAGTTTTCAGACATTTGGATTGAGGAATGATAGTGATTGGGGATGTCCACCCACCAACCTCATCAGCCGCTGACTCCCTGCGTTGGCTACTGGTGTGAGTCCTGTCAGGGAGCTTCTTCACCGTCCTCACCCTTTTCCCAGGAATGCTGCACTGAAGTGGGGCAAGGGAAACTGGGTCGGAGGACGCCCCAACTCCCTTCCTGGTCCATGTGCCTGGAGGGGTTCAGTTTGATTCTCAACAGATAGTTCACTCCCCTCTGACCCACGTTCCACCCTGTCTTCTTTTTTTGGTCAGAGGAATGTTCTAATTGGCCACAAACTTTTCCTGTTGCTCATCGCTGCAAGACCTCCTTTGGAGCAACATTTCAGTAGGACTTCTGCTACCCTTTATATTGGAATATTGTTCTTAGTGGGAAAGTAATGCTTAACAAAAAAAATCAGTAGGGCATAATGAGCTGATGATAGGAGTGGAGATCAAGGCACAAAATATACTGTCAAAACAACCATTCTCTGTAATCAGATGACCTTTGCCCATTTCCTTGTGCCCCCAGATTTCTGAAATCCTAGACCAAAGCCCACAGAGGACTAAGATAGCATGTGGGCCATCTCCTATGCTTTTCAAATGAAGAAAAGGAGCTCCAGAAATCAGAAGGGTTTGCCTATGGTCCATGGCTGGCTGGTGTCATCTGAGCTGAAACTGAAGCTTGTTGACCAAGTCCTTTCCCTTCTGTAACTTAGGCATAGTTACAGGGTCTTCCTTCCTCTGCTGTTGTGTTTCTTTGAAGAGCAGCTCAGAGAAGCGCATGCCTAATTAAAAATTCACTGTAATAGATGGTGAGGCCAGGCTACAAATTATAGGGCAGTAAAAGTTCTAATTGGCCACAAACTTTTCCTGTTGCTCATCGCTGCAAGACCTCCTTTGGAGCAACATTTCAGTAGGACTTCTGCTACCCTTTATATTGGAATATTGTTCTTAGTGGGAAAGTAATGCTTAACAGATCACCTAGTCAAACCCTATCATCTTAAAGCTGAGGAATCAGACAGAGAGGCAGTGGATTGCCCAGAGTCAGGAAGTTAAGGCAAAGCCATGAACAGACTCTGTGTCCCTTAACTTCTCCTATCCAATGTTCCTTACTTATGTGCAGCCGGTCTTCCCATCATGAGAGGTGAGGAGAGGGGAAGGAAAAGGGAAACTTCTCACCCTTTGTTTTACATATCTATATATAAAACATATATATACATGCATGCATGCCTATATACATCTACATATAATATACATTACATATAATATATTTTGCATGTATTTTTCATTTTAAATATACAGTCATATAATGTGTTAATAATATGAAATAATAATGTAATTTTTAGTATATAATAATAAAGGATTCCTGAAAACTAAAGCCCCACTCCTAAATGAGATGTCTGTTGATAGAACAGGACCTGTATTCAAATCTTAGCTAAATATTACAGGAATTCTTATCTTTTTTCCCCAGCAGGCCACTTTTTGGTTACCTGAGAACCAGACCCTGAAACACAGAAAGTCTGCCGCTAGTAAAAGAGTTGGCCTGAAAAGTAGTGCCACGCAATTTTAAGATACCTATTCCTAGGGCCTCAGGACTTTTGAGAAAATAAAGGGACAATCTGAGCTGCTGACAGGAATGCACACAATAGAAATCTCTTACTCCCACACAGTCTCTAATGTCAGCATCTTATAGTCACTCAGCAAATAATTATGCAGCATGGACTATGTTAGACACTATAGGAGGAACTAGAGATACAAATTCAGAATTAGAAACCTGTGGAAGAGATTGGCATGCAAACTTCTAACTACATCTAAGGTATGGAAATGCCAGAAAGGAGATGTTTACAAAGTGCATGGAGCACAGATGCAGAAACGGTAGGAGGAGGGTGAGGTCAGAAATCGTACCCTCTTTGGAAATGCTGCACATTTAATATCTATTTAACATACATATTTCCTTTTCCCCTTTGCACGTATAACTTTTTCTTTCTATAGTATGTTTTTCCAACCAAAGATAAAACTTTTGAGGACTAGGCAGTGCCTTTCATTGACAATGTCAATAAATTTGGGCAAGAATAAGTGTCCCTCTGATCTCACCAGAGAGCTGACTTGCTGCCAGCTAGGCTGTTGCTCTGTGTTCTAGGGATCCCTGTGCCTAACCTGTGAAATGGTCATCACGAAACACCCCTCCTTGCCCCAGGCCCCACACCTGCAAGGATCTGCAAGATGACCATTCCCTACATGACTTGAGAGCCAGATAAAGGGCATATGTGCAAGGAAGGAATGGTTCAAAGTTTAAGGGTAGATCATGTCATCCTCACATCTCTGAAGCTAAAGGTAGAAAGAAATGAGTCACATACATCTGTTCTTCCTTTATAAGTAGTTGAAATCATGTAGTAATTCTCAGAGCCAATCACCTTCCCCTTCTGGGTTCAAGTACGGTGGGTGTTGATTCTTACCTTTTTGGAAATTGAGGTAGTATTATCTGATGTAGTGCTTCTCAATACTTATTGTGAATCAGAATTACCTGGGGGGATTACTGATGCTTGAGACCCATTTTGATTTAATTGGTCTTAAAAATAAATGCCCCGGGTGCTCTAATATGCAACTGGCATTTAGAATTACTGATCCAATGGAAATAATACAATAGAATAGAATAGAAATAGAATGTGATCAGGGTACTTACTAACCTCCTGCCCTCTTAGGTAGCATTAACAGAAGCTGTACCTAACCAAAGGTGATAGCCACAGTGAACTGTAGAGTGGATCATATTTGGAGTTTGGGGATGATTCTGGAAATGTAAAAATGGGATGTATGTCCCAATGATGCAATGAAAAGACTACCAACCAGATTGTTAAGATGACTTAGTTTTAAGCTTATTTCACAAGTTCCCTCATTTCTCTGAACCTCAGATCCCACTTCTGAAAAAGGAGGGGTGTGCTAAAATCTTCTGAGGACCAAGCCATATGTAGAATTCTCTCCATTTTTGACTCTAGGGCACAAGAGAGTCCCCATAGAACAGAGAGAGCATTTTGTGAACAATTGAAGCGCGACGTGAAAGCTGTCCTTAAATGTAAGAAAGGCTTCAAGGAAAATAGGGATTAATTTGCTTGACTCGGCTCTGGAGGGCATAACAAGCCCCAGTCAGCTCAGGTAATGGGGAGACAGGCCTCTGCTCAATATTTGTAATAGAAAACTCTGTGATTGGATGTAAGATGAGAACAGATCATCTTAAATAATAATGAGCTCCCTGTCATGAGAAGTAGTCCAGAAAAGATTGTGCGCTCTTACTTTTCCTTCCCTTCAGCTACAATCTGTGAACTCCTTGAGGTCAGGGGCTTTGCATTATACCTCTGCATCTTCACTGGATAAAATTGTACCTGTTGCCCAACATATGTCCAGTAAGGGTTGGTGGAATGTCAAAAATATTTAACAATCAACATGACATAGGGCCAATCAGTCAGAATGGACATTGACACATGGCCTTGCTCATCCAGGTGATAGTTCTTTGATTTTTGGATCCTGTGGATGTTCAGGAGGGACAGATTGATAGAGTGAGGGGCATAGGGGTAAGTCTGGAGCAGTGGTTATTTAAAAATTCTAATATTTTAACACCACCATGCCTACCTATGCATGTTGGATGAACATTGATGCTATATCATGAATGAATCAATCAATCAATCAATGAATAAAGGCTATAATGGACAAATAGAAAATTGTAGACTTGGACTCTAGTCCTGCGCTGCCATTAACTGGTTGGGTAAAGGTGAGCACATTATTCAGCACCCCCTACCCCAATTTCCTCCTCTATAAACTGAGAACCATAATCATGCCCTAAGGTAGCAATCACCATGAGACTTACAGAAAATATCAGATATAAAGTTATATTGCAAAGTTAAATAGTTCTGTTCAAATACTGGTTTTGATTATTAAATAAAATGTGGACATTTAAATGGCTGCCTGCAGATGCAGCTTAATTCTACCACCTCTGAGGTCCACATCGTATCTTTTTCTTTCTAGGAAGTGAGAAGGTAATTTCCACTCCTGATTATTCTCACCCAAGCCCCACTTTGGAAAGGGCTCTTCTCTCCAGTGGCTTCCCCTGATGCTACTGTGGTTGCTAAGCAACAAGGAGCTAAGCAGGAGCAAAATGTAATTGTCCTCGGAAGGGAATTCCAGGTCTGACAATGACTGGATTGTAGTTTTGGAATCTTTGCCTTCCTGGCTGCAAGAAATTCACTAAAGGAAGCTTTCTTGGCACATCGTTCCTCATGCGGATGCTTCAAGACAGTGGCTTTCACTACTGAAAGGCAACGAGGTTCGAGGGAGGAGTATTCTTTTGGGTTTTCATTTTCCAACTCCCTGGCAGATTTTTTTGTCACTGTGACATTAGAGTGCCCCAAATCTGCAGCAAGATTTGGAATGTAACCAATTCCTAACTGAGCCTTAGGAGCCCAGCTGTGAGCAGTTTAGGTTTATTTCACTGTGTATGGCACAGGAGCCGGAAGGGGATCCCAGAGGTGTACCACAGGGAGACGCAGGCTATCCATGGCCCCTAAGAATCTACCTACTTGGGCCATAACAGGCAGAGGTATACACAGAAAGGTGTTGTAGGGACGGTTGGCTTAAACTGAGGGGAATTTATTGAAAGTATATAAGTGAACTCATGGAAGGCAGATATAAGAAGTATAGGCAGGCCTCTTGGGAACTGGGAAGTTGCCAGGCAGCTCCTCTCTCTCTCTCTCTCCCTCTCGAGGGTCACACTGACTCTTGCCTGCGCTTTTCTCTATCTATCTGTCCGATTCTTATGGAGACATATTTTCTCCACGAGATGCTTAGTTTTGCTCCTTCACAACTGTGGCATCTGACTTTGGTTTCTGCTACGCTCCGTGACAACTCCCAACTGCAATCTTTTTTGTGGTTCCATTTCTTCACGGAAAAGCATCTGATTGCCTCTCAGTGCATCACAGGTGCACTCCTGGTACTCACAACTGAGGCCAAGGGGCTGGTATCACCCTCCAGCTTTAAGTGTTTCTTCAGGAGGATTACGGGGAATATGCTTATTATGGAGCATGGGCTGGACTGACACTCCAGCTGTGCTTAGAAGAGTGAAAACTCTCAGCAAACTTACATGTTTCCAATACCAAGGTCATCTTGCAGTGCAGAAAGAGTCTGGGCTTTGAAATTAGACAGGCTTGGGTTTGACTCACCCTGAGAAGAACTAGGCAAGCTATCTCTCTGAGCTTCAGCTTCATCGGAAAAATGGGCCTACTGATACAGCATCAACTCTTTAGAGTTTAAGTGAGGATTAAAGTTAAATGAGATAACATATGACAAGCACCTTTGTGGCTAAGATTATGCTAGATGTTGTAAGAGTACAGGAGATACAGGGCATATTTTTTGTCAATAAACTTTCATTGAGAATCTATTGTATTTGACCTGTACATGGTACTAGAGATAGACCAACTATTAACATATGTTCCTTTCCTTGAGAACTTTCAGTATAGCAAAAGAACCCCATGAAATGTTAGAAGTGGAACTGCCATTCCACCCGCTTCATTTCCTAGTGGTTGAACCTGAAGAATAGAGAGATTATGGCTTATTCTTAACCTCTTACCCAAGACCAGCTCTAGCTGTTAATAGCAAGAGAGTCCTTTTACACAGCTCTTCCCTACCCTCAGGAAGCTTGCAATCAATTTTGACAGACAAGATTACACATGAACCAGTAAATTGAAAATGCAAGAGATAGTACTAAACTATTCTTGCTACTGACAAATATGAAAATGTGGAAGAGATTCTCTCATAAGAAAGAAATTAGGTGAGATGACCTTTAAGGTGCTATCTATCCATATGATGCTATGAAACTAAGAGTTGAAAAGAGAAAGACCCAAGTAAGCTGCTATTAAAATAGAAGCATTTATGGTCAACTTGAACTGCCCTGAAAAGAAACATAGGACAGGGATAGAGAGAAACAGGGTAGTCCAATCTGGGTAACTCAGTTTACCATGGAGTATTTTATGAGCATGTAGAATCGTAAGCCCTTTATTGCTGATTGGAGTTGGCTCTTGGCTTGACCAAGGTCATTTGAGCATTACAGAGACCTAATGCTCATAAGGGGAGGACAGCTTTTAGAATGGTAAGAGGATGGCCATGGGCAAACATTAATTTGAGCCCTTCTTCTTGGCCAACGAGTTTATTCCAGACTCTGGGATTGGAATCCACAGAGTCATTCTTTATCCCTTAAGCTATTCATGTCAGTGCACCTATCAAATACTGTACTATGAATCCTGACACTAGATAGATCCTCAAAAATGTCATGTATTTCAACCCCAGTTGCAAATGAGTCAACACAAAGGCCATGAAACTGAACCAGCTGAGGAAGCTGAGAGAAATGACTCATAGTTACATGGCCGGTAGTTAGTGGAACTGGGATTTGAATCCCAGTAGTCTGCTGCCAGAGCCCATCCTCTTCTGCATGGCTCCATCCAGCCACTCTATTGCAGTACTACCTGGCCAGGAAGCTGCACAGAGACACCTGGATGCTTCTTACAGCACCTCTTTAGAAAGTATTGAATGAGCTTGTTGTTTTCTGTCTTCTAAACTAAATGAATCACAGTAACATTGAAACTTCAAATTATAGAGCTGGCAGGTTTGACAGAGATCACTTGAACCAAACAATTCATTTTGGAGATGAGAGAAAATCGAGCACCAGTAAGATAAACTGACTTTCTCAAATTTTCGTGCAGGTGACAAAGCCAGGTTTAGAAACCAGCTCATTGGACTGCAGTTCCAGAGTCTTTCCCTTTGTCCCCAGCTGCCAGGGCTTGGCTATACCCTCTGCAGTCCAACTCAGACTGGGAAGAGAGAATTGAGAACTAGGAGGTTCAGCAAATGAGCAGCCCAATGAGCCTTCAAAGCAAGGATATCTGGACATGTTCCCTTTGAGAAAATAATTTGGCATACACATTTGTGAGTGTCCATTTTACTCTGAATTGTGGCCCAAAAGAAAAGAAATAGGGTTGAATGTTTCAAAATTAAGCCAATATTCTCTCAGCAATTACTCAAATTTTTATTTTATAATAATTGATAGCAAGAATATGTGTTAGAGGAAAAAAGTAAAATAAAAGAAAACATATTTTGAGAGATTAAGAACAGCCATAAGCATGAACTTATATATGGGGTATTTCTGAAAATCATTGGTAAAGTTTTTTGAAAGCAAAATAAATTATTGCAATGTCATATATTCGTAGTGAAAGATATAGGATGCATCCATCCATCCATCCATCTTGCAAGCCACTGGGTACAGGGTGTAAGGATAGGTACCATGAAATGAACAAAGAAGGATAAGATACTATCCTAGCTTGGGAGACACTCTCAATCCAGACAGGAGCTCGAAATCTTTAGTTTCTGGTCTGCAGAAAAGTTGACTGGAGATGATTCTGAGTTCAGTCAGAAAGGAAGATCAAGTACAATAATTTTCATCTTTGCTAATTCATACCCTCAGTTAATTTCACCAAGGTCATTGGCTGTGAGACAACTCACATAGTATTATTGTAAGTGAACAAGTTCCCTTACAGACAATCGTATGGGTACCCATAATTGATTATATTGTCTATAATTAATGTGTCATCTGCTATTTAAAATTAGAAGAAACTGATGTGCAGAAAGAATGTTCATCAGGCCCAAAAAATGTCTTCAATCAATTAAATTACATATGTGTGTATATCTATTTCCATTCTCGCCCCCATTTCTCAATAGTCAATTCCTTCTCTCTAAACAATGAGATAATGTGTGTAAAATACTGAGTACAGTGGCTGATATGTAGAATGGTAACTAAGCAAGTGGGAGTATTTTCCACATCACCTTAGCTACCATCTTACCTACCTACCTTATCTCTCTGTCTCTTCTGTATGAACTATCTTTTCTTCAGGTCACTCAAAATTCTGCTTATAGTGATACATCATCCTCTGGAGATTATGACTATCTGCATCTAATGCTTTAACCACATTTGCAACCTGTATGTGATTGCAGAGTTGTGATACGTAATGCCAATTCTCTCAAACCAACATACCTAAGTTTGAAAGAACAAAGGAGGAGTGAAATGAGCAAATTCATAAGATTTAATTTTGCTTAACCTTAGTGCATAAGATAAAAACTGACCTGTTTATATAATGCTATTCTTTCAATAAGGGTATCTCCGTATGAAAATGGAGAGTAAACCTATTCTCTAGTGTGGAACACAGGACTGATAAAAAGCGATTATATTTCTTGTCTCAAGATTCATATATTTATTATTTGTGCCAGGATAGGTGTGAAAAGGGTCAGAGATTAGTGCTATATCTGTTTAGATGGTGTGGCAGACTTTAAGGGGAAAGCTCCCTGAAAGCAGTGGGTCAGCCATATAGGCAGGGTGAGCTTCCAACAGTGATAGTAACGTTTAGTCACAACTGTGAGAAAGATTCAAAGATAAAGTTGTGGCTGTACCAATAGGTAGGAAGAGCTTGGTGAAAAAGAAGCCAATGCAGCAAAACACTGCAAGTAGCATCTGCGATATCTATTCACAGTCTGAGAGAAAGAGGAGATTGTCAGAGTAAGATAAGGACTCAGATCTGGCAAAAGGATATGACACAAGGCAGGTCATTAGAAATGGTAGCTATAATAGAGATGAAAACAAAAGTGGAGCCCTCTGAACCCAATGTAGAATGATGATGTCCAAGAAGGTATCTCTGGCTCTGAAACTCAAGTGGAGGGATTCTGGTGGTCAGAATGTAGGCCCTGTGGGGCAGTGAGTCATGCCCAATAATAAGTACTGGAATAGACTATCCTGTCAGGAAACCAAATATTCAGCACCAGGGCGTGTTAGGCTGCTCCATTACTTGTACAATGTCCAGGTTCTAAGCATCACCCTATTGGTTCAAGGGGAGAATGAAAAGACTACTTAAGTTCTTGATTAAAGCAGATTACTTTGATGCCTAGAGTAGGGTTGAACTTTTATGTGGAAATCAGTGTCTATTGTGGAAAGGTGAAGAATACACCAGCAGAAGAATTGAGGTGGTAGGATGAGAGATGTGAAAAAGTTCCTTAGACATTGTAAAGACAATTTCATTTGTATTAGGATGCATCTTCTATTCAAGGTCCAGCTTTTAGTTAGTTGGCTTAAAGAGTAAATAAAGGAAAATCTGTTCACTTAGAAAAAATCAGAATTATTATATCAATTGTATGAATACAAGTGTTCTATGGATTTTGAGTGAATTTAATCCAACTAACTAAATTCCAGTGGATTTTAAGTGAATCAGAAAGAGAAACAAGCACTTTGCTTCAGTGATTTCAAAATATTTATTGGGTCCCAACTACTGCTAGAGATTTTCCTTACCGTAGATTTTTGTCTTGCTACAACTCTTCCCCAACAACTGATGCCTCCTCGCAAACTTCTGCATAAACTATGTTTTGTTTTATCATCAAATCCTCTCTATAGTGTCTGGTTAGATATTTGTCCGGCTAGCCCTTACCACCCTAAAGAGGTGCTGCCAGAAACATAGGGTCCCAGCCACACACAATAAGAATCAAGAGATTCTGCCCTTGATGGGAAGGAGAAGCCCAGAGAAGAAGAGCAAGCCAGCTCAGGACATTCAAGAGTTTTGGCCAGGGGAGGCAACAGCTATTTTAATCACCTTCTGCAGTGGTAGATATCAGATTGTTTGCCACCTCCAGCCGGGTCCCTCCCCTCCAATATCCCTCTCTTCTCTTTTATTGATATTTTCAAATTCTCTCTACCCTTTTACGTGTCTCTGCTGGCTAAACAGAGCTTAAGGTTAAGATTTAGGATGACTTCCATTAGGCTTTTAGTTACACGGTGGGATGAATAAACTTCCACTTTGGGCGCTAATGGAGTAGCTTGTATCATAGCTACTTACTCACTGAGGACAAAGAACATCTGTTTGAAGGCACTTGAGAGCAGCCAAGGAAGCCAAAATATGAAGTTCTGGGATTCCCAAAGAAGGATAATGCACTGAGGAAAGCCTGATATTCTGCACTGCTTCTTCCCTCAAGACATTTGCTGATTCAGAAGCCCCACATGGAGCAAGAGTCTGAAAAACCAAGTAGAAAGTAGTAGCTAAAAGGTAAAAAAGCTGGGTATGGTCTGACAATATCATGAAGCTGGGAGAAAAAAATGTAGTTTAGGACTTCCAAGGCAGCCAGGGTTTGAAGGGCCAAAGTCACAGACAGAAATAAAATAGAGAAGTAAATTCATGTATTGCTTTTCTTCTTGAAGAATCTGATAATTCCTAAGCAGCATGTAGCAAGAGGTTGAGAGGTCAAGGACAAAACATACCAAGAAGCTAAGAAGCTAGACAGAGCTTTATGCAGCCAAAATTACAGGAAGAAGAACATTATAGTTCAGGCCCCACCAAGAAAGAAGGGTTCTGGTAAATATTCCCATGCTCTCATTTGGAATCTTGGAAAGTTCTTATCTAAAATAATTGTGTGTAACATATTTAAGGAAAGGAAAGTTGCAGAATTCCACTGGATTCATACATTTCGCTAAAAAAGAGAGAAATAGAAATTCTAAGAGAAAAAAATGTCAATGACAGAAAGTAAGGTCTATATAAATGGATTTAATGGCAGATTAGATATAATTGAAGAGAGGTTTGGTAAACCAGACGTTAGGTCAATAACAGATATCCAGACTAAAGCATAGACCAATAGAAAATACAGAAAAAATATGCATGGAGCATGAATTATATAGCACGATGTGACATATTTCAAAGGATTAAAACATTTTAAGGGTCAGAGAATGGTCTATGACAAAATGGAGCTGACTAGGAATTAATAACAGAGATAATCCAGAAATAACATAAAATTCCATGTGTTTGGAAATTAAACAATATACTTCTAAATAACTCATGAGTCAAATAAGAAATCACAATGATAGATTAAATGCCTACATATACATATCTGTGAATAAGTTGTCAATTCAATTCAACAAATATTTTTGCATTTTCAGTGTTTTGGGCCCTGGAAGTAAAGCAGTAAAGAAGACAGATATAGTCATAGCTTTCTTTTAGTTTACAGGCTAATGGTGACTCTTATGAAAAGAAAAAAACAAGAAACGAAGGGAGGGAGGAAGAGAAAAAGGAAGTCTTTTGTCATACTTCAGAGACAAGGATGAGAGGACATAATTATCTAAATTAATCAGAATTTTATCATTTGTTTTTAAGCTCATAACCCTCCCTTTTCTATTACCTGTTTAATTCAGATTATCAATTGAGATTTGTTTTGGACCATATGTTTCAGCTCATTTCTATCTTTATCTGCTTTTGTAAACCAAACTTTTTATAATTTTGTATATTCTCCTAAAATCCTCATTTGAATAATTTGCATGATTTTTAGGGGAAGCATTCTGAATGAAGTCACAGCTCTTAACACGATATTAGGTGCAGATTGGGCATTGAATAAATATTTGTATTAAATAAATATTTGATATTGTGGTATCACTTTATATGCTATACACATTACAGAAAGCCTAAGGTCTTGAAAATTAGAATAAAATTTTTTTAACTTAAAAACTAATAAGTAAATAAATACATATTTGAAAAGACAAGAACTAAAAGTGGAAAATGCTTGTCCTACATAATACAGCAGGGATATTGGAGCCCAACTAGACTTACCCTACTTTCTATCGCATTGCTTATCCTGTCTCATCCTGTCTTTTCCTCCTCTTCTTGCCCACCTACGAATGTCAGCTTTCTTTCTGGCCTTGCTCAAGCCTCAGCTCCTCTCAGAAACATTCTCCTGAAGCCTTTATCTTCTGAAGAACCATTGCACTTTCCATTTTTATCACTTGCTGGCTCTTTTGATTTCCTACCTGCTTCTCTAGATATCTTTCTTCACATTCATGTCTTGTCTGTAATTGGAAATCCCTTCAGTGAGGAGACATCTACACTAGATGCTACGGGAAATACAAACAAAGCACATAGCCTTCCACCCTCCCACCACACACACATATAAAGTTTTGATGGCTTCTGGTCCAGTTGTTGCCTAACTCTTCACAGGCCTTGTGATAGATACTGCTGGTTGTGCCCTGATATCAATTCACTCATTAGTCCTCCAAATAACGAAATCTCTACATTTATGATGAACTAGGAATAAAGGTTATATTTCCAGCCTCCTTTGCAGCCAGGTGTGGCCAGGTGACTCTGGCTGATGTGATGGTAGTGAAAGTGGTATACGAAATTTCAGAAAATGTCTTTCCTGACGTTCCTTTTCTCTATTCCAGTACCTGGAATGCAGGTGGTGCCATCTTGAAGCATGAGGTTGAGACCACGCACTACAGAGCAACCAGGTAGTAGGAGCCTGAAGCTGGAGTGCTAGACCAGTGTGGAATCATCAACCCAGATCTTACATGAGAAATTACTCTCTTACAGTTTCTGTTAGTTTAGGGTTTCCTTTACTCATTTTCTAACCTATTCCTAACTAATCAGGATGGCATGCTGATCTTCCTCTACCTCAGTAAGTTCATAGTGTAGTAATAACGACTTCTTGGCATTTTAATGACCACATTAGACAGAGGTAAAGTTTCATTGTGCTTGAATTCCAAAGTCAGTACATATTTCTTAGTTTTGATTGGTTCTTTAACAAGGAAGAATTTATATTATTCAAGGGCTCTTCCTAGCCCAAATTGTATGCCTCGTCAAATGAAATAACTATCCATAGATTGATTTAATTATGTTAAGATATTGTCACCAGTTTCCTGTTAAAATATTCATTTGTGCGTGAATGAATATCCAAACATACACTTTATGTTAATGTCCCAAAGCATCTAAAACTGGCAAATAGGGAGTCTTTACTCCTCGAATAAAGTTTTAGTTCTAGAGTAAAGATAACCAATAGTTAGCTGAAGACTTACGTCTTATGACAAAGTTTCTGTGATTCAAATCATGAGTTTATTTTAAAGGATGAATCAAGGAAGGTGAGGAGAGATATTCTGATAGTGAATCACAGAATTGAAGGTAATGGTGAATTGCTGGTCCATCCGTGTGTTCTCTTTAGTCTTTGGGAAAATATCCTACGTGTAATATGATCTTTATCGAGATTGACCTGTAAAACCCCTGAATTTCCCCATATTCATTTGCATCTCAGGGATAACTTGCCATAGTAGAAGTTCTTCCAGGATATGTAGATCCAAATTTCAGTTTTGTCTCTGACCCTTTACTAGTTGTATGACCATGGGCCCATTACCTAACATTTTTGAGATTCCATTTTTCTTTCTGTAAATAATATCTGCCTTCATCATTGTTATGAAATTTAAGTAATGAAGTACAGGCAACATGTCTAGCATATTGTTCATTTCTGACCCTGTTACAATGTCTGAATCTCAACCAGAAGCCATTTGGAGCAAGTAGAGGGCTATCCCTTTATTCTATCACCAACCCATCACCCAGGAACGTGCAAAAGAACTGGCGATGATGTCAGGAGTTTTCACCACAGTTCTAAGGCTGGAACATCCAAGATCATCATCTTTCAACCCAGCATTGTGGTGAAGGCGGACGTCTCTCTGGGCACATCTAAGCCTCAGCTTGGCGAGGCATAGAGTAGATGGTCTCATGAGGTTTCAAGTGTCCTATAATTCTTTGCACAGCAAGCTTTTGCTTTTGTTACTTTGTTCAAGCCACTGCAGCAGATCTGACCCAATTTAGCTGTTACCATTTCCTCCTTGCAAAAATGAATCTCAGAGAAGGCCAGGGCTGTTGGGCTACTTGCAAACCTTGCCTAATATTTGCTCGCCTTTTCCAGCACCTGAGCACCTTAGATCCCAGCTTTATCCAGGCCCCCTCAGTAGCTAGTTTGGGTTGGAGTCGGGCTCTTTTATGTCAGTTCGTCACTGTCTGGCCGACAAGCTGATTCAGTGTTAGTTGCAACAAGTAGTTGCCTACTCTGTGTAATATGCAGGTCCCTCCCAGACAGTTCCCTCCTGGCCTCCACAGTGACCTGTATTCCCATTTTAGAAGCCTCAGAGCCTCCAGAAGGCATCTCACAGCTGAAATATATAGATCATTCAAGAGAGACTAAAGGGTGGAGCCATTTGCACAGTAGCATCCATTAATCAGCACATTGGCACAAATTGGTTATCAGATTAGCTGCCTGTATCCTTGGGAATCTGGAGGTCAGTCATGAAGGGGAAGGAGCAGGACACAAGGCTGGCAGAATTAGATGAGGGAGAGAGGGAAGGAAGACATCTGGGTTGTGGAGCTCAGTCCCAGGTGAGTCTCTGCAGTGGGACATGTGGAAGAGCCAATATCAATATAAGGCAACTGGTTTCGGGAGGAAAGGACCCTAAAGACACCATGTTAATTGTTGATTATGAGTAGTAGGAGTATGGACAAATGCTCCTTTCTTATTTGCACTTTTCAAATTCACTAAAATAGATAATGTTACAAATGTCGTAAGAAAGCTATTAACTATACTCCGCAGGAATTTTAAAGGTTGAATTTCTATGATTCCGTGCCTGACCTTTTGTGGTTGAGAGGAGGAACAGAGTGGCTGTCACAGGTATGGTTACAGCCTATGTAGGCTTTACTTCCTTCTGCATGGTTCCCTTATATTAGAGTCACTCTTATTTGTTTGTCTCTGTGACATGTGTATGCCTACCATTCCACTTTCACCCCCGGAGCCTATTTTTCACCCCTTAAGATGCCCCCACTTTAGCATGACACCTTAATTCCACCTTCTCTAGCAATGTCCATAATACACTCGTGATTTTATAATTAAAAGACTGTTTGTAGAACACTTCTTTTTCCTAGGAGAATATCCTTTCATCCGTAGATTGAAGTTGACCCTTGACAGTTTTGGTGATACAATGCAGGCAGGACCCTTGGCTGGAAATCTACAGTTAATTGATTCAGTTCTTCACTATGTTTTTGCTCTATATAAACACTTATCTGAACCACCTTGATCTGATAATTCTGGTAATAAATATATTTGATCAGACATGATTAGTGTAACTATCTACATGGATCCAGCTCCTCTTTTCTTTCTGCAGCAATTGCCTTGAGGCTATGAGTTTCTGACTGGTAGTGATTTGGTCAACTATGTTATTTCAGTCAGCTTCAAGCTGAATCCAGGCAGCCCAGGGAAAAATGATCAATTAAGCCAAGATGCCCACAAAACGAACTGGGGTTCTACCTTGGATACCAAACATCTAGACCTCTTCCATCCACAGTTATCTCATCAACAAACTGAGGATAAAAGTTCCCGCCTACTTAATGACCCAACTTACAGTCAGGATCAAATTAGGTTGTAAATGTTGCAGTTCTCTTAAATTTAAAGTGCTGTATACATGGATGGTACGTTTATCAACAGACTGGCCATTGCACAGTCTACTCAGATCAATTAGGATCGGTCACATCAACCAAGCCTCAGAAGAAGAACGCTGGTTGCCATGTAAAAGCTGCCTGCTTAAGGGCCTTCCCTCCCTGGTGTCCAATTTGCCACTTCCCCCATTTTTACTCCTCTTTAGCCCTGGAAACATTGCAAGTGATTTCCATCTGATTTAGGAAAGTAATGGAGCAAAGAGCCTATCTGTAAACATAAAGAATACAATGGGAAACATTATGCGTGTATATAAAGAAAGAGAAATAAAACCAGGCGAAAAACTTTATGGCTTGTCTCAAAAGAATTATAAAATTAGTGGATGAAGGGTATGTTGTTACATTTTTATATTTGCATTTTGCCAACGGAAGGCCTCATAATATTTTTATTGTACTTGTAGATTTGGCTCTTCTGTCTGTCACATGGATTGAAAGCGGAGCCTCCGGAATTGGAGACTGCTGGGAGGTGAGCCAATTCCAGGGATGGGAGAAAGTCTGAAGTGGTGATGGGCCAGCCTTCTTTAGCATCTTGGCCTGGCACAGAGCTGAGCAGGTGCACAGTATCAGGTCTGATTGAGCTGCTCATGCTCAGGCTTCCAACACTCTTAAAGACGTTCTTCTGAGGAACACGTCCTCCACTCTCTATCCTCCTCATTTGTACTCCATGTTAAAAAAGGAAACCAACTCCAAACAAGAAAAATGTTAATTAAGATAGAACTTCATGATTCCAGCCTTGGTGCCTATTCTTTATTGCTCTGATATTGTCACTCTCATGTTTTCGTATCATTGCTGTCTCAGTGTTTGATCTGTATCTGAAGGAATTCTGCTTCTGCATTGCAAAGTTGGTTAATTTCTTTATCTTTTGCTATGGCCTGAATTGTATACCTTCGATATTCATAAGGTGAATGCTTAACTTCCAGTGTGACTTTATTTGGAGATAGAGTTTTTAGAAAGCAATTAAGGTTAAATGACATCATAAGGGTAGGACCCTAACCTGATAATATTGGTGGTCTTATAAGAAGAGGAAGCAATCTCTCACTCTCTCTCTACCATGTCAGACACAGCAAGAAGGTGGCCATCTGAAAGCCAAGAAGAAAGTTCTCACTAGAACTGACTTGGCTGGTGCCTTGATCTTAGACTTCCCAGCCTCTAGAACAGTGAGAAAATAAATGTCTGTTGTTTAAGCCGCCCAGTCTACGGTATTTTGTTGAGGCAGCCCGAGCTGACTAAGACACAATTATATTCTTTAGGCTTACTTGTTCTCAATCTTAATTGAAGACTAATTCTTAAATGAAGGATCAATTTGGCTATTCAATTATGAAGTCATTTTTGTTTCCCAAATAAGCTACTTGCTTATATCTCAGAAAACAAGAGAGTGAAAGATAGTTGATTCTGTAGCTTGGTATCCAAAGGGGTCACAGGACTTGACAAAGCTGGCGCAGTGATAAGTGTTAAGCTTGCCCGGGCACCAGAGCCTGCTGAGTCATAGTCTAGCGTGCTTTATGCCATGGCACCAACTTAGACACTGTCAAATCCAGAGCCTTGTCCAAAGTGCCGAAATAATCCAGCTAATGATGACTCAAAATTCAAATACCATAAAGAAAGAATTGACAAATATGACTATGTTAAAAAAATTCTGTACAGCAAAAACATAACAAAACAAAATGCTACCATAGGCAAAGTCAAAAGGCAAATGACAGACTGGAAAAATTATTGGGCAACTCATATCATAGACCAATAATCTGATAGGAAAATGGGCAAAGCAAATGATCAGACAGTTCACAGTTAAAGATGTAAACACTTTTTAAATGTATGAAAATATTCTTTCTACATCCCTCAAAATAAGACAAATGCAAATTTAAATTTCACTGAGAGGTTATTTTTCACCCATCAATTGGCAAAAATCCAAAAGTTTGATACCGTGTCCTATTGCAAAGTTATAGGACAACAGACACTCTCATTCACAGTGGAAGGGCAAAAATCCAAGCCTTTTGGAGAGCAAGTGAAAAATATCCAAAATTATAAATGTATGTCCTTTTTGACTTTGATTTTCGTTTATAAGAATTGATACTATAGCTTGCACAAGTGCAAAATGACTTTTGTCCAAAGTTATTCATTTCAGCATTGTTTGTAAGGGTAAACAAATGGAAATAACCCAAAGGCCCATCAATGGGAGATTGCTCAAATAAATTGTGGTATAATCACACAATAAAATACACTGAAACTAGGAAGAGGAGAACAAAGACCCTCCTCATGTAGTGACATGGACAGATCTCCAGGGTATATTGTTGGCTGAAAGAAGCAAATGATGAATATGCTAACTTTCAAAAGTGACATATTTATATAGACCTAAAAAAATACTGGAAAATACACAAGCTCACAGTGGCCGGTGGGGATGGGGATGGGTGTATGGGACCAAAGGATGACCAGGAAGGAAGAGAGACTTTTGACTCCGTACATTGTCTTAAAATAATTTTTGCTTTTTGAACCATGTAAATATATTACCTATTCATAACTAACTAACTAAAACAAAAAGAGAGAGAGATTGAGAGAGGGAGAGAGGGCGAAAAATCCATGAGGGGAATCCAGAATTCTCCTCAATAACCTGTGCCACTTTGTTCAGTTGCCTGATGTAAAGAAGTTCTTCACTATGGTTATTTGTCAGAAGTTTCAGAGTAATAACTTTGACAGTTTTAAAATGTACATATAGAACAGTTAGTCACTACATATTCTGAAAGTATAGTATTTAAAAGAAGTTCGGCCAAGAAACTCGAAAATACCATCCCAGGATAATCTTGCCACAGTTTAAAATGTTTTCAATTACTGACTCTCTGTGGTATGGTATAATGGAAATAACACAGGCCTTAGAGGCAAGCCGCGTTTGGGTTCAAATCTCATTTCTGCCAATAACAAGTCTTGTGTTCTTGGACGAATACCTTCGCTTCTAAGACTTCAGTTACCACTCTTAAAGATGGTCATAGTAGTAATACTCATGGTAGTAGTAGTGAGTATCCACTGGGATCATTCAGGTTAAAGATCCAGCCTTGGTAGTCTTGTCATAGACGGTACCTATTATTAGATGATTTCTATGTTGATTGTCATTGTAAAATTCTACGAAGCCAGTAGGTGTTTGCAAAATAAAGACAGTCTCCAGAGATCAGTAACATCTCATGTATCTGTAATTTATTATCTCTAATCTCACTCACCTTCAAAACACAGAAATAGAAAGAAGCAGACAAGGGCTTTCGGTAGCAAAATAGATCCCACAAAAATCTACGTGAAAGTTTGAACATTTGACTCTTAGAGGAGGCCCTTGAACGCCCCCCTACAGCCAGTTTGGATTGGATTTCATGACAGTAGTAAGAATAGAATTAGAGAGGGGCCTGACATGATATGCTGCCCAGTGAAAGAGACAGATCTTGGCCTGAGAGAAGCGCTATGTAAACCAAACACAAGAACTTAAGAGCATAGCAGTCGAGAGCTTTTCATCTAGGAACACATGTCTACATACTCCAATAAATTCTGAAGACCTTGCTATTTCATTAACAATGATTAAAATAAAAATAAATGTTGATGCTTAAATACCTACTTACGTAGATAGCTCTCTTGAATTATTCATTCCCTGCCTTTTTTTCACGAATAGCTAAAATTTCACCCCATTCAGGACCTAAAGGCTCCTTAGAACTAGAAACTCTAATGGAGAAGTCTTGCCTGAGATGAATAAAAACTTTTAAATACAACTTGAAACAAGAAAGCTGCACAATAAATGGGACATTGTTCTTACGTGCTCATGGAAACCCCAGTAAACAAACAGAACCAAGTCACCTGCCTGCCTTGATTTAAGGCTTATGCATGCGTAGAGCACAGCCTGTAATATTTTCCACCAGGCTCTCTACTCGAGTTATTCCTATTTGTTTAAACTTGGGAAATCCAAGAGCTGAACAATGCCTTTTGCAAGTTGCAAATTGCTTTAAGGGCAAACACTTCAGTTATTGCATGTGAAACTTAGTAAATGATACCCTTTTTTTGGAGCCATGGAATAGAGATGCTAATTCCTGTTGAGATTTTGTTTATAGAGACACAGCATGATGAGGGGGCTTGCCCCCAAAATCTTGTTGCCTTCCACTTGGGGTAACTACAAATCTCAGCAACAGAACCACAAGAAATTCTGCCACATTTTCCAAACAAGCAGCAATCAAACTGTCAGTGCACCCTCTGCATCACATATTTTGTGGATGACATATGTAGCTCTGTTCTTTTGGGTCAACATTCCTCCTTTATTATGTGGAGTCCCCAGTCACTCTGCAAACAGTCATGCCACTGCTGTGGCTGCTAACCAGAGAAATTGTAAGACCAGCTTCAGGAA
Source organism: Equus caballus (assembly GCF_041296265.1). NCBI lineage: Eukaryota > Metazoa > Chordata > Mammalia > Perissodactyla > Equidae > Equus > Equus caballus. The sequence continues at coordinate 72,238,630 of NC_091691.1, read as the reverse complement.
GTGTGTTTATGATGGAAAGTGACAAATTGCTTTAGTTATTGTTATCATCAGCTTACAAAGAAAATAATAATGAAGTAGCAACTCATGCTTGTTAATTAAATTCCACTTCAAGAATAGAGTACTGATCCGTATTCTCTGGGTTCCTTGAAGTGAGGGTGGGGGGTTGTATGTGTGTGGTGGAAGGGTGTTGGCAGTGGGCAGGGAGGGGAGATGTACCACAATGATCTGGGGACGTATTCCAAGTGTTCTTGCCTTTTCCCTCACCCCCAATTTATTTGAATAAGCTCATATAAGGAAGTGGATTTAGGGGGGAGAAAAGCTTCCCAGATGATTCTGATATATAATAATAAACGTATAATATAATAATACATGCACACTGTATAATAGCAAACATTTATTGACTACGTCCTATGTGCTGGACACTCTTTTAAACTCTATCCTTTCCCATGGTTGAAACTTCTATGTGATTGATAAAATGAGTTGATATTACAGTTTGGAAATTAACTGCATGAGGTCATCCACATTCTTTTCCTTATCCCCTTGTGATAATGTTTTATATTTTTATAAGAAAAAATGGTCACTGACAGAACACTTTCCTGTGGGTTGTATATGGCTTCAGATAGAAAACATTAACCCAAGTCTCGGTTTCCTTATTTGTGGGACTTGGGGCTAATAAAAGCTTCTTTGTCTATAGTGATATATAATAATAGTTATTATTATTATAGTGAGATGGTTAACTAGGTTTAGAGTGTGGTTAAGAAAGCAGAAAATGTAGGGCTTCAACCAGAAATCAAATTTTAGAAACCAAGAGAGTTTGGCTGCACCGAATATGGGTTAAATATGGTGAAGTACAAAGAAATGTACAATACTTTCTTCCTCATATAGGTTTTCAAGGATAAACTACATGAAGTAATCAGTTAACAAGACATTTTTGTGTTACCAATACGGTGCTGAAATTCTGGATCAAAATTTAGAGAATAGGCAATGCTAGGACACTATGAGCAAAAAGTGCCAAGAAAGGCAGTGGATGACACAGACTAGGTTCACGAAGGAGGTAAGATTGAGTTAGGTCTGGGGCAGCAGGTGGAGAGGACGGGGGTACATCTTCAGGAACAACATTGATGGAGGTGACAGTGTGTCATATTATGCTACACCTCCCAGAGCCAAACCGTTTATACAAAAAAATAGAGAAAGCTTCATAGCCACATTACGCAGCGAGTATCTTCGTGCAAGCTTACAATGTAAGTAAAGTGCATGCTTCTGTATAATTTGTGTCTCCAGAGGATGAATTACCTGAAGGAAAGGGTCAGAATCCTGTGTTATAATTCCTGTGCCCTTATAGCATCCAGCATCATTCCAAGTGCATCGAGAAGAACTCACTTCACATTTACAGGTGGATTTGAAACATAAGGAGCTTTGATAGGCTTGGCAGGTGGGATGAGCTGATAGACCTGGAACTCGGGGCTTTGCTGGTGCTGGCCAGAGGCAGAAATATGAGTCAAAGGGGTTGGAGGAGCAAGGCTATGTATAAGGAGAGCGAGGACCACAATAGAAAACCCACTTTGCTAAGCTCTTTTCCCAAGACGTAGCCCTATTGCAGTTCTATAGCCTTGAACCACCCACCTTGAAAGCTGGGGAATCTGTATCTTTCCCACCCACCCCTCCTCCAACCCAAAATGCCTCTTCTTAAGAGTAGATGAAAATTGAGGATGGGTGGTATGATTAATACCAACCGGTCTGAAGTGCACCTCCATCACCCCACAGTATTCCCATTTTTCTTGGATGCTGAGAAAATGCTTTTCACAGCTATGATGACACAGCTAGAAATATCACCTTTTGAAGACATCATAACTGTGAGATATGACACTCTTTCAGCCGTTAGAAGGTTATTTGCTGTAGCCATTAAATACAGCCCTGTCACTCCCACTCACCTGAGCCATATTTCCTCCCTCAATAGATTATCCATAAATATAGGCTCAGGTACAAATAGAAATAATGAACATTCACAGTTAAAGAAGACATGCACAGCCAAAGGGCAAGCTTTCTCTCTAGGAGGAGAGCAATACTTCCCTGGAGTAAGCTCAGCGGAGCCCAGAAGCCAGGTCCCCTGAAGGGGTCTCAGAGGCTCAGGTCAATGTGACTTCTCCAATATCCCAATAATGCAGAGATCATGTCTCTTAAATTCCAAGGACGGACCGGACTGCCCACTTGATGGCCCAACATACTGTGCTGCTATTTGGTAATTAGAATGAGTATTAGTCATAGCTTGTCTAGTATTTAACTCTGATTAATGTTAATATTGGTAACAATGCATTATATTTGTGTGGATTCAACAATTTATGAAGCACTTAACAGTCAGGTAGTATACTTATTTAATTATATATATATATATAATATACATAATATAATATATATAATCCAGCATATAAATATATTTGTTGCCACTAATGTTTTTCTAATCCAGATGCTTTATTAATATCTTACATGTGCTTAGCAATTTCCTAAGAACTTGGTAGAAGACAGAAAAATGTAGAAAATATGTAGCAATTTAGCATCAAATGAGGGCCAAAACCTTTACCCTATGTAAGAGTATGAAAACAATAGTATATAATTAAATGTGAGATTACATAACATAGGTGGCTAACTCTGAGTTGTTGGAGAGAAGAGAAGGGTGACCAAAAGTCTCTGGGGGTTGATATGACTTTAGCTCAGTCCTGAGAAGTCTGCAAAGCCCTTTATCTGGAGATCCCTGTAAAGAATTCAGCAAGTCATCCCAAAGAGTGAGTAGAAAGACGAGAAGACAGGACTATTCCTGAAAAATATGGGAATATGTTGTGGAAGATAATAAAACACTTAATGTGCTCACGAGACTTCTCACACTGGGAAAATGAAAGCTTAGAAATCATTTGTAGATTTGTGTAATACTGTGATACAGTGATTTCCAAGGATGATCTGAAAATCCAGAAACTTTCCTTGTTCACAAGGGCATGTGCCCCACATCCTTAAATATATTCTTTCCCAAGTGAGGTAAAACCCATAGGAAAAACCGTGAGAGACATGAGACTTAGTCTCATTTCATGGCTCAGGATGGATCTGTCTACCACAGAGAAAAATATTAGCCCATATATGAGTTGTGATTTTGTCTACAAAACACAAAGTTCACAAAGCCGAACTTGTATCTGATTAGCCAAGAGGATACGCCTCATTCACAGGCTCCAAGTCAATAAAAGGAGATTGTATTTCACGAACATGTTAATTTCACAAGTTCCTATTTTCCATTGGTCAAATATTGTCACATGGCAATAGCTCCGTTTGTAAAATAAAGTATTATTAAATTCTTTTTGACGTAGGATTACGTGACACATGTTTATGTAGGTTAAATGTTTTATGTACTTCATCAGCTATGAGATCTTTAGTGTATTATCTATCTTCAAGCTATAATATACACAAAAAATTCATATAAATATGTCTACAAATGTTCTAATATATATTTACATATATAAATTTTATTTATATACATAAATTTTTAAATACGTTTTTTTGATTTTAAAAAATGAGATCCCTGTAGAGAATTTGGTAGGTCCTTAAGCAATTTGTCCAAGGCCACTTAAATAGTGGGGATCTGAGCTCAGACTCTTTTGAGGATCTTTTCTAAAGTGTAGAGACTTGTTAGGGGACATCTTGAGTGTGAGGCCCTATATTTAGTTATAAACGGAGCATGTCCTGCCATCCCTTCCTCTTTTCCTCTGAAGCAGCCTCTTCTAACTCTTCAGAGCTAGGCTCACTTCTGCCTGGTTAGGCTCAGTCCCATTTAAGTTTCAAAAGCAAATATGGTAGAAGGAAGAAGCCTATTAATGACTTCAGCTAGTAAGATTTTAAACGAAATCCCCTCAGGACCCAATATAACAGCCTTTGTTGTCAAATAGACTCAGGAATTAGTGCCCCACTCCTCAGTCCCAGAAGCTATTGCTAGCTTCCCATTCTCCCATATTAGCCTAACTCCATAGTCATGGTTCTTTCTTTGAGCACTTACTGTCATCCTGCGCAGGAATCTGTTTCTCCTCTAGAAATAGTCCTCTCCCATGAATGCAGCCCAGTCGTGTAGCCTTGCCTTGAGCTTCCCAGTCTTGTTCCCTAAATTTTGGGAGACAATCTTCCCCCAGTATGACTGCTAAGACCTGACAGCATCTGGATCCTCTACTCTGGAGCCCCTCCTGCCGATCAGAACTCCAGTGCAGATCATATTTGGATTTATTATAGAAACCATTGTATTTATGGACACAAGCTTTTCATTGAAGCTGTTCATCAGAAATAGATTTCCTATATAACCAGGACAGAGTCTCTGAATTTGTGAAATAAGTGACTGAAATCAGGAGTGGGATTTGTGACCAAAAACCAGAAAGCCTGTACTTGTTCTTAATGGGTATAAAACACAAGTGATATAATCCGAAGCAAAAACGATCATATGTAACATTGACCTAACTTGGTAATGCAGGGCACACATTGTTGGAGACAGTGCACATTGGTACAATACTTTGGAGAGCAGTTTTATAACCTGTAATCTTAAGGCATTCATGGCTTTTGGACTTATACCAGCACTTCTGGAAACATATGCTAAGGAGATCATTTTAAATACAGAAAAACTTTATGCACAAAGGTGTTCATGCGGCATTTGATAGCTACAAAAAAAAAGATAACAAGGAAAATGTCCATTACGATAATAATTAAATTAGTTAAAATAACTATTATTTCCATTCAAAGAATAGCATTAATCTTACAGCTTTTGTGCTAACTTTGAAAAAATATTAGCATTATAATGTTACACAAAAACATTAAAATCATATATATGGAATAATTACAGAGGTGCAAAAAATCCTCATTCCTGCATCAATGATGCCAGGAAATAAAATTGGTGGAAATGCTCCAAAATATTCAAAAAGGTAGAATTATAGCTGTCTTGCAGTTTTTTAGGTTTTGGTGTCTTCCTTAGAAATATGTATCACTTTTATAGGGAGAAAAAATAACCAAACTAAAATAAATCAAACATGACACCTTGTCAATTATGAACACAAATAAAAGATACACAGTAGAGAGTGAAAAAAGTAGCCTCAAAGAGCTTTAAACTGTGTCCTTCCCTGCACAGATCTCTCTCCCTGTTGAGATCAGATGAGGATCGTCCTCTCTAGCTGCCTGGGCAACATCCGCTTTAGAGATCAAATTCAAGAGTAGAAATAGACCCAAGACATAAAGTAAATTACTCCATGTTAAAAGTAGACTTTCAGATCAGATGGAATCAGAGGGATCAGTTAATGTGTGCAAATGTATTTAGAACAATATCTGGCACATGCCAAATGCTAAAATAGAAAGGTTATCTATTATTATTTTTGTCATTATTTAGTACATGGCATTGACATAGGTGGCTACCAATTTAGGAAAACGATAAAAATTTAAATAATAGATCTTTTATGAAAATCAATACCAGGTAGATTAGATGTTAAAAAATGAATCCATAAGAAAATTAGAAGAAAATTCAAGATAGAGAAATCCTCTCTCAGCACAACACCAAAGGTAGAGGTCACTGAGGCATGGGACAATCATTTTAATCATAAGCAATTAAAATTTTGTGTAGGAATGAAAGTTAAAAGAAATGACAACCTGAGGTAAATATTTACAAAATAGCTACTCTATTTAGTTTCATAATTTTTAGATACACTCGTTTTCATTTTCAAAGCTTATGGGTTGCAGCAAAAGCAATTCTAAGAGGAATGTTTATGGTGATAAATGCCAACATTAAGAAAAGAAAGCTCTCAAACAAACAACCTAACTTTACATTCTTCTTCTTTTTTTTTTTTGCGGGGGAAGATTCACCCTAAGCTAACAGCTGTTGCCAATCTTCCTCCTTTTTTTTCTTCTTTTTTCCCCCCAAAGCTCCAGTACCTAGTTATGTATACTTATAAGTTCTTCTGGTTCTTCTATGTGAGCCACTGCCATAGCACGGCTACTGACAGACAAGTGGTATAGTTTGTGCCCAGGAACCAAACCCAGGTCAATGAAGCAGAGAGCATCGAACTTTAACCTCTAGGCCATCAGGGCTGGCTCTAAACAACCTAACTTTAAACCTCAAGGAATTAGGAAAAGAAAAACAAACTCAGCCCAAGTTAGCAAAAAAATGGACATAAAATTTAGCATAGGAAGGCCGGCCCCATGGCTAAGTGGTTAAGTTCACAGGCTCCACTTTGGCAGCCTGGGGTTTGCTGGTTTGAATCCTGGGTGCAGACCTAGTGCCACTTATCAGGGAATCCTGTGGTGGTATCCCACATAGAAGAACTAGAATGACTTACAACTAGGATATGCAACCACGTACTGGGGCTTTGGGGAGAAAAACAAAAGAGGAAGATTGGCAACAGATGTTAGCTCATGACCAACCTTCCTCACCAAAAAAAAAAAAAAAAAAAAAAAAGAGAAAGAAAGCATGGGCTCTGGAGCCCAAAAACAAACAAACAAACAAACAAAAACAAAAAAGATTAGAGTAGAAATAAATAAGTGAAATAGAGACAAGAAAGACACCATTAAAAAGTCAATGAAACTGAGAGTTGAGTTTTTGAAAAGATAAATAAAATAGACAAACTTTTAGTTAAACTAACCAAGAAAAGAAGACAGAGGCATCAAATAAGCAAAATTATAAATGAAAGAGGAGAGATTACAACTGATTCCACAGAAATACATAGGATCATAAGCGGCTACTATAAATAATTATATGCCAACAATTGCATGACCTAGAAGAAATGGATAAATTCCTAGAAACATATAATCTACAAAGACTGAATCACGAAAAATAGAAAATCTTAACAGGATGATAATGACTAAGGAGATTGAAGCAGTAATCAAAAACCTCCCAATAGAGAAAAGTCCAGGACCAGATGGTTTGCCTGGTGAATTCTACCAAACATTTAAAGAAGAATTAATACCAAGCCTTCTCAAACTCTCAAAAAATAGAAGAGGAGGAAATACTCCCATCTCTTTTTACAAGGCCAGTATAACCCTGATACCAAAGCCAGAAATGACACTTCCAGAAAAGAAAACTACAGACCACTATCTCTGGTGAATATAGAGGCAAAGCTTCTCAACAACATTCTAGCAAACTGCATTCAATAGCACATTAAAAGGATCATACACCATGATCAAATGGCATTCATCCCTGGGATGCAAGGGTGGATCTAGATATGCAAATCAATAAACATGATACACCACATTAACAGAATGAACCTCTCAATAGATGCAGAAGGGGCATTTAACAACGTTCAACATCTTTTCATGATGAAAGCTGTCAACAAATTCGATATAGAAGGAACATACCTTAACATAATAAAGGCCATGAATGACAAGCCCACAGCTAACATCATATGCAACAGTGAAAAGATGAAAGTTTTTCCTCTAAAATCAGGAACTAGACAAGGGTGCCCACTCTCCCCACTCCTGTTCAACATAGTGCTGCAAGTTCTAGCCAGAGCAATCAGGTAAGAAAACAAAAATAAAAGACATTCAAATTGGAAAGGAAGAAGTAAAATTATCTCTGTTTGCAGGTGACGTGATCTTATAGATAGAAAACCCTAAAGACTCCATCGAAAATCTTTTAGAACTAATAAATAAATTCAGTAAAGTTGCATGCAGTATGCAAAATCAACATACAAAAAATAAGTTGCATTTCTACACACTAACAATGAAATATCTGAAAGAGAAATATAGAAAAGAATCCCATTTACAATATCATCAAAAAAATAAAATACTTAGGGATAAATTTGCATTTAACCAAGTTGATGAAAGGTCTGTACTGAAACCTATAAGACATTGATAAAAGAAACTGAAAGCATGAATAAATAGAAAGATATCCTATGATCATGGATCAGAAGGATTAATATTGTGAAAACATCCATATTGCTCAAAGCTATCTATAGATTCAATACAATTCCTATTAAAATCCCAAGGCAATTTTCACAGAAATAGAAAAAACTATCTTAAAATGTTTATGGAACTATAAGAGCCCCTGAAAAATGAAAGCAATCTTGAGAAAGATGAACAAAGCTGGAAACATCCCACTTCCTGATTTCAAACTATACTACAAAGCTATAGTAATCAAAACAGTATGGTACTGGCATAAAAACAGACATATAGACTAGTGGAATAGAACAGAGAGCCCAGAAAAAACAAAAACCATGCATATATGGTCAACTAATATTTGATAAGAGAGCCAAATATACTCAGTGGGGAAAAAATAGTTTTTTCAATCAATGATGTTGGGAAAACTGGATATTCACATTCAAAAGAATGAAATTGGACCCCTATTTATACCACACACAAGAACTAACTCAAGATGAATTAAAGACTTAAATATAAGATCTGAAGTTGTAAAACTCCTAGAAGAAAACATCATTGAAAAGCTTCATGACGTTGGTATTGGTAACAATTTCATTGTTATGACAAAAACGCAAGGAACAAAAGCAGAAATAAACAAATGAGACTATATCAAACTAAAAAGCTTCTACACAGCAAAAAAAAAAAAAAAATCAACAAAATAAGAAGGCAACCTCTGGAGTGGGAGAAAACATTTGCAAGTCATATTATCAGATAAGTGGTTAATTTCCAAAATATCTAAGGAGCTCATACAACTCAATAGCTAAAAAACAAATAATCCAATTAAAAAAGTGGGCTGAAGATCTGAATAAAGGCTTTTCCAAAGAAAACACACAAATGGCTAACAGTTATATGAAAAAATTGTCAACATCACTAATCATCAGGGAAGAGCAAATGAAAAGCACAATGAGATATTACCTTACACCTGTTAGAATGGCTATTATAAAAACATAACAGATAACAAATGGTGACAAAGGTAGGGGGAAAAAGAAATATTACTGCACCATTGGTGGAAATGTAAATTGGTGCAGCCACTATGGAAAACAGTACAGAGTTTCCTCAAAAAATTAAAAATATAGCTACTGTATTAGCCAGCAATCCCACTTCTAGGTATATATTCAAAGGAAATGAAATCACTATCTTGAAGAGATATCTGTACCCCATGTTCATTGCAGCATTTTTCACCATAGCCAAGATATGGAGACAAGGTAAATGTCCGTAGACTTATGAATAGAAAAGAAAATGTGTTATATATACATACAATGGAATGTTATTCAGCTATAAAAAAGAAGGAAATCTTGCCATTTGTGACAATATGAATGCACCTTGAGGGCATTATGCAAAGTGAAATAAGTCAGACAAAGACAAATACTGTGTGATCTCACTTATATGCGGAATCTATTAAAAAAAAGAGACAAATTAACAGAAACAGAGAGGAGAATGGTGGTTGCCAGGAGTTAGGGTTTAGAGGAAATGGGGAGATGTTGATCAAAGAGTACAAACTTCCAGTTATAAGATGAATAAGTTCTGAGGATCTAATATATATTTATATATATTATATATGCAATATATACTATATTATATACAATATATATTGTAACATATATAATATGTTGTACATTATATTACAATATAAATGTTTTATACACTGGAAAGCTGTTAAGATTACAGATCTTAAATGTTCTCAACACACACACAAAAATTGTACTTATTTGGGTAGATGGATGTTAACTGACCTTATTGTGGGGATCGTTTCACAATGCATAGTTGTATCAAATCATCATGTTGTACACCTTAAGCCTACACAGTGCTGCACGTCAATTATCTCTCAGTAAAGCTGGAAAAACAATGGAGCAAAGGATAAAACAATAAAGTGTGTGAATGTGTGTGTTTACACACACAAATTATGTGTATATATACATATATATAATTTATATACTTTATATTCATTAGTAATTATAGAAATGTGAATTAAAATAACATGAAATATTGGGTTTTTTTTTTTCTCAAAAGGATTGGCAGAGATAAAAACAAAGGTCATGCTTGATATTTTCAAGATCAGGTTTTGTTTCTTGTTCTTGTGCAATTTGATAGAACACTCTTCTGGAAAACTTTTGCTGTTGTTCAGAATTATGGAAGCCACTTTGATATATCTTATGCCTATGAGAAATGCATTATTTCTTTTATATAAAGGATACAGAGAACCAGAAATATGGATTCTAATGAGAACACGGTGCAGAGTTTCTGGTGGGTGATATTTTTCTGTTTTATTTTATATAAGAAAAAAGTATTCTTTAAAAAATAGTTTATATATTAGAATGTTCATAAATCATCATGGAATCTTCCAATTAATTAAAAGCTAATAAATCAACTGATTCTAAAAATTAAGCATTAAATTAAATTAAAACGAAATAATTAAATCCAATAGAAACATTGATGGATGGTGATGTGCTCCAGAATCTCTCTGTCTCTTTCTTGTACTTCTCTCTCTCCAAAAGAACATTAGAATATTGCTAATGATTAAAGGGAAACAAACTATCATGGGAATTTAAATTAGTAAAAGCTTGTGGCAGAATTTGGCAATATGTAAAGTGCTTAAAATTGTAAATATGCTTTGACAGAGAAGTCTCATTTTTAGGAATTTATCCTAAAGAAATAGTCAGACAAATGTTCAAAGCTGTTTGTAAAAGGGTGTTCAATGAAGTGTTGTTAATGGTATTGAGAAATTGGAAATAAATTAAATAGTCAACAGTGGGAATTAGCTTAAAATTTATGCTATGTGGAGTAGAATATGCTATGTAGAGTGAACCATTAAGTATTTGAATTTATAAATGTATTCACTGAGTTTACTGAAAAATAAGATGTTCATAATATACTAAGTAAAAAATCAGCTACAATCTAGTATGTTTAGTATGATTCTTTTAACATAAAAATTATACACACACACATGTGCAAACATATCCAAGCAGAATCAACTGGCAGGAATAATATATGTCAAAGACTAAAAGAATGTACCTCAATGTAGAATTACAGATAACTTTATTTCTCTTTTGTTTTTTATGTTTCTACAACACACAAGTATTATTTATCCAACTTCCATATAATCTGACAATTTATCATCTGGGATACCACCTTTGTTCAAGCCACTGTCACCTTTTACCTGACATGGTCACTTGGATCCCCCTGAAATTCCATGAGGAAATAAGAACTGGAGGGTAAGTCATTGGGTTTGGGAGGTGATCGGGGAAGCAGAAAGGCCAGAAAGGAGAAAAGCCAGTAAAATGTGTGTTAATAAGCCAGCTAATGCTGTGTCAACTGGGGCACAGCCCCGCTGTGGTCTGTGTGAATGAGCCTCAGAGACGGCCCACTGAGGAACGGGAAAGCCCAGGCGTTTATCCATCAAGCCGCATCTCTCTTTAGTAGAGGGTTGCCCCAGGGTGTCAGATTTCTGGTGGTTGGTACTTTTAAGCTGCCTTGTGTGTGGGCTGAGCGAATTCTCCTAGCTCTAGAGGAAAATCCTCAGGCAGAGAACCAGAGTTGAGCGTGCTTGCAAGGGGAGTCTGGTGGAGCGCTCATGGGAGCTGTCCATTGCCGTTGTGGCTGAACTCCCATGTAGGTCTCTGGGATGTAACACAGAGCATCATCGGCCTGGTACCCCTGGATTTCTGCCACACGGCCTCAAAAGTTCAACTTGCTCCAAACCTTATCATCCTAGACCCTATTCTTAGCACAGCCACCAGAGTGATTATCTTAAAACTCATGCCACAACTTTGCTCAAGACCCTCCAATGGCTTCTCTTATCACTCACCAAAACAAACAGAAAGCCAAAAAGCTTAAACAGTTCATAAGGCAGAACCTGGTCCAGGCCCCATCACCCAGTGTCTCACTTCTCTCCCCACTGGCCTCACTATTGCCACACGAGCCTCCATGCAATTATTCCTCCATGTATGCACCCACCCAGGGCCTCTGCAGTACCTCCCTCTACCTGGAAGTCTTCTCTCTCCAGATATGCTCTCACTTCTCACTATTATTATTTCCCCAGCACCTGGAATATTGAAGGCACATAATGAGTGCTTAATTTTGAATGAGCAATGCATGAATGGATGAATGAATGAGCCAAGGACTAATCGGCTTCCAAGAGAAAGATAGAAGAGGTAGAGAACATTTCCTCAGGATCAGATTCCTTCTTTGGTATTTTCTGCTCAGTAGGGCCACTTTTACTAATCCTCCACCATCTTGACAATTCTGCTTAGTCCTGCTGGTTGCTTTGCAGCTGAGATTCTGAAACTCAGCCTTCTGGCTGCCTAGGTATATAATATCTGCCAATGTTCACCCAGTTTATCAGATCCCCGGTTCTCCAGGCAGTCTGCTCCCAGGGCCATCCACACCCTGGAATTATAGGTGGACTGGAGCCCCAGTCCAGAGTATCTGCCCTAGGCAATCGGTTCCCAGAGGGCAGGGTCTGTGTTCTCAGTATGCTCTTGGAACAAATTCTGATCAACTCGGTGCTTGTCTCCTTGTCTGGCCAAGGTAAAGACGCTGGTATGCTGGCACTTAGCCTTGTAACCCAGACTTTCTTGACAACACATCCTCCCATAAGCCAAGGCAAAATCATCCTTCCATCACCACCTTTCCTAGCTTTGCTGGTCCTGGATCCCTGCCCTAACCTCCACCCTGCTTCACTGCTGTGGCGGCTTATGAAACATGAGGTCCACCCACAACTGTCTTCTCCCATGATTCACCTGAATTAATAACAAGGCTCAACACTGAGAAGTGATAATATCTTCTCTCCAAAGAATGTGGAGTGTTTGGAAATGTGCCTGGGCAACCCATCCTCAGCACCCAGAGACACCAAAGGTCATTCATTTACCCAGGAGGAGAAAATGAGGTTGAGATTGGAAGTTCCCCAATGTGCCTCATGGTAGGGAGCTGTAGAGTTGAAATTTTTGTTTAAATCAGTAGCAGTAAATCCCAGTTGTTGACATGCACTTCTCTTTGGATCTATTTCACTGCATCCCATCCCATTCCATAGGTAATAAATGCACACTTAAGTGTACATAGCACTGATGTCAAAATTCATTTTCTGATATATTATTATACTTTACTTTTAGTTTGAAGTTATGAAACTCAATTTCCAAGAGATTGCTAGTATAATTAGTTTCTTTCTGTACTTCTCATAACTGAGTTCTGTTTTTAATATGAATCATGTGAAAACATTAGAAAAAATAAATATTTCTATGCCTATTGCTTAACTATACCTAAATGCCTATAAGGAAGTCTCCTAGGGGCTTATGGTGTCCAGATGTCTTCCTAATACTTCCAAGTAGGAAATGACCAATGAATTTCTATATATGTTTATCCTCAAATAATTTGGGATTTGTATGAAAGTCCATACATGAATTTTTATTACATCCTGGCCCTTAAAGAGATTTCATTTCAGCAATATACTGACCTTTTGCAATTCTGTGCTAAGTTTGTAACAATTAACTATAAAATGTGAATTGATTTATATGAGAATAAAGATTTTCTCAACATACATTCAAAAACCACAAATGCTATATTTCACAAAAATAGTAAATCATCAATAGAATTATTTATTAGCATTATCTACATCTCACTTTTTGTGTTTCTCCTTAATATTATTCACATAATTTTTTCTCTTCCCTGCCCTTTTCACAGAATGCAATTCAATTCTACCTACAACTCTGGGTATAAGATTGTGCTTGAGCCTTTAAGATACACAACATAAATCAGATGCAGCTTTTATTTTAAGAAAACCACTTCTTCTCTATCCTCAGAAGCTTGGTTTGTTATGTTCAAGAAACCACTTTGTGTAGAATTCACAGCTAATAACAAAACAGTCTACTAATTATTAAATGCTCATTTTGTGCTAAGCATTGTGCTAAGTACTTTGCAAGCAGCACATAATTTCATTCTCACAACATCCCTATGAAGTAGGTATTATCTCCCTCTAGCAGATGAAACAAATAAGGGATCTTACTTATTTGATTTGATCCAGGGAATCTGAATTCTATCCTTCTACATTCTGATGTAGCTGTCTTCATTCATTTGTTTGTATATTTATTGGAAACATGTTTTTTCATCTCCCACTCTATACAGAACGTACATCAGGAACTATGCTAGTAGCTGCAGGAAACACAGAGAGGAATTATGTTCAAATCTTTCCCCTAGGATTCGAAATATAGTTGGATGTATTATTAGACGATACAAACTTCCAAAACAGTGACATCTTAAAATCTTAGTGGCTTAACACGATGGAAGCTAATGTCTTCTCATCACAGTGTTTGGTGGGCTGTCTTACATGTGACGGTTTCAGGATCCAGGCTCCTTTCGTCTGGTGGTTTTGTCATCCTTTGTGCTTTAGAATCCTTTACTTTTAGCTGGTTGATGAGGAAAAGAGGCACAAGATGGGCCAGGACAGATCATGGTGCACATCACTCTATTTGATTAACTGGAACTCAGAATATGGCTGTGTGCAGTTTCAAGGGGTGGTTGGAATACACTCTGTGTGCACAGAAAGAAAAGGAAATGGACTATAGTGAGCACGTGGCCATCTCTCAATTGGACCCCATCTCTGGGCATCAAATATCCCATCACTCCTGCATAGAACACTAGTCCCCATCTCCTGGACTTCAATCCAAAGATCCGTCTATTCAGTGCATCCAGTTCAAAGTTCAGGAACTCTGGGTGATGAGCGTCCTATCCGTGAGGTCCCTGTGTGTGACTCCCTATGATCCAGTGACCTATGATCTCTAAGGAAAGTTTCCTGCCCTCCCACCTCCACCCTATATCCTCCCACTCCACCCTCCACTCCCCAATGTACATTTTAAAGTAGAGACAAGATAACAGCTATGAAAACTTCCATCTGCAGTTCTCCATCAATTATGGAACCCTTTACCAATCCTTATGGAAGGGAGTGAGCAAGTTCTGGATGAGGCCCTGATTATGCCTCTGGGAGAAATTCCTTTGTGTTTTTGGTGGCCCCTCTTTGAATGTTTTCCCAATGACCACATCTGAAGTTGGTGTTGAGGAGTTTACTCTCCTTCAGGGCTATCCATCATTTGTTACCTATTTTCTGCTAGTGCCAGTTTGGGAGCTCAAAGATTGTGTTAAGTCTTCAGTAGTAAGAGTTTTCTTTCACAACATATTTCCCTCAAAAACGTTGTAAGCTTCTGGTTTATTTGCTTTCAGTCATTTCCATGTGTTAGTAGCCAGTCCTCAATCACTTTTCTAACGATAATTTTCAAACCCGAATTCTTCCCTCTTCCATCTGACTTCTCTCTGTAACCTTGAGGGTAGAGTGGGAGGGAGGACCTAACACCCTTAACCTGAACTTTAGCCCTGGTCTGAGTTTCTTTGTGTCACAAATGAAAAGACTTATTGTGCCTTCCTGATCAGCAAGCTGTTCTTCAAAAAACAAAATACAACAGAACAGAACAAAACTCAAACCAACAAATGAAAATAGATATTGGTGAAATTTAAAACTAGGATTTTCTGTAATACACAAAGTAACTACTCTAGAACAAGGACATGTTTATGTAGTTCCAATGCTCATGACTTGCAGTAGGAAGGGTGAGGCCCAACTTGTCACATGTAAAAAAGCCATCTGACATAGATAAACTTATGGAAAGCAGGAAGACATTAACCGAATAAGTTTAAAGGCCATTTCTTCTCATTCACCATCATAGTGAAGCACCTTGCACACCTGTGGGTAAAAAGTTAAGCACTCGTAATTGCAGGAAAGAGTGAATGAACAAATTCTTATAGAAAACTTCTGGAAAATTCATTCCTTTGGGTTGGTAATTCACAAACAGGAGCCTACCATTCCTCAGGCTTGCCTCCATGCACCTAAATTGGTCTTCCAGCTAAATTGCACCATTAGTCATTTTTTGCATTTTGGCAGACAACAGGCTTTTGTAAGGTAGCACTTGAAGACACTGTCATCTAAAAATGCTTTATAGAAGAGAAATGATCTTATTAGATGAGCTCTAAGTCACATACACATGCTTTGGGAGTGAATGTGATCAAGTTCTTGGGCTGCGTATTGCTAGTTGCCTACTCAGTTGAGGCCCTGGTCAGGAAGCAGAGAAAGCCTGGGTGGTAGTACGTGGGCTCCAAGAGCTAGAGGCAAGGGTGCTGGAGGTGATGAAGAACTTGACATCTCTCTGGAAATGGTCCCAGTGATGAGTCTCTCATTTTTGGAAGACAGTACAATGCAGTAGAAGGAACACTGATTTCGAAGTTGGTAGGTTTTGTGTGCAGACCAGATCTGCTGTTTATGAGCTATATAACCCTGAGCAAGTTACCTACCCCCACTCTAGCTCATTTTCCTCATCTGCAAAATGTGGGATAATGATGACACATTCTCCATAGCATTATTAGAAGCATCAAATGGACTAATGGATGGGAAAGTGCTTTTCAAATGGCAAAGCAGTTTCAAATTGTGAGTAGTTATTATAATCAGCCCTCAATAAATGCTCTTTGATAATAATGGTCAGTTTCTAATCCCATTCTCCTTCCCTGAAGGATTGTGGATAGCGGGCATCAGTCCCATGGGAATAGGACTTATTGTTGGCACCTCCTCTTACCATCTCAGAGATCGTTGGAGAAGTGGGAGCAGGACTCATGTCACCCTGGCACTCTTCCTCTATGCAGTATTTTACCTGGTTAGAATTTCGTTCCTATACAGAATATGGTATCAGTGTGACCAAGTACAAAGAGCATTGGGCTGAGAGTTTCAACATATGCTTTCATTCCTTCATTATTTTGTTTATTCATGCATCAATTCAGCAGATATTATTGAGGGTCTATGATGTATCAGGCTCTGTGCTAATCTGCTGTAACTGTGGAGCTGAGGATTTTAATCTCCTCTCTTGTGTTAATGGGAACTTGAGGGTCACTTAAACTCTTAATGCGTTGGTTGACTCAACTGTCCATAGTGATCATCCTCTCCCTGTATTTCTCATAGAGTTTTTATGAGAGAATGGCTAGCTTGAAGAGTGCTTTGTAGAAATAAAAGAACTAGACAATTATGAGGTGTTAGTGTATTATTAGTATTTCTTGAATAGCCATAGGCATGTGGCTTGGCCACTGTGCTCAGGTAGGGCAATCACAGAGGAAAGGGGATCATGAAGAAAGAGGGAAACTGGTTATGGTTTAATGACATTTTGTGGAATGCCAATAACTGAACCCAAGATTCTTTCATGATTGGATATGGTGTGAAGTTACAGCCGTAAAAAAGATGAGAAAGTGAATTCAAGGAGAGCAGGAGAAGGTGTGGGAAAAGGGGTGTAGTGACCGGTTAGCGTTTTTACCATGCTCCCTCACAAGATTGAGCAGACAGGGCAAGGCATGTCCGATGAATACCCTGGGAACCTTGATATGGGATAGCAACATGAAATTAGCCTGGTAGTAATATTAGTTAGCACTTATACCACACTTTATTTTCAAAGTACTTTACAATGGTTAATTATATAATTGTATCTCTGTGAATTAGGTCAGCATTGTTATTTCTCTTTCACCCCATTAATCCCCTCTCCTTCTCAGCTGACTGAGGGCCTTAGTCACCGAGTTGAGTCAAACAAACACTCAGCCTTCATTTAGGTGTGTCCTCATGGAACAAAGCACTGGCCTTAAAGGGCACACATAAGGAATGGATCAATGATACTTCAACATCTTCACCTTTTTAATGCTAAATGCAATCCTATTTAACAAATCTTAGCCTAGGGAGAACTAGTTACAACACCTTCAAAGAGTCACTTTCATGCCTCCCCTTTGCTTCCAATAGAGGTAAGCCAGGTATTCTCATGCTACATGGACTATTAGAAAAACTCCTGGGTGCACGACCCAGAGGTGTGCTCTGGTGTGCCTCCTGCCACTTACTAGCTTGTTAGATGTGATGATTTCAACGTCACCCACATTTCAACAAGCTTTGAAGATTTCTAAGCTTCAGCGTTCATGTTTGTAAATGTAAATATTAATACCTGGCCTGCTTTCCTTCCTGTTGGTTTTTGAAGATGACACAAAAAATCATAATTTAGGAAAGACTGTATTTCCAAATAAGATATGCTAGTCTTATTGGTTAGCAAGGTTTTCATAACACTAATCAAAAGGTGTCAACCACACACAACTATACAATGCTACCATCTCTCCTCCTGGACCTATGGGCTGACATAGCTAATTGACCATGGCACTCTTTTTTTTTTTTTTTTTTTTTCCCCTGAGCTAGGCCTTAGCCTCAGAATCCTTCTCAACACAGCTCTCTCAGCCACCACTGCTGAGTGACTGGAATTGGTACAGGCAAGAAAAACATTTGCCAAATCCAAATCTAAATCTCTTCGGCTGTTTATATTTGTTTTATGTTTTCTGGAATAGGTTATATATACACACGGTTCTAAAACAAAATATATTTTAAAAAGTGAACAGACTTCTCTTAACCTTCTTTTCTGCTATTTCTAAAGTGAAAATCTTCTTCTCTGGCTTATTGCCATACTCTGATAAATATTCTCTCAGGAAAAAGAAAATTAGAGGATATCTCAAAGTGATGTCAGATTAGGAGATGTGAGCTTCTAAATCAAGACAATTCATTTCATTGTACCTCTTGGCAACACCTTGGCAGGAAAACGTAACCTGTAAAAATCTACTCCTTTAGTCTATATCCCATGCTAAGTAAACTCTATGTAAATGAAAAATGATCTTGTTGGACTGAATCTAGGTGCTCATGTGACATGACCATGTTCCAAATATTAAGTTCTGTTTTCAGCCTCTGGATGCCTTTCCAGTTTGAACTAAACAATGAAAATGCATAGGAATATTATTAACATCACTAACACCTGAGATGATTGAAGCACTTGTTTTTTTTTTTTTTTTAACAGAGCCTCTCTTTTGCAATGCTGGACTTGAAAGGAAAGTAGGCAGGGTGAGTAGCTGAGACAAATTCCCATTTTCAGCGGGAATGCCTTGGTAAGATTTGGGTAGATGGAGTGGAGTCCGGTGGAACTATAGGATGTAGGGATCCATTTTCTAAACTCATGATTTAAAGGTGTATCACGTGAAAGTGATAGATTACTGTGCTGGAACGCCTGTAGCAAACTTGATATTACTATTACTCCCTTCTGTGGTATCCTTTGCACTGTAAGGGTAGGGAGTGAGAAACTCGTTTTTCCAGAATACTCTTCCCTCTATGGTTTCAAGTTAAGGTTTGTCAATGAGAGACCTTTACATGTTGTTTAGAAATAGGCAAAGAATGAGAAGTCACTATTCTTTGCCGGTAGTTGCAGCTAGATTCATATCTGGATGCCTGAGTCACAGTTCCATCTTGGTGAGGTCTAGAAAATCATTTGGTTCACCTCTGAGAACAGAGAGATTTGGTGTAAACTTCTGAGGGATTTTTGAAAATTCAGGCAGTTTTCCAGAGCTCTCTTTAAATTCTCTGATTTAGTTCACGTAAAATCTTTAGTGTCAGCTTCCCCCAAGCTGTGCTTCCAGGTTTTTCCAATAATTAAGCCTCTATTTCTTGACTTAAGCTCTTTACACGTGGAATAAAGTGGCTTCTATTTCTTGATTGAACTCTATCTAATGGAAGTGGTTTTTTTGGTATGTGTTTTTGTTTCTAACTGCAAATCATTCCAAGATAATGAAACTTTAAAGATGAAACTGGTGAATTAACTCTCTGATAGGAATATAATTGAAGGCAATAGCAACTTCAATGCCAGTGCAAAATGGGTTACAGATAGTCCATGGTGTACAGCAGCGAAACAGTTACTTACATGATCGTCTCTGATTCTCTGGAGTTCTATACCTATAGAAGGCAAGACTTTGGAAGGCAAAGTAGCAACACAGTAATAGTAATAGAAGTTTATGACGGAAATAAAGAGCACAAGAAATCTGGAGTGGGGCCAGCTATTTCTGAGAGCAATGTAGAACTTGGAAAAAGAAAGACAATATCAGAGTTTTAAAATTTGATTTAATTTTGATTATTTTTATTCATTTATATTTATTAAAAATTTTTTTAAGGAATTAGAGTTTTAGATTAGTTATTCAACGAATGGGACAACTATCAGAGAGTATGACTTTAATTATTATCTTGAAGAAATTCCTTATTTCTTGTAGTAACTAGGCCAATACTTTAAAACCCAATTCAATGTACAATCCTGAGGGTGAGTAAATTGAAACTCAAAGTGAGTGTACAGATTTACGAGGTCTCTTATATTAAAGTTATAGCATTAACCAAGAGGGCATGGAAACTTGAAAATCACAGAAGAGAAATTTGGGGAGATTTCAATGGATCTAAGTACCTTGAACACTCCTACCCTGCCAGGCCTTCCTTGCCAACAGAAGCGGCACTATCTCTTTTCCTGCATGATCACCCTGTAATGATTTCAACTCAGGCATTCACCCTACAAGGAATGCTGATTCTCTTCAAGACTCATGCACTGCCTTTCTTTGCTTCCAGACCCGTAATTAGACTTAAGTCCTGGTAAAAGCGAGAAGCATGAGAATAAAGTATAATTTATGATTGGGAGGGGGAGTCCATACACTTAAGAAGAATTGCAATACTTTGTCAATTTTTGGTGGTTTATGTGTGAGAATAGATTATAGGTTTTAGACCGGAGAATAAAGAGTTTAATGTTGAATTGGAGTAATCACAATAGAAAGTCATAGCTTCTGACCCCATTCTCAGAATTAATTTCACAGATCCCAAGATTCTTAACTAAAGGGAATGTTATAACCACATTGGAGAAGGACTCTGCTCCCCTGCCAACATTTACATCATGTATCTTCCTCCTGCTCTTCCTCAAGATGACGTGTGGTCACTAATAAAAGTGACTCTACATCAGAGAATATCTAGAATTCTGAGTGATTACTGGACATCTAAATTGATGCCGATTCTAGAGGATTCAACATGCCCATTTATTCTACAAATATACAGTAGAGGTTTATAAAGGCCAAGTGATGAATGGCGTTTTGGCCTAAGTTTCGTCTCACAATGCATTCAGTGATACTAAAAACACCAGTAATTATTTTTCTAATTCCTGAATGAATAGTTGGAATAGCCATGCTTGAAAGTGTCAAAGTCCTTCATATTGGCTTCTTGACCTGTGGAAAGAAAGCTTCAGTGATGAGAAGAACCAAGTGGTTGCTTGTCTCTACCAAAATAGAAAACCATAATTAATATAACATACTACGAGTAATTTCAAAGATTAGTTATATGATCTATGTTATT
This sequence comes from Equus caballus, assembly GCF_041296265.1. NCBI lineage: Eukaryota > Metazoa > Chordata > Mammalia > Perissodactyla > Equidae > Equus > Equus caballus. The sequence goes on along the minus strand of NC_091691.1, from coordinate 72,217,473 downwards.
AGTTATTAGTTATATGATGGAATGTGCATATCTGGCCTATCTCAAAGACTGATGGAATTGGGAGAATAAACGTGAATCTTTGTGGACCTAATGAGCTGCCACCTCCAAAAGTAGCTGCTGTTTCAGATGTAATTTTTTTTGAATGTTTTTTGTTTTTTACTTGAACAAACCAACCAAACTCCTCATGTCTGGTATTCAGCTATTGCTGTGGTGATGTTTTAATCTTCCATACCTGTTAGCAAAAAAAGAAAAAACTTCTAGAAACAGGTTGCTTTCTCTTGGCATGGATAGCAGTATAGCTTCACTGTCTTGCCTCAGACTATATCAAGTCTATCACAATTTAGCATAGAGTGACCTTGATTGTCTCATCATTACACAGGGCATGATGCTGATCCGTAACACTAATGGCATCATGCCGCTTGCAAATGATGATCATGATGTAACGATGCAAACATCCTAGATGCCTTGGTAAGCCGTATGGAAGGCAGAAAGTGGAAAATAAAGCCCATAAAAACTTAGGTATCTCTCTTCTTGAGGAAGTTTTTAGGTGTTCAATGATTGGGACATATTGAGATTTCCCCGCCAAGGTGAAGAATAAATTGCTGCATCTCATACATACTACCTCTAAGAAAGGGGCACAACACTTGTGGGCCTCTTTGAATTCTAGAAATAACAGACACACAAAGCCATGCTGATCTGACCCATTTATCTGTTGACAGTTTTGAGTTGGGCCCAAATAAAGGTAAAGCTCTGTAACAGGTATAAGCTGCTCTGCTTCTTGAGCCATAGGAGCAAGCAGGTCCAATGGTGCTCCAAGTGTCTTTAGGAGAAGGAAATACTGCGTAATCCCAACAGGAGAACCATAGCCCAAATCCTTAGGATTTGGGAGCAAAGCTATGTTGTTTTTTGCACTTAACTATGATTCTTTAGAAAAGCAGTTTCTGCTTTCTACAAAGCCCTAGTAATGATGAACACTTAATCATGGGACACGGAGTTTCTGTGTGACACAAACTATCTACCTTTAACTGGTTACTATATGATCCTCAAAGTTATGAATATGGGCATACTCAGCAGCATTCTGTCATTCCATGGAAGTGAGATATATAAGTTTGGGCTTGGTCAGGTTCTGAATACCTAATTGCAGTATCTGAACATATGACTAAGAATTTTTATATCAGTCTACTTTCCTGCATAGCAAGTCACCCCAAAATTTAATGGTTTAAAATATAACCATTTATTTATCTTATAATTTTCACAATTTTGGGGTCAGTTAGGTCATTTTTCTGATTTGGACCAGCTTCACTGATCTCTGCTGGGTTTGCTCTGCTCGTGTGCCGGCCATCACCTGGCAGAGGAGCGGACAGCTGGATGATCTAGGATGGCCTCACCCACATGTGTGCTTGTTGACAGGCCATCAGCTGGGGCAATGGAATTGACGGGACTATATATCTCTCATCATTCAGAAGGCTAGCCCAAGATTTTTCACATGGAGGCTGCAGAGTTCCAAGAAATACAAGAGTAGAAGCTATGAGGAGTTTTGTGGCCTATGTTCAGAACTCGGTTACTTCTGCCACATTCTATTTGGTAGCAAGGATAACAAAAATAGCTTAGATTCAAGAAATGGAAAAACAGATTCCACCTCTTCATGACAGGAGCTTCGATGTGTCATTGCCAATTTTAACAATGTACACAGATTTCTACGGCACTTATTCTTGCCACGTTGATACCTCTTCCTCGACCAACATATAGGGCTCCATGGGAACTTCTCCATTACCACTTGACTAAGGAAGAAAAAAATGGACCTGTTTTATAGATAATTCTTTACAAAATGATAGCACCACCAAAAAAGTGGATGACTAAGTACAATGGCCTCTCTCAAGAGAGCATTTGAGGTGAGTGGTAAAGAAAAATTCTCCACGTGGGCAGAGCTTTGAGTATTGCACTTCTTCATTCCCTTTTTCTTGAGCAAAGGTGGCCAGGGGTGCACCTATATTCAGAAATAATTAGGCTAGGTGATCATCGAATTATTAGGGGCAAGATTAGAACATTGGAAATAACAAAGTCTGTGGGAGAAGTTTGTGGAAGGTTCTCACAGAATGCATAGAGAATATAGGGATATTTATATTCCATTAAATGCTCACTAAAGAGTACCTACTGCTGAAGAGGGTTCTGAAGGTCAGGTGGATAAGAAAACCTGTGCTGCTTATGTCAGTTATCCTCCTTCCCCAGAAACCCCAGTCATTGCTCAATAGTTTTATGAGTAAGATCTGAGTCCGTGACGGCAGGAGTGGGGGTTGTGCATGAACTCAACAACATGAACTTTTATTCATTAAGGCTGGTCTGGCTACCATATAGCTGAATACCAAACCTGCCTATAGAAGAGAACAACAATGAGGGGCCAGCCCTGTGGCTAAGTGGTTAAGTTCAGGCGCTCCACTTTGGCGGCCCAGGGTTTTGCTGGTTTGGATCCTGGGCACAGACATGGCACCACTCATCATGCCACACTGAGGCAGCATCCCACATAGCACAACCAGAAGGAGCTACGACTGAAATATACAACTATATACTGGAGAACTTTGGGGAGAAGAAGAAGGGGGAAAAAAAGAAGACTGGCAACAGTTGTTAGCTCAGGTGCCAATCTTAAAAAAAAAACAAAACAGAAAACAACAACAATGAAACCCTTATATGCCTTATACGGCTCCATTCCCTGGGAGAAGAGACAGCCAGTTGGTGGTTGATTAGATTGAACATCTTCTCCCACAAAAAGAGTAACAATGCATCTTCGCTAGAATAGATAAAGCCCAGATTTGTATTTGCTTTCTATGCCCTCAGTGGTATCTCCAAAATTACTGTCTTTGGACATACAGTCATGGAATACTCAGTCAAGTAATGATTCATGACCAGCTGAGGTGCTGACCAAGGGCAAAGGAAACATGGAATGTGTGGTATAAGAAGGAAATTATTAAACCGACTCTGGCTACATGATTAGTTGCAAAAGTGAGAACTTTGTAGTTATGTGTATTTTCTTTCTTGCTTTTATGTGCTTTACATATTTAACAATTCTCCTTCTGCTTCCCATTCTCCCATTTCTAATATGTGTTAATTATAGATCATCTGATAATCCAGAGTTTAAATTACAGAATACCAAAGGAATTGGTCTAAGTTTAAAAGTGAAGGGCATTATTGAAAGATAAAATGGCACGTAGGGCTTTTGGTCTACTTTTGGGGCAGAAAGTGAGCAGGCCCTTGGTTGTATGAGGTATAGTTGCACTATGCTAGGTCAACATGATGTTAATATTCTATTTGAAGGTTACAATGGGTAAAATGGGTGTGTAGGGACGTTGAATTGTCAAACGATGTAGTCAGTGCCCAACTGTCTATTCTCAACTTGGCATCAATACCATGTTCTTCTGTGGTCTCCTCTCCATTGCAGAGGAAAAGCCAAAGTCTGCATTTTCCGGGATCTCCTTTTGTATATAGTTTTAGTTTAGCATTTGCCAGTTGCATAAGATTTGATAGGCAAAGAGAAGCCACTATTCTCCAGACGTAGTTGCAGCAAGATCTGTGAGAAAATGTGAGATCTGCAGAAGTTTCCTGGTGAGCTGTTGAGAACCACTCTGTTCACTACTGCAGACTGAGATTGTTGGTGGGAGCTGCATGGAGACTTGTGAATTGAAGGGACTTTCTGGCAGCTCTTATGAATTATTGGCTTTGGGAGTTCAGGCTGAAACCTTCAGCTTTGACTTCCATGAACTTTGCTCTCCACGTTCTTCTAAAAATTGGGTAAGCCCCTAATTCTTATATAAAACCCTATATATTCAGAGCAACTTCTATTTTCTTCCCTAAAACAACTGGAAGGATTGACAATGATGTTTTAGACTGGTGATTCACAATATTGATGAATACAAGAGTCTGTTTGTACAGTTATCCTGTGAGAGAAAACATGCATAACAGCAAGTACTTACTCTAAATTTAGTAAGGCTTTCTTAAAATAATTTTGTATTTAATTAATCCTAATAGAATCTATATACATTAAAACAGATTGTTGAGGTGTTATTCATTCAGCTTATCAGGAACTCATATGGTGTCAATGACTCCTTGTAATTAACTCTTGTCTCTCTTTGCTGCTCTTGTGCTACCCCAGCCCAGAGAAGAGAAATGGAAGATTGCCTATTTGAAAACTGCTGTTGTGGCTCAATACCTTCACTTTTTCAATAAGAAGTTTGAGATTTAGGAAAAGCAATTGCCTTTGCTTACCCAGCCAGGACTAAAACAAGGATATTCTTATTCATATCAGAAGAAAGTTTCCAATAAAAAGCATCCCTAGCCAAAAGTGTCATAAGTCCACATTCTTTACTACTGTTTTTTTCCATCTGTTGAAGTTTCTTTTGGGCTAAGAAGTGTTCTTTGAAAATGCAGACACCTTGTGAAATCAAGTAGAGGCCTGTTGGTTATACGTGCCTGTATGTAAATTGTTTTCTTCCCAAAACTTTAGTGAGCTGAGTAATGAAAGAGCATGGTGGACCCCACTGGGCTTCAAGGAAGAAAGTGTCTTTTTGGAGTGGTGATATCCCACTCACAGTAAGATTTTGTAGGGATGGGTCAGCCTAATGTAGGGGATTAGTTTATGCAGCCAGATTTAATGCCAGCAATACCAGATACTGGGCTATTAAGAAGTGGACAGAGCTAATTTGCAGAACCTTCCCAAAGCCTAAATTCAAGGTTTGTCCATGATTGGCTTTGAGAAGAGATATGCATCAATATCAATTATCATGCCAAAACAACTGTATACATTGAATAGTAAAACTACAACTTCCTGCTACTATCTGCATACAAATGTTTGTTTGCTGTCTGTTGCGTTTCAGGAAGTGTGTTATGTGCTGAAAGAAACCCAAGACCTTGCCATGAACAAAACAGATAAAGTCCTTTCTCTGGCAGAGTTTACATTCTAGTTGCCATGCTGGACATATGAGAGGTAAAAGACATGGTTCCTGCCTTCAAGGAACTTACCGTTTTGGGGGGAGACAAGAATATACACCCAACCAAAAGAAAAGACAAGATCAGACAGTCAGTTACTAAATTGAGTGATTCAGATGACATGAGAAAAACTCAGGCTTATCTTTGCAGGAAGAAGCTTGTGGAATTGCTCAGAAGAAAGCTTGTTCAGGGCGCATGAGGCAATTCTGTCACTGCCACAGGCAGCAATGTCTGGGTTTTCCTACTCACCAGAGCAGCCCTCTATATATTGGGGCAAACTGCTTCAAAATGGAAATTTAAGTCCCTTTTTAATGAATTATGTATACTGCCATCACATTCTACATAAGTGTTCTGGAGCGATGATTTCTCTGGGAGATGGGTGGCAGCTTGGACGCTCTGTCTGATGTGGAGATCATGCCTAGATCTAACTTGGCAGCCGGGTCAAGGTCTGCCAGGTAAGAGGGTGCTTCCAGAGGAGCTGGGAAGGTTGAGGAGTCCATCCACACCCCACAGGTGAACATAGGACCAAGATTAAGCTCAGTGCAGACACTAAAGATATAAGAGGCCAGGAAAGAATCATCTGGCTGTCCAGGCAAGCTCTGGTGTCCAGGAGGTCAGAGAATTCATGAGAACACCTCCAGTATGCAGGAGATTTTGGAAGACTTGGTATCCTTGGCTGAATTGATTTCTTTCATTTCCTCATTCATTCTTTCAGCTCCTCAAAATGTACTAGGCACTGGGCTTATGACTGTGAATGCAACGTTGGGTAAATCACAGCGCCTGCCACAGCATCTGTTGGGGGAAAGTGAAGAGGATCAGTTACCCTGAACCTTGATAAGCACCTGCAGTGGGTGTATGTGCAGGGTACTGGAGGAGCTTTCATTCCTCCTGCTGTGTGGGTGGGCGAGCAGCCGCAGGTGTGAGCCTTTGCCAACAGAGGCACCCATAGAGCCCCCAGGTGTTCATATTCCTCCTTAAGGTTGTAGCCAAGGAAAGGCCTTTTGGGGTTTTCTTTTGGTAAGTAATTAATATATGTTTCAAGTTAAATGCCAAGAGCATGAAAAGACCTTGCAGGTGCTAAGTGTTATTATAACATATTAAAATAATGAGAGCTTTGCTCATCTTGCTCCATCTAGCTTAGTGGTTATTTTCAACACTGCCTACAGATTAGAATCACCTAGGGAACTTTGAAAAAAATGCCAGTGCCCAGGTTCCACCTCTAGAGATTGGATTTAATTGATTTAGGGTGAAGCCTGAGCAGCATGGAAAGCTAAGCAACTCCCCAGGTGATTCTAATATACGCCAGGGTTGTGATCCATTGCCAGCAGATTAAAGCATTCTTTTCTCTTTATCCTTATCCTAACAGTTTTCTGAGACTCAGCTTCATTCTCATCTCCTCTGTGAAGTCTTCCCTGCTCTGTCCATCCATTTGTGAACTCCTGAACTTTGTCATCTGTGACACCCAAGTGCTTCCTGACCAATACACTGAGCTACTTAAAAGAGCAGGGGCTGTGCCTTTTGATGCTCTAACATCCTGGAAACTTGACTCTCAGATTTGGGTAAATTATCCAGACTGTGGATCAGAAGTATAGTTGTTTTTAATGTCTACTGATGAGTTACAGAAATTGGAATATTTCATAGAATATTAGTGCTGCAAGGGACCTTAACGAACCGTAATCAGATCCCCTCATTTTATAAATGATGAAAATATTCATCTGTGGCTGGTCGTAGAATTCTGAGCACATTCCCTCTGATGCCTCAGAGGCTCTCTGGTTGTTCTTTGTGGCATTAGAAGGAGAAGAATGGTACGAATTTATACTTTTCCTGGAGTCCTGTCAAGGGTAAAAACAGAATGAGAATTAGGTTATCTTAGGCTCAAGATTTAAGTTGAATGGGTACTCAAGTTCCTAGAAATGAGGGTGAAGAACGTTGATGTTTAGATTAAGTAGTTTTCAACCACACACAATTTTGTCCCCAAAGGAGGATTTGGTAACATCTGCAGAATTTTTTTTGTCATAACTGGAAGGGATGTTACCAGCAGCTAGTTTTGAGAGGTCAGGGATCCCGCTAAACATCCTTCAATGTGTGGAACAGAACCCCCGACAAAGAATGATCCAGCCCCACTGTCAACAGTGCCAAAGGCTGAGAAACCCTGCAGTAGATGTTCTTGTCAACTCAGAAGACAGGTCAAGGCCAAGAACAAAGAACAGAGAATTGCCATTTACAAACAATGTACCTCCAAATGGCATGGCCGAAAACTTTCCTCTGTCAGAATGACAAGGTAAGGAGATGCCTGACAACATGTGCGTCGTTTTAGGAGCATTTGGTGATAAAATGAAGGTCTTGGTGGATGAAGTGATATGTACACAGTATTAGTCAGTATTTTTACAAGGAGGCTCTGAATGTGTTATTCAGATTAACCCATTGTTTTGCTAGTGTCCAAAGGTCCTCTGAAGATAACCTGAGATCCTTTTGAGTCTGAGTAGCACACATCTGGCCTGGAGCCCTAGTACCAAGCTCAGGGTTATGTACTGAATGCTTGTATCTCCCCCACATTCATATGTTGAACCCCTAACCCCCGATGTGACTATATTTGAAGACAGGGTCTTAACAAAAGTATTAAGGTTTACTGAGGTCTTAAGGGTGGGGCCCTCATCCAATAGGATAGTGTCCTGTAGGAAGAGTCGCCAGAGCTCCATCTCTGTGTACTCAGAGGAGAGGGCCTGTGAGGATGCAGTGAGAAGGTTGCTGTCGACAAGCCAGGAAGAGAGGCTTCCTCAGAAACTGAACCCTGCCAGACCTTGATGTGGGACATGCAGCCTCCAGAACTGTACGAAATAAATTCCTGTTGTGTAACCGCCCCAGCCTGTGGCATCTTGTTATGGCAGCCTAAGCAGACTAAGATACTCAGGAAGCTTGAACAATTAGGAAAAGAACAGATCACAATAAAGATATCCAAGATGGCAGAGAATATCTTATAGGGGAAACAGCAAGAGTGACGCTCAGGCCTTCCTTCACTGAATACCATCAGTGTGGGAACCCTCACCCTGCCCAGTACACTCTCCTCACGACTCCTTTGCAATAATAACCCATTCCAACTGACTGGGGTCTTTGGAAGCCAGGCCTCTTGGTTGCTGAAGACTATTTTCAGCAGAAACAAATGTATTAAATGACACAACTAAGAGATATTTAAATAAAAGGAGAGTACACAATATTTTCATGGCATAAGGATTGTGTATCAGGGACCAACCATGAATGACATAAATTTGTTTCCTTAAAGCCTTTAGTGCAGTGCTTTTAAAAATTGGGTTTGCATAAGAATTCTTTAGAATGCTTGTTAAGATTCAGCTCTGGGGGCCCGTCACTAGAGATTCTGATTTAGTCAGTTTGGTACGGGGTCCAAAATCTGTTACAAAACCATGGTCATTTCTGAAACAGGTGATCCACTGAACAAACTGAGAAATGCTGTGTTCATACCTCACAATGGACTTGTCAAGGCTGTGGATTTGGGGGATGGGGAAGAAGAAAATGAGGGGGTGAGAGAAAGGAAGGGGACTGGGAAATAAAAGCATGGAAAAGTGAGATACTATCCAGGAGTGAGGTAGGCATGGGGCAGAATTGCATTTTAGGGCAAATCACAGTGAGAAGGATGGAGCCTGCTAGAACTTTGTAGCAAGAAAGTCCAGTTTATTTGGTCCTGTCATAACTTGCTTCTCAACTCCTGCCTTGGCATTTGCAATTGTTGTCCTTATGTTTTAGTTTACTCTGTCCCTTGGTTCAAAACTTGAAACCAGCTAAGAGCCCTCTGTAGCACCTCAATTTTGTTCACTAGGGGGATTCAGGAGAATAAACTCAGGAAATTTAAGCTCCAGTGAGAGGATGCAAATCAGAACTGCTGAATATATATCGGCAGACATACTCCATAGGTATATCCCATAGTATATCTTATGGGCATATCCCAGAGCCATCTGTAACCAGACTGTACCAAGAGAATGAACCTCTCAAGGAAAACTATACCAGCTACTCACACATCTGTGCCCCTTAATGTTTATTTAACTTAGGTGAAATCAGGTTTAAACAAATGTCAGTCACAAAAGAGAAATGGTGTGTTTAGATCTGGGAGGGCTGTGGATCTATGGGGGAGACCACTTTCTGACTCATTCATCATGGTGATGGGACAGTAGAGAGTAGCTACAGACTGTGTACAAATGTGCTGGCTTTTTTCTTTTTTTGCTGGTAAAGATTTGCCTTGAGCTAACACCTGTGCCAATCTTCCTCTATTTTGTATGTGAGCTGCCACCACAGCATGGCCACTGAAAGAGTGCTGTAGGTCTGTGCCTGGGAACCAAACCTGGGCCACCAAAGTGGAGTAAGCCAAATTTAACCACTAGGCCATTGGGGCTGACCCATAAACATGCTGTATTTCTATTGCCAATTTTGTTACACTGGAAACTAGATTTCCCAGCATCTTGGTTGAATGCCTGACATTTTTCTGGGTTGGGTTGTCCAAAAGTGAAGTTGCGAGAGATTTTGGAGGTGTATGTGAAGCAGAAGATGAAGATTATTGTCAATGAGAAGTGGTGAGAAGTAGACACAGAGGTGCAGGTGGATTCCAATTTGTTCTTGATCTTCTCAACTGTTGGCGTTGCTGACCAACAGCATGCATGGTCTGCCATCTGACCCTTTCCTGCAAACTCATAGAGGCTGTAGTTAGAAAGAGCCAAAAACCTTCTGTAGACTTCAACAGCCCTCTTCACAGTCAGACTACAGCAGCTAGGTGCTTCTAGCTTCCAGATTTCCAGACTTCTAGCTTCCTGCAAGCTCCAATTCATTCAGTCCCACCATGGCTAGTTAATGACCTTTCTCTGAAACTTCCACTCCAAACCTTTACTTCCCAGTGACACCGTCAATCACATAAGGTCTATTTCTTATGATAATTCCTTGTTCCATGATGCTTGTGATGATACTGCTTCCCTGACTAAACCCTTATTAATACAATCCCATGTTTCTTCCCTCCCTTAACATTCCCAAAACACTCCAGCCTTATGGGCCTTTAAAGCACAAAGACCATTGAGAAAGGGACAATTTTCCATGTATCCTAGAGAGAGCTCTTCCCATAATTATTAGTGTCTGGATCTGAGAGCTGCCTCCTAGTGAGTGCTAGAGGAAGTTGGGATGAGTAGAGCTATTGCTTTGCAACAATAAGAAATTAGAGGCGTCCCTCAATTTATAAAGAACTTGTATTGAGACACAAGGCCTCCAGGGATAATTGCAAAAGCTATTGAGCCCACATGACTGTCAGTGACCCTTAGCCTGAATATAAGCTTGGAACACTAAGTGAGGAAGCCAAGTGACAGGAAAGTGGATCAGACAGAAAATTGCTTTAGATGAGAGATTGCATATACAGAAGTCAAAGAGACTACCAGGAAGTATGAAAGCGGTAACTTAAAAGATAATTCAAGATACTCCAAAGCCAAAGGGAGACCCTCTGTGGGGCAGATAACACATTGCTTTCCTTTTCCAGGGTTTGGACATTTCAGATACAGCCTGCTCATGGCAGGAGGAGATCACGAGGAGTTCACGTTCTCGGTCAACAGTACCAGTGGTTGAGGTTCTGAGAGAGTCTTCGTCCTGCTATTCTCAGAGGCAGTTCCAACCAAACTCTGCTTTGGACTGGTGATCTATGGAGCTTGGGATGATTGAGTATTCTTCCCAGATAGAAGGAGATGAGCCAAGAGGGTAGGGCTAGCCATGTCTACGACTGGACTTTAGGTTAGTTAGTAGAATGCATCTTTATTTTGCTTAACAAAGGTGTTTCTATTCTTTTCTTTTTCCATTTTTTTTATAGAAAATATTCTATGAGAGGATTTCTAACCTTATAAGGCTGGACTAATGAGGAAATTTATTTTTCCAACTTCAGACCAATGGGTGGATAGGGATCTGGTTCCTTCCTGAAGTTCTGTGACAATAGCATTAGCTACTCCCCCTGAGAGCTGGTAGGTGTTATGGCTGCAGACGCACGCACACAGAGGGATGGATATTCAGACTCAGCACAGGCAGCTGAGAGTGCCTGCTCCTTCCCTCCTGGGGTGAACCTCACAGCTTTTCTTTCCCTTCTCTCCTTTGGATGCTCACAGAGGAAAACTCTCTTCCCTCCTTTTTCCAGCACGAGGAAAAATCACTGTCAGCTCAAAGGATCTGAAGGATTAGCCTGCGGTCCAAACCTCTGTACTGACCCCTGCCTTTAATGGCAATTGCCTCCCACCCTGCTGCCTCACTAAATTATCCCCAAACCAGAAAATGTCCCCCAAATGAGACAGTCCTCCAGGCAGCCGGCTAGTGAGGGCAGCAGGAGGGTGAGACTGGTAGCTGCTCCTGGAGAGAGAAGATTTCCCGGCAATAATCATGCCCTCCTCTCCCAGGAGCCCTGGGACTTGTAACTGCTGTGTTTCTTTGTGCTTTATGTGTAAATAAAGGAAAGGAAATGCCTTGATTCCCTTAAGCTGTCAGCTGAAATAATGTTTTAACTGCGAGGTTGAAGCTTCCAGGCTCCCTTAAAATGCTGCTAAGTTTTGAGATGAGCGTGGCAGGGGCTTCCGAGGTAGGTTCCGCTAGTGCCCAGGGCTGCTGTGGATGGTATAGAGCTCTGTCCTTGGCGCTGGGATGTCTTCCTCTTTAGCCCTTTCCATTGGTCCTGAAGACCGTGAAGCAGTTTCTCTTTATCAGGCATTCTGGTGCCACTGCCAGGACAGTCCTCCAGCCCACCCACTCCCCGGATCATCCCACAGAATTGGTGGTTTCAGGAAAACTGTGAGGCAAGCAAAGTTGGTCTCTGGTGCATTGCCATCTGAGCTCATGGAGGCAAGATCTTCACAGGGGATGGGACTAGCAAAGCCGAAAATAGGAAGTGGTAAAGATCGGAAAGTGAAACCTGGGAAAGATGCCAACATTTAGTCTGCGAAGAAAAAGCAGGAGTGGGAGCTCAGTCAGGGTCAGACTTCAGTTAGCACAGTAGAAGACCGGATTCCAATGAGAATTGGCATTTCTGGGGTTAGAAGTAGACTGAAGAAATAAGGAGAAAGTCAAGGGAATTAGGGCTGGTGATCTTCTGAGACAGTCTCCAGTCTTTGGACAAATATTCCCTAGGGCAGGGCATCTCCTGAGGACTTGAATTCTCTTACCTCAAGGAGACATCTATATCAATCTTAAAGGGCCAGTACTCAGAATTCTTCACAATTTTCCTCTCCGCTACTCTCATTGTCTTCTCTCCCAAAATCTAGAGTAGTAAGACTAGAGTAGTAAGCTTTTGCTTTGCTTCACACAGTCCTGCTCTTCTGTAAAGGTGGTTTTCACATTTTCGCTCCCCTTTCCACTGTAATCTTTAAGTTGGGGGTGTCTTAGTGCTGGTGGCTTGCTGGCCTGAGGTCCAGAGCTGACTAACTCACTAAAAGGTGTTCAGGGCGGGTAAAGAGTTTCTATTCCTCCTTGCATTTGCATTTTAGTAGAGAATTTACTTTCTCCAAAACCCCTTCTAATGAGGCAGAGAAGAACCTGCCCGTCTTGCCACCTCTCAAATCCTGTGCTATGGGTGTTATCTATTCCACCTAGTAGCCCAGAGACAATACCAAAGTAAGGAACAGAGCAGCACTCAGCTTAAAGAACTTTTCCCGGCCAATGGAGTCAGGCAGCTGGCAACTCCCAAATCTGTTTGCAGACAGTGCTGAAAGTTGAGATTAGTCTAGCTGCAGGATTGGATACAGCCTTCGCATTGCTTTGCCAAATATGGGGTAAAATGACTTTGGCTGCTGTAAACTCTGGCTTCAGTGGAGACAGAAGAAGCCTCTCTTTCTCTCATCTTTTCTGAACTCCTGGGGCCTAACAGTCAGTGTTTGGCTTAGAAAGCGATTCGGTATCTTTTTATTATAGTTTTGATGTCAACCCCAATGCCACATGGGAAGGCTTCTTATGTTCAAGGGGCAGCCACAAGCAGAGAACAGCAATCTGTGTGTTTTTCTATTTTTTTTTGTCCCTGAGATAATTTTGAAGAAGGCAATGTTTGTATTTCCAACTTACCCCTCCACTTTTCAATTTCTGGATCCTCTTGTAAGTGCCCATATATCATTTTCACGGTCTTGTGGTCTTAGGCTGTCCTTCCTTCTGAAGGAAAGCAATCTGATAATCAAACCTACATTAAGTATTCAGAGCTGAGTATGTTATTCCTTTAAAGGCTATTTAGATTTTAAAGGAGTTTACAGGAAGAGGGCAATGTTTAAGCCATATTTGTCTTACATGTAAAAACATTCTTTGACCCAAGTGGAATATAAGTATCAGTTTCCATGAGCCAAGAAAACTAGATCTCTGTAAAAATTCTACCGTCTCTTGTGTGAAGCATTTGTTCACTAGAACTGCAATTTATATTGTTTGTATTACTGATAGTGCAATGGCTTCTGTGGATTATCTTACTATTTTTTCTTTTTTTGATAACACAGAGGATTGTAGAATTTTGGTGGAGAGAGAGAGAGAGTGTAGACAGAGCAATATAGCAGAATAGGGGAGCCCCGGAAGATGAGTATGCCTTGTTTATATGGTCGTTGGTCACCACTGCTGAATGGTGTGGAGGTATGACCATCTCTGATCTCCATTAACAGCTTGAAGTCTTTAATCCTTTTTAGACATATCTGCTGGTCAGAAGATAAACTTAGAAAGATAACTACCATGATGCTCTATAAAGTATAAATAATTTTGTTGGAAGATTAATATTAGTATGGACATTTGTGGCAATGTCATAAAGTTTTAAATAGTTTTTAGCTGTTGTGACATAAAACACTGGTAGAACACATGGACCCCAGATGAAATGTATGCTATGTTTAATGTTAAAAAGCAAAAATATTTCCACTGCAAACATTTACTCCTGGCACAGAGAAGTCTGTTGAGAAAATCTTCTCTGTCAATAACACATATCATAATAGTAGTTGACATTTTGAGCTGGAAGACAGAACCCCAGGGCTGTGTGTGGCATGGGAGATAAACACATGAATATGAAGAATGATGCTTTTTTTGCTCAACTGGCATTGGAAAAACTTGATTCATACATCTACAAATATTTGGACTTTTTAGGTGATCGTATGCTACAGCAGCACAGTTATAATAATGTGTTAAAATAAAATGAGTCATTTAAAAAATGTGAATTTACTTATTTAGCAACCAGTATTCTTTCTCCAAACTATATGTATATACTTAGCTCTGGCAGACAGAGTGGCTGTTAATAATTTACACTCCCATCAGTGGAATATGAGAGTTCCAGTCATTATCATTCATTTTAGCTATTCTGTGGTGGTGTATCTTGTTCTGGATTTAATTTTCATTACCTTGATATCTAATGAACATGAGCACCCTTTCATATGTTAATCCATCATTTGGTCATTTGGATTTTAAAAAGTTCCTCTTCAAATTTTTTGCTCATTTTCCTGTTGTCTTTCTTATTGATTCAAAGGCGTTCTTTATATATGCTAGGCACGAGTCTTTTTTGGAATCATGTATTATGAAAATCTTCTTGCTCTCTGAAGCTTTCCTTTTAACTCTTTTGGCTTCCTTTCATAAGCTAAAGTTCTTAAATTTAATAAAGCTCAATTATTAGCAGCCTTGTTTTTAGCACTTTACATATCATGTTTAGGGCAATCTTTGCCTACTTCAAAGTCATAAAGATATTCCTCTATGATTTCCTCTAAAACAATTATTAGTTTTCTGTTCACGTTTCAATATATAGTCCATCTAGAATTGACTTTTTATTTATGATTTCTTTTTGTTCAAGAGCATCTTTACTGAAAAACCCATCTCTTTCCCAAGGTACAGTAATGTTATCTTTGTCATAAATTAGATGACCTTCTAGGTATGGATGAGTTTCTTCATTCTCTGTTCTGTTCTACTCCTTTCTGTCTGTTTTGCTACCTTTTTGCCAAAAGTACACTTTCTCAAGTATTATAACATTATAATATGTTTTGCCATCTGGAGTATAAATCCTTCAGCTGAAGACCAAGAAAAGATTTGTACTTCTTCAAGATTGCCTGAACTATCCTGAGCTCTTTACATGACCACATAAAATTAGAGCAAGCTTGGCAATTTACGCTCACAAACATCTGGGTTGTGATTTATACTTTGATTGACTTGAATCTGTAGACAACTTAAGAGAATTAATATCTCTACAACATTGAGGCTTCCAATCCACAGTCATGGTATAGTCTTCAATTTATTTAGTTTTTCTTTTATTTCTCTCAATAATATAGTTTTCAGTGTTAATGTCATACACATGCTTTGTTAGATTTATTGCTAGATATTTGATGTTTTTGGTGCTATTATTATTTTAATGGTCTATTAAAAATTTTTTTTCTTTGCAGCTAAACAAATAGTTTGTACAAGTACAGTTGATGATTCCTTCGAATATTTTTTTGCCCATTTTCTTACTCCTATTTTGGATCTCCAACTATACTTCTTTTTGCTATGTACATATTCTTCTTTGAATTTTCCATCCTATTTTCTGTGCTTCAGTTTGGATGACATCTATATTAGTATCTATATATCTATATCTATATTTATTTATATCTATATCTAATCTAGTGTTCTGTGTCTTGTTTTAACTCATCCTTTGGGTTCTTATTTTCAGGTACTTTGTTTTTAAGTTCTGGAATTTCTATTGATTCTTTGTGTTTTTTATATGTTCTGGTGAAATTTTCTATTTTTAACCCATATTACCCACATCTTGGACTATTTTAAAAACATGTTTATCATTCTTTTTATTCTTTCTGAAGGCATTATCTAGATCATCTTGTCTGTATATTATTATCTGCTTTTTCTTCTTGTTCTCAATTTTATCATTCTGTTGTTTAGCCTGTCTAGTTATTTTTTATTGCATGGTACTGTCTATAAGAATTGTTAGTGACTCCAGATGATATCGTCTTCCTGAGAGGATTCACCCTTCCCTCTGCCAGGCTGACTCAGCGGTGCCTGATCATCGTCGTACCAATCAGGGACTGAGTTCACTTGAGGCTGCGTTGCAATTTTTGGAAGGCTCAGTCTGCCTCACGTCACTCCTCTCCTGGGTGCATCTTTGGGGAACTTTCAACTGAGACGTGGTTCCTGAACTCTAATCTTTCTGCCCCTAAGACTGCTGTGCTGCCAAAAATTCTGCTCTGCTGTTCAGTGGCTTCTGATTAGCTTTAACTTTCCACCTTGTGTAGCCTCAGAATTTGGCAAATACCATGAGGGAGAAATCAGACATGTATGAATTTTCTCAAATCTCTAATACAGTCATTTCAGTCCTAGGAGACCACCAACTCTGCTGGTTACCTAGTCCCCACTGGTGGTCTTCTGACCAGGCAAAGCCTGGCCTGGGTGTTCGTCCTCTTTTCCTGCTTCCAGAATCTGTCAACACTCCTAGGAAAACAATGGTTGCAGATGATCAGCGCGTCTCTGCAGCTCTCACTCTCTGTAATCTTGCATCATCTAATTTTCACTGAATCAGCAGCTTTCTGATGGCTTTAAATATATGCTTTTAATATTTTATAGGCTTTTCTAGTTATTCTTTAAGCTACTCCATCCTGCTTAGAGAAGTCCCTCTACTTGTTCTTAATTGAATGTGTTTACTTATGTGCTTACTCAGCAAGCACGACCGTCTCATCTTCTTTCATTCCTTTCCTCCCTCTTCTATTGGCATATAACTCATTCTTCAAGATTTGCAAATAATGATCTATTTCATGATTCTCCTTGGAGTATCTCAGCAGTCAGTCTGGGTAACCCTCTTATAAGCCTTTTCTGAACTTATTTTATTTGTTTAAACACATAATCTCACTCTTAATTTTCTTGCTCTATTCTTTTTTTTTTAAAGATTGGCACCTATGCTAACAACTGTTGCCAATCTTTTTTTTTTCTTTTTCTGCTTTATCTCCCCAAACTTCCCCGTACATAGTTGTATATCTTAGTTGCAGGTCCTTCTAGCTGTGGCATATGGGATGCTGCCTCACTGTGGCCTAACGAGCGGTGCCATGTCTGTGCCCAGGATCCAAACTGGTGAAACCCTGGGCCACGGCAGTGGTGCGCACAAACTTAACCACTCGGCCACAGGGCCGGCCCCTCTTGCTCTATTCTTTATGAATTAATTGATGTGAGTAAGCCTTCTGTATGTCAGAATATGCTGAACACATTTTGGGTACGTTCTTAATTACTATCTTTTTAATTGACATATAATTGACCTACGACATTATATAAGTTTCTGGTGTACAACATAATGATTTCATATTCGTATATATTGCAAAATGATCACCACAGAAGGTCTAGTCAACATTTGTCACCATACATAGTTATAGAATATTCATCTTTTCTTATGATGAGAACTTTTCAAATCTACTCCCTTAGCAACTTCCAAATATGCAATACAGTATTATTCACCATGCTGTATGTTACATCCCCATGACTTATTTATTTTATAACTGGAAGTTTGCACCTTTTGACTTCCTTCACACATTTTGTCCACCCCTCACCCCTGCTTCTGGCAACCACCAATCCACTCTCTGTATCTATGAGCTTGGTTTTGTCTGTGTCTTTGCTTTTAGATTCCACATACAAGTGAGATCATACGGTATTTGTTTTTCTCTGGCTGACTTATTTCACTTAGCATAATGCCGTCAAAGTCCTTTGGGACACATTTCTTATATTTCACAGCATCTACCATGGCTTTGATAAGTAGTGCATCCTTGATTCATGTGTAAAAAAAGAAATTTTTAGCTGTGTAATCTTCCAGTTCTGCTACTCTTTCACGCGAAAGTGGAAAAGGTAGTTAATGTTTGTAAATTTTATCCCTTAAAGATGTGAATTTAGAATGCAAAATAGTATGAATAAAAGGGAATGTAAAGATTGTGTGTGTGTGTGTGTTAGAAAAAAGTGGGAAGAGACTGTTTATTATTTTTGACCTCTATCATTTTAGATCATGCTAATTCTATTCCTATTGAGCTCATAATGACCTCTCTGCTTGTCTTCCAGCTGCTACAGTAGTTTTTCTCTAAATGAAACACGAGCTGAGGAAAGGGCCCTATAGATGATCCAATATAGTTTACCATCCAATTTACAGATGATGAAACTTAATGAGCAAATATTACTTCCAAAGAAACATTGTGTGTTTCTGGAAGTTGGGATAAAATGTACTCTCTTCTATACATTTCTCTTGTACTTTAGTGTTTTCAAAACTGAGCTTTTTTGGGTTTATTTCAAGTGATCCCCCAAATCGAAGGTAAAACTTAGTAGTGACGCAGAAACACAAACTTGAATCTTGCCCATATATGTGCGCTGAGAGTGAGCCTACCCCACTGTGAAGCATTGTTTCTCTGAGAGGCTTTTATTGTTCATCTGTCTTTGCTTATTCACTAATTCTTGATAGGTATATAAATTCGTGTATGTGTAAAAAATAATCTCTGTATGGAAACTAATTTTACTAATTATATTAGAAGTGAAGAGAAAGATAACCAATAACATAATGATTTTTAGAAAAGAGTAATTTGAATAAATTTAAGAGTGGAATGTGGAACCATTAATGATCTGAAGGGTGTAATTTGAAATATTCAGTTATAGTTTGCAGCATATTAAGCAGGAAATTATGTGCTATTAGGGTGGTTTAGAATTTGGGGTTTCGTAGTCCTTCTGACTGTAAATGGTCTTCACTACTAGTTAGCTTACATTGTTTTTATGGCTGTCTGTTTCTCCCCAAAGACTGCTAGCTCTTCAAGGGCAAAGATCAGATTGTCTACCCTCCAACCCCCCTGGCCTTGGTGCTAAGTTCAAGTTTGTGATAGGACATTTGCTCATCTTTGCTGGCTGAGGAATTTCTTAATGATGTTCACATTGTTTCTGTCTCTCTGCCTTTGAGGCACATAGGAAAATTAAACCTACTGGGCCCCTTATGGTTGGGTGGGAACACGTGACTAATTCTGGCTAATGAGTTGTGAGAGGAATTGTTGTCTGTCACTTCCAGGCCAGAGCATTTAAGTACAGATGAGACCCACCAGAGCACACTTTCCCAATGCTACAGTGACTGTCAATATCCAGGTGGTGGCTGTTCTGTCATCCTGGGGCTGGAAGTGAGTATGTAGTGGAGCAGAGCTCTCAGCCCACCCAAGATGGACATGCAGTATGAACAAGATTTGAACCTTCATTGCTCTCAGATACTGAGATTTTTGGGGTATTTGTTGACATAGCAGCACTAATCCATTTTGACTGATATACTAAATGATTTCTTACTTCTGAGGTTTCGGTTGCCAAACCATTCCAGGAAAAACCTACACGTGTGGGAACCACCACATCACTAGTTCATTTTCTCAGCTCTGGCCGATCAGGCAGCATGGACATTTGATACCTTCCTCTCTTGCCCAAAGAGACAGAAAATGTGGTTCTATCAGAGGCACATGCACCTAGACAGATGTGGGGCCAAGAACACATGAAGAATAAAAGTCCCTCACTGGTGTCTCCAAGACTGTGTGCCATAGGATACCTGAGTACCTTTACCATGGACTTAGTGGCATATGTTATTAGTGATATAACATTTGCTCAAGCATTCCATATAGATATATAATTGAATGCACTCCCCAGGCATCAGATATGCTTTCTAGAGGCTATTTATAATCTTCATAGTTCTCTGACATTCTAAAAATACCTTCTCTAACTCCACTCTGTGTGCTCACATCTCATGGAATGAATACCTTTTTGTAGCAAAGAAACAATCAATTTTCAGGCAGCATAACATGATGTTGAAAGGCTTGGTCACATCCTCTCTTGCTATTTCTTCTTTTGTGTTTAACATTCCTATACTTTGCAATAGCTTCACCTTTTCAGTTACTCTCAGCTTGGTAGCAGAGAGTCTCTAGGGCTGTGTTCAAATTGAAAGATTTCCTGGTTATTTTGTGTTTTTAGATTGAGGCCACACAGTAGAGGCACTGTAGGTGGTTCCCCTCATGGCAATGCTGGTGATAGGCCTGTGCAGGTGTAGAAGATCTCTTCTGGAGTCATGACTTGGAGTTCCCTGATGTGTAAAAACATCTTGGAGGAATACAGGCAATTCCAGAGGGAAGACAGAAAATACAAGCTTGTAAAATTTAAATAGGAGAGAAGGAAATGTGTCATTTTTCAGGCTCCTGTTATCAGTTGTCATTTTTCTTGGTTAAAGTCATGGAAATCCAAGGCCAACCAAGAAAAATTATGCACTGGCTTCTTGGAAGATATTCTTTTTGTTTTGTGTTCAATCCGTATTTATCGAGAAGCAAGAAAATATTTGCAGCATGGCGAGACCCTTTAGAAAGCAAATACCAGTTAGGAATCATCTTACTATTGAGGAACTCACATTACGTTTAAGGAAGGAAATTCACACTCCTAAAACAACTATAGTATAAGAGAAAAAAATGCATCATTCATTCATTCAGCCATTTTTTAATTTATTCATTAAGAAAATAAATATGGAAAGCAATATATGGTATTTGAAGTTTTTGTAAAATATGAAATTGATAATAATAATTCCTAATGCTAACATTTATTAGGTGCTTTAATGTGAAAAATAACTCTGTTCAAAGTGTTTTATAAGAATTAGCTCATTGAATTCTCAGTGCCTCAGTTTCCTCTTTATTTTGGTAAGAAGAATTGGAGGCCAGAAAGGCTTTGCAGATTGCCCAAAGTCAACACAGCAGGTCAGTGGTAGATTTGTGAGGTGGATCCAAACCATCTAGCTCCTGAGCCTGTGCCCCAAAACTCCATACTATACTGTTTTCCCTTCTCCTCTATGAAGCTTATCATCAAGAAAATGGGAAGAGCCATGTAATTGGCCCATGCCTGGCAAGAGTTTGGGACTTTAAGGATATAAATGGAGGAGGTAGGAGTCTAGCTTCTTCTAAACTTTCTACTTTCATTTGTGTTTTGGATATTGCCATGTGGAGCTTGGAAGGGAGCATCTTCCCCACATTTCTGAGTCCTTGAAACTTTAAAAAGGGAGCTAAAACTCTTGGCAGAAAGGAATTGGGAGTCTTACCACTTCCTTTTGGGTTCATAGCTATTAAAATATGTCTGATGGTATTTGGTGAACTTAATCACAGCTAGAGGAAAGGGAAGAATATATAAGGTCCCAAGAGAGAAAATTTATCAGAGCTAAGGAAGCAGTGGTTTTGGCAAGATATTGTATTTTTGACATAATGAAGAGCAGGACTAATCATTGTTGAGAAGTTCTGGTTCTGGGCTTTTCTGCTACCCTCTGACCTTGCTACTCTGGGGTCATGTGGAGAAAATATGGATGTCAACTGAATGCATTGTACCGTTAAAATGCCACAACATTTGATGCCTGGCAGATTTTCTATAGAATGTGGCTGAGATCTGTACAACTGGCAGCAGTGGTGTTGATGGAAGCATTAGATCCAAGCCAGCAGTGTTGGGTTGCCCAATCATCCTGCATTTCTGTAAGATGCCAGGGATTTGGCACTACATAAGCACCAGCACCTCTCCACCAGTGAGCTAACCAGAGGCCCTGGATAGCTGGGTGAGAGAATCAGGTCTCCAGGGAAGCGGTCTCCAAATTATGTTGTTGTGCATGTCTGTCAGTCAGTAAAAAGAAACAAACAAAGCAAAAGCAACCATGGTATATAAATATTTATTTATTTATAAACTATAAAAGACATTACAGTACTAATAGATTATGAACATTAGAAACCTACTCAACATAGAAGACAAAAACAACGACAAACAAACACATAGCAATGGAGATTTGGTTGGTGGTTACCATAGAGGAAGGGGAGGCCGAGGGCAAAAGGGGTGATTAGGCTCACATGTGAGGGGATAGATTATAATTAGTTTTTGGGTGGTAAACATGATGTAATCTACACAGAATTCAAAATATATTATGATGTACATCTGAAAGCTATATATTGTTATAACCCAATGTTACTGCAATTAAAAAAAATTAAAAAAAGAAACCAACTCAAAATGTAATTTTCAAAGGATACAAGGTAAAATATACAATATTATAAAATGCCTCCCCAAATATGATGACATCATAACTATCAATAGCCATATCTCAAGTCTCTATATATATACTAAGATGAGGTTAAAAGTCTATATTGCAAATAGATCTAATTATATAATTCATTGTTTTGTCTCAGTATTACTGATGAAGATCTTATACCACACATGGATATTTCAGCTCTGACATTTCCTTATCATTCATTCAGAATTATTCCATTATTGCTATTAACTTCAAATTATTTCTTCCAAATAAGTTTGGAAGAAATATTTTAAGCTAATTTGTCTTATTGTAGAGTTAATGTAGCTAACAATAGACAACATTACCCACAAATCCACTTAATTAGGTACAAATGAACTGCACCACATGGCCTTACTTGGACAGTAAATGGAAGAATGAGGCTCTCACTGTCCACTCTGGCTTTGAGAAATTTCTGCTCTTTTGTGAGGAATCCTGTGAATTGTGTGGCACATGAGACTTTTTCACACAAGGTTCAATGCAGGCAATTTTTATATTAGATATAGATAAAATTAATTTCCTACTTTTAACGTAGATTTAAATAGAAATTCTAATGTTTTCTTTCTGCATCTCACCAGATCATCTTGCACAACTCACTTTGGAAGCAGCTTCCCTTAAAAACCCCTTTTTTATTTATGAAACTGAAGCAAAGATATTTCAAAAAAGGCGTTTCTGTTGACATCATACAGATAACTGGTTTTAGATGCTTGGGTAACAATTAGAATTACAGTAGGTTTTAGAAGTTCAAAAGAGAATGAGATCATTTTTAGCTGGAGGGATCATGAGTCTGCACTGAGGAGATGAGATTCAAGCTGATCATTGAAAAATGGAAGGGATATTGACAGAAATGTAGGTATTTCAGATGAAAGAACTGGAATGAGTAAAGCAAATACTGTGAGAGGATATAAGAAAGGAGAGTTTAGTGGACATAATCATGAATTTCATTTTAGATATAATGAGTTTGTGTTGCTGGTTAGCTATACAGGTGGCAATGTCTCTCAAGCAGGTGGCTCTTTAGAGCTGGTGTTTTGGAGCAGTCTTGGAGCTAGAGATATTGATTTAAGAAGCACCTTTATAAGGATATTTTCTAAAGTGATTCATCAAGAGAGAGCAATGAGAACATAAGAACTGCTTTTGTGCAAAATCAGTACATTGAATTCCCTTTGGAAAGCATTTTTCATCTACCTTTTGGGTTCCCTTCCCTTTCTGGAAAGTTGAGATTGTTGGAAGAGTGACAATCAGACTTGTGAGTCTTTGGAGCAAATGAAGGTTGTTAAATTTAAGTACCGAATGTGGACAACCACAGACGTTCCCCCTTTCCTAATGGAAGGAACAGGCTGGTCATGTGGGTGGTAGAGCTAGAACCAGATTGGAACTTGAATTTGAGAAGATGTGTTGAATGATAAATTAAAGCTATGCAATCATGAAAGGAATGGCTTTGTATTAATATCAAAGTACGAGATGAAGAGGGCATGCCTTGAAGTATTAAGGAAGTAATTGAAAAAATTAAAGCAAGTCCTACTTAATTGACAAATCAAATACTGACAGCATTCCCAATTTTAGTTAGAATAACAACAGATAATGACACAGTCCCTTCTCCAAAACATTTTACACTATTTGTACAGAAAGAAGAGATAGAATATTTTCTTGGTAAAATAGCAAATGTGCGATTGAATAATTAATTGTCATTGTGATGGTAGGGGCAATAATGACTACAGGTATTCTTGGAATGATTTGCTCTCAGATGTGATCCTCAAACAATGTGTTGAGGAGGGACTCAGGCTGAACCTTAATGAATTACATTTTCTGTATCAAATTAAATGCATTTTATTCCATGAACACATTTAAATATCAATGTACGAGGTATCCTTGTTGTTTAGTTTCAATAATTAGAGAGTTGAAATACATAGTATGAGGGTTTCTTCATTATGCTTTTCGAAAACGATCCTTATGAAATTTTAAAAATGTATACGTGATGTAGAAATAACATGCACAAACTCTTAGAGGAATCGTACTATGATATAGTGGAGTGAGCACTGGATTTAGAATCAAACTTCTATTTATGTTCCTTTCCCATCTTTGAACAAGTAACCTAAAGTCTTGAAAAAGAATCTTCATCTTCAAAGTAGAGATCTTAATATCTGCCCTGACCACCTCTCAAGGCAGATCTTCAAAGATCCAGCGAGATCAAGCATAAGCTGCTAGGGGAACTGAAAGGTGCTAAACTAACACCAGACAACAGATCAGTTTATACGCATCTTCCCTTATATATCAACTTATACGCATATTTTTTCTCTTAAGGAATTTTTCTCCCATTAAACTAAGTGCTGTTTCTAGCAAGAGAAGCCTTTCAAGTAAGGTTGATATTATTATTCCTTACAAGTTTCATCTTGATTCATAAACATTTTATGCCAAGAATAATGCTGTTTTAAAGACAATAAGTGCTTGTTTTTGCCTGGGGCCACTGGAAAGCCTGCAAAAGAGGCAGGAGGAATTAAAGGCCCTTAATCATATTTCTCCATTTTTAACTGTTGGTTTTTACACTCTTGAGCCATTTCTCTCTTCTTGCCGGGCCCTACTGAGGCCCATAAATCTTAATTAAAGATGCAATTTTTTTCCTTATGAAATCTGAGCTGCAAGAAACAATTTTTATTTTTTATTTTTAAGACTAGCTTCATGTGTCGACCCATAAAACAAGTAAGACTTCTGCACTCAAAGGATTTTGAATGCTGTTATTCCTGCTGTCATGTGGCACTGGTCCCATAATTATTATCATTGTTATTTTATTTATTTTTTTACACATGAGCTTCTGATTTTCTTATATACAGCAAGATGAAAAAAATGCACCTTACAACAGGCTGGTCCTGGTTTAGAAAGCTGGGGGTATGGTTCATAAAACATGAAAGAAACATGAGGCCAAGATTCAAATGGGGAAAGGAAGACTCTCTGAGTGCTACTGGGTATGGAGACTTCCTGTTGTGGTCCCTACCAAGGAAGAGTTATTTAAAGAGAATGTTCTCAGGTCTGGCCCCATGGCCGAGTGGTTAAGTTTGCGCGCTCCGCTGCAGGTGGCCCAGTGTTTTGTTGGTTCGAATCCTGGCGTGGACATGGCACTGCTCATCAAACCACTCTGAGGCATCGTCCCACATGCCACAACTAGAAAGACCCACAACGAAGAATATACAACTATGTACTGGGGGGCTTTGGGGGGAAAAGGAAAAAAAAATCTTTTAAGAGAATGTTGTCTTGACTGGAGTCTTCTAGGTAAGACAGGCAGAGTGTCTACATCTGCGTTCTTTACCCATTTAAACTGGAGGAATGGGCTTGCCACCTTTAGACCTCTGGACCAAGGTAGCTTGGGAAGACTGAAACCTCTTCTGGATGATGACATTTCTCAAAAACAAAAGTGATTCTGGTAACATTATGTAAATACCTAATGAGGGGTGAGGCAGTGCCAGGCATCATGCCCAGAGACCAGACTAGTCAGCTGTCAACATGTCTGTCTTCTGCCATCCTTTCAAAGCTTCATTGGTCTCTCATTGTTCACAGATTCCATTAAAACTCTCAAGACCACTACTAGTCTGGCCTCAACCCATCTTTCTTTTTTTTTAAAGATTGGCACCTGAGCTACCATCTGTTGCCAATTTTCTTTTTTTTCTTCTCCTTCCTCATCCCCAAAGCCCCCCCACTACATAGTTGTATATCCTAGTTGTAGCTCCTGCTGGTTGCGCTAAGTGGGACGCCACCTCAGCATGGCCTGATAAGTGGTGTCATGTCCGCGCCCAGGATCTGGACTTGCGAAACCCGGGGCTGCCAAAGCAGAGCACGAGAACTTAGCCACTTGGCCCCCTCAACCTATCTTTTGAATCACATCTCCAACTGTCACATTACCCAACTGTACTTCTGTTCATACAGAGAAGGCATAGGCAGTGCTTTCCAAATAAACCTTATCCTTTTGCAACTCTGTGGCTTTGCACATGCTGCTCTCAATGGAGGGAAAGGAGAAATTGCATAATGGACTTAGTGTAGGTTTTAAAGTTAGGAGGTTTTAAAATTAGGATCCCAGTAACCACTGAGTTATGTAGCCTCTCTGAGTCTCTTCTTCCTCGTCTGTAATATGGGGATAATAATTACCACCTGGTGGTGGTGTGCAGTTTATACGAGAGGCGTTCAATGCACCTTACATGAGATCTACAACAAAAGAGCTGCTCCATAAATAGATGTTCTCTGTCCTTCCTTCTGTTTGGAGTTCAATGGGCCCCACCCACTGTAAGTTCCTACTCTTCTCCTAAGACTGTCAAATTATACCTCATTTACAAGCCTTTCATTAGATCCCCCAGGCACATTAGGGTGAATCAGGATGAATAGTTTGGCAATGAATGGCAAGATGGTTGGTAGGAAGGAGGGACCCAGAATAAGCAGGCCAGCCAAAACCTTTTCTCCTTGTGACCAAAGCAAATTTTTCTGCAGAAGGAGCTCTTATCTCATTCTGTCTCTTCAAAGCAATGCTCAAATTTCTTTGAAGGTTTGCTTGCCTCGACTTCCCTCTCCCATACCACACCCAATTGTTTTTCCCAAAACTACTTCTGTCATCTAGGGCTCCTTTCAATGCTCTTCTTGGCCACTTGATAAGTCTTTCAGGCCCTGTTTCACACCTTGGCAAATGACAGATGTCATTAACCCTTTTGCCACCTTAGCTTTCCCTTGTTGTTTTTGTTCTTTTATTGGATTCGATGGGATTTTGTTCTTTGACATCCTGGGGCCAAATCCCAAGGCCCCTTTGCATCTTAGGCTCACAGGATTGGAAAGATGGGTCTACTACATCTTCCCCCTCTTTGTTTTGTGCATGAAGATTAGGAAGCTCAGAGAGGTGAAAAGGCTTCATTGAGTCAACACTTAGATATTGATGAAGGCTCATGTTTCCCTCATCCTGGCCAGTGCTTGTCTGCTATAGTACACTGACTCC
The DNA here is from genome assembly GCF_041296265.1 of Equus caballus. Classification (NCBI taxonomy): domain Eukaryota; kingdom Metazoa; phylum Chordata; class Mammalia; order Perissodactyla; family Equidae; genus Equus; species Equus caballus. The sequence continues at coordinate 72,190,474 of NC_091691.1, read as the reverse complement.
TCCATCATATGGCACCTTGAAATCTCAGAGAACTCCAGATGGGAATTAGAGTGCCAAAATAGTGCTCTGTAGCTATATGGGGTCCAGCCAAAAGCCAAAGAATTCCCTTCCTATACTGCTAAGCCACAGGGTTTTTTAAATCAAACTGAGTAGGGTGATGCAGGCCAAGGGCATTCATGACTAGGTGGATGGAAGGAGTGAATCTCTCACAACAGGCTGTCCCTGGAGATATCTGCAGATGAAGCAAGCTGTCTCATGGAGTTGCGCAGGACAGAGCTCAGAGAAGTGTCAGAACTTTCCAGCAGACAGCCCCACTCCACTGAATTTCCTACCCAACATAATTCCCCAGCTGAATCTCTTCCTAGTTCCAGATGGATACTGATTGTGGTTTCACAAAAATTCATATTCAAGGGGATTGTGCTGGTGTTACTGGAGTTTCTGGAAATAATAAAAGAGAGAGGAAAAGAACAAATATTTATTGAGTTCTTAAACAGGGTTTGGTAATTTTACATATATGTTCTTACATAAATCTTCACAAAAACCTTAAAGAAGTTGTGAGAAATTTTTCCATTTTATAGATGAGGAAACTGAGGCTTCGGAATGATAACTAATTTGCCAAAAGTTACTCAGGAATCTAAAGCCAAATTCAAATTTAGGCTTATTTGGCTTAGGGAAGGTGGGGATACAAAGACTTTGACTGAGATTCTGTAAAACTGATTTCTAGGCTCCAATTTTCTATTTCTGTTGGTTTCACCAAGCCTCCTGACTCCTGCCTATACTTATTCTGCTCGACTTTTTTACAGGGATGTTGGAAAGTCAGGTGAAACAATGGATTTGACAGTGCTTTGAAAATTATGAAGTGTTATACAAATACAAGTCATTAGTATCATTTCATTACAAAGGAAATACTGAATAGATGAAGAAAACATAAGAAGTGTACAAATTTCTACATTGTATTTCAAATTATTTTGGAAGCTAACCAAAACCCAGAAGGTCTCTTACAATGTATTCTATTCCGCTAGTAGGTTAAACAAATACCCAACACCATTAACTGTTCTTCAACAATGAATTAAAATGAGATTACTAAATCTGGAAGCTATATTTCTTAGTGTTCAAAATAACCTGACCTCTCAATATTCTATACTTAATGATTTGTGTAAGGTGAATGAAATGCTAACGTTTTTCCGACAATCACTTTTTGTATATTCTTAAACTGCATTAATAGTCACTGACCTTTTCATACTGTCTTCAAATCTCTTCCTTCAGACATTGAAAAATGGACTAGTAGTATCAGTAATATCAATTTGGAAATTGACCATTTATATGGACAAGGCAAATTGTTCGTAGTTAGAATTCCATAATATTGTTGATAAAGCTAATTTTCTGTTTATCAAAATGGAATAAGCAATATACTCTTAACAATGAACAAATTTGGAAGAAAAATTTCATTTCTAACTTCTGTTTCTACTTGAATATTGATTTCCTCTTCAGCATATAGGGGATCAATGATATTCTTAAGCATAAGCACATACATAAATGAGTGTGCATTATTTTTCCTGAGAATAAAAATATAAAGGATGATTAAAAAATAAGAGTAATTTTCATAGGAAACTTGAAGATAGTCTCATTATTATACAACCAGTTCATGTCTATTATTGACTATGTAAGCGTGCAATGGAGCACTTACCGAGTTACGTTGACTGCACCAAAGATGCTGGGGCTTAGGTGCAGTCAAGGTAATGAGAACAAAGTGACACTTCTCTCCCATGGGTTCGTTTGCAGGAAGCAAAGGATACAGTGATTGGGGGACCTCCTGTGAAAAAGTCTTGGGGAATGGAAGTTCTGACTCCAGCATAACAGCTGAAGCTGGGGATTGGCCTGACCCAGCTCCACTGGGAAAAGGTGAGTCGGTGTGTGTGTGTGAGTTGAGAGTTGTATCACTAAAAGTCTTTACACTTTTGGGTTCATGACTCTTACTTTTGTACCTGCTTCTTCCCAGCCCCCACCTCCAGAAGGGCAATAGGTAGAAAGGGTCATCTTCTGTCGGAGGAATTGCCACATGGGTTTCTGGCTTAAAGGTGGGGCAGGTGTGTTGTAGGTCCAGAAGCATTGGGTTGAGCACATTCTCATTTCCTCTGGCAGCATCAGCATAGGAGCCTAATCGAGCTTAGAGAGGCCACTCTAGGGAGCTAATGGGACCTGGAAGCTGTGGATGGTCCAGATTTGGCTGGTTGATTCTTGATATATACAAGTCTCTCTGGTAATTCCAAGAACTACTTGAGGGAGAGGAAATCTGGGAAAACCTGGGCTTCTAGCCATCGCGATTTAGTTAGAACTGTCAGTAGAGCCACATGGTGTTTGCTGGTTAGGAAAGCTGCTCAGATTACCAGTAAATAATTAAATAATTCACAAACAGCAGATATATAAGTAAACACACATTTATTTCTACAAATAATGTAAACAAAAATACATTGGGAAAATTTCAAAACCATGCCCTATAAATTTCTTTTAAAAATGTAGCCAAATCATGGGCTAGCCCCTTGGCCTAGTGGTTAAGTTCGCGCGCTGCGCTGCAGGCGGCCCAGTGTTTCGTCAGTTCGAATCCTGGGCACGGACATGGTACTGCTCATCAAGCCACGCTGAGGTGGCGTGCCACATGCCACAATTAGAAGGACCCACAACTAAGAATATACAACTATGTACCGGGGGGCTTTGGAGAGAAAAAGGGAAAAATGAAATCTTTAAAAACAAAAAATGCAGCCAAATCATACAGTTGATACTAATACTGCTTTTACTACCAGGTCCCAATGATTAATGTTGAGGAGGGAGGGGAAGTGGCATCACAGATACTGATTATAATACAAGGTGAGTGAGGGCGCACTGGGGAGAGTGAAGTGAGTGTGAGCAGGGCTATGGCCAGCATCGTGATTACTCGTGCGATATTAGTGTTGGAGTGTGGTTGCTTTACAGTTGCTTCTCAACATCAGGTACAATTTTGTAAACCTACTCAAGTCTGAAAACATAAAAGGGGGACAGATAGAGGAACCATATTGAAAATGATATTTTATTGGCATGGTTGAAGCTAGAAAATCTGTTCAGTTAAACTCCATCGCTCTCAGCCGTCCTCAGTTCTGGGGAGCCAATTCAGCACCAAAGCTCAGTTTCTCCCAGTGAGAAGGAGAAAGTTTCTGCGTTACTGGACTCCACAGATGTCCAGAACTGCTGCCTGCCATGCAGCATCTGTTCTTCTGGGAATTATGAGCTAGAGATGACCTGGATTTTAAATTATTTAGGCCATGATGAAAGGGAAACTACCAAATCAATCAAACCTCAGATAAAAATTATTCACCATAAATGATGGTGGAAGAATTTCAAAGCACCTCTGGGGATAGGCAGGGCCCTGTGCTGACTCTGGCTACAGGATTTCTCCCCTGGGGTCCATGGATCGCCTCCTGAAATCTGCATACCGGCTTTTGTATGTATGGACATATTTGTATTGTTATGTTAAAAGGGAACATGTCTTTCATCATCTTTTCAAAGGAATCTGCATTAGTCAGCTTTTCTAGCTGCTGTAACAAACAACTCTAAAAATCTCTGTGGCCTAGAGATTTATTTCTCACGTATGACTGGTTCAGTTTGGTTGGGGAGGTTGGAGAGCGTGTCCTGCTCCACGTAGGTAATTAATGACTCAGTTTCTTTCTTTTTTTGTTTTTTCCCTGAGGATATGGGTATTTGGGAGGAAGATCACAGAGATAAAGTGCCATTTTCATTGCCTTGTATCAAGGGTACATTCCATCAACATAACTTATCCCTGTTGGTGATCACTTCAATCGCCTGGCAGAGGTGGTTTTTGTTGTGTTTCCACTGTAAAGTTACTCTTCCCTTGGCTTCCTCTTTCCATACTTACTTATTCTTTGGAAGGAAGTTACTATGTGCAGCCCAAACACTTAAGGAGTGGGGACTTATGCTTCACCTCTTTTGAGGGGTCAGGATCTATGAAAATTATTGGTAGTTCTTCTGCATGAAAGATTTGTCTCTTTCTCCTCATTTATTTATTTATTCGTATCTTGTCATTGTGGTTCTATTTTTTTTTTTTTTTTTTTGAGCACTTCCTTACTGGTCCCACAAGATGCTCTAGGCTCATACTGTATATTCCTGCCCTAGTCCCAGAATCAGCCACATCTCCAAGGGACCCTGGTTCCTGTTATTGGACAATGATATTAGAAAATAACAACTGGGTGTTAGGGATGCTGTTGCTACAGGATCAGCTGACAGAGTAAGGAAATGTATATGTATATACATATATAAATAAATTTTTCTGTAGGTCACCATCTGTATCTATATTACACTAAACATAAGTTCATACTGATAGCTCCAACTCTAATCCATTATTGCCACATGGATCATTCTAATCTCCTCTTCTTGTTTATTTCTAACCTCCCACTCCAATAATGGGAAACCTGGCTCCCCTCAACTGCCGTTTATTTTCTTAATTGTACCACTGTGTATAGTGGTATCAGAATTGTTAATTTTTATGTATCCCTAGGGTAGACAGCTTTATCAGCAAGAGTTTAGCACTTACATCAGTTTTTTGCCTTAGTCTTACAGATTCTACTCATTTCTGGTTATTCAGGTCAGCACCTTTTGCCCCTGTTCCCTTCTGTGAAGTTGTTTCGGATATTTGTAATACAGTTACATTACTTTGCCACATCCTGCATTCCATGCTGAGATCCCCTGACTTCCTAAATCATGTTTTTAAAATCTGTGTGCATTCAAGTTCGCTCTTTGTGCTGTAAAAGTCTACGGGTTTCAAAAAATTCAGTGTCACATAACCAACATTACAGTAACATATGGAATAGTTTCAATGTCCCGAAATATCTCAGGTGCTTCACTTGTTCAACTCTTCCTCCCTCCATAACCACTGATCTTTCTACCATCCCACCAATTCTGCATTTTCTGAATGAGATACAATCGGAACCATAAAGTCAGTAGCCCCCGCCCCCACAGTGATTTCTTTCAAGAAGCAACATGCATCCAAGATTAATACATGTCTCCTCATAGTTCCATATATCACATCCTTTCCTTATTACCGAATAACATTCCAGTATGTGCATGTATCATGGTTTACTTATCCATTCACCTTTGGAGAATTGCCCAGCCACCTCCAGTTTTTGATGATTATGAATTCAGCTGCACATTCATGTGCAGGTTTTTGTGTGGACATAAGTTTTTGGTTAGGTAAGTACCCAGGAGTGCAGTTATTGGATCATATGGTAAAGCGGGGTTTAGCTTTGCAAGAAGCTGCCAAAATGTCTTCCAAAATAGCTGTAAGCACCAGCAATGACTGAGAGTTCCTGTTGCTTTGCATCCTTGTCAGCAACTGGTATTGTCAGTTTTTTGGATTTTTTTTATGTTTACAGGAGCTTTATTCATAACTACCCAAACGTGGAAGCAACCGAGATGTCCCCCAACAGGCAAGAAGATACATAAACTGGGATACATCAAGGCAATGGGAACGCCATTCAGCAACAAAAAGAGATGAACTACAGAGACATGAGGAGAACCCCAAATGCATATTACCGGCTGAAAGAAGACATCTGAAAAGGTCACACACCATAAACCCCCGTCATATAGGATGCTACGGAGAAGACAAAAGTATGGAGACAGCAAAAAGATCAGCGGGTTGCCAGGAGTCAGGGTGGAGAGAGGGAAGAACCCAGGTGTTTCTCATCCCAGGATTCCCCTGCAATCCCGGTAGAACACCGAGATCCCGAGAGATCCTGCAAGATCGTGCTGCTTCTGCCAAGAGTGGTTGCAGCAGCAGCGTCTGGGGTCTGATTCCACCATTTTCTGAGCCACCCTTGAAACTCAGCACAAGTTTTTTGGATTTTAACCATTCGAATATGTATATGGAAGTATCACATTTTTGTTTTAATTGGCAATTCCCTAATGACAAATGATTTTGTGCCTTTTTTACTTGGGACGTTTGTTTTTCTATTGTTGATTTTAAAGGGTTCTTTGTGTATTTTGGCTATAAGTCCTTTATCAGATATATATTTTCCAAATATTTTCTCTGGATCTGTGTCTTGTCTTTTCATTCTCTTAAAAGTGCTTTTGCAGAGCAGAGATTTTTAATTTTAAGGAAGTCCAACATCACTTTCTTCTTTCATGAGTTGTGACTCAGTTTCTCTTCTTTAGTGATTTGCCTTTCTCCATCGCCTCTTCAGAGTCCTCCATCGGACACTCTGTATTCAGTTAGCTAATGATAAAGAGAAAGAGTAGGGATGATTCTGTAGGACACTTTAGGTCCTGGCCTGGAAGTGGCTTACTTCACTTCTTTGTACTTTCCATTGGGCAGAACTTGTCACATAGCCCCATTTAGAGTTTAAAAAGTTGAGAAATGTAGTTTTCCTGGTGCCCTGAAGGAAAGTGAAATGTTTCGGTGAACATTTAGAATGATTTCTGATACAGAGTTTATGACTCATAAATGGTTGGGAAGCATTGCCTTGGACATTCATTTGTGAAAGAGTATGTTTTGCAGAGTACCATGATTTAGGTTGCCAGGCCTGCTGGGTCACAGGGAAATTGTTAGAATGGAGTCAGGGTGGTAGTACATTTCTCCAAAGTAATCTTGAAAGATTCTGATGTCTCTAGGTGTCTTTGCAGAGATTTGTGGGGCTTAACACACTATGTTTCCTCTTTTAGTCCATCCGGGGTAGTATAACAAAAATATCATCGACTACGTGGCTTAAACAACAAAGATTTATTTCTCATAGTTCTGGAGGCTGGAAAGTCCAAGATAAAGGCACCAGCAGATTTGGCGTCTGGTGAGAGCCTGCTTCCTGTTCATAGCTGGCCATCTTCTCACTGAATCCTCACATCCTGGAAGGGGCAAGAGAGCTCTCTGGGGCCTCTTTTATAAGGGCATCAATCTCATTCATGAGGACGCCACCCTCATGATCTAATCACTTCCCAAAAGCCCCACCTCCTAATACCATCACACTGGGGGTTAGGTTTCAACATACGAATTTTGGTGGTGGGGAGAGGGAGGCAGGGTGGCCAGGGCTCCGTGGCACAAACTCTCAGTCTATAACCTTTCATCACTAACCACCAGAGAAAGAAAAAGAACTGCCAATGGGAAAGAAAACTCCCTGAGAGATCCCCAAATACCTGCCAATCTCTGGGAGAGATTACCCTGAGGAGCATGGAGAAGACATCTTTCACAGTTCATTTCCACATTTTTGGTGGGGAAAGCATATTTCTAGCATCATCTCAGACTTGAAAGTGAGACTTTAACCATGCTTATGACAGCACTGCCTAAAGGAAGTGAGGTGGAACTTGTTTACTTAGCACTTGGTATTTGTCTCTGTTTGTTCCATGAAAACTTGTGAAAGTGTTGGCTGATGTAGCTGAGATTTGGTCCACTGCTATAAAGGATGTCAAGATCTTCAGCTGGATTTGTGGTTTGACTTTGCATCAGCCCTTAGGAATGTTTCTTTTGAATGTTGGTAGCATATTACACCCATTCTCTATAAAGTGATCACAGTAAATATGAATTAAGCTTTATAGAAAAAGGTAGAGAGTAAAGATTTAGGGAACTGGAACCAATTTTATCAAAATTTCAAATTTATATTAAAAAGTAACAGCTTGTAAATGGACATTTTTTTCTATTTTTTTTTCATGGATAGTGGTAAAGACTGTTACATAACTTTTTAAACACCTACTAATGTCAGACTTTGTATAAACCTTTATTTCAAAACCTTCTTCTTCTTCTTTTTTTTGCTGAGAAAAATTTGCCCTGAGCTAACTTCAACTGCTAATCTTTCTGTTTTTGTCAGTGAGCTGCCGCCACAGCATGGCCACTGACAGATGAGTGGTGTAGGTCCCCTCCTGGGACCTGAACCTGGGCTGCTGAAGTGGAGCACACTGAACTTAACCACTAGAACACTGGGGTGGTCCTCAAAAACTTCTTGATTACATGCCTTACCTATAAAAATTATGATCACAGACCCCAAGTATATGTACATTTACCGATAAATTCTGTACATGTACAACTACACTGATATGTTATCGACATTAAGAACTTACTAAAGATAAACATTCAAATAGAAGAGATTGCATTAATATATAAGTTGAAATTCCACTAGTTCCTATATTCCAATGGATGGTCCTGCCCACATTCTGGGTCATACCCACTTAAGAGTTTGTTAACATAAATAAGACACTTGATGTAGTATCCTTCAAATTAGAGTGTATTAAGCAATGAGCTAGTTGTCATTGTAAGACTTTATTTTACAAGAACCTCATCTACATTTTTAGCATGCTGGATGCCACACAGTCATGCTGTTGGAATGGCAAGTTGCCAAATAGGTTCCTTTCAGATTCTGGAAGAAACAAACTCTAGCTTTCCCAGAAGGCTTTGTTTTTGACTCAGCGGCTGTCAGTTCATCACATATCTAAGTCTCGGTGATGCAGAGAGAGATTAAGACCAACAATTTCCACTGCAGCGAGGGTGATTTAAAGAATCACAAAAACAGAGTTCCCTCTATTCACCTGAAACGGTGAGGGGGGCTGAACAGAAAGATGCAAGAGGCTGGAGAGGATCCAGAAAAACAAAAACAGAAACACAAGTAGACTAATGAAAATTATAGTAATGAGAGTAATAAGAGCTAACATTTACTGAATACTGACTATGTGCCAGGAATTGATTGTCCTTGCTAGTTGCTTTATACACGTTATCTATATTCATCCTTATGAAAACCTAGGAAATATGTGTTGATTATTATCTCTTTTATACAATGAGACAACTGGCTCCTGAGGTGAAAGATTAATGGGGAAGGGTTTTGTTTCTGGAAAATAAAGGATGTTTAAGTGATTGTCAGTTGTTAGGTGTACCCTTCTATCAGAAAGGTTTCCTGCAGGGGCTGGCTGGATTGCTTAATGGTTAAGTTTGTGTGCTCTGCTTCAGCAGCCCAGGGTTTGCAGGTTTGGACCCTGGGCACAGACATAGTACCAGCCATCAAGCTACACTGTGGTGGCATCCCTCATGAAATAAAGGAAGATTGGCATAGATGTTAGCTCAGTGACAATCTTCCTCAAGCAAAAAAAAGAGGAATGTTGGCAAGAGTTGTTAGTTCAGGGCCAATCTCCCTCATATACACAGAGACACAGACACACACACAGACACAGACACACACACACACTCACAAAGAAGTGTTTCCTGCAGTCTATGGGAAGCAGACTTGTTTATCTTTTATATCCTTTCCAACACTATATTTCTGGAAATATTTTTGAACTTAGCTTGTGCTTAGCATTCTTGTAGATGCTTACCAACTATACAATCTTGAGCAAGTCACTTAACCTCGGTGAGTCTCAGTTTGACCATCTGTAAATTGAGGCTATTCCATCTGATTGGCCTTTCTAAAAAGTTCTCATAAAAATCCAAGGTGAGTATGTTTTGAGAACTCTGTGACATTCTATCTGCTTAAGGCATCCTTATCATTATTATTAAAATGTGATATAATTTCTGTGTTTCAGGAGTTTTTTTTTTTTAAAGATTTTATTTTTTCCTTTTTCTCCCCAAAGCCCCCCAGTACACAGTTGTATATTCTTCGTTGTGGGTCCTTCTAGTTGTAGCATGTGGGATGCTGCCTCAGCGTGGTTTGATGAGCAGTGCCATGTCCGTGCCCAGGATTCGAACCAACGAAAGACTGGGCCGCCTGCAGCGGAGCGCACGGACTTAACCACTCGGCCACGGGGCCAGCCCCCTGTGTTTCAGGAGTTTTTATTTCATGAAGAAATTTTACTTACAACATAAAGCCATGTTCATAAACAAGCAGCAGATCATTCGTTTCTGTTTTTCCGTGTTTGAGTCAAATGGCCTCAGGTTCGGACAGGGAAAGGAACCATGAATTGATGAGGGCAAGTAGTCCTAATACTTTCATGTGGTGATAGAGACTTTAATAATCCTTTGCATTCGTAGGACACTAAACTTTCAAACTACTTGCACATTAATGATCTCACCTGATCCCCCAAGGCTTTACAGAGGAGGACACTGAAGCCCAGCCCGGCCGTCTGGCCCTGCATTAAGCAGTTACCATGTGGTGCAGTTGAAAGTAAAACTGAGGCCTTTTGATTCTCTCTGCCAGGATTAGTGTTTCCTCCAACTGACTGTATTGACTATTCAGACATGGCGTTCTGCTGTTGGTACTGCTTTGGGGGACTTTGGTTACCAACTTGGATGTACCATTTTACTCTATCAGTCAACACATGGCTCACTCATCTGAGTAGTCACCTCTACCTGCCTGCATCTCCTCCTTCCTTCTTTCATTCCTTCCTTCCTTCCTTTCTTCCCTCCTTGTTTCCTTCCTTCCTTCCTTCTATCCTTCCTTTCTTCCTTCCTTCATTCTTTCCTTTCTTCCTTCCTTTCTTCCTTCTAACCTACCTTTCCTTCCTTCCTTCTTTCTTTCCTTCCTTCCTTCCTTCTATCCTTCCTTTCCTTCCTTCCTTCCTTCTTTCTTTCCTTCCTTCTTTCCTTCCTTCCTTCCTTCTATCCTTCTTTTCTTTCCTTCCTTCCTTCCTTCTTTCTTTTCTTCCTTCCTTCTGTCCTTCCTTCTTTCCTTCTTCCTCCTTTCCCTCCCTCCTTCTGTCCATAAGTATTTAAGGATTTAATGGTGTTTCATATGCTAGGCACTATAATAGGGGCTAGGGATTAATAATTAAATAGAAGCCCTCAGTATCATGTAAGAGTCGTATTGAGGAGATAAATAAGAAAAGAGGCAGTGACAATACGCTGTGATGGTGGTACAACCGTGGAAAGTGAGCAAATTTTTCAGGAAGGTCAGGGTAGGGGCCTGATCCCAATAGAGAGAAAGAGGGAGGCCTGGGAAGCTTCCTGGAGGAGGCACACCCTGGGGAGTGAGCCCAGCACAGATCACAAGGATATGCAGAGGGCGCAGTGGAGCAAAGCCCTCCATACCTGATCCACAGCTGCTCTTACCTTGACTAAAGGTGAAAGAAAGTGTGTAGTGCTGTTGAGTTAAAATGTTCCTGACCCTAAAATCAGTGATTATTTAGGGTTTGGGCTTGAAAAGTCAAGCCGTAGTTCCTATGAATTCTCTGACCGACACCCTGAGATTTGTAGACTGACCTTCTCCTTCAGGCAGCTCTGGGGTACTGATCAAGCCACTGGTCCTCTCTACATCCAAGGGTTTGCCAGTGATTAAGGGCATTTTTGTCTGAGTGGCTAAGTACTGGGGCAAACTGCCCAGCTCAAATGAATCGATGGACTAAAAATTCTCTTCCCAGCGGGGACTGCCAAGCAGACTCCAGCCAACACTCCAGGCAACTGAGAAAAGATCCATTGAGCTCAGCAGGAGGCTCTGTTCTGGCTGACTCAGCGCCCTGGAAGCACTCCTCCAGTCATTTATGTCTCTACTTTTCCTCTCTGAGCTCTGCTCTGGGCCTCTACTCTCGATGAGGTCTGCTTTGTGCCAAGGCGGGAGGTGCCGAGGTTTCAAATGGTGGTACCTTATCAACATCTCGGTGTGCCTCTGACATGCCCATAAAGTAGACCCAGCTCAATAATCCATTTTCGTTCTCTATTAGTTTAATTCACAATTGGGTTTGGCCCAAGTAATAAAGGTTTTAGTTCAAGAAAAACATTTTAAAAAGTGATGAATGAGATTCATCTTGCAAAGATCGTGGAATTTGAAACCAGAGAGTTTAAGAAACTTGTGAAAGGTCATACAACTAGCTTGTGGAGGAACTAGGCCTAGAACCGATGACTTTTGGCTAATTCTAGTGTTCTAAAAATTATTGTTTTCCTTATTTTTAGAGAACATTTAAAAAAATAGTATTTCATTCTGTTGTAACTGAATGTGAAGTAAATAGGGTACATGCCATTACCATAGCTGCAGAGATAAGAGAAATTGGGCAGACTTACCATCGGGCATCCAAAGATAAGCAATAGACCTGGGAATAGAGTTATGTCTCTCTTGGGACTTTTTCTATCATGCCACCTTGTACAATGTCCTAGTTCCATAAATCCCAAAGTAGGAGATCTGGTTGAGAGAATGTAGGTCAGGGCCATTTCTGCATCCAAAGCAATGGGTTTTGAGCAAGTCTCTTTTGTCACTCAGGGTTCCAGGATGTTTCTCATCTGTCAAATGTGCAGATTGCACTATACAGGCTTGCAAACCAGAATACCTACAAGAGTCAGGCCTGTGATGCCAATGAGTAATCAGGCCAGGTTGGGCCTTCTTCAAGGAGGCGACTGACTGATTCAGTTGATGCTGATTGCTGCCACTCCAGAATACAGGTCCACAACAGAGACACCTTCTTATTGCTCAAGCAAAGTTACAAATAGAGATTTAAAGGTAAAAGCTCTTGATTTTTAATTTTTAGTTAACGACTTTTAATTGTTAATCTTGATTTAATTGTTTTAATTGAATCAAAATCAAAATTAGAAAAAAAGAATGATGTTTGAACCAAAGAACAATGTCTGTGGCCTAGAAGTGGCCTATGAGCTATCAGTTTGCAATGTCTGGATGGTAAAGATCTTCAGAGAACTGGTGAGTGTTAACATTCCATGACTCCATAACACTTCTTGTAACTTGATTGTGTCAATGTATGGTAAGTTTCCATAGAGCTGATCATCATAAAATACATATATTAAACACCTTGTAAACAGATTCAAAGAAGCTCAAGTAATAGGCCTTAAGGGAATGTAGAAAGAATAGAAATCTTGAGTTACTCTTTTTTGTTCTTCTCTTCTGTTGGCCCCAGTGAATAGTTATTTTGCCTTTAAGATGAAATTGCCCTTGCATTACTCTTAAATTTTTCTGTGAATGTGTTCTATCTTCAACTGGATAATAGCTTTTTTTAGAGACCAAACATTCTATTTCTCTCTGTCTTTCTTTTTCTCATTGATCACAACAATACATGAGCACGGTTTAATACTTGACAGTCCACCCTTTCCTTTCTGCCCACTTTCATCCTTTGATGACCATGATCCTGAACTATATGCTAGTTCTCTCTAGATGACTGGTTTCCTGTCTCTTCTGATGGAGTCACTCTTTCTCATGCTACTAAATGTATTCTCCTGAATTCTCTTCTTTTTCTTTTTTTCCTCCTCAAAGCCCCAATGCATGGTTGTATATCCTAGTTGTAAGTTGTTCTAGTTTTTCTATGTGAGCCACTGGCACAGCATGGCAACTGACGGACAAGTGGTGTGGTTCTGTGACCAGGAAGCAAACCCAGCCCACCAAAGTAGTGAGCACCAAATTTTAACCACTAGGCCATCAGGGCTGGCCCTTGAGTTCTCTTCTTGCTGCCTCAAATGTTACTTCCGTGTAGATGACACCGATACCTTCCTCTTTTGTTCCACTCCTGTAACTACCTACATGCCCTTCAGAAAAGCTATCATTTTACTTAGCTAAACCAGCTCCACATCATTACTTCAAATAACTATATCACCATTAAAAGGAAAGGGTGGATGTGAGAGAGATTTTTCAGGTAAAATGTACAGGATTTGGTGCCAGAAGTGATTGCGGAGAGTAAGACAGGGAGAGAAGGCAAAAATGACTCTAAGTTTCAAGTCTAGATGACTTGGAACCTGGTAATACCAGCCACAGAAATGAATAACGCATCAAACTGTGAGGCAGGAAGGGCTTTGTTGCTAATGCCATTGAGTCAATACAACTCCCAGAGACCCTGTGTACAGTGGAGCTGAACCCTGCCGGGTCTTTTTGCCACCCTCTCATCTTTCCAGCACTATATCAGACAGTGCTCCAATACCATTCATAGGGTTTTCATGGCCAAGTTTCTTGGAAGTGGGTGGCCAGGTCCTTCATCCTAGTCTGTCTTAGTCTGGAAGCTTCGCTGAAACCTGCCCACTATGAGTGACCCTGCTGGTATTTGAAATACCAGTGGCAGAGCTTTCAGCATCATAGCAACATGCAGCCACTCCCGTATGACAACTGATAGAGGGGTTGTGTGTTTCCGTAATCGGGAGACGAACCCAGGCCACAGAAGCAGGAGTACTGAATCTTAACCACTAGACCACCACAGTAAGGACTAGTGAGTCTGAATCTAAAGCATTAGTATTTAAGATAAAACTAAAGATACTTTGAAACTTAGACTAAATTGGAAGCTAAGGCTAGGCTTAGGAAGGCTCCATTTGAGCTACTATGTGTTATTTTTAACAACCCCTCTGGTACTACTTGGTGTTGTATTTTTAGCAGCATCTTCTTGATCAGGGGCGAATTTATCACACTTTACTCTGACATGTTTAATAAGAGGAATTTCTTCATCTCCTAGTCCCAATCCAGTCTGACTACCATACCATGGATTCAATGCATTTGACCCCAGCTCCTCAACCTTTTCTCCAAATGAAAGGCTATGGCGTGTGCAAAGTGTCAAACAGGTAAATAAGAAGTGGCTTTGTTGGAGTTGAGATGGGGGCCCTCGGAGTCCCCCACCCCAAGTCTCAAAGGCTCTGAAGAGACACCATTGCAAATATGGAGTAGGTTACACTTCTGACTGACTAGAAAATAGTGCAAAAGTTCCCCAATTTTTTTGGTTCTTTGTATCTCAGCAATTTTTCCAGAGAGCTCCTAGGCTAAAGGAAATACTTAGATGCTCTGTTTATTAGGTAATTAGGGCCAAACAATAAGTATTTATGTCCTAATGACTTGGTAACCATTTGAAATACTAATATACATATTGGAAGAAAATAATATTTTAATTTCATTCTTAAATAACTCCAATAACTTGCTGAAGAAATATAGGTGCTTGTTGAGCCCTGTGCAAATTCTCAAACTTTGGGATCAGATTAGACGCTGTCATCTTCATTTCCTGTTTCCCATTGACTACTGTGTAGGACTTGTTTTTATTCACAGAAGCAGATGAAAATCCGGCTTTACAAAGATGTTATGTCATCAGAAGAAATGCAACAGAATCTAATCTTGAAACTGTGGACTACATTGATCTAGTAGTTTGTGTGGTTTCTGACAGATGTCAACTATTGCTATTTCTCTTAAAAATTAAAACTATTGACAGCCACCTTGTGAGATCACTGTGTCAATTTAGAACACCTTGGCTAATACATCAGGGAATCCTGAGAATAGGGCAAGGAACAAACTCTGAGCCATGGCCTTGTTCAGTTAACTAGCTTTGTGACATTGGGCAAGTCATAAAGCAAGCGCACTCCACCACAGTTTCCTTGTTGCAGTGGAGGATGTCTGGATTTGTTCATTCCTTGCAGTTCCTTGCAGCTTTCAGTGCCTGTGATTGAATGCTTTCTTATTTTATCAGTGCTGCTAAGGAAGCTTGGAAAGACTTTGCTACCTTAAATAGCAAATAGTCATTTTTCTAAGTTCTTGTTTTGAAAGCGAGAACAAAACCGGTCTTGAATTCAGCCATCTCTCCCGTGCCACCACTCTCGGAACCTCTGTTAGCTCTGCAAGCTCAGAATTCTTTCAAAGGAACTATCTAAGGAATTCCATGCATGCTTAGTAACAGGGCTGAGACAGAAGGGGAAGAAATGAGTTTATATGTTCTGATGTTTTGAAAGAAGTGAAAGATCTCCGTGCACACATTCTTGCTTAATACATCAGGAAACTCTCCAAGACTGCCTTTTCCCTTTTGGGCCACTAGTTTGGGCTAGATTGAAAAGATAAGGTGTTTCCAGTCACTATCTATAAAACCGTGCAGAGCTTAGAGAGAATGAAGGCTGATTTATTCATCAGTTTTCAACAAGAAAGGATAAATGAGTCTTCCTCAGAATTTGGAGCAGGCCAAACGAGAAGAAGTGATAACAATTTCTTTCTCACTACCCAAGCGGTAAATAGAAAAAATTACTTTGTCACTGGTGACTTTCATTGAACAGAAATTCTTAATTATTTATAAACAATCACATTGTTTGTCTTATATTTGCCTTTTTGAGGTTTTCTTTTCAAAGTGTTTTCCTGTTCCTAGGTTACAAAGTTATTCATATTTCCTTATTATAGCTTTACAGTTTTACCTTTCACAAGCCGGCCTTTAATTCATCTATGATCCATCTTTGAATGTGGTGGTAGATATCTACTGATTTCTCCATAGTGAGCCAGATCTCCCATCACCACCTAGTAAGCGACCTCCGCTTTCCTCATTGTTTACAGCGCTCTCCTTATACTCTGTTCTGCCTCTATATATGCAGGAATCTGTCTCTCGGCTCTCTATTGATCTATTTGTCTGTTCGTGACCCCTAAGTGCACTGTTTTTATTATTATGACTTTGTAGTATGTCTTCCTATATATCATAGGGGAAATCCTCATTCTCTAGTTCTCTTTTGAAAGGTTGATTCAGTGATTCCTGACTTTGGGGGCAACACAGAGCATTGGAGAGGTAACAAGTGGTGAATGGACACAATAGAAGCAATAGATCACATGCACACAAGGTGTCATGAATGGATCCTAAAAATATGGTGAGAAAAAAGGCAAGAAACAGAATGAGAGATGTAATATAATAACTTTTATAAAAACTTAAAAATACCTGTATTTATATGAAAGATACCTAACTTTAAGAATACATAAAAACAAAAGAGAAACCTTTTAAAACAGAATAGTACTCTCATTGGGGAGAGTAATGGTTGTGGATTTTGAAAAGAAAATGATATAAAAACCTCATAAAAGAAAAATGAATTTATAATGGAGTAAGCCACATTTGAGATAATCATGTAATAATTTTTGAAAAAAAATGCCATAAATTACCTAACTTTTCAGATTGGAATCAGGGAGAAAATCCGTTCTTTCTAGAGCATATTTTTCTGGTGTGATGTGAAAACAAGAAGCGGGGTCACATGTGGGTTTAGCTCCATCAGTTGATTCCTATAAACCAACACATCAGGCAGGAAATTTAGAAATTCTCACAAGGAGGAGCAGGAATCATTAGATCGTGTCTTTTACGAGTTACTGATATTATTTGGGACAAGTTGGTAGGGAAATCTGTCCCAGAGAGCTCCGGTAGGCCCTAAGTATAAACACCCACAGATGCCTGCCTGAGTCACTCAGCGCTCCACCTCGCTTCAAAGAAAGGAGCACTTTGTCCAGGAGCGCAGTGCTCTGACCAAGAGCTAAAAGCGTCCTCTTTTCTAATTGTCAATTATCTCTACACTCCAAGATAAACATTTCTCTTTTAACATCAGCCTGGCCTGGAAGGTTCATTTAGGACAGTGCTATTTCAAGGGCTGGAGCAGGGGGGAAGTGGAGGAGGAGAGAGAAAGCAAAGAAGGAAAGTTTAAAAACAAATCATACAGTCTGCTGTTCTGATGGGCCTCAAATATATTTCTAGTTAGAGAATGGCTTTACATTAGCCTGAGCCTTTAGGGAAGGAGGAAGTAGTTGACACAAGGAAGTAAATTTTTATTTTAAAGATGGAGATGGAGAATTCAAAGAGGGAATTTTTTTTTTCCAACAAAGCCCCCTTTATTTGTGGGTAGACCAGAAGCATTTCATCTCTCTCTCTCCATCTTTCTATCTACCTGATCTACCTATCTATCTATCTGTGTATGTGTGTATGTATCTATCCATGCATATTTATACTTATATATATACATATAATACATATATGTGTATGCATATACATATATATACACATACACACATACACACAAGTACACATGCACACGTAACACTTTAAAAAGACAATAGTTTTCCATTTTGCTATGAGAGCAAAACTTAGCTCAGAAACTTTCCAAACGAAGACCTATTTTCTCTAGTTCATTTATATAATAGATAGGATTGCAATTGACCTGTCTGCATTGACAGCAAGGCCAAAGAGAATTTAATTTAGTACCTCCCCAAACCTGTCATGTTTCCATGATTCAAAAGAAGAGGAAGAGAGAATCTAGTAAGAAAGAACAGGAATGTTTATTCTTGTGTAACAAATAAGTAAGGCTAATACTGAAGGATTTTTCCTGAAGTTAATCCTCCAGGGGTATCTGCTTCAGAGAATAAAATAAGGTCACTCAAATTCCTTTTGCCCGTGATGCCTCCCTTCCATTTTCTCACCCGTGACCCTTTCCTTTCCCTTCTCTCCCCTACCTTACATCTCCCTTTGCCTGTTATGCTTAAAACCAGAAATCCACGTGCTAATTAGTGTGGTTATGATTTACAATCTGTCCAATGATGCCAGGAAGCGAGACGCAACCTTTTCAAGTTCAGTAGCAACCATCTAATGCGAGTCAAAACAGAGAGATGTGTACAGCTAATTTGGGGGAGGGGTTGGTTGGGATTTGTATATTCAAAGTTCAGCGATGACAGGTCACATTCAAGGGGGACAGTCTGTGTGTTAAAATGCACCAGTAAAGTCAGAAACTTTCTAGGCCAAGCGGAGAGAAGAGAGATTGTTTTTGTGGAATGAGCTGTTAAACGTGGAAGCCCAAGAGAATCAGGAAACCTGTTTTCAATCAGACACAAAGATTATTTCTACTTCTTTCCAGCTCTAGCAATGAGACTTTTTAAAAAGGTTTGCGGGGGGAGGGAGTGAATACTTGGTTGTCCAATTATTAGCCTGGATAGACTGTTAGTTTTGGGATGGTTTTTTTGTTGGTAGAGGAAGAAAGAAAATATGTGGATTTTTGTTCTTGGAGCCACTGAGTGAATTTTGTCTCCAGTTCTCCGGTCCTTTTGGCATGATCCTTTGCCCACCAATGAAATGCCCAGCTAGCATTCCCCATGACTCTTTGGAGTTTGGACTGTCATTTTACAAAACACATAGGAGTAAATAAGGGGAAAGTTCTTTGCTTATTCTGGCTGAGTGAAGAGGGAAGAACAGATTCGCGTGGCTGGCAAGAACGAATTTCTAGAGTTAATACCCAAATGACAATAGCATTTCAAAAAGCAGAATCTTTGACCTTAAAACTCCGGTTACCATTAAGTTTCTGGGCTGTCACAGAGAAACTCATCAGGCTTAATGATTCTCAATGAAATTATTTCTTTGGTGAATGTTTGCCTATAATTATTCACCAGAAATAAATGTTTAGAAATATTTTCTGTATAAGATGTTTCTGAACAGTCCATCTATTATTAATAAAGAGGTCGTCCAGCTTTCTCAACATTAGCTCTTAATATTGGGTAAGCTGTGGAACCTGTCTGATGATATCCACAGTGCCAGATTGTTAAGATTAAATAAGATATGTATAATGCAACTAGCATGGAGTGTGTCCTTAATCACCATTCTTTTCGGGTTTTTTTTATAGACTTAAAATTCTTCAAAGGGATGGGCTGTGTCTTAATAGGGTTTTATCCTCAATTTATAATGCAACATCTGGGGCTCAAGAAATATTTATCGAATGTGCCATATAATTTTGCAGGCTTTGGGTTCAGGTTTTTCCATGAGCTTTGAATCTCTTGCATACCTCATTCAGTTTTTCTGTTTTCCATTGTTTTATCAGGTGAACATCCAGATGCCTTTTTTTTCTTCACAGGCTTTGATTCCATTCATGCTCTCTGTTAAACTAACAGCCAACCTCTGGATTGGTCTTGATTTTGTCTTTACTAACCCTTCTTGGTTCTGAGAGTACAAATTGACCACATTTTCTGGTGTTGACTTAATAGGGCAATGACCATTGGCCAACCTGCCAATGTGATGGATGTTGATGAAATCACAGCAAAAGACGAGAGGGTTGCTTCACTTTAAGAGCAGCCTTCTTTTGGCAGTTCACTGCTTGATCCTGCTGTGGCTCCATTGTTGGCAGGTCGCACTCATGTCAATCAGCAAAGGAAATGTTTGAAGCCAGCAAGACATTTTTTTATGTTTCTCCTTCCCCCTCCCTCAACACCCACCCACCTACCCACACACACACACACACACAGACAGGCACACACATGTAAAGCTGACCTTCATAGCTAATTACAGCATAGTTTTGGTCTGGTGGAACAAAAAATGCCAGCCAGGTGAGTCATGTTCTGATTTATTGAATAAACATTTTCCATGTGAGAAGTAGAGAGAAAAATGAAACTATTGCCTGTAGGAGCTGGAAAAGGCTAGTGTTTCCAAGACACTGGACAGCACTTCTGAGCTGGGCTGGCTGCCACAGGATCACCTGGGGAACTTTATAAAGAAACTGGCTTCCAGGTCCACCCTTGGAGATTTCCAGGCAAAGCTCTCTTGATGATGCTTGAATTTGACCAGTTTTGGCAATTGCTGCTTTTTTCCCAATCCCTTAGTTTTACAGCACAGAGCATGATAACCCAGGAAGAAGTGATTTCTCAAGGTTTCTTCAGGGCCTAAGAGGAAGAGCCGAGAGGTAGAGGAAAGAAAGGAATATTTAGTGAAGATGAGAGTTTGATGGGAGCTGTATTCAGTGCTCTACACATTTGGTCTCATGGCCTTGGGAAAGAGGCATTGGCATCTCCATTTACAGAAGAAGGAATTCAGGCTCAGAGAAGCTATGTAATTTGCCCAAGCTCACACAACTAATAAGTGGTGGAGATGGGCTATAGATCTAAATTTGTCTTATTCCAAAGCCTCCCAGTTTGGATCTTGTCTCCTGAATTCTAATCCATGATAATGCTGTAGGGATTTACTTTGTTTTTGTAACTGAACTGCTCAAACTGAGTGGATGATTATTATATTGATATGCCACTGTTCAATTTCCCAAGCCTGAGTTCTGTCCTGGTTAGAACTTTTGCCAGTTCTGTTTGACTTCATGATTCAATGTTCTGAATCTTCAGCCTCTGAGTTGACAGCACCAACCCAGTCCCCTGCAACTAGATTCACTTCAAAATATTTCAACAAATATTTATTGAGAAACTTATGTGCAAGATGCAAGGTTAGGAACTCAGAGGTGAAACTGAAGGTTTCAGTATTTATAGAGCCTACAGTCATGAAAGGGTATGAGGAAAGAAATTATGCAAATAAAATGTGATGAGAGTTGTACCAGGGGAAGTAGAAGGTGCTTTGGGATTATGTAGCAGGGAAGTGTAACCCACAGTCAGGGCCAGGGGAAGTCTTCCCAAAGCTGGCAGCTAGAAGATGAACAGGAGTTAGCTAGGTGAAATGTGGTGGAGTAGGGGTATGGGTGATGGGGGGTAGGGGTGTGGGGGTAGAGTTGGGGGGAGATACTTCAGAAGAGGAAACAGCATGTGTGAATTCCAGGAGTCTAGACATCGTGAGAAGAGTTTGCATTTGATCAGTTCAAGGAACTAAAAGAAACATTATTTCTGGAAAGAGAAGGAGAGAGGCTAGATGTTAGGAGAGGAGGTAGGGAGCCTCCAGATGGAGAAAAGCCATGACAAACCCATTAAGGTCTTTGGATTTTATCCTAAAGCATAGCCAAGCCAATGAAATTTCTCAATCCTGTAAAAATGATCTGGGGATTAAAACGAGGGTGTAACGTACATAGCTTTATGGTTTGGAGGATACTTTGTTGGCAGTGTTAGTGATGGATCGGAGTGGACTGGATTTGGAGGCAGAGAGGCCAGTTAGGAGGCTATTTCATTTGGAGACCAAAGCTGTGTTTTATTCATCGTTGTACCTTCAGCACCTAGCACGTTGCCAGGTAAATGGCAAACTTGGTAATACATACCAAGTAAATGTTGCTTGAATGAATGGATGTGGAAATAAATGTTTGTTAGGGACAAACCATCCCCCAAATATTTCTTGCTCATTTTGGATTCTTATCTTGGTCCAAGCTTTTCTTCCTCTCCAGGTGTGCATATGTTTTCCCCATCTGTCTGAACAAACACGAACCATGCTTTCAGGTTCAGCTTAAGACTAGCTGCTTCTTGAAGCCTTCCTTGACTATTCTTAGATTCATTGATGTCCTACCTGCCTGAATTCCAATATGACTTAGAGCCTATTTAGAGCTTTATGACATTTTGCCATGTATGATGTTGTTCACTGTGGATGAATCTTCAACTACTTCTAAATTTAACTTAGTATTTAAAAAATCTATTAAGGTAACAAATATCTATCTATATCTGTCTACCCACCTTCCTACCTACCTATTTAGCATTCAGGCTAGGAGGTTGGGAAGAGCAAGCTTCTTTCACATGTGGTTGTGGCAGGATAAAATACCTTCCTGAAAAAGAAATATAGAAATATATATATATATATCAATTACTTTAAAATACTCGTATTACCTGACTTCAAAATCTTTCTGCTGAAATCTATGCTAAGTATACAGGCAGAAATGATGATAAAGATTTATGTTCAAATATATTTATCTCTGCCTTTTGTGATTTTAAGAAATTAGAGGCAATCTAACTATTCAAACATGGGAGGCAGAAGTTAAATAAATGATGTTATAATCATATATAAAAATTATGTAGAAATATGATATTTGGAGAAAATGAACACAAAATGACATATGAAAAAGTGAAGTTATAAGTCAGTAATTAGAGATATTTTTATTTTTTATATATTCTAAATTTTTTTGCAATGATAATATAGTTAAACTGACAATATAAGTATTGTGTCAAAGCACTGCAAGAATATTTCCTCTTCTTTCATACTGCAAATTGCCAACATTGGCCAATAGGGCAACCATTCAGCATTCAGAGAACTCCTCACACACCTTCCTGGCAGCCTATGCAGAAGGATAAGCAGCTTCCATGCTGGGTCCCTCGGAAGGAGGGGAAATGGCTCTCTCTTCCTCTCTCACTTGCCAAGCCAGCCTTTGGAAGGTTGCCATCCTCACACTTGCATGAACCAAGTCTGCAGCCTGCTTGTCCAAGTTGGGCTGCTCACTGCTGGTGTACCTCCTATGATCTCCTGAGAAATGAATCACTGACAGGCTGTGGCCACGTAGCTGGATGCCACAGCAACTCTGGAGTAGCTCCTAACAGAATTCCAGAGCCCAGACCCACCACGTGGTCTGTCTTTCCCATCTTTGCAACTGCTTATGTCCGAAAAGCAATTATCGTAGGTCACACCCGCATCCTCTCCTTCTCTGGAGAATTGTCTTAGGCCTGGTTCTTGTCCTGTTTAACAGTGGCAGAGCATTCCCATAAAGCTCTACCCAGGGATGGCCTGGCCTACTCTGGTGAGAAACAAATGCTAGGAGAGTTGTTATCATGTCCCATAAATGTCTGGGATGAAAGGCCCTGAAGTGCAAAGTCTATGATGGTTATCTCTTGAGTGAGAAAAAACTCTCTAATGCAAAACAGCAGCAGCAACAGCAGCAACGGCCAGGCGGCAGGAACCTCTGTCAGGAACCAATTCCCTTATCTCGATGGGAGCCAATGACTAATTTCCTGATAGGCCTCTCTTGACATGATATTAAGAGCTGTGAGCTTTGATATTTGCTTTGTGTCTTCCATCTGCAGCATTCTTTAGTTCCTGAGTGTATGTTCTGATTGCTCCCCTGTAATGAAAACAGCCAGCCCATGCTGAGCTTGCACTACGTGCAGGACAGTGTTTTAAGATCTAGGCATGTGTTAGTTCCTTTAAGTCTCACAAAAACCCTTTTAAGTAGGTACTACTAACAGTACCTCATTTATATAGTCACCTCATATATATAAAAACTGAGGCACCGCCAGGTTGACTGCTCAAGGTCACATAGGTAGTAATTAAAAAGCAAGGACTCAAGTTCTGGCAGTCTGAGCAGGGCACCGGCACTAACTTACCATGCTATACTAAATTAACACATGCAAAACGCTTCCAGAAATACCTGGCACAAAGAAAGTACAAAGTAAGTATCAACTACTATCAATTCATTTTAGTAACTCTGGGTAGTGACATGTTTTTCTATTTAAACTCGATGTGCTGAAGGAAATGACTCTATCCTCTCTGGGGAGTTGAAAACAACCCGTCAATCCAGAGGTGAATCCTTGTTAAGTATCTTTGGGCTGAACACTTGGGGGCTATATAACAGAAGGAAGATGACATAGTCTCGGACTTTACAGATGATAGAAGTGTGAGAATTGGCAAGGTGGAGTCACCATTCTCTACTCCACATTTGAGTGGACCTTAAAAAGTTCTTGGTTTCTGTTTTGAGTCAAGGAGGCCACAGACAGCGGGGATGAGGGGGCCAATGGTGAATGAGTAAATAACTACAAGAAGCCTTGGAGGCACTTAGTCTTCTCCTCACACTCACACATACTTCATTCTTAGGCTGCGCATTTTTTACTTGTAGTTTTATGAGATTACTTTTCTTTCAACAGCTTCCTTGATATTAATTTAACCCAATTTCATCTGGATAAATGTATTAGGGTGGGGCTTGGAGAGAAGCACAGAGTGCAATACTCCTACCACCCTGAGGCATACTGGGGAATATTCCAGATGAAGAGCTTATGGTTTATATGGGAGATAGCTATGCATATACCTATGTAGCTTAACAACATGTGGCAGCCTATGGAGTTGAATGCCAAATGAGTATGAGGAATTATACGTGCTTTTGTAGTTCTACAGAGTGGCTACTTGATGTGCCCCTGATATCATTCATTGAGAAAAATTTTTCCTTGGTGAACGTCAGGACTGTAGAGCACATGATAAAATGGTTTAGTTAAAAAAGCAAAAAAAAAAAAAGTAAAAGAAAACCTTGAAAAGGATCTTATTTTAGCCCATCCTTCAAGAAGGGTAGCATATTGCTTAGGAAAGATCGCAGCAAAACAACACAATCTCCAAATCTTAGTGACTTAAAGCAGCTAATGTTTAGTTCTCACTCCCTCTGCGTTGCTGGAGCATCCGCTCAGACTCACACTCACTCCGGGACCCAGGCTGATAGTGAAACCACTATCTGGAGTGTAGCCAGTTGCAGTATCAGAGAGAAAGGCAGACCTTTGGAAGATCTAAAACTAGCAATTAATGCTCTACTCTATAAGTGACACAAGTAATTTACACTTAGATGTCATTGGCCAGAACTACACACATGATTCTAGGAAGAGCAATTCTGTCTTGCATTGGAAGAATAGAGAAGTAGAAATATTCGGTGAGTAATAGCACTAATGGGCCAGCCTTGGTGGTCTAGTGGTTAAGATTTGGCACTCTCTCTGCCGCAGCCCTGGTTTGTTTTGCAGTCAGGGAACCACACCACCCATCTGTCAGTTGTCGTACTGTGGCAGCTGCATGTTGCTGCTGTGATACTGAAAGCTATGCCACCAGTATTTCAAATGCCAGCAGGGTCACTCACGGTGGACAGGTTTCAGCAGAGCTTCCAGACTAAGAAAGGCTAGGAATAAGGACCTGGCCACCCACTTCTGAAAAAATTAACCATGAAAACCCTCTGAATAGCAATGGAGCATTGTCTGAGATAGTGCCAGAAGATGAGAGGATGGCACAAAGACTTCCTGTCAACTGCACCATGGTTCTGTTCTCAGAGTCACTAGGAGTTGGAATCAACTCAATGACACTAATAACAAAATAGGACTAATGACTACCGCAGATAGACAGCATTTAGGTAAGGCAGATGAGAGGGGAAGGTGGGAGCACCTAAAAACCATTCAGAGAATAAACGAGAAAACTCAATTTGAAGAGATATAAAATGAGCTATAATTGCAAAGGTGTGTGGGATAGTCTGAAACATCTTAAAGATTGGGAGAGTCTTAAATATTGGCTAAGGAGTTTTACACTTTACACATGACTCACTGATTGCCAAACATTTTTTGCCAATAGAGACAATTTCAAAGCAAACTTACATGATGTAAAATAGAAAGAAAGAAAAAAAAAGGACCATCTCTGGTGGAAGAAGGGATGAGAGAGCCCTGAAAACCTTTCTGCTTGGCCTCCCACTCTTTCTCTGTACAGGACTCCCACGAATCTTTGCAACAGTTTAAAAATCACAACTCTAGGATCTTAAAGCACTCTCCAGCACATTTAAGTATTATGGAAATGGAGAGTCTGCTGTCAAAACCATGGTTGGTAACTATAGATTGAAAAGATAGATTAAAGATAGATTAGAATGTGGAAGAAACTGAGAGTAGGGAGTTCAAAAAAGAGGCTTAGAGTCATAATATCCCTGAATCTTGGTGTTGACAAAGGTGGATGTGTCTCAAAGAAATATTTGACAGACTGCTGACTGACTGGACTTGAGGGTTCATGGAAAGGGCAGAGTCAAAGAAAGCAACTTGAACAAAGCTCGTCAAGAGGAGGAATGATGGAGAATGAACGTTAATATCAAGATCAACAGGAAGAGTTTTATGAATTTAACCAACTAGAATTTATATAGGGCCTGTGTAAGATAGGAAGTACTTTGGAAAAAATATAAATTTAATGTTAAAAATATTAGTTTTAAGTGACAACAGATTATCCTCAACAGTCTAATGCACATTTGGAAATATGACATAGATGTTCGAGGGAACCCAGGGCTGAAGGGGTGTTTTGGGAGACATTCACATAGAAATGAAGTGTGCTTCACTGGAATTGATCACTATCAGCATAGGCTTGTATATGTCTGTTTCAGAAAGACACGCAATGAATGGTGTGACTCTTATGTTGAGAGTCATTGAACTGGATGCTATTCTCTCGAAAGAATGCGGACAATGAGGAGGACTTTTCAATCTTACGAACTAATGTATACTGAAAAGCTGTATTTTTATCTCTGTGGGGTTTGGGTGGTAAGTTCATTATTATGATGCTAAATAAGTCATTCAGAATTCAAATGGCTTAATTTTCCTTCCTATTTAAGATCCAAGACAATTCCCCACATTAAAGCAAAAGTTCTATCTTGAAGCTTGAAGCAGAAGAGATAGCCCTCATTTTGTAAAGGCTACGTAGTTCTAGGGCTTCAGCCGGATAACTTGGCAAACAATTGGGGCCGAAGAACCCATTTTTGTGTTACCAGGGATTAAATTACTGAAAACCCTTAGCAAATTGAGCCTTTCCCCCCTCTGAGAATGGGACTGTTCTCCTT
Source organism: Equus caballus (assembly GCF_041296265.1). NCBI lineage: Eukaryota > Metazoa > Chordata > Mammalia > Perissodactyla > Equidae > Equus > Equus caballus. The sequence goes on along the minus strand of NC_091691.1, from coordinate 72,163,638 downwards.
CCTGTGCTTGCCTAGCAACTCAGCTTGGCTCATGACATAGAGTTCGTGTCAACTCAGTAATCTGGTCCCATGAAGATGGAGAATGGACAGGTGTCCCTTCCACTTAAAATGTTTAACTCTTTGGATTCTAACCCAAGAACTTCTATTGACCCAACCAAGATCAAGCATTGATTAATCCGTTGATACATGTCCCGGATGTGTGATATGGAGGGAGCAAGGCTATCTTCGCATGGTTCTCTCATTTCACAATGATGAGCCTGATGGGGCTAGGGATTAAAAGGATTTATTAGTAATACTATAAAAGATGATACACCAATAAATAAATGTCAAAGAACTCATCCAAAGTGGTACTGAATTGCCAGTGATTGTGTATGGGAAATAAAAGAAAGCTTATGCTGAACACACACATTTGATTGTGGGGGTTAAATGATGAAACAGATTAAGAGTCAGATTATAGGGTATTGGGGAGTGAGAACCAACTCTTCATAGAAGTCTTGTTTTATAGAGAGGGTAGCTCAATTTGGGAACTTGTTCCCTTAAATAAGGAACAAGCTATGGGAATAGATCTATACAGAAATTAGGGATGTTTAGCATGTGTAGGTAACGCCAGTGTATGTGAACATGGTGCTGAAGAAGGAACACTGGCCCAAAGTCAGAAGACTCCTTCCTCTGAAACTTAGCTGTGTCATCTTTAGCAAGTTGTCCCTTCTTTGAATCCTGCTTTATTCATGTACAATATAAGAGGTTTGAATTAAATATAATTATTTTCTAGATTATTCCAAATTAATGTAAATTCCAGATCTGTGTTTATAATATTAAGTAATATTAATATTACCTAAATTTATACTAATAGTTTTACATTAATTATCTCATTTAATCTTACAACAATATTCTGAAGAATATATTGATATCTCATTATAAAAATGAGAAAACTAAACTGCAAAGAGATTAAGTGACTGACACAAAGTAACATGACTAATATGGGGTAAAGCTGAGATTTCAACTCAGTTTTGACTCTGAGTCCCACACTCTTAACCTTGGTGTAATACATATTTCCCTATGAGATCCTATGACTCTTTAAAAGACACAACCATAAGCAGCATATTCCTTATCCTCATCAGAGATTAACTGTAGAGATTTTGTTCTTTTGAACCAGAAAGTTCTTAATGGTGGTAAGGATGTCCTTTGAATTTATGCCTATTCTTTGGATCATGGAAATTTAGAATCCCTCTTGACAAGTGGTCTCTTAGATTATCATACCACTATGTCATTTTTTTTCCAAAAAATTTTCCTCCAGTGAACATTCTAGCCACAGAAAGGCCATCATCTGGTCAGCTTTAGAACGGCCCCAGGTCTTTATTCAGTTTCTATGCAGGGCCCACAGGGAAGGTAAGGGGAGGCTATTGCTGCCTCTTTCTCTTCCATGCCCCCTAATCAGAAGGGAGTGGAGTCCCTGAAAGGTCCAGTCTTCTCTCAAGAGTTTGTGATGAGCTTGCCAGTTTTGACCGCCTCTTTATCCTTTGTGTATAGCTATCTGTCTAAGATGAGGCTTAGAGGAGGCTGTGCAGGTCTGGTAAAATGGTTTGATAACTTGCATGTTTGTTTGCCCAATAAACTTTTCCCCTCAACTGAAAAACAAAACCATTTTATTACTTGAGCTATAGACCAGGCTCATCACAGCCTGCTTTACAAAATCACAAATTGGAAATGAGAACACCTGGCTTCCATTCACAGGCCAGCTAGGATGTCCCTCACATTTCAGGAGCCAGAAGTCTCCCAGAATGATGGAAACTGGGATTGGAAAGAGCCTTAAAGGTCTTCTACTCCAACTTTGTTTAATCGAATACCTTCTACTTCAGAGATGCTGTTTTTCAGACTTGCTATAAATGGAACCTAACCACCCAGCCCCTGGACCTCTCCAGGGGAGCTGCTGGCTTTGAGTTGGGCTGCTGTTGGGCATTGGCGGCAATGCCACTAGTATCCGATTTGGAAGGAAATGGATGTGATTCAGCTGTGAAAATTACAAATTAGATTTTGGCTTTCAGACCATTGCGTATTTTTGGAACCAGAGGGGAATAGAATAAATACTATTTTAGTTCTAGTAAAGATTATTAATATCATGTTCAGAAGAAAAATGCCTTCCTGGTGATTGGTTGGAGTAACTTCTTCTAGATATAAGTTTTACCAATCATGCAAATTTTCTCCAAGATAATACTACACATAATTTTCATTCATGACCTCTCTTCTTTTTTTATTCTTTTTTAAGATTTCTCAGAGATCAGGAGCAAGGAACCTCATGAGCTCACTTTATCATAGCTACAAGACCTTGCTTTTCCAACTGAAAGCTGCAAGAAAATAGGGACATTTTTCTTCATTGTTACATCACCTCCTCTGTAACACACTGTCTGGTGCCCAAGAGAAGCACAAACTTCTTTGTATATTGAGTAAATAATCAGAAAACATATGCTCTGATAACAGAAGTCAATGACAGCTGCCTTCTTGCTGTGCACTAGCATGGCCTTTCCTTGGTGTGTGCACATGGAGAGAGCAAGCTCTGGTGTCTTTTCCTCTTCTTAAAAGGGCATGAATCCCATCATAAGAGTTCTACTCTCATGACCTCATCTAAACCTAATTATCTCCCAAAGATGCCACTTCCAATGCCATCATATTGGAGGTTAGGGCTTCAACGTATGGATCTTTGGGGGATGTAAACATTCACCCCATAATAGGACTGGCAAGGTTATATAGCTTTAGCAAAGTCACTCATGTACTATTTAGATGAATAAAGGTTAGGGTTCCAGACCTTCCAGTCCCCATGACCTAGGCTCCCAACAACACATTTCAGGGCCTCCCAAGGGGAAGGTGGCTTCCCCTGTGATACCCTCTTTTCTGGCTAATGGACATCCAAGCAGAGAGGAGGGGCTTTGGGAAGGATTCTTCCCTATTTCCAGGAAAATTGTCACCTGTTCATCCTTTTCCCATCATCCCAGTTACTTCTCCAGTTCTGAGGTTTCAGTGAACAAAACAACAACTTAGAGTAATTCTTAAGTCCTTAAACTTTTGTTTCTAGGAAATAGACTCATTATTAAAAAAGTTCTTAATTGGCTTCATCAAATAATTCCAACCAGGAGGCCATTTGTTTCTCTACAAAAATGCAGGGGCAGCTTGTTTGCAACTGTTATACTGTTACATCATTGATCTCCCTCGAACATTTAATTGTTGAGTTGGGGAAAGAGAAGGATTGGTGCACACCAGGATGATCACCTCTCATCAAGTTGCCTGTCCATTACCTGCCACTGGGGTTGAAACAGATGTTTTGCTTCTTTCCTTTTGGAAATCACCTCCTGAGATTAAGCCCAGGTTACTTGATGTGTTTTGCTTCATGCCCAGGCCTGGTTACCATGAAAGTTTCATGTAAACTAAAACAATTCCTCTCTGTATTCTCTGCAGAGAGTAACTTTTGGTGAAAAAACATAGCAGAAGTTGAGTTTATTCACACCTTTTTGCCTTGGTCTGATAAGCCATGGTATGGGAGATTCGTAGCCAGAAGCAAAATGGATATTAGGACACTGTTATTCTTTCTTGCTGAATCTCACATCTTTTTCTCTGGCTCCTACATGTTTATTTACACCCTTCATATTCCAGAAAACTATACATCCCATCAAAACTTTCCTGTCTCATATCCCATTCTTTCAGGACCTTACTGTCTATTTGGTGACAAAACTGCTCATGAACAATTCAGACGGTTTTACTTCCTCAGGGTTTAACTATGGAAAGTGTTGCTTGTCCATCAATTGAGTTTTAGCTTTTATCATTATTTGCACAGAATTATGCCAGGGGCTTGGGATGGAGGTGGGTGTTGGGCAAAAATATGAGAAAAGTAGCATCTGTCCTGAAAATTACCTCTAGTTGCAAATACAAAGCACACCTTTATGAAATTTAGATGAATAGAAACATGTCATGCTAATATACCTCAAATGTGTGGCTAATAGAGGGATGAGAAGAAAAGTGATACTATGATACTATTGAAGTGCACAAAATCTCTCAAAGTCCTAAGAAGTCATGTAATGGTGGGTATGACTATCCGACGGTTCCTTCAGGACTTGCTGCAGGTACACAACAGTGATAATGATTTTAGTTAGAATGGCCTTTTGGTGACTCTCTAGTCTCATCATACAGACTGACAACAAAATCACCATTTATACACCATCTGCTGAGTTGAGAGTGCGGGTGATGTTGAGAGAGGTTTGTCAAAAAGTTCCCCACGCTGTTGTGGATAAGAAGGCAATCAGGAGGGAAGCAACAGGCAATGAAGTAAATGGCAGCAATTAACTTCAGCACACAAAGGGAACCCCTAGTGGGCTAGGCGAGTTAATGCAGTCTCCTGACTTGCTATTAGTAAAACCTAATTAAATCAGATGCCACTAATTTGAAACTCTTGCTCATTTGGACTGGCCTGAACTAAATGTTGCTTCTACTCTAACTATGAAAGAAAGGGTTTTCTTAGCAAATTACTGGGGTAAACAAGATTGCAGAGAATTAAAATGCTTAATAGAATAGTAGAGAATCAATTTGCAAGAAAACAATCATTGTGCTAATTTTAAACTCTTTTTACCTGTTCATTAAAGCAGTCCATTGAGGACCTCTCCCGCTTAACACTTTCTTATGCTAGTTTGAGTTGCTGTGTTTACTAGCTGGTAAAGAGAAAATTTAATTCCAACTTCTCTAATTCATACTGGCCTCTTCATAGGCCAGTTAGTTTTAATTAATGAAATTTGTTTATGGTTAGAGCAACCTCAGAGAGTCATTTTGGGGCGATCATCGAACTTCATCCCTTTCTTTCTGAAGGTTAAATTGTCAATTTACAGAAGCCATACGATACTTTTAGTTGTACACAGATCTCTGTTTAAAGATACATAAAAGGAAAAGTCATGGCAATGATCTAATCCTCAATGGACACAATAGTTACAACCTGTGGTTGAACATGACTATCATGCATATTTTTGACTCCTTGATCCCTAAGAAGAGAATGAAAGGAAAGAGTAGGGTAGGTCTCTGCTGAGGGAGTTTTAGGTCATGTGATAGAACCACAAGCATTTATAGATAGCATTAAAAAATTCTTTTTATTAAAGTATAGTTGACATAAATATTGTATTAGTAACAAGTGTACAACATAGTGATTTGACAGTTATTTACATTACAAAATGATCACCCTGATAAGACTACTTTCCATCTACCATCTAGTTAGTCATCATACAAAGTTATTACAATATTGTTGACTATATTCCCTATGCTTTACCTTACATCCCCACGAGTTATTTATTTTATGAGTGGAAATTTGTATCTACTATCCCCTTCACCTAATTTCCCCTTCCCCCCAACTCCCTTCCCACTGGCAACCACCTATTTGTTCTCTGTATCTATGAGTCTGTTTCTGTTTTGTTTTGTTTGTTCACTTGTTTTGTTTTGTTTGTAGATTCCACATATAAATGAAATCATATGATATTCTTCTGTCTCTGTCTGGCTTATTGCAGTTAGCATAATGATCTCTAGATCCATCAATGTTGTCACAAATGGGGGGATTTTATTCTTTTTTATGGCTGAATAATATTCCATTATATATACATACCACATCTTTATCCATTTATCTGCTGGTGGACGTTTAGGATGATTTCACATCTTGGCTATTGTAAATAATGTGGAAATGCACAAAGGGGTGCATATATCTTTTTGAATTAGTGATTTTCTTTTCTTTGGATAAATACCCAGAAGTGGTATTGCTGGGTCATATGGTAGTTCTATTCTTAATTGTTTGAGGAACCTCTATATTATTTTCCGTAGAGATTGCACTAATTTGCATTCCCACCAAGAGTACAGGAGAGTTCTCTTTTCTCCACATCCTCGCCACCACTTGTTATTTGTTGTCTTTTTGATAATAGCCATTCTGAAAGGTATGAGGTGATATCTCATTGTGTTTTTCCTTTCCATTTCCCTGATTAGTGTTGTTGAGCACCTTTTCATGTACCTTTTGGCCATCTGTATGTCTTTGAAAAAATGTCTATTCCTATTCTCTGTCTATTTTTTAATTGGATTGTTTTCTTGATATTGAATTATATGAGTTCTTTATGTATTTTACATATTAATCCCTTATTAGATATGTTATCTGAAAATATACTCTCCCATTTAGTAGGTTGCCTTTTTGTTTTGTTGAGCATTTCCTTCACTGTGCAAAAGCTTTTTAGTTCGATGTAGTCCTATTTATTTATTTTTGCTTTTGTTGCCCTTGCCTGAGGAGACGTGTTGAAAAAATATTGCTAAGACTGATGTCAAAGTGTTTACTACATGTTTTCTTTTAGGAGTTTTATGGTTTCAGCCTTGCATTTAAGTCTTTAATCCACTCTGAGTTTATTTTTGTGTATGGTATAAGAAAGCGGTCCACGTTAATTCTTTTTCATGTATCTGTACAGTTTTCCCAACACCATTTATTGAAGAGACTGTCTTTTTTCCATTGTATATTCTTGCCTTCTTTATCGTAGATTAATTGACCACATGGGCATAGGTTTATTTCTGTGCTCTCTACTCTGCTCCATTGATCTATGTATCTTTCTTTGGGCCAGTACCAGACTGCTTTGATTACCACAGCTTTATAGTATAGGCTGAAATCAGGGATAATACTTTCAGCTTTATTCTTCTTTCTCAAGATTGCTTTGGTTATTTGGAGTCTTTTGTGGTTCCATACAAATTTTAGGATTATTTGTTCCAGTTCTTTGAAAACTGCCATTGGTATTTTTAATAGGGATTGCATTGAACTTGTAGATTGCTTTGAGTAGTATGGACATTTTAATAATATTAATTCTTCCAATCCATGAGCATGGTATATCTTACCATTTATTTGTGTCTCTTCAATTTCTTTCATCAGTGTCTAACAGTTTGCAGTATACAGGTCTTTTACCTCCTTTGTTAAATTTATTCCTAAATTTTCTTCTTTTTGATGAAATTGTAAGTGGGATTGTTTTCTAAATTTTTTTCTGATAGTTTGTTGTCAGTGTATAGAAACACAACTGATTTCTGTATATTTGGTTTGTATCCTGCAACTTGACTGAATTCGTTTATTAGTTTTAATAGTTTTTTGGTGGAATCCTTAGAGTTTTCTATACGTAGCATCATGTCATCTGCAAATAGTGACAGTTTTACTTCATCCTTTCAAATCAGGATGCCTTTTATTTCTTTTTCTTGTCTGATTGTTGTAGTTAAGACTTCTGACACTATGTTGAATAAGAGCAGTGAGAGAAGGCATCCTAGTCTTTTTCCTGATCTTAGAGGAAAAGCTTTCAGCTTTTCACCATTGAGTATGATGTTAGCTGTGGGTTTGTCATATATGGCTTTTATTATGTTGAGGTGTGTTCCTTCCATACCCACTTTATTCAGAGTTTTTATCATAAATGGTTGATGAATTTTGTCAAATGCTTTTTCTGCATCTATTGAGATGATCATATGATTTTTATCATTTGTTTTGTTAATGTGGTGTATCACATTGATTTTCAGGTGTTGAACCATGCTTGCATCTCTGGAATAAATCTCACTTGATTATGGTGTATGAATCTTTTTGAACTCTAAGGAATTAAAGATATCTGCAAACAACCTCTGCAGTTTTCAGGTTCTTTATTGTACTTGTGTATATACGCACACACACACCTCCCCTCCACACACACATCTATGTGTGTATATATATAATCTTTTTCTATTTTACTCTACTGGTAATGATAATCTAAAGAAAAGACAAACACTTTGGATCTTCTGCATGGCTACTTTATAACCTACCCACAATTTTCATAGTTTTGTCTATTTGTGTTTATTATTGCATTGATTTGAAGGAGAACTATCTAATGCTTACTAGTAATAAGAAAAGAACGGAGATACAAAAAAATATATAAATGGTGTGTTCCTACTACAAGAAGGCAAATGACACCACTGGGAGCTGTGCAAAGACAGCATTTCTGGAACTTGAGTAGAAAAATCTGGTGGAAAAATCAAATTACCTGTGGCACATCATAAAAGATTTGTTGAACTACATCAGACCACATCATACTATATGTGTGTTGTGAGCAGTGATATAATTCCAGTAAAATAATATCACATTAAATTAATGTTGTTAATTTTAATTTTATTGGTTTTCTTTAAAATTAGTTTGCATATTTATTTGAGTTTTATGGTTCTGTAAGAGTCAGAAGCATAAGGAATTCATAGGTAGTTTATGCTTATTCATATTTAAGTAATATTATAATAAATATAATTTAAACTAACACTGGGAGTCCAAGAAGAATTTACTCTTTAAAAGGAAGTTGGAGAACTGATGATTGATAAAGCCATAGGTTATTGGAAATTAAGGATTCCTTGGAGATCATTTTCCAGTGTTTCTGAGACTGGATTCCAGGGAACTCTGGGTTAGGATGTGTGCCTGGGTCTGCCAAGAAGAACAGAGCGGGCTGTCTGTGATCAAATAACCCCTGAAAAACGAGAGCTGTCTTCACTCCTGAAGACTCAGAGTACTCATTCATGAAATAAGGCCTCAACAAGAGCCAGTGATAAAGAAACCTGTCTAATTTTGTTCAAAACAGTGTTTCCAAATGTTACCAGCACCCAGAGCCTCTTGCCTTAGAGGACCTGCCTCCGACCTCTAGAAGAATTCTCCAATAGAACTGCAGTGTGGGAAGCCATGCTCAGGGTCCAGGCCCTTATTTCACAGATTGGGACATGGAGAGGGTGTAGTGGGCTGAATAGTGTCCTCCCAAAATTCACGTCCACCTGGAACCTCAGAATGTGGTCTTATTCAGAAATAGGATCTCTGCAGATGTAATTAGTTATGATGAGGTTGTGATTCTTAATTTTAAGTGTCAACTTGACAGGGCCATGAGCTACCCAGATATTTGGTCAAACATTCTTCTGCGTATTTCTATGAGACTGTTTTGGATGACTTTAACATTTAAATTGATAGACTGCCCTTCCTAATATGGGTGGGCCTCATCCAATCAGTTGAAGGTCTGAATAGAACAAAAAGTCCAACTCTCCCCCGAATAAGAGGGGATTCCTCCTCTATGACTGCCTCAAACTCAAGTATAGTTTTTCCTGGATCTACAGCCTGCTGGCCTTTGGACTAGAACTATATAGCAGCTGCTCTCCTGGGTCTCCAGCTTGTCAACTGCAGACCTTGGAACTTGTCAGCCTCCATAACCACGTCAGCAAAATCCTTACAATAAATCACTTTCTAGATTTATATACATCCTACTTGTTCTATTTCTCTGGAGAACTCTTACTAGTAGAGATGTCACAGTGTATTAAGATGGGCCCTAAATCTAATAAGAGAAAACAGAGACACAGAGGAAACAAGCAGGGGAAAAGGCCACGTGATGACAGAGGCAGAATTGGAATGATACACTAACAAGCCAAGGAATGCCAAGGTTTGCTGGCAACCACAGAGGCTAGGAAGGGGCATGGAGCCGGTTCTCCTCCCAAGGTTCCAGATGGAGTGAACTTTGCTGACGTCTTGATTTTGTACTTCTGGGCTCCTGGACTGTGAAAGAATAAATTTCTATTGTTTGAAGCCAGTTTGTAGTAATTTGTCATAATAGCTCTAGGAAACTAACACACATGGAAAGAAGGGGTAAAGTGGCCTACTCTCTAGCAAGGACAGGACCAGGTCTCTGACTTTGAAGCTAGTGCTCTTATTGCATTTATTCATTTATTTTCTTCCCTATCCTGTTCCCCCAAAAACCAAAAGCAGGTAATTTTTTTCTTCCACAGAGATATAAATGCAACAGAAACTAAAAGCAAAACATAGACAACTTAAAACAAAGAAATAAACAAATCCGTTTCCAGAAGCAGCACAGCACTAATTATCTATGCAACTGCTAACTACATTGCTATAAGAAAAAACAGATTTTCCCCAGTATAAGACTATATCTGTCTATAGGATGTCAGTACTGAAAGGGACCTTTGAGAACATCTAAAACAATTATTTTATTTTAGAGTTAGAAACATTTTTCTAAAGCTAGTATGTTGGTTTCTTCTTGCTGCTGTAACAAGTTATCACAAATTTAGTGGCTTAAAAACAACATAATTGTATTTTTTTTATAGCTCTCGTGGTCAGAAGCCCCAAATTAGGCTCAGTGGGCTAAAATCAAGATGTCAGCAGGACTGGCTGTGTTCATTCTGGACGTCCTAGGAGAGAATCTGTTTCCCAGCCCTTTCCCTGCTTCTAGAGGCTGTCCACATTCCTTGGCTCACGGCCCTGCATCACTCTGACCTCCACTTCTGTCATCATCTCCTTCACATTGCTGGCTCTCCTGCTTCCCTCTTGTAAGGACACTGATGATCACCTTGGGCCCACAGGATAATCTCTCTATTCTAAAATCCTTAACGTCTTCAAAATCACATCTGCAAAATCTAATGTGCACGTAAGGTAACATATGCAGAGGTCCTGGGGATAAGGATGTGAACATCCTTAGGGAGTCATCATTCAGCTTATCTGAGCTAGTTAGTGTGATTAAAATTCAGAGTGGCAGGACCCCTGCACCATTGCATCATCCATATTTCCACAATGCATGGGATCGTAAAAGTGCCCCTAGTCATTCAGGGTCTTTCTCAGGTTTCCAGGGTGTACGAAACTCATGTAGGAAAAATACTAACAAATTATACTTCAAACTGTGCATAGTGATAAAAAATATAGAAAGCAAAAGTTTATGAAATATATTATTGCAAATTTGGAATTGCTTTAATTCATAAATGACTATTGCTTTAGTTACTTAACAAAATGATGGACTTTGTCCCATTGCCATCTCTTTGCAAAATTCCTGGCCACTCAGCTGTTACAGCAGCGATTCCCTTTGAAGCCCTTGTGAATTTAGGAAGGAACCCAATCCCAGGTTGCTGCTTGAAAGTGAAATAAGGATATTTTTTTTTGGCTTATGAAGTTGTGCAAGGATAATGATGCCTTATACTTATTTAGAAATATTTACAGGTCACTCAGGATGGTGACATAGGAAATTTCAGGCAGTTTTCCAATAAGTCGGAGAGATAGGCAGGGGTAACAATTTTATCCTGTTTTAGATATGAGAAAACCGAGGCTCACGGGAGCTATGTGACTTGCCCAAGGTTACTTGGGCCTTTGACTTTTACAAGTTTGACCTTTACAAATCAGTGGATCTAGGACTCAATCTCAGATTTGCTAACTCCAGCTGTCAGGCGGTTCTTAGATCCATTTAAAGGATAGATAGGTAAGGCAAGCAGAAATCAACCAACCAACCAATCAATCAATCAATCAGGTCCATCGAAAAGGGATAATAGATAACAAGGCATGTCTTCTAGGTTGAATTATGAAACTATTATAGAATGGCAACTTTGTGCTTTGAGTCTATTAAAATCTAAAAAAAAACAGTGAATGCCATAAAACTCTTTTAGAAATTAAGAGGAATTTCTGATTAGACTCAGAACTATACTGTAGGAAAACTCAGAGCACAAATAAACTCAGTATCTTATTCAACAAAGGTATGTTGAATACTGGAAACGAAGTGGAATTTAAGGTTTAAGAAAGTACGGTTGTATTTAAAAATCCTTAGGTTTCATGCCTCCATCTTTTCTTATTTGGGCCAAATTTTATGCTAATAGAAACTGAAATTAATTTGTGCTATGTCTAACATTACTATTAGAAAGAATTATGAAATATAATATACATGAGAAATTTCAAGCTATTTTTTCCAGTTAAGCAATTGAACTCTTCTGTGATGGTCTATTCTTCAGAGATAGGTTAAGTTCTAAGTGGAATTTCTTTGTGAAAGGGTCTGTCTAAAACAGATGTGGGCCAGGAAACTTCCTGGAAAAAGGAAAGATTTTGTGGTTTTGATAAGCACTCTTGATCAATTTAGAGGAGAAAGAACTGGCTCCAATCACTAGCTGAGAGAACAACTTCCTTCCTTCCTTCCTTCTACCCTTCCTTCCTTTATCCTGTGCCAAGAACAATATTAGACCTTGAAGTTGCAGAAATAAGTCATTTCTTCATGAAATAGACTGTTCTATTCTTCCATAGCTCTACTTATTAGAAAGTTCTTTTTTATATGCAGCAAACTGGGTGTATCCACAGTTTCTAACAAGTGAATTTAATTATGTCCTTTGGAGTCACAGACAACATCTCTTTTTTTCTCTTCCTTCTAAGAGGCCTTTAATTATTTGTCTCTTCCTTTACCATTCTCTCCTCTAGGCTAGAAATCTCTATTTGCATCAGGTGTGTCTCATTTGACACAATTTTTAGATCTTTCATGGTCTTGTTTTGGCAATTAGAACAAGGCATCCTGAATTCTACTCTTATTGTATATATGTATAGTCATCACAGTAGAGTCAGCTTAAATTGTCTCATAATGTTGGCTTCATAGATGTATACATGTGACTGACCTAATTTTCTGTCAGCTTTTTAAACGTCCCCAGCTTGTGGTCAGATAACACTCACAGTTTCGTGGGTAAGTATTGCCAAAATAAGCACCATCCTCTATTTATAAAATTGATGTTTTGAACCTAAATGTAAGATGTTATGTTTATTTTCCTGAAATGCATCTTGTTGGCTTTGGCCCCAGTGACAAGGTCATGATTAGTGCACCATATGGTTTCTCACCTATGAAGAGGAAATTTTAAGGAATTTAAAGCACCCCCAAGCACTTTTAAACCCAAACTTTCTCTCCTACTGGCTTTCCACCAGCCTATATTTACCAATTTAATAATGTTTAAGAATGTTAAGATTAAAATATATTCTTAAGGGTAAGATACTCAGAATTTGCAGTTGAAAATGGAAAGAGTCCATCACAAAGGAGCGTTCTATTTAAATATTAGTCTGAAAAGTTATCTTGTTAGCCAAATGCTGGACCCCAAGAGGATGGCACAGGAGAAGGTTATGTTCTAATGGAAGAATGGAAGAAGAAAGCTCCAGAGCTAGAGGCTTTCCTGAGGAAGCAGGTCTGTTTCCCTGGGAAAAAACTCAGATGTTACTATTAGATTAAAATCTATTACTATTTAGATTAAAAAATATATACTTATAGAGCCAAAACAGATGTACAAAAATGCTGCCACTACAATGTACAAAAATGTAGTAGGCATTGTTATTGTAATTTTACAGATGAAGAAATTGAGCCTAGATAAAGTAATTTGTCCCAAATTGCAGGGTCAGTAAGTGGCAGAGAGAATGTTTGAGATCAGGCCTGATGACAAAGTCATCTCTGTCCTTAACCCTTCTTACACTTCTACAGAACTCAAATTCAATATGTGCGTCTTCTGAAGGAGCCATTATAATTGATTTCAGGATATCCTAGTCAGGACAAAAGGGACTGAAACATTGTTAATGAAATAGTTTGTCAGGAACTGGGTACATTTTTAAATTCTCTGATTATTAAACTTTCCATTTGGTTCATGTCCAAGAGCATGACTCAGTCTTGGAAATTGGCTACCAATGGAGCCTGGGAGTGGGGGTTTTGGAATAGGGCTGGAGAGGTGAGATTTATGTAATAATAAATACCCTCCGGAGGGGAAAGTTCATTAAATGTAACTTTGTAGTGTCCAAGTTGGAGAAATGTTCACATTACCTTGGATCTTCTAGATGAGAGAGAAGCCAACATTGCGGCTAACACCAGAATGTCGGCAAGGTGCAAAAAATCAATTCATCTCTGAAGTGACTGAAGCAGAGAATGGTTTATTCATTTGCTTATTTACTCTTCACACAATTAATGCAGACACTGAGCTAAATAAGCTGAGGCTATCAAGAAGCTGAGAACTATATTCTCATATGACTTGCTGTCTAATAAAGAAGCCACAAAAAGCATGAATGCTATTCAGAATGTTATAAATGTCTCTACAGCCAGCCTCAAGTTCTCACCCAAGCTTTCTGGGCTCTTTATAATCCAAGCCTACACTGTGCATTTGCCCTAATACCTACTGCTCAACACAGATGCACATTGTTCTCGTTAGTCTGGTCTCTTCACCATTACACAAACATGCCTAGCCCACTTTTGCTTCCTTCTTTCCCTCCCCCTCTCCCTTCCTCTGCCCGTCCCCTCTTTCCTCCCTCCTTCTTTCCTTTATTAAATGTTTTGCAGTGTCTACAATGTGCCATCCTCTATGCTAACTGCCAGGGTTCCATCAGAAGATCAGACGTCCGTGTTTCCTATTTTCCTGCTGGCAGTCAATATTTTAGGATTTAGCTCAGGCTACATTTTACTTTCTGAAGTCTTTTCTTGATTATCTTTGTTCTGAGTGTTCATTGACTCTTCTGCAATCAGGTAGCTTCTGTAGTGTTCCTGCAACTGGGAATGTATGAATTGTGGGAGAAGAGAGTATAGGGTTAAATGAGATAATACACAAAAGCACCGAGTGCAGTCTCTGGCTCGTAATAAGTGTTGAATGAAATCTGAGAGAAACGGAGCTGTACAGTAAATGAGAAAACTTGGGCAAAACACACCATTATTTAAAACTTGGCTGACTGAAGCCATCAGGGATGACCAGGCCCTGTAGAAACAATTGTGCCCAAGCTGAAGAGTAGATAAGACAAAGTGACAAAGCCCACGTAGGACACCTTTGCTTATTTCTCTTGCTAATCAGATATTCCACCTGGTGAATTCCTAAGTGCTGTTAGCATAGACAGAGGCCTCATGTGGGCTTAAATGATGCAAGCAGTGGAGCAGTAAATCTGTCCCTGGGGAAAATATTTTGTGGTTTACTGAAATTACTTTTTAAAAGCTTTTTTTCCACCATGTACTTAAAGTTTCCCAAACTTCCGCTCCATCCTTCTGAGTTCTAACCCATTGATTGACCTTAAATGATGTGTGTCTTCTTTACACTATAGGTCTATTTCTTGGTACCCTTCAGCATGCTTGCTGAAGGCTGTAGAATGGCGACACAGTGAGAAGGAAATTGTTACATCCCAAAACCCTCAGAGCAATGGCGTTTCCATGGTATATACTTTTAAAAACACTTTCCCGTGTATTATCTCATTTGATCTTGTTGAATCATCTATAGTAGGTAGTTAGAGCAGCTAAAGTTGTTTCGTCTACAGATTAGGAAATTGATGCTGGGAATGATGGAGGGCATGGGCCCACAAAGGGGTGCAGTGTGGACAGTAGGAAATTCTGGGAATTTAAGATGGTTGAGCTCTGGTTTGGCTGTACTGCTTTGGGTCTCCATATGCTCATCTGTAGAATCAGGAGTTTGAACAAGATGATGATTCTTTTAGCACTGATATTCCATGATGATGACAATAAGTTCAACATTACACAGTAGTTTAAAGTCCAAGGTATGACTAGAGCAAGAGTGTCCCACATCTAAGGCAGTGCTAAGCCCATAATGCCACCCCATTCTGAGACACCCTGTAACCCCCCAGCCTTCCCACCCACCCATCCCCCTGTTTCTGCTTTGGCAAACACTATGAAGTAGTCTCCCAGAATGATTAGGGGTGTTGATAGGAAATTATTTCTTTTCCTCTCTCGTGTGCTCTGGCACATGGATATGTTTAGGCAAGTTGTCCCTGTTGTAATCATTATGCATTTAGTTATTTTTGTTGTAGTGCCCAGAAGCCTGTGGGGCATGGATGCCTGGTAAAAGAATTTACAGCCAATTTAGTCCACCTGAGTTAAGTAACACAATCAGCCCAATTGCAGAAAGCTGGTTTCTGTTTCTCTAAAATTGGTCATTTCTGGGGAGCAGCTTGGGCCAATGTGAGATCATACAGCAGACATGGAAAAGAAAACCCCTGACGTTGAAACCAAGGTTGAAGGGGTTCCATCCGTGGCTTAGTGATAGTGAAGTACGGGTTTAAGACCCTGGACTGCTACCTAATAGCTGTTGAAGCTTGGGTGGATTACTCATCTCTCTGTGTTTCATTTGCCTTATCTGCAAGATGGATTTAATAGTATGACTCATCTCATAAGAGGAATGGAGGTGATAATACATGTTAAGTGTTGAAAACAGTGTGGTACCTCGTAGGTGCTCCATATATACTAGCTGTTATTATCATTTTAAATCATTTTATTATTCTCACTTTAAAATTACAAAAGATGAGATCCTAAGAGAAGTCTCTTGCCCATGATCATGCCAGATTCAATAGTGTGGTCACAGGTAAAACTCAGCCATCCTTACCAATTTCGTTCCACTCAGGTTCCTTTACACTTTTCTTTAAATAATGACTTCCCGTTTGGGGTATAGGAAGTGCTTATAAGTGCTGTAAGATATAGATAAAGCACTGCTAGAGTAAGCTGTCCATCTCTTTCCAAGAAAAGCACGATCAATTAGTCACCTTCAATGATCCTCCAGGAATTCTGAGTGCCACATTCTGGGTACAACTCTGTTTTGTTGCCCACTGTGATAATTGTGTCCACTTTGGAGGTTAAGAGCTGCCATGTGGACCCTGTCTTTCTGGGGTTCCATCATTCCAACTGAAATAGGCAGCCCATTTCATTGGCACCATCCCTGTCCTGTAGAAGACAAACATCACAGAGCTTTTCCAGACTGGCAGTGTCCCCCCGCTTATGCATTTCTGTATGTCTGCTCAGAACCCACCTGGGCACACAGTTAGTAGAGGATGGGGGTTCAGATCATATATGACGTAAAGCTTTTGCTTCCTGGCTCTATACCTTTGGGCTCTACTGATTGAGAGGCTTTGATTCTCAGTGGAGGGATGCCTTCACCAGGGGAAACAATAATTCGATTGAACTGGAAGTTGAGGCTGATACCTGGTGCTTATAGCGCAGAACCAACTGGCCAAGAAAGAGATTTACTTTACTGGCTAATTTGATTGATCCTGATACCGTGGAGGAAAATAATTGCTTCTCTATAATAGGACAGAGGGCACTATATCTGAAACTCAGAGATTTATGGGGCATCTCTTAGTGCTTCCATGCCCAAATGTTAACGGAGACTTCAACAACCAAACATAGATGAGATTCAGACCCTTCAAGAATAACAGCTTGGTTTACCTCCAAATAAAGAATCCCAATCAATCAAGGTGCTGATTAAGGGTGAGGAAAACAGGGAATCGGTGGTGAACCACGGAAGTTGTAATACCAAGTATGGTTTCATGACTAGTCACAGTGAAACACAATCTCGTCCTTGCTTATGATGTACACATGAAACGTTTTACCTTCTCCTTTCCCGTTATTTTATATAGGAAGCATTGATTGTGGTTAATTTATAAATTTAGTTTTTGGGTTATAGAATAAGGTAGGATTGTGACTTAACTATAAACAGAATTAACATCACCTGCAGACAAGAGCAGTGACGTCTAGCACTTTCTCTCAAACTTTTTTTGAGAAGGTGAGAGGATCTTTATTTGCATAAAGGAAGATTGCATCACATGTGGTATAAATGTGATGTTGTCACTATTTAGAAGTTTAAATATGGGTAGAAGGGTACGAGTAGCCAAAAGGATAGACTGCATTAGTTTTTAAATTGTTGTTTCTCAGCCAAAATTTACCCTTCTGTAAAGGGTACCCTTCTGCTCTGTACTGTTAAGAGTCTGCAAACTACATTTCCCAGTCTCCATTGCCATCCAGCTTCCTGTTAGGTTCTCCAATGAGAGGAATTGGTGAGGGGATCAGAAGAGAGAGAAAGAGAGGTTTCACACAGCAGTATTGGCATTAATATTTCTGTTACCCATTTCTGTCTTGGGGCTTACCTTTCTATTAGCTGTTTCCTCTGTTTGGAATGTTATTCCCTTTCGTCTTCAGATGGCTACTATCTTGTCATTCAGATCTCAGTTTCAGTATCATCCCCTCAGAAAGCCTTTCCCTGACCCTTTCGTCTAAAGTAGTCATTCTCTACCTTATTTTAATTCTCTGCATAGCAGTTATCATCTGATAAATTTATACTCACGTATCAATCTATTTAAATTTATTAAAATGAAAGCTCCATGAAAGTAGTTTTCTTTTCTTTTCTTTTCTTTTTTTGCTTAACAATGCCTGGTACAAATTAGGTACTCAATGAAGGTTTGGTTAATAGGTTACATATTAATAAGTAATTTTCATTTCTTACTACTTTCTCTTTCTCCAGGTTAAATTAATTTCAGATTTTCCCATGGGGTGAGAAAGGCAGACATTATCATCTCCTTTATTATAAGATTTAAAAATATGACACACTTCTACTTCTGCCTGTAATGGTATTACTAGTATGAGACAAAACCTTCTACCAATAAATTTATGAGATATATTTGGGGGTGAGGTAGAGCAAAGTACCTCTTTGAAATTATTAGAAAGCAAGTAAGGCAAACAGACGTTAAGGTCCAAGAGGAATGAATGGCATTGACGCGAGCTTGGAATTTATGGCTGCTTTTGTCCCCTCGGGGTCTTTGCTGACTCACAGATTATGGTACCAAGACCAAACAGAAAATGGCTGCTTAGAGTTTTTGGCAACCTCACAAGGTTAGAGGGACAAAACTTGGAGTTCAGAGCTATAAAGACAGCCATGATTTGAGGGGAAAAAGAATCCCATTGAAAAGGAAACCACAGAGTGGTGAACCTGAATCTTTCAAGAAAATTTCCCTTGACGGTATTTTCTTACTCTAAAGTAGTGCATATGGAAGGCAACACTTTCAGAAAGCATGCAAAAAGCTGCTGCTAAGAGGCAAAAAATTTGGTGATATCCCGATACTAACGAGGTTTAGCATTTAGAGCTCATCAAGGAAGAGCCACTTTGGTGAATACTCTAGCCTTTATGATAAGATATCTGAAAGGGCTGTGCCCAAGAAGTAAAGGCTAATCTAAACAGGCAAGCCCCAACTGCATCAGGCTTATATGCCAATACTCTATCTGAAGAAAGACAACATCATATAGAGTCACTATAACTTTTTATAAGAAATATCCAGCTTTCAATCAAAAGTTAGCAGGTAAGCCAAGAAATAAGATTGAATGACTGAAAACCAAAAGCAAAAATAGACAGTAGAAAGAGAATCATAGGCTAGAAGGATCAGATATAGACTTTAAAATAATTATGATTGAAACATATAAGATAAAAATACAGATAATGTAGCCAAAGAACTGGGATCTATAAAACAAAATGAAATGTAAATACTAGAACTGAAAAATACAATAACTAAAATTAAGAATTTAATAAATTGGTGTATTTTATCAGCAGGCACAACAGACTAGAGGATTAGTGGACTAGAAGGTGATATTAGAAAATGCTCAGACTGAAGCACACAGAGAAAAAGAGACTAGAAAATATACAGAAAAAAGTATAGGAGATATATGGGTCATGGTGAAGAAGTGAAGAATCCACTGGCATCTCAGGAGAGAAAAGAGAGAGTAGAATAGAAGAAATATGTGAATAAATAACATCTAAAAATTTCCCCAAACTTGCTAAAGACATCAAATCCTACATCCCAAAGTGCTATTGTTTCCAGGTAGGATAACTACTTTACACTAGTGGTGCACGGACAGTTCTGGGCAGCGTTATAGGCAAGAAAAATGTAAAGAAAACCGTGCCTTGGTGTATCAGTTTCTAGGGGCTGTGGTAACAAAGTACCACAAATTGGGTGGCTTAAGACAGTGGCAATTTATTGTCTTACAGTTCTGGGAGCCATAAGTCTGAAGTCAAGATGCTGGAAGGGAAGGATCTGTTTCATGCCTCTCTCCTATCTTCTTGTAGCTGCAGGTCCTCCTTGGCAGGTAACTGCATCATTCCAATCCTTCATCTTCACATGGGGTTCTCCCTTGTGTCTTCATATCATCTACCCACTGTGTGTGTGTCTGTCTCTGCATCTAAATTTCCCCTTTTTATAAGGACATCACTCATATTGGATTAAGGCCCACTCTCATCGCCTCATTTTTACTTGATTACCTCTGTAAAGACCCTATTTCCAAGTGAGGTCACGTTCTGAGATACTAAAGGTTAGGACTTCAACATAAGTTTTTAGCGGGCCACAATCCAACCCATAACACTTGGTATATCACAGTAAAACTGCAGAAATCTAAAGATGAGAGAAAATTTTCAAAGGAGCCAGAGATCGACACAGATTACCTTCAAAGTAGTAACAATAAGACAGAAGCCGACCTCAGAAAAACAATGGAATGATATCTGAAAGAAAGTAACTCTCAATCAAGAATTCTAAACCCACCACAAATGCTTCAAAAATAAATGTGAAATAAAACTCCTTTTAGACAAACAAAATCTGGACAATTTATTACTAGCAGAGTTGTACCAAGAGAAATACTGAAAAGAGTCTTTGAGACAGAAGAAAATGCTTGTAGAGAGAAATAAAGAGCATCAGAAAGGAGAGATATGTGGGTAAGTCTAAATATTTACCATTTAAAACAGTAATAGTAGTAATAGTATTTTATGAGGTTTGAAATATACTTGGACTCAAAATTCATGAAAACAGTAGCACAGAAGATGGAGAGAAGTATATTTAGTTAATGTCTTATAAGGTTTTTAAATTTTATACACTTTTAAATTTTATATACTATCAGGGAATGATACATGTTTTAATCTTTAGGAGGATAACTACTTAAATAATAATTATAAAAGAGTGCATTAATAACAAGGTAAAAAAGGGAAATGTGGAATAATAAAAATATAGTTAATTCAAAAGAAGACAAGAAAGGAGTATAAAAAGGGACAAAAATCTGATGGAACAAACTGAGATGTCAATATTTATATTTAATGTAAATAGAATAAATAGTCCAACAAAAGACTAAGATTTACAGAACTAGATTAAACACAAATAAACATAAATGAAAAATATATGAGTAACAATAACCATACCTAGCACCAAAAATAGGCTTCTGGTACCATTCTCTACTAAAGGGAACTAGGATGCCTTGGAAAATTGGCTGATTCCAGGACTGGGGGAGCAAAGTATGTCTGAAACATCTTGTGGTGCAAGAAAATTAAGAAGTGCTCAAAGAATGATGACGACATATCAAATGGACACAGAAGCCAAGTTGAAGTGGCTCCCGCTGATCAAATCTGGGACAATTTGAGCTCAAAACTAGTAATGATCGTAAATAATTATAACCAACTGAATGAAGTGAGAATCTGTACGTCCACACTGCTATAAAAAATAAACAAATAAAATGATAGAGCTCTTCTTTACAGTAGAAGACAAGATTTTTACCTAGTCTCAAAATCCCATCAAATATTTATTAATTACTAATTGACAAATGGAAAGATTTGTAGTGGAAAAACAGTGGAAGAACCTGGCAGACAACAGTTTAACCAAGTGATTGAAATTGACATCACTAGTAGCATCTTGTGCCTTCTAATATGATGTACTGAAAAGAATGCAATATTATTTCTGGAATATTACTGCCAAGAAGCATAACCCAAATTTAATCAAGAAGGAACCTCAGACAATCCAAATTAAGGGGTGTTTTGTTCCGAAATCTTCAAAAATGTCATGGAAAAATAAAGGCTAGTGAAATATCAGGAGACAAGGGGTGTGTTTTTTTCTTTTATTAAGAGGGGAAAAAAGGAGATGAAATTTATTGTGAAACTCAGATGTCAACTGAGGTTCAATGTCTTTTTTTTTTATTGAGGTAACATTGATTTATAATGTTATTTGTATTTCAGGTGTATAACATTATATTTCAACTTCTGAATACACTACACTGTATTCACCACCAAAAGTCTAGTTTCCATATGTCCCCATACAAACGTCCCCATTTATCCTTTTTTACCCTCCCTCACAAGGATTCTTGTCTTCTATTAACATTTTGATTCAACATTTTGCTGACAGTCTTAGCCACCGTGATAAGAAAAGAAAAAAGAAATGAAAGATGCAAAGACTGGAAAAGAAAATGTGAAACTGTCCATATTTGTAGATGCCAAAATGTTGCACATAAAAAAAATCTATCATCTGCTCCGCTGGAACTCTGCTAGTCCTGTAGCCCTCTGGCTATTGGGCGCTGTGATTAAAAGCCCACTCCCCAAATTAGGCCTAGAATGAAAACATGTAACCCAGTATTGACAGACCATCTAAGTTGCTGGGAACTTGTTGAGTTCAACAGAATCGATCTTCCCTGATTACTTTGGACAGCATGAATAAACAGGCAGCATTTTAGTGGCGGTACCTGAATATGACTAATTTAAATAATAGATTCTGTTATTCACGAGGAAGTTCTTCCATGTCACCCTATTTGAGTCTCATAGAAACTTTGTAAGGTGGATATGAAAGATACTGCTATTCTCCTTTTCAGACGAGAAACTGCCGCTTGTGAGTTTGGAGTGTTTTCCCAAAATCAAACAGTTAATAAATTCTGCAACTGGGAGCACAATCCAATAGTGTGGGCCAAGTACTTTTTTATCAACTCTTCACTTATTTGCTTTATGAATCAGTACCAGTTTCCCCTAACCTCTCCTGAAATATTAAAGTCAATCAGATAATGAGTACAAAGGAAGACTTTTTGCTGAAATTGTTTTGTGTCTAGTTGCCTTATGTAGGACCCAACAGAATGCTGTCTGTGGAGACATTTAAAAATTAGGTTCAAGGACCTACAACTAGAATATACAGCTCTGTGTGTGTGTTGGAGGGGGGGTGGCACTTTGGGGAGAAGAAGAAAATAAATAAATAAAATAAATAAAAAATAACTTCAGTTGCTTAAGGCTATCTGGGGACACTTTGTGTCATTCGACATATCAAAATTAGGAATTTTATAAGTATTTTAAATATTATATTATCAATTTAACATTCCTCAACTAATTAACTGGCTTTGTATCTAGAAGACATACAAAAATAAAAACAATTTCTTATTTTTCATTTTTTTCACAACTTTCAAGTTTTTAAATTTTATTTCCTCCACATCCTTGAAATTTTCAAAAGTTTTATACATATAGACATGCTTTGTATATAAGATGCTTAGCGACTGCTTGAACGTGCTCTTTGATCAAAAGCCCAGCTGGGAGAATCTGACCCAGGGTATAAACATCATTATACGTGTTAGGAGGACAAAATGGTCCAGCTCTGAACCAACCTCACATCCCCGGAGAGTCTGCTGCTCTCACACGTGCATATGAAGGTGACTTGTTGGGCATTAGGGGCAGGGAGGCTCTTCCCTCTTGCAATGAGATGGGAGCCTGGGTTGTTGAAGGAATGACCGAGCTGCCCCAGAGCAAAGAGCCGGAGGCACCGAGGAGGGATCCCCAGGCTACCACCTCCGCCATGTTGGATTCTGATTTTGGTTTCTGACTCACTTTCATCCTGGAGTTTGTATGACCTGCATCCTATTTTCCATGTATTTGAGTAATTTTCAGTAAGTGAGGATTTTTTTATGTCAATGTCGACAATGTAAAATCGCTTTTCACCTTTTACCCCAAATGACTTAAATACTCTTGAAAATTTACACAAAGAGAATTGAGGTATTATCACAACATTGAGTGCATTTAGGAAATCTTTGACCAGACTTCAACTGCACAGATGACTGTTGTTATTGTAACTGTAGACAGCGCAGCTGGAGCTAGGAGGCTGACATTAAGTTAAGCGGAATATTTTTTTGTCTTTTATAGCTCCTGGATAAAGGGCAAGATATTTCGAGGAATATCCTATTTGCACCTCAGCTGTGAGATAAATGTTATACTTTCTGGCACCAATGCATACTGTTAAGGCTTGAACAGTAATAAAAAGAGAATTTAGTGGCAAAGGAAATACTAAATTGGAATTCAGTGAATCTCTGGATTATTGTAAACTCTGGGGACGTTCATGAGTCCAATGAATAAGTGAAATAAAGAACGTTTGGCACAAAAGTGAGGAACTAACTTGACAGGGAGATTCCTGTTCTCAATTAGTTCAGGAAGGAAGGGAACAAGGAGCCAAGAAGCAGAGACAAGGTGAATGGATGTGAGAGAAATTTCAGAAAATGTCAAGAAGACTTTTGCTGGCAACATGAACTGACGGAATGATACCTGATTATTATTTTGTGCTTATGATAGAAAGCTCTGTAAACAAACACTTTAATTGTATACACAATTGAGCTAGGCTTATGTTTAAGGCTGAGATAAGGTTAAAATGTGTGCATGCTGAGGAGACTAACAAGGGACTAAGTCAGACTCTTGAAAGAACAAATATTTTGGAAGAACATATATCAGGAGAAAATGTAAAGACCAACCAGAAGCTCCTGACTTCCTCTTCTTTCCCCGCGTCTGTGGATAAACTGGCTTGCAACAAGGAAAATAAAAGAACAGGTTGCCTTCTTTGAAGTGTGAAGATTTAGAAGATGATTCAGAACAAATTAAAGGGCATCCCTCAGTCTGAGGTACCGTCCTTCATGTGCAAAGAATAACATTCATTGAGACATCCATTTCATTCTTTTTCCATGTCACAGTAATGTGACGGAGCTATCCACCGGCAGGCATTCATTGGCTGACTGGGGTTAGTTGTTTAGTTTCTAGCAAAATAATTTTTCCTACATGCAGTCACTGAACTTATGATTTTGCCTCCTGAGGTCACTGCCTGTCATTCCTGAGGTGACAGGGTAAGGAGAAATAAGCAACACATCTGTAATACTTTGGAGGACTAATTCTGGCTGCTGAGGGGAGTAAAAGACAAGATGTTGCCCTCAAGAATCTTAGAAAGGATGGTAAAATGATAAATAGACCTGAGAAGTGCAGTGCATGTTACTTGTTAATTAATTAACTCATTCTAATTCCAACACTGTGCCAGGCACTGAGGTTACAGATAAAGTAAACTTCTTCCTTCCAAGCTGCCTAAAATCTGCTGGAGAATACAATCAATAACCTGGAAATTCATGGTGATAGGGGGAAAAACACAAATTTTGGCTTTGGAATCAGATGTATCTTGGGCTGATTCACTGTTTTGCTGTTGGCTAATGGATTTAACCTTCTCTAGCCTCATTCATTTTGCCTACTCACTTGAGTGTGTGTGTTTGAAAATCAAAGATGATCCTAGGAAGTGCTTAAAAAAGTGTCCAGCACAAAATGGATCCCCAAAAATGGTAGCTCTAAATCTAAGTGAGGTAAGATTTCAGGTATGTGTCAAACATTCCAGTGGTGGGGATTGTGGAGGAACCGGGAGAGGTGGTAGACTCTTCCTCTATTTCATGAAACAGGTAAGATGTGGATAGGTGAGATGGCAAGATGTTTGGGTCTCTGTAATATCCCAGACACATTCGTTTCATAGGAAGGTTGTTTAGGAAGGAAGCAGAATTCTTTTAGGTAGAACAGGCATTGTCACTGAGAGAGAAGAACTTCACAGGATGGCACTCAAGATTAGTAGACAAGTGCAATGGTAATAGAAATACCTAGTAAATGGCACTGGAAATAAGCAAGTGGGAAAGAGATGGAATGTCTGACTCTGCAGGCTCCCTCAGCAGGAAGTACATGTATGAATCTCTCCAAAGCTAGTAAGAGCACCACCAAAGAAAGGAAAAGGAGTAAAAAGAAATGTCATCTCACAGATTTGTTTGGTCCTAAGCCTAAGCACAATTAACATTATTATTAATAGAAATAATAATGATAAAAATATAATTTCAAATAGTTGTCATTTTATGCTTTTTAAAGCATTTCCACTTTTTGCATTGCTTTGCTTTTTCACAGATCTCTGTTGAAGGAGAAAGGCATCTAGGGATCATTAATCCCATTTTACAGATGAAGACACTGAGGCAGGCTGCTGTAGTGGAAAAAGCACCAAACCAACACTCAGAAGATCTGAGTTTCTACTAAAGGATTGTCACCACCTGGTGCCATGAGATCTGGGGAGACACATTTAACTCTGCACGTCCTCAGTTCTCTTGTCTTTCTTTCTTTCTTTTTTTTTTTTTTTTTAAAGATTGGCCCTAGAGGCAGGCCCAGTGGCACAGCAGTTAAGTTCGCACATTCCGCTTCTGGGTGGCCTGGGATTCGCTGGTTCAGATCCTGGGTGTGGACATGGCATCGCTTGGCAAAAGCCATGCTGTGGTAGGCATCCCCCATATAAAGTATAGGAAGATGGGCATGGATGCTGACTCAGGGCCAGTCTTCCTCAGCAAAAGAGGAGGATTGGCTCAGGGCTAATTTTCTTCAAAAAAAACCCAAAACAAAACATTGGCCCTGAGCTAACATCTGTTGCCAATCTTTTTTTTTCTCCTTCTTCTTCTTCTCTCCAAAGCACCCCCAGTATGTAGTTGTATATTCTAGTTGAAGGTCCTTCTAGTTGAGCTATGTGGGATACCACTTCAGCATGGCTTGATGAGCGGTGTTAGGTTCGCACTCAGGATCCCAACCAGTCAAACCCTGGGTCCCCAGAAGTGGAGCAGGTGATCTTAACCACTTGGCCCAGGGGCCCACGACTCTTATCTTTCAATATAGAAATCAGATAATCTCCAGAATTCTTCCAGATTGACCATCAGATCCTGTGATCTTTATTAATAGCTGTGATTAGCTGCTTCTTAAACAGTCTCTGTGATCCTGATTCTTGGTATTCACACTATTCTCTAATCTCCCCTACTTGTGTGTGAGCTGGACCTAGTGACTTGCTTCTAACAAAGAGAATATGGCAAATGTGATAGGACGCCATTTCTGAGATTAGGTTATAACTACTGTGACAAGCTCTTGCTTGTTCTCTCTGGCTCTTCTCACGCACTTGCTATAACGAAGCGAGCTGCAGAGGGCCTCTTGGGCAAGAACTGGGGGCAGCTTTTGGCCAACAGCCAATAAGAAACCGAGGCCTTCAGTCCGACAACCCTAAGGGAACTGAATCCTGCTGATAATCACCCAGTTGAGCCTTGTGATAACTGAACCTGACCAACACCTTGACTGCAGCCTTATGAGAGACCCTGACCCACACCCTTAGGCTCCAGCTAAGCCACTCCTGGATTTCTGTCCCACACAGAAATTATAAGATGGTAAATATTGATTTAAGGCACTAAATGTTGAGATAATTTGTTACACAGCTATGGATAACTAAGGTCAAATATTGGATAAGTGTTAAAGCCAAAACTGATCACAAGATTTCTTTCCCTTGATATTTATTTCAGCATTTCCTACAATATTCATAACACTAATCAAATGAATGCTCTTTGTGAGAGCAGTTCTATGGTCAAAATACATTTGAGAAACACCTCACGGCCTGTCTTTTTCTTGGGAATACATAGTGTATACTGTATATTAAACACTCAGTGGTAAGCATTTAATTTTGTTAAACCCAGCATTTGCCAAAAATGTTTGACTACATGACACTATTAACATGAATTACCTATTAATATTCCATGGAAATTGCAAATTATGGAGCACAACATTTTAATAAACACTGATGTGGCTACTTTAATATCTTTTGAATATCTTTCTAGGATCTGTCCCCATTACCACGAAAATGGAGTGGAATGGAGCAGTTTGTATGTGGAATACAGTTTGTGTACCATTAGGAGAAAAATACACCTAGAGGGTACTTCTGGTGGTATGAATATGGATACTTTTTATTCCCTTCTCTAGTCCTTTCTATATATTCCATAATGGGCATATATAATTTGCAAGATATAACACATGTTATGCAGTGGGCTTAATAGCATTTTTTCTCCCCATCTTGCTTTGGTAAGCTTTGAGATTGTGTGTTTATGTATGTACCTGTGTATATGGGGGTGTAGAGGCATTGGAGTGAGACTTAGGGGCAAGGTAAAACTGGCTTCATGTGTCTCTTCTGACTATATGGGTAGGAGCCTGATTACCTGAGCTAGAGGGGTTTTAAGCTCTTCTAGAGGTTAGTCTTTGCACCACCTCAGAGAACCCAGTAAATGGTAACAAGCAAAGAAATGTCTCCTGTGAAAGGTAAGGCTTTAGTGCTGCCATTTCTTTGGGAAGTTGGTCTTTAGGTCTGAGCCTTCTGCATCAGCCCTTGCTGGTCCCTTCGCCGTCAGCTCTTAGACTTGTGTGTTAATGAGCTCCCCAGGCCTGAGCCAGATCCCTGCTCTTCCTCCTCCCTGCAGCAGTGGGAAAGGCTTTGCTATACTCCAAAACCTCAGGCTAAAGGGAGGGAGGGGGAGGTGAGGGGTGAAGTTGTTCCCTTGTGCAAGAGCATAGTGCAGTCCTTTCATGAGAGATTCTAAACTGTGGGGAAACCAGTTACGATAACGTCATGTACAAGTTATCCCAAGGACAGGTGCCCAGAGTGGTGATCATAGGACACTTAGTCTCAAGGGCTCTCTGCCACGCAGTTCAGATTTGCTCCCCTCCCTACCACTACCAACCCCTGCTGAATTGCTTTGCATCCTTCATCCCACCCCGTGTCTTTTCATCACTTTAAATCTTTCCTCAAGAACCTGATCAGAAACGTGATGAAAGCTGAGGCCTTTTCTCCACAAAAGTGCACCTGCATGAGTTTAAGCATTTCCTATCACTCCCCACAGGGACAAGAATGAGGAGTCTGGTGTTGAAATGAAAGTTTTGCTTGTATTTCCAGATTCCACAGTGCCTGGAAATCCTTCAGCTAATTAAAGGTCCAGGAGCCCCAGAGTTACATTCTTCGGCTATAAAGCCCTACTCCCAGCGGATGGTTTGGATAGAACAAGGTCTATTGAAGGAGATAGAACATAGAATATTGAAGGTGTGGACCAGAAATGGCTTCAGATTTCACCTGGTTCCTGTTAATAGAGAAAAGATGAATTAAAAACTCAAGAGAATGAGTCTTGAGTGGTGGAATAACAGGCTGTGAGGCATGCGGTTGGGAGAAAAAGTCTTAGGTGAAGGGGCCCATTTGGCCGCCTTCAAATCACAACCTAAACTCCCTGTGTGGATAAGGCTAGTGGCTCTCAAAATCTTCACCTTCTTATCTGGAGAGCTAATATGTTTCCAACTTCATGGCAACAAATCCTGAGGCAGACTTAAATTGTGTGTCATCTAGTCTGAATTCAGTGGCTCTTCATCTGGAGTGTGGAGGTCTTCGCTTAGCTGAGTCTTCATTATAATGGGGTTGACTGATATCAATATTAAGAGTGAAATTTCTTAGCTTTTACAATAAATAATTTATTTTCCTATACAAGATGTTTTCCTTGCGTGGAAATCACATACCATTTTTTCTTTTTTAAAACCATACATTCCTTGTTGTGCTTAAGGAGTACAAGCCAAAGTTTATTCTGTCTTCCTCCAGAATTTCTCCCATCCCATCTGCAAGGGTGTCTCCATCTCTGTTACTGTCATTCTTTCATTTAAAGCTTTGGAGGCTGCTAAGAAGAGTGCAAATGGTATTGGAGGAGGATAGCTTTTTGCAGACATTATCATTCAGGAACTTCTTAATCTAGATTAGTTTATTAGATTAGCTACAGCCAGGCATAGAAGACACAAGCTAAAGGGTTAGAAGACACAGCTACAAAGCTGGGAGGCGAGAAGCAACAAGACAAGGATATTCACAGAGCATATCATTTTTCTGAGAGTTTGAAGTGTGGGGGGTTAAGGTTGGAAGGGCTTGCAAGGACCTGAATTTAGTCTAGGACCTTCATCAACAATGGTGTGCATGGGAGGGTATGGGGAGGTATAAAGTGATGCGTTTGAAGTTTTCAGTGGATGAGGAAGCATGCTTAGGGGAGATACCGCTAATAACCCAGGCAGAGTTTGGGGAATCAGCTTAGCACTTGCGTCTTATGGACTTGTCAAGGATTCTCCTGGGTAGGTGATCAGAAGGGAAATTTTATTTTCACTATTATTTAAAGATTCCTTCTTGACTTAGGCGCTATTGTTTTAATTTTCTGAGTGAAACTTCATGCTTGAGAAAGATAGATGCCTTTGAGTAGTTCTCGTAGTAATTTTTAGTAGTGTCAGAAATAGAAATAAGTTAAGGATACAGACCATTGTGCTATATATTCTTTTCTATTTAAATTACATTTTAAAAATTCATAGGTAAGATGAAAGAATAATGCCAATCCAGGACTGTGGGATTTCTGGAGGGACTTTTTGGAGAAGGCTTGTAGTCCAGGTGTTTGTAGATCTGAAGAGCCATAAGAGGAAGCCTAAAATGAGATGCTAGGCCTAGATTTTCATTCTCCCTGAGCTGTGTGTCTGGTCCCAGTCAGCTCCTGTTGTTATTTTTGTTATATGTTGTAGATTATTTTCAAAGATGGCTGCAGCAAGTCTTCTCATGCTCCTTTGCAACACGACTTTGCCACTTATCCCATCAAGAAGTAGAATATATTTTCCCTCTGCCTTGAACCTGGGCTGACCTTGTGCTTTGCTTTGACCAGTAAGTAGAATGCAGCACAGTAACGCAACGCAACTTCTGAGGCTAAACTTTAGGAGACCTTACAGTTTCCATGTTCACTCTTGGAACCCTAAGAGCTCCATGCTCTGAAGAGGTCTAGTCCAGCCTACCGGAAGATAAGAAAACTTGTGAAAGAGGCATGACAGATGACAGCCAGCACCAACTTCCAGACAAGCCATCAGATATTGTAGCTGTATGTCTGATTACAACAAGCAAAAATAAAACCACCCCTACTGGAAACCACAGAATTGAGAGTGGTACTAAATCTTTGTTGGTTTAAGACTTTGAATTTTGGGGTGGTTTGTTGCATAGCAATAGAGAACTAGAACATTGTATACAGTCCTTATATAATAATATTGCAAGTGAGCATTTGCATAATGTTTCATTTTTAGCACAGGTTTTTCATATGCAATTTATTTCCCTGGATCCACAAGACAACCTTGTTTTCCAACTCTGTAGAGTAGCTGTGGGAGTTTCCTGTTCCGTTTTGGTTTTTAATCATTATTATAAAGAATGTATATATATAATATTCATCCATATTTTTTTTTTACTGTTATAGATGAAGAAGCTAAGATGTAGAAAGATTCCAGGATTCATCCACAATCACAGAGCTGGTATGTGCCCAGGAGGGGCTCAGACAGAAGTGGCCTCCCTCCAGATCTGCTCTTTGCCTTATACCATGTTGTGTATGTCATATGTTCTCTCTTGAGAACACACATGGGTGGCTGGAAAAAGACAGGGGAATGATCACAATCCTGACAGTTCCAGGAACACACAACTGTGCGACGGGTGGCCATGGAGCAAGGAAAACAGCTTTGCCATGGAAGTAGGCCACTGAGGAATCCCCTGTAGACCCAGAAGCCTCCCTTTGGCAGCCATGCCAACAGGCCTCTAATAAAAGCTCAGCTGAGCCTGCAGGGGTTCATTAATTGGTGTGCAGCTTTGACATGTTTCTGTAACTGCTGGTTTAAAAAATACATAAGGTAAAATATACCCTAACTTGCCACAATCCTATATTAGCACAGGAGAACTGCCCTGTGGAAATAGAGGTGGCAGCTCTCGTCCATGATTTCTCAGGTAATGGCCATGCCAAGTAAAACAATTCCTTTTCCATACCCACCTCATTCCCTTTCTGTTTAGGCCCACGTCATTTCTCGTCTAGATTGCTATGACAGCTTCCCAACTGGTATTCCTGCTTTAACACAAACCTCTTTCCCTTCCAACCACATTGCACATTGGCACCAGTTCTGTGTCTTAGGGCCATGAGGAACTTCTAGGTTTACGAATGTAAGTTCTATTGTAAGGGTCTTTGTCATCACTTAAAACAAGTCTTGAAAAATAGAAGAATTTATCATTTCTTGAGAAATATGAGAGCCACTATTCCATTGACACTGCCTAATTATCCAGTTCTCACTATTGCCACATAGCCCAGTTTATGCTCAAGGTAAATTGAGCAACAGCCACTTCTACGGAATCATTGGAATTTCTCTTATCTCCACGCCTTTGCTCATATTTCTGCCTCTATCTGAAACCCTCTCTATTATTCTCTGCTTCTTCACCAGAATAACATCTATCCCTATTCTTACAAGAAGTTTAGGTGTCAACTCCATTAGGGAAGCCTTGTCTATACTCTTCATTTCTCTGAGATAGACTCTATCTTATAATAGTCTATAATAGAGATGACTCACAAGCACTCAGACAATTGAAGCCTATATAAGCAAGCATTTTATAATGAGGAAGGCCAATATGGGTATATCATCAGAAGGTCATAAAACATGAATTCAAAATTTGCTGGATTAAACTTTTCATTTACAAGTGATAACATTGCAGCTGGAAGTGACAGGTGAGGAAGAGTCTGGTGGTGGGGAAAGGAGGTGGAGTGTGGGGTTGAAATTCATTTCCTCAGGTCAAACAGCTAAGTAATGGGAGAAGTAGGATGAGATAGATCTCTTACCTGCTAAACCACTGTATTTTATATCAGCCTAGGGTGATTATTTGTGTGAAGGTGATTAAAACTAATCATTAGTCTTTTCAAGTAAAGAAATATATATTTTCCATAAAAGAACAATAAAAGAATTTGTCTCCATAGTATTATTGGATCAGCCAATCGAAGTTCATTAACCATTCAATTCCATTAGATAACCAGAAATTCAGTTAAGCAATTGATACATGCCACTGAATCAATGAGTTGTTTGGTTACACAGCCTACACAGCTTAGTTGTGTGGGTGTTGTGTAGACAGACACAGCCTGCTTTCTCTGAGGTGGTAATCTGGTAAACAAACAAACCCAAGGGAACCATGTACACACAGGCTGGTTCCCTCACATTGCCCACCAACTGAAGCAGATTAAATTAATAACTTTGCTCTGTTTATGGACATGCTGGTTATAAGCAATGTAGGCGTCTCCACTGACAATCAGCCAGGCAGAGAAACCAATTAACTAGTGGATCTAAATCACAAGAAAGAGCAGCCATTTCCTAAATGACCTAGATACATTCTTGGTATAAATTACTAACTTAATTAATGGATAAATCCCAAGTCTTTGTTGGTTTGCAACTTCATTCATTCATCACATTTTATTAAACAACCCCTCTTTCTGTATTAGATGTTGAGAAACGATGATGACTAAAATGTATTTCTTACAATATAAAAGAGATGCTCCAAGCAGATATTTCCAAGTTGATTCTTCTGAGCATTCCTCAGATCCAAAATCCTGGATGGTGAAAGAGAAAGAAAGGAGAAGAGAACCATCTTTTGTCAAGCCTGATTACACCTACCTGATGATTTCACATACAATAATCCCCCCTTATGTGCAGGGGATACATTCTAAGACCGCCGGTGGACACCTAAAACCACAGATAATAATGAATCCTATATATACTTTGTTTTTCCCTGTACATACGTATTCAAGATGCGATAACAAAACTAGCACAAATTTCTTTTTCCTTCTTCACAATTTCATGAGTAGAAGATTCTGTAGAACTTAGTGATCTCAGCATACAATTTTTATCTTTCTTTATTAACTTGAGAATTTCACCTTTTCACTTAAAGGAAGTACTTTACGGCTTCCCTTCACCATATCCAAACTGCCAGCATCACTACTCTTGTGCTTTGGAACCTTTGTTAAATAAAATAAGGGATACTTGAACACAGACACTGTGGTATGTGACAGTGGATCTGATAACCGAGATGTCTACTAAGTGACTAATGGGCTGGTAATGTATAGTGTGGATACACTGGACAAAGGGAAGATTCACATCCCATGGGGTATGGAGTGTGATGGCATGAGATTTCATCATGCTACTCAAAACAGCATGCAATTTAAAACTTATAAATTGTTTATTTCTAGAATTTTCTATTTAATATTTTCAGACAGTGGTTGACTGTGGGTAACTGAAATCACAGAAGGCAGAACCCTGGATAAGGGGGGACTGCTGTATGAAAGTTTTGGCCCTTGGTGAAAGAGGGTTGAAAACAAGTGACTCACATGGGTGGCACACACATATTCAGATAGCTGTGTTCTCTATCAATGTAGCAGCCAAATTAGATATTAATTACTTACATTTACCCAGTGCTTTTTACAGTGTTTTACATGTACCATCTTATCTGACCTCCGTCGTTACTTTGAGACAGAGCAAGCATCATTATTTCAATTTTTAAGATGAGAAATTCAAGGCCCAGAAAGTTTGATTTTCCAAAGCCACATAACTTAGCGTCATTTTCAGCATGCCTTTGAAAGGTATGGTAACCTTTACATTGAAACACTTTTGCCACGTGCCAACAATTACTTGATTGAACAATAGGCATAAGCAATACCTGGATTTACTTCCTGTAGCGATGATGGAATAGGCATCAACCTCTTTGTTGATGCCTAAGAGAAGACGGATCAATATCTTTGCTCATGTGGTCCTCTGTGATGCCCTCCCTCCTCCTCCTTCTATCTTTTATTTACCCACAAAAGTCTATGGCAGGTCCCTGTGAGCCCATGAAGCCTTATCCATATTCTCAAGTCTACATTGCTCAGTGCCTTTCCTGAATTCCTTTAGCATTGCAAAGGGGAACAATTTTTAAATAGTCAATTGCTTGATTTTCAGATTTGTGAATTAAGATGATTTGTTAGGTCTTGAGGCAAAGAAAGGAGAGTAGTGCCTGTTTACTATTTAACCAGCACTCTCTATCTAGTTAGTCAAGGCTGCCCACTGCTGCAGAGTCAAGGGCGTGCTCTGTTGGAGTTCCCAATATGATGGGCTCTGAAGAGAATGTCAAGATATTCAACAATTTGGTTATGTACTTCTTTGGGCTACTCTGTAATATTTCATTTGCCACACCTTTATAATCTCAACTAGAATGCTTCAAGCTGGGAAGAAGATTCCAACCAGGGGAGTATACCTGGTCTACCGGTTAGGGGCAAGCATAGGTGAGGACAAATTGTTTAAGATGGAGTAAAGTAAGCATCAGCTATTTACCCTCTAAAGAATGACTCTACCCGGGAGAGGAACATTCATCAAGGGCAGCAACATGCTGAGGTTTCCAAAAGAACTGCTTTGAAGGAATAGCATCTGTTTGGATGGATAAGTCCCAACATATTTATACAAATTATTCACATTGTCATTTTTCATGATTTCAGTCCTCTGTCAGATCCCCATATTGATTGAGGATGAGGATGGATAAGAAGGGGTGTAGAGGGAGGCAGAAATACGAAAAAGAAAATGCATAGTCCTTGGCCTTTCATTTTAATTATAAGACATGTATATGCAAGGGACATAACTAATGAAGAGTGAAAGATAGGATATACGTCTTGGGGCTAAAAAGGAGTCATCTGTCACCTGAGGGATTCTAGTAATGTGGGATATCAACTGGCATATTCAGGGAAAGTTTCATGGAGAAGGTGGAAGAATTGGACTTTGAGAAAGAGGTTATATTTGGCCTGTTAGAAAATCAGGGAAGGATTTTGAGAACATCCACATTTACCAGCAGCCCTTGTAAATGTGAACCCCAGGCAGTTTCCCATATAGCATAGAGATCGTTTTCCTCCCTCTGTGACCCTAAATGACGCCTTTATGCTCATTAGCACCAATTGAGCCAATCAGTCCCCTTATGTGGGACATAGAAGACCTTGTCCCTGCCCTCACAGTATTTACCATGTAATTAGTCAGAAAATGTGAGGGTAAGAGAAGGAAGGAAATGCTTCTGAGGACAAAGTGATTTGAGGGGCTTAGGGAGAGTGGCTATCTACAGGGATTAACATCATAGGTAATTACCCAATTCCCTCTTCTATTTGTCACAGCACATGCGGGCCTGGCCTCAAGTTGCAAATTGCTTGAAAGATGCTTCCTGTTGTCATTCTCTGTGGTTGTGTTCTCACTCGTCTTCAAGGTTAAGAACAGCTGTTCACTGCCCCATCTACGTACTTGGAAAACAGCCGTAATTAATGTAGATAACTTTAGTAGAGAAAAATGTTGGTTTAGCCTCAGAGGCTGCCTGGTTTAGGAGAAAGAAGATGGATGGGCAGTATATCTGGAGGCCTGATTTGCCAATACTTAGTTGTGTGATTTTAGGCAAAGTCCTTGAACTTGGAACTTATGTGTGCAGGATGGGGATAGTAACACTTGCCTACCTATCTTCTGGGGTTATTATACAGGCAAAATTTGGTTATAGATAAGAAAACGTATAGGCACATATAAAACATTATACATGCTTAAGGGAAATTTAACCTCAATTGGACAAAGCATGGAACAACTAGAAGCCTTTATTTTTTTCCTTGGTCATGCACTTAAGGAAGAAAGGTGGGTTAGAGGTTGGCTAGGAGTAAAATATCAAGATTTTTATCTTCCATTCTTAACCACATATTGGAGATACTATAAAGTGTGCTTCTGTTTCCAACCATACAATAAGCATTTTGACATTTTCTATTTGCAAGGTGAGAATGGTACCTGACTCCTCTTGAAGAAAAAGGAATATTGTATTTATAAATTGATGGAGAGATTCTCCAAAAGCAATAGTGGCGAGTATTTATTAAGCACTTATATGGTTCCAAGATTTATGTTACAAACTGAAATATATACAAAAAAAGTTAAAAAAATCATAAAGAAAAATAATAAACTATAATTTAGTCTCTAAACTTGCAACCACTTTGCAAAACAACAATAGAAATAGCAACAATAATAATCTTACAAACTCTGTGCAATGCCTATAATTCTTTTTGTTCTCTGTACCAAATTATATGTACTAAAACTTTGTATCTTAAGTTTTCTAGCCAAACTCTCCATGAATATTCAACTAGAGAAGAGAAATACAATAATTCTTTTACTCTTGGTGGTAGCAAATTATTGTTTTTGGAGGATGCAATGGATGTTTACAAACAATGATCATTTGGACACAAATGTGGTAAAATTATTTTGTTGAGAAAGAAGGAATATTATTAGAGTGATACTTCTCCGAAAAATTAATCTAGGATGTATAGCACATAAATGGAGAATAGACTCCTTTTTAGCTGTAGCTCTCACCTACAAACGGCAACTCCCCATTTTCTAATATCACAGGATTAAAAACTTGCAAAGACTTTTAACTTCTCTTCTACTCTCATATTCAAACACCAAACCCTATACATGTCACTAATATTAATTCTTACCTTTATTTTCTACTTCCATGATTTTAGATATTACATAAGTTCTCTGAATTTCAAGTTATCTATAAATAACGTCAAGATAATGATTAACTTACTCTTTTTTGCAAGAATTAACATGAAATTATGTACATGAATTTTCTAGCCATTCCTAACACATCGTAAGCATATGGTAGCCATTCAAATATATCAGCTGCCTTTTATTCTTCCTTATACACACAGTATTGAAACAGCCTCTTACTGCTCTCTCTGGTTTCGGAGTCTTCCATTGTCAGTGATTCCTGGACCCTCCCACCAGATGAGCATTTCTGAGTCAATACTTTGCTCATATGACTTGTCTGTTTAGAAAACTTCTCCATTTTGCTTTCGGATTGAGAGTCTGTATTTTTTGAAGTCATTCAGTATGTATGCTGAGCATATTTATCCAACCTTACCGTTTATGAATCCTTTATACAAAACATCACCTTTAACAAGCCTGAATTCTCTATTTCTGTGTGAAGTGTCCTGCTGTTCAGCCACATTAACAACAACAAAAATAATTCAAAATATTACACTTAGCCTTTGGCATGGGGAGGGGTCTAGAACAGACACTCAAATACTTGCTGAATTTGAGTAGTTGACATCAATATCACTTTTTGATTAATAATTACTTTAAAAACTTTCAAATTAAAATGAAATATATGTGTAAAAGTGCACCAAGTCCTATCAATAACCCAAGATCCCAAAATCCCTGAAAAAAAAAAAAAAGAAGGCAAAGTTCTACCACCATAGTAGAGGATTATAATTCTACTAGGGGACAAGCCTAAAACAAGCCTAAACCTAAGCACATGTGAAATAGCAAACAATAGAAGTTGGCAGAATTCAAGCATCCATTAACACATCAGATATTATTGAGTGTCTACTATGTTAACTAATGCAGATCAGACACTCACTATGTTGGGCATTCATATACTGAAGTGATTGCTGAGGATGAGAAAGGAGAAAAGATCCTGGAAGAAAAATTAAGATTTAAATAGAGCTTGTAAAATGTATAGGTTTTAAATTAACAAAAAAGAGGGAGAGATAAGTTAAGAGTGAAAAAGGCAGAGGGAAGGACATATACTCCAAATACACTCAATTCTTTCTCTTTTCACAGACAAAACCCTAGTTCACATAATAAAAATCTCTCTCCTGGACCACAGCATAGACCTCACTTGACCCCTTTC
This sequence comes from Equus caballus, assembly GCF_041296265.1. Classification (NCBI taxonomy): domain Eukaryota; kingdom Metazoa; phylum Chordata; class Mammalia; order Perissodactyla; family Equidae; genus Equus; species Equus caballus. The sequence goes on along the minus strand of NC_091691.1, from coordinate 72,125,612 downwards.
TTCTATTATCATCACCTCTGCAGTCCATTCGCCATACAACAGCCAGTATGGCCTCTTTGAAAATGGAAAACCAGCTCAACACCTCCTAGTGCTTCCCACCACGTAAAACACAGCCCAAGCTCCCTACTTTGACTTATTAGCTCCAGGTAATCTAGCTCCATCCACCCCACCCACCTCATTCCCTTCCCTTACCCATCCTTCTCTACCCTTCAGCCGCACTCACCTTCTTTCTCTAGTGTGGCCACACGGAACTCATGCTCACTCTAGCGCACAGCTGTTCTCTCTGACTGCCATGCCTTTCCCCAAACATCTGCATGGCTGACTCTCATTATTTAGGTCTTAGCACAAATGCCACATCTTTAGACAGGGCTTTTCTGTTTCCTAAGGCTAAAATAAGCTCCTTTCCTCACGTCACTCTTTGTCAGCCTACTCTATCTTCCTAGCACTTTTTCATCTTTCACGGTTTTCTTATTTACTTGTTCATAAAGTAATTGCCGGTCTCTCCTTCTAGAATAAAAGCTCCTTAAGGGCAGGAACTCTTTCTACTTTGTCCACAGCAGTTTTCCTTGAGTCTAGAAAAGACGCTGCTTCACAGTAAGTGAAGATGTTCAGTAAGTATTTCCGGGATCTTGTGGGCGTGTGTGTGTGTGTGTGTGTGAATCTGGACTCTGAGTAGAATAAGAGAGAAAGTTGCAGGGACAGAGAAGAAAGGAGGTTGTCAGATAAGATCATGAGGTGATTAAATTTGCTGCAGCGATATAAGGGAATAGAATTATATATATATATGTATATGTATGTACGTAGTCTGTCTATCTATCTATCTATCTATCTATCCACACACACAAAGTTGGGTCTAAATTGCTAATGTAGCCAAACAGATATCTATGGGACATACTATGGACAGGTTTGAATTTCACTGGAGAATGAGAGTATATTTCAACATACAACAGAGAGCCGTTTTGAATTCCTGGAGATAGGAAATGACGGAGATGAGAAAGGAGTTTCTACTTAAAGACCAACAAATGGATTATGAGATTTTTGTTATTATTCTAAAAGTACTATAATATAAAGACCCAAATTGCAGGCTCAGAATTCACACAGGCCAGGGTTTGAGTTTTGTCTCTGCTACTAAAGGCTACAAGTAAATACAAGTTACTTAACCTTTCTAGGCTTAGTCTCCTCATCTTTTATGTGGAGAGAGAAAGAATATCTACTACACAGAGTGGATGCAGGAATAAAATAAGATAAAACATATAGAATATTTAGCATAGATTCTAGCACTTAGTAAGTGGTCAATAAAAGAAAACCATTCTTGGGACCGGCCCCGTGGCCGAGTGGTTAAGTTCACACGCTCCACTTTGGTGGCCCAGGGTTTCACCAGTTTGGATCCTGGGCGTGGAAATGGCACTGCTCATTAGGCCACGCTGAGGCGGTGTCCCACATGCCACAACTAGAAAGACTCATAGCTAAAATATACAACATGCACTGGGGGGATTTGGGGAGAAAAAAACAGAAAAAAAAATTAAAAAGAAAAAGGAAAACCATTCTCATCATTTTTATATGATACGATGATATCTTTGGTAGATGGATTAGGGATAAAAAGTTGTTGAGCTATGAGCAATTAGGAATATTTGTAAGAAATCCAGACATGGAGTTTAAAGAGCTTTTCTGGGTGTTGGATATTGATAACGGAAGATAAATGATGAAACTCAGAGATAGTATGAAGCTAGAAACAATTGGTCAAGATTCAAATTAAAATTTAAAATCTGATGGTGATGACATTGACTGAAACAGAAAATTTGAGAACGGTTTAGACTATAAGATATCATAAAAAGTGTTAGCTATCATTACGTTGCTAGTAAATTATCATCTCCTGGAAGCCGCTGACTATGGATTGCATCACCCATTTACAGGTAAGGGTATAAACCAAAAAAAACCACTATCAGAGTCTTATTTCACGTAATCTTCTGCTCTAAAGAACTGAGAAGCAATTCTTTCTTCCTTGTCAAAGCCTAGAGGCTATAGAGAATGGTGAAAATTTCTTGAAACTTCTGCACAAATTCTTTGATTAGATCTTTGAAGTCTAGTTCCTTCTTTTGGCCAAGATTTACACTAACCAATCAGAGTAAAAACTGGAAACATTGTTTATATAATTCTGGCTTCAAATTTGATTTATTCCAGAAGTCATTAAAAAATCCCTGAAGGGATTTTATACAAATTACTTGTGAAATTTTAAATTTTTAAAAAAATTTCTATTCCTATTTATTAGGGTAAGGAGATGTTTCACAGTAAGGTGAATACAAAGGTATATCAGTATCTTTTTGTCCCTTTAAAAACCATGACATTGTGGTTAAAGTCACGCTCTCCACTTCCGTGGCCCAGGGTTTGCGGGTTTGGATCCCAGGCATGGACCTACACACTGCTCATCAAGCCATGCTATGGCCACGTCCCACATACAAAATAGAGGAAGATTAGCACAGATGTTAGCTTAGGGCCAATCTTCCTCATCAAAATAAAAAAAAAATGTGCAAAATCAGAATAAAAGGACAATTTATTTGTGTGCAATTTTGACAAATTATCTTGTCTCCAATCTGCATCATATTCCTATAATTTTCAAAGTAAATTGTACTTCACATCATTCTTGTAACATGGGAATGATTTTTTATGGGTTAGCATATATTAAACTGCAGTAACTAATAGCACCCCCCCCCCCAAGTTTCAGTGGATTAAATAACAGTAACTGTCTAAGGCTAGTGTTGAGGTTGGCAGGGTAGTTCTTTTCTACACAGTCCTTCAGGTACTCAGGTTAATGGCAACTCTGCCCTCTTCAACCCATGGCTTCTAAGATTATTCTGGTATTGCCATCATTTGGAAGGGGGAAGAGCATAGAGGACACCCTGTATAGCAGTTTTCAATAGTTAGACCTTAGGGTGGAGGTAGAGCAGATTATTTCCATTCCCATTCCACCGGCTTAGACTTCAGTCAAATGACCACATGTGACTCCAACGGAGGTTCATAAATGTTATTTACCTACATGTCCAGGGAGGAGAGGAAATGGATAGTGGTGAATTGCCTATAGGCACAGCCATAGTCTTTTCTGTATTTATCAGAAAAATAATATTCACTAATCTTCAGATCATTGTAAGGCTACCCCCCAATCAGTTTGTCATGGAGCTGGGTTTACTATTTTGGCAACTTGTCTTATTATTTAGCATCTTTTCCATGAGACAATATGTCTAAGGAGGACAAGTCCTCCCGTGTTTCTTATGACACCTTCCTTCAGGGAATAGGTGGTTAGATGATATAGGCAGTAGAGTTTTACAAGAGTTTCCTTCTCATCTCATAAAATGGCACCCTTTTTCCTTTCTCGTTTCTTCCTATTTTTCCAGGTTCTTATCACAATAATTTAGTTACGTTTTGCAGAAGAATTGGTGAATGGAAATGGTCTCTCAGAGACCAATACTCAAAACTATTTATTTTGAGTAGCTGTTGATTTGATATAGTTTGCAAGACATGTACTAGCTACCCAGATGTTTTTGTTGGTTTAAGACAAAGCATCATAAATCTAAGGTGACTTGAACTTTTCATTAAACATGAAACAAGGACAAACTCAACAACTTTTTATATTATCCAGAGTTTATTTCACACTATTCTATTGTTTAGAGCTCAAAGTTTTGGATCAGAGAACTAATATGCTATTCAGTAATATTGATCAAATATCAGAATCTGCCCTATTCATGTGGAGGGTGCAACACTTCACAGGCCTTTAAGGAATGACAGGCTCCAGGTACAGATGAGATCAAATTATGACAGAGTTGGGGTTATGTAAAAACCAGTGCTTGATTCCAGTCTTGGTTGTGATGCAGTATGTAAATTTGGATAAGTGATGTATTTTCTTTGGCTTCAGATTTCTTGTTTGTAAAAATGGAGTGTTTGTCCAGATAAAGATTCTTAAAATCCTAACATTTTCCAAGTCAAGAATTAGAGAGACATGAGTTTTATGGCATCACTGGACTTTGATGAAAAGAGGTCAATATAATCAAGACTAGCCTGGGAAAATCTTTCAGGAGAGATCTGAGTTTAAGCAGGATCTTGAGGACTAGGAAAATAGAGTAGGAAAAGAACATTCAGTTTTAAAGCAAAAATCACACAAGCACATCGCTTTATCGTTTCAGTAAATATTTAAGTGAGTACTAGATGCCAGGTACTGTGCTAGGTGCTAGGGATATGAGAATTAGCAAGACAAACTTGGCTCCTGCGTTTATGGAGATTATAGTCCAGCAAATGAAGGTATGAGACAGTGAGCATCACGCATATTTAACAGTGAGGCATTTTGCCTCTTTAAACAGAGTGTTAATATGGAGGCAATAAGAGATAGTTTGGATGTACGGAGGGTGCCTAATGATGAAAGTCTTGAATCCCAGGTGGAGGAAAGTTTCAGTCTTTTACTATAGCCTGCTATAGAAGATCTCTAAATTGAAACGAGATATGGTAATAGGAATACAGAGGGAAAAGCATTATGTGGGATGAATTGGAACATCTTTACCTTGAATTTTTCTTTAACATACTGACTTGTTCTGGAGTTTACATGTGCAGGGTAACTCAGAGAGATAGGCAGTAACTCCAATGGTCACAAACCTCCTCTTTTGTTCCCTCTTTACTCATCATCACTTAAGCACCAAGCCATGACTGAAAATTTACAACTTGGTCAGTATTAGGCCTGCTGTTTGCAATCTACAGATACGGCCCAGTAGGCAATTGCAATTGGCTAACACAAGCAAATTGATCTGTTTCACTGAGTGGGACCACACGTGTTTCATGGCAAAGATTAGAGAGTGATTCAGCATTCATGAGAAAATGTGGCAACAAAAGGTTAGTGGAACAGTCCTAGGAGTGGAGCCATATTGGGAGCAATTGCGGAAGGAAATGGTCTGGATTTATTATCTACATTAAAGATATTGTGGGTCCCATGGATACGAGGAGTGTCATGGAGACCCAGCTAATAGGTTTTTTATTGGATTATTGTCAGGCTGCTGCACCTGCTTTGAAAGAGGGAACGTTTGCTCCGTTTCCTGGCAGAAGCTACAAGCTGTGAAGCCGAGAACAATCACTGGGGTTGGAAATGGAACTGATTATTTTTTAGAACTTGTGCAAGGATTGCAGGGCCGATCTCCCAACTGTGGAAGTATATGAGAAACTTAAAACTCCAGAAAATAGAAAATGCAGTTTAGAAGCTCATATGATGTTTTGGATTCACGATATTCACCTACAAGAAGATTGTCTGGATAAGACTCTGAGGCACTGAATTTGTCAGCCAGCCCATGTGATTTCTCTTCATAGGTCTTCTTCTAACCCACCCAAATATTCATGTGGTTTTTTTTCTCTGACCGAATTTGGTCACTCTTTATGCTTTATAGGTAGTCAAGGTGCAGTGTAGACATGAATCATTCTTGGAATTTTGGGGTTAACATGGATAAAGGTTCTCTACAACTGAATTGGAAGTCTGGAGCATGTTCAGTAATTTTAGCATCAGTCTAGAAAAATTACAAAAATAGTTCTAGCTTTTACTCTAGTTTAGTAGTCCTAAGAGGTACTCACCTAAGCCACCTAATCATTTAAAGGAGGGGATAGCTCAGGTACTACAGTCTTCTCTTTCCTCTTTGATAATTTACAAAAGTTTATTACAATCCATTGGTTCAATGGATAAGTGAATGAATACATAATATGAATGAACAAATAAATAAGAAAGTCTGTGACAAAGCACAGTGCAACTGAGATTGGCAGCTCCGATCACTAAATTTAATGTACAACTATATAGTCATGGCAAATGGGGACTGGTGGCTTTTAAGTCATTTTCATGCCTAGCCATAAAGTCACTGGACTTTTACCTGGAAGAGGCTAATTTCGAATAAGAGGCTGATACAGTCATAGTCCTGGCCACCACAGATTGCCATGTAGCCATAGGTGGTCTTTCAGATTTCTACCTCTTGTGGGCTCTTTTTGCTCCTGGAGAAGAATCCAAGGGACTTGTGTAGGTTTGCGCTTGAAGGGTTGTTGTTTTCTAGAATGCTCTGTTCAGGTAGGTGATTCTACTAACTTTGCCCTTTCATACCTCACTCAGATGTTTGGAATGATGGAAGTTTTGAACTAAAATATCTAACAGAGCTGCTTTGCCACAGTACAGATTAGAAAACTGATACCAGGAATGGCAAAGTAGTAGTGGCAAAGCCCAGGTTGATCTCAGGGCTTCTGACTCCTTGTCAAATGTTCCTTTTACCATGTAATTTGCTTTGCTGCTTTTCTCCAAATGTAAGTATCTCTCTCCTCGTGGCCATCTGTAGGGTGAACATTCTGGCTTTTCTGGTTTTAGCACTAAAAGTCTCATGTTCCGGGACTTCCCTCAGTCCAGGGAAAACGCAGATGTTTCGAGACCTTAAAAAATAGGTGCCTGTGATGCCACCATTATTCTCACGCAGAATTGCTTGCCATTCCTGAAGATGAAGGGTCTGTTTTGCCTCCGCGCCTTTGTGCATGTTGCTCCTTCAGCCTCAAATGCCCTCTTTGTTTTGTTTCATGGTGAGCTTCTCCTCATTTGTAAAAAATCTCATTCTGAGCATCACTTCCTTAGCAGGTACAAACTGTTCTTTGAACATTTTTAGGTGGCCTCATCTGTTTTCTCAGAGTAGTGCTATAAGCATAAAACAATTTATTGCACAGTGTTGTGACTGTTCAAATCTCTCTCCCCTGTTTGGCTATGAGACCCTTGGACTTGAGAACAGAGACCATGCCTTATTCGTCTTTGTTTCCCCTGCATCTAGCTTCATGCCTGGTGTATAGTAAGTGCTCAATAAAAGTTAATGCCAGTTGAATCATGTGAATGTGGTTTCTGGTTGTTCCATGTGTTCCTTTCCATTGCTATCTGCCTTTTTTCCCAGTAACCTCTGCTCTCCTGGGTCCATCTCATTTCCCTTTTCTGAGGATTTACAGTTTATTGGGAGTTTCTTGAAAGACCTTTTAAGAATCAAAGGAATCATATTTCTTATTTGAAATTTTAGACATTTTGATGTGACACCAGTGGGGATATTTTGGGGCAAGAGTGCCTTTTCTTTGAACTGTGCCATGATAGGCAATTGCCTACTCATACTTCTTTTAAGACAGGGACAGGTGAGTATAAGGGGCATATTTACATATATTCATCAGTCATGACAGGTGACATCTCTCAGAAGCCCCAGACAAGCTGACGGAAGCAGGCTTTCTGGTTTATGGTCTGCCCTGAGCCCATCTGTGTGTTTATTTGTCATGGCTCCTATGAATATGGTGAGATGCCCAGGAGGGTCAGCATTGAAACATGAGTCACCGCAATGGCTCTGACTCAGAACTCGGGATCACAAGCTCATAGACCTCAGACCTGCTTTGGAGTGGTGGCTTGAGGGCTGTTTCCAATTTGTTATTTGTTAAACCTGAGTTTTCCTGCTGACTCCATTAGGGAGAAATGAATGCAGTTACAATACTTCAGTTTGTCCTTTACAGCCATATATACTGCACAATGTGAGGAAACACCACTGGATGGGGAGCCAAGAGGCTTGCATTCTACGACCAAATCTGCCTCAGATCCACTCTGTGGCTTCATTTTCCTAAGTCCAGGTGTCCTTCTTTACAAATTGAAGGGACTGGCCTTTTTTTCTTTCTGTCTCTGGTGTCTTCTAAGACAAAACTTCTCTAATTCTGTCACTTGATGTATCTCTGGGTCACAGCTACTCCTAAAAGATGAGTATCATGAACTCAAGCTACAGTACTCCAAAAGGTCAACTCACACCCTTGAACATGTTACCCTGAACAAATTGAAAAGTTCTAAGAGGAAGGAAAGAGCCGGCATCTGATTATTGTTCTGCAAAACTCTCCAGCCACGTGTTGACGACTGACCTTTGTGATCAGTGCCGCCTGAGCTGCTCGGGATATCCTCTGGACGAGTGAGCAGGGGGGTCTGAAGGGCCTGCTTGCTGATTGCACTGCCTCTTAGCAGGGTGTGTGCTCTGATGAGGGTCTGTCCTTTGAGAAGGAAAGGCTCCAACCAAACACATGGAAGAGAACCGTGGCAAGGAGCACTGCACTAGGAGTGAAGAGGCCAAGAGTCTAGTTCCTTCTAATCTGTGCAATCATCCTGTGTCCTTGGGAAAATCACTCAGCCTCTGTGGCATCCATTTTCGAATGAAGAAGATAACACATGTGCCACAATGTTATTAGGAGATGTAAAATTAGGAAAAAAGTTAGAATGCACAGGGAAACATTAGTTACTATTACAAGAAATCAGGAAATCTTTTAACCAGGAACAAAAAAATTCCTCAGCTGAAGTTTAAACAGGCAAGATGTTTTGAGATTTGAAATACATCATAAGGAAGAAAAAAAAATTATTCCTTGGGGTTAGTCACAGTTTCATTCTGACTACCCCTCCATTCTTTACGAGTCATCCCTGAGTGTTGAGTGCTGAGACTGGACGTGGCTCTGTAGGCCACAGAAGGATTCCCATCCTCCTGACAAGTTTTAAGGGACTTGGAAACTGTTCATATCCCAGAAACCCAGGTGTTCAGGGAGAAATGCTTTTCAGACACTAAAATTTATTTGAGGGTTGTTTTTTAAAAACTTCTTCCTCCTCCTTTCCTTTTGGAAAGAGTTTAATTAGTAGAGACATCATCCGTTGGGAGACGTCCACAGGGGTTTAAATGAAGAAGAGACGGCATGTCTTAGGAAGTGCAGTGTAGAGAAAAGATTTAAGGATGAGGGTAAGCGTGGTTTATATCAGAGCAGGTCGTAGGATGTGGTCCCCTCACTGTCACTCAGTCCCCACTCTGGATATTCACTTCCCATACACACTGGCAAGGGGTGGAGAGGCCAGTACCATGCAAGGTCATCATCAATGGAAGTTCTTTGCCATCCAAACTCAACACGAAGCCATCGCTGACATAGTTTGCCATCAAAATGCCAAACTAAGTACATGTATTTTCCCTCAAAATCCGCCTTTCCAATTTTGGTGAATGATGCCAATATCTACTCAGTATCCCACATCAGAAACCTTGCGGTTTTAGATTCCTCCCTTTCCTCTTAAATCCATGGCTAACTGTTCACTCTAGTATCTGTTCTATTCACTTATTTCTATTCTCAGCACAATCACCTTAGGTCATGTGCTATTTCTAATCATTATGACTTAGATTATTGCAAAAGTAGGGATGGAGGTGGGGAACAAACTGGAAACATATCTATTGTACACCATCTACTTCATATCCCTTCCCTGAGTTCTCAGACAAGCCTATGAAGAAGGTACTAAGATCCTTCAGTCTATGATTGTAATGATAATGGAACTAATACTTATTAAGCATTGATCACATGCTTGGCACTGTGTGTTATTTTACACTTATTCTTCCTCCTGTCTTATTTCTTGCCCTCTTTATATTGTTACCACCCTGAGTCTTATATTCAATTTTTGTATGATTTTCCCTCATCTTCTTTTCTACAGTCTCATTACATGGAAGGCAAGGGCTTCCTTCCATAGTCTGGCTCCTGACTACGGCTTTCCCCTTTTGCGGCCACTCCCCAAAGCATCCCTATTTATCCTCAGGCTTTGCTCTGTGCTTTTGTCCCTGCTGTTCACAGGCCCAGAGGACGTTCCTTTTTCTCCCCTTTTCTCTTATATCCCCCACACTCTTACTTTCTTCAAAATCTTTGCTCCTATCCATTTCTTCCCAGGAGTCTTCTCCGCCTTCCCAGCCTATTCTAGTTCCTCTTAGGGACCACTGTTCTTTGCTCTGCCTGGCAGCGATTTCTTGCTTTAGTGTCAGCACCCTGAAGTTTTTTACTTTTGAGGAACTGCCTACCCCTCAATGGAAGCAGTCTGAACAAGATGTCTGTAAGGTAATCTGGTCTCCCTGGAAAAGACGTGGGCATAGAACTGAAGTTCAGCAAACAAGTCTCTCTGGAGCTTGTGTCTGAAATTGGAATGACACATGGACCAGGAATGATTGGAGCCAGTTATTCTGATAATTCCTGCTCCTCTGGTCCCAGAAACAGACTTTGCTCCTAGCTTTATGAGGCTTGTTTTTGATCTCCTGAGGCTTCCTAACACCATTCAAATAATCCAACCCCTCCCTCCTATGCTTAAATAAGCCAGAATTCCCTTCTGCTCTTTGCAAAGAACTCTGATCAACACAGTGTCCTTCTTTGAGTGAAACCCATGTGCTCTTCTTGTTCTCCTGTGGCCTAAATAACATTCTCATTGGCTAGGCTTGCCGCATTCTCCCTCCCAGTCTATTGTAATTCTGCCCCTAGAGACTGCCCCTACTTGAGGACCCAGACAGTATTTTATTTATATTTGTGTCACTAGTGCTTGACTAGGGACTTGCATAAGAAAAATGCTCAATACTTGATTACGAATTAATGAGCCTGCAAAAAAGAGAGACTGGGCGACTATGGGATTGAATAATAGTCTGCCAGAGGAAGGATACAAATCGGAAACTCATACAGGGGATGGAGAAGGAGGACTTGTTGACCAGATCTGGAATATGAGAAATAGATGAATCACTTTGGGATGGCGAGATAGAACAAGGCAAGTTTAGGATAAATTACATCATGCCACTTAATATAGTGGTAAGAAAACTCACTTTACTTATTATTCCCAGAGACAATGTGCAATAAAAACGTGAAGTTTTTTTGAAAGATTAAATAAATGCCTGGGTGATGAAACAATAAGGAATTTCCAAGGAAGATGGGGGAGCTGAAGTGTTTTCTGATGTTTAAAGTTGTAGTGATGCAATCACTCCCCTTGTGGCCCTTTAACTCTGGCCTGCTGTCCTCAGAACTCAGGATAGAGCCCTGTGTAAGAGGCCATGGCTGCATAGCCCCAGGAGCCCTGCCTGGGGAGACCAAAGCCAGCAGGCCTGATGTTGCCCTCTTTCCAGTTTATTCACAGGACAACAGAGCCAGAGGGACCATTGGAAGCCTCTGTTCCAGTGCTTTGAACCCATGCAGGTGAGTCCGTGGGTTGCTCAGTGTCTTGGAGTTGCTCATTCTACTCTCTCTTCCCAGGCCACATTCCTAGATGTGCTAACATCAGTCATGCCGAAGGGATTCAGAACCTTAGAAATGCAATGAAATAGAATGGCTACTTATTTATTTTGGTAACTATGTTCTTACATAAAAGTCCTCCTCGGAAAGTATTTTCTTCAACCATAGTTTCCTAGAAAGAACACTGGCCTAGCTCTGGTCCCAGGTGATGGGATAATTCATCCCACTTCTCAAAGTCTTAGCTTCCCTATATGCAAAAATGGATAAGATGAGTGATGCCACCAAGATGGCGACATAGGTCATTCCTGACTTTGCTCCCCTGCACAAGAATGACAAACAACTATTAATGAGCAAGTCATTACTGAGATATTCCTAGAACATGGGGTGAAGCTGAAGTACCCCCTGCACCACAGAGACAAGACAGACTGCATTTGAAAAAGGATGATAATTGTTATCACTATCTCACACATTTGGGGGTGGAAGTCCAATGAGATAGAGGATGGGAAAACTTTCTGGAAGCACAGATGTAGTTAGTATCGTCTTTATTAGTTCTACGCTCCATATTCCCACTCTGCTCTGAGTTTATAGCATCCATCTCCTTCAGCATCTTCTTACTGAAGATGAACAGCTAACCTCGTGAAGCAGACCTGGGAGAACAGGGAGGATCTGCGAGTTGTACTCTCCCCGTCTCCTCCTATTTTCTCACCCGTCACAGGCCCAGGGACCAGTGGACATAGAACCTCACAAAGTCAGTTCTGAACTCATCATTCTTTCTTTCATGACCTTTTGATGTGAGCTGAGGGTAAGTCTTGTCACTTCTATCCTATTTAAAACAAAAATCTTTGCCCTACCTCTTTCTTAACTTGGAGAAAGAACCTTAAAAGGGCTATACAATGCATGTTAATGTTATTAGACGTTTATGGCTATAATTAACATCTTTACCTGAATTGCTTTCCTAGTGTTGTCATAACACAGTACTATGGACTGGATGGCTTCAACAACAGAAATTTATTGTCTTGCTGTTCTGGAGGCTGAAAGTCCAGGATGAAGGTGCCAGCAGGGTTGTTTCCTTCTAAGGGCTGTGAGGGAGAATGTGTTCCATCCTTCTCTCCTAGCTTCTGCTGGTTGCTGGTAATCTTTGGTGGTCCTTAGTTTATAGATCTCTGGCTTCATCTTCACAAGGCATTCTCCCTGTGTGGGTGTGTGTCTGTGTTCCAATTTCTCCTTTTTATAAAGACATCAGTCATATTGGATTAGGAACCCCATATTCCTGTATGACCTCATCTTATCTAATTACATCAGCAACAAGTCTGTTTCCAAGTAAAGTTACATTGTGAACTGCTGGGGGTTAGAATGTTAACATCTGAGTTTTGGGGCGACAGAATTCAACCCATAACATTAACATGATCATCTTTGTGAGAAGCGGATTTGCAGTGATGCTTAAAACTCCCAGGGTCTAGCTTTGACATGGCCGCTCTGAGGCTCAGAGGAAAGAGAATCACAGAATCTTTGATGTGACAAGGAGCAGCCCACTCCCAGGATACTTCTTTTGTCATCACTCAATTATTTTGAAATATAAAACCTACTTCATGAAAATGCTGATAGCAGGCCATGTGGATAGCAGATGTGGAGATTTGGATTGTTAACATCTTATCAAGCATTTATTGTCTCCCCACCTCTAAACTTCTATGATAAGAAGGTGGCCAGCACCCACATGGTGCAGAATGCTGTGAAACACACTGTGGAGATGTTCACATGAAGCTTGTGGGACAGGTTTAGCTTGACTCTCCTGCCCCTAAACTGAAAAATATGATCAGAACTGTTCGGTTTTTATGCTAACATCCATTAGAAAGCTGTAAAAGTTAACGTCTCTTTTTCTCTTTTGCTTTTTAGAGCATTGCAGTTATCCCTTGCTTAGAAGTCCCTATAGCCCCAAGATGCCGGAGACTACAATTTGAGAAAGGACAAGTGAAATCAACCCTCCCAATGGGTTCAAAACCTGTCAGCCTGACAGCAAATTGTAGCCTGTAGATTTTGCCAGTGAGTCATTGAAGGTGGAACATCAACTGGGGGGAGCCAGGGGGGTGGGTGTTTTCTCTTTTACAACACAATTTGTGGAGGTGGTGTGATTGCCTCAATGAGTATGTTTAAATGGGTGATTTAAATAATTTTCCATGTGAGAATGATGCCTGTGAGTGTTAAGCACATGATATTTGCATATTTTTTCTTTTATTAAAAGTTCTTTACAAATTCAGTAGAAAGAGAGGACAGACAAGGATGCAAGATAAGAGACACAGATTGTATACATTATCAAGATAATGATTGCCAATGCATTCTTTTAAAAGTAAAGGTATAAAAAGCACTGAGTATGTCACACATAACTTTTTCTTAAGTACTTTGTGAAATGGGTTGGTAAAAATACAGCAAAAAGACAGACACATGAACAAATGAATAAAATGAAAAAATTATAAACATTTGCAAAACATACCCACAGATTCATAGTCACATCTCTCTCCCTCTTTCTACTCTTCCACAACCATCATACTCCTTCCTGTCTAATCCTTGGTCTAAATTGGCAAGAGCAGTTTGGAAACCCAGGACATTGCTAAATCCAAGACAGTTCCATAACTCTGCGAATTGTTCTCATGTTCCACTGAGAAAACAATTTGCAACAGCTCACTCTGTGGGATTTTCCTACACCGTTCAAATTCTGTTGGGAAGGCATTTTTGTCCCTCCATTGTCTAACAACAGCCTCCAGGATGCCCTGTGTTTTGCTGGTACCTAGTGTGTTTTTCCGTGCATTTCTGCTATGTTGCGCTGGCACGGGCCCCTGGGGCCCTGGCTCACAAGCAAGGCAGGCATTGTATCCAATGGCTCAATCCCATGTATCCTCTTTGTGACAATGTTCAAAACATGTACACAGACCATTTGCATTCATCTAAACAGTTATGGGAATGCTTTCCAATGAGTCTTTCTGTTTTCAGTGACCCTGTTGGAAGCTCTCACTTCCTCACAGGGTGCTGCCTGCCTCCTGAGCCCCTCCTTGATGGTGCAGCCTACTCAGTGCTTCTGTGCTCCGTTCCAGGATGTTTATTTATTTATACTTGTTCCTTGCTTTGTGGATGTGCTGAAGTTTTTCTATCCTGTCTTGGCTCTGCTTTTCTCTTGTCATACTGCCTATTTTATCTCCTCTAAGGCAAGAAAATATCTCTCTTTTCTCTTTCAGTCTCTACCTTCTTCTCATCGTCCTAACTTCCCTTTTCTTCTGTGTTTCCTCTATTGTCCCGGTCTCTTGGGTTCAGATCTAGAAATATTCATTATGTCTCTCACAGTTCAGTTACAGAAAATAGGATCTACTCCATGTAATTTAAGCAATAAGGGGCTTATTATGAGAGTAGGAAATAACTTATGTAATCGTTCAGAGGGCTGAAGAAGCAAAATGTATGTCAAGCTTTCGGGAATAGTACCCAAGTCCACTATATAGTATCTGCCCACCGAGGAAGATGTTGATTCTTCCTGGTAGCCAATACTACCATAATCCAGATGCTGATGTAACCTGGAAGTGGCCATCATCAACAAACTGCTATAATTCAGAAGCCTCATTTTTCTCAGTCCTAGGACCATAACTGGACCTGCTATAATCTGCGTTAGCAAAATGGAAGCCGTGTTTCCTGACTCTAGACACCCATGATGCTGTTGACCAGACCCTGAAACCTCTGTGAAATGTTAACATAAAAAACCCAAATGCCCCCAGGGCTGTGTATGCCAGCAAAATAAGCAAACACAGGCAGTGTGGCCTCCACTTCAATTCTGCTTTCAAATATCATGCAAATGCGTCTAAATGGCTAAATCTGTATCTCACCCAGAACCCTAGCTGCAAGGGCCCTTAGGATGTAGTATTCAGTTTTCTCATCTCTACAGACCAAGATAGCACATTGGGCAGGGTATGGAGTGGGGACGTGTGGAATGGACATGACATGTTAATTCACCATATCCATTGTAGTCATCTTTAACTTCTAGCTTACTCTTATACTTTCTGATCAGTGGGCCAGCACTGTCTCCAAATTCTGTTGATTCTCTTCAAAATGTAGATTATTTTCTTCTCCTCGTCTGCATTTCTTCTTTCCTTAGTTTAGTCCCTTAACTCTTCAAATATCTATTATTGGAGCAACTTCAACGCCTGTTACACTTCTAACCTCTCTTCCTTAAATCCAATTTGTTTCATCCAATGCATTGTTCTTTCATTTAGTAATTCATTGCATTCATTAATCACTTATTAAGAGCCTATTATATGCTAATAACTGAGTCTTCCAAGTTAAATTAGCATGCTGCCTGCCTTCAAGTTGCTTATAGGTTTGTGGTGATGGTAGTCATAGTGACGGGGTTCTTGAGAATAAGAAAGTTCCTCAGAAGTTTATGGTCTACTGCAGAGAAGTAGGTAATAAACAAGGAAGCAAATAAATTATTGCTTTACTGTCACTCCAATCTGTAGTCAGGTACCTCAGTGCTCCCTTAAGTTTTGAATTAATTCCCAATGCTGGCATTGAAAATCCTCTGTTTCATGGTCCCATCTTGTTTATCTGCCATAGCACTTGTATAGCAACTCATCACTTGAATTAAAAAAACTCAAGACACTCTACTCTCTTGTGTGGTGTACTGCATTTACCCTCTAGGAGGTCTCTCTGCTTCCATTCTTTGTCCTTAAAGTCAATTTTCCATATAAATGTCAGTGTGATCTTTTAAAAATGCCATTCATGTCATATCACTCTCTTGTCTAAAGTACTCCAATGGCTGCCTATTAAAAATGGAACAAAACCCAAATCCTTAGATGCTACAGGACCTTCCTCAACTACCTCTCTCATCTCATCTCCTAGCACTACCCTCCTCCCACCTCCTTTCTTGAACACACTAATCTCATTTCTTCCTTACCCCCACTGTTCTCTCCTCCTGAGAAGAGACTATCATGAGATAGAGTTAACTGACCCCTATTGTAGACTGACCTAGGCCCTATCCCAGAGGAGGCAAATTGGCAGCTAGTAGACTGGACTGTCATTTTGCTTGGCCTGAACTGTATTTTATAAATTTGATTCAACATTTCAAAATTAGATTTCACTTGAAAAGTTAGATATCCAGTTTGTGTTGGAAAACTAGAAGTTCTAGCAAATCTGGGTTCACATTTCTACATGCCAAAACATGGCTGGAGGTAGGGAGCAGCACCACTCTTTAAATGGGTCACACACTCTAACTGTGAGCGGTCCAGCCAATGTCATAACATATGTTTAACACTTAGACAGTTTGGTCCCTCTAGGCTTTTGAGTTTGAGACCCCACACTACAATAATTGAAGAACCACACCGTAGGAAGCTATTGGGGAGGTCTACACAGGAGAGGGATACAACCCGAGTCAAATTTTAAAAATACCAGTCTGGATGTTTTGTGCATAATAGGATCTACTGTGGCAAGAACGGAAGATGAGAAATCACTATTTAATACCTATTAACATGAATTAAGATAATGTAGGATGACTGCTGGAATGCCCCAATCTCATACTTTATCTGTTGTGACTGCCTGCTCCATGCTGGGCCCTGGATAGTATGGGAAGCAGAAAATTGGTCTTCCTGCTTTTGTAAATACTTTCTCCACTTGTGCTTATGGGAAAGCTGTAAGTGTTCTCACCTTTGCTCCCATTCCTCCTCCTCCCCAGCTCTTACCTTGTCTTCACCTTTGTTCCCTTATCTGGCTTGGATTTGCAGTGGGCTCAATGCTGCCTCCTCTGCTTTTGATTTCACTACTCTCCAGGCTTATGCTGGCCTAAGTCACAAATGCCTTTTCCCTTTTGCTCGGCTGAGGTGAGATTGGCCATTGACAACCTGTGACAGTCTGGTCATTGATGACCTGGCTGGCAATGATGCTCAGACATACAGGTGTGTCTCTATTCTTCACCTCAGCCCTGTTGGGTTCACTTGGTCTGGAGCACACTTCCTCACTAGATGCTACACTCCCTGGATGATCCACTCTCCCTGGATGCCGCCATGAAGCCAGGAGCCCAACCATTTCTTGCAACATTTATTAGAAGATCTCTTTCTGGTTTTATTTCAGTCTCCACCAGGTGATAAACTTCTCACTAGATTCCTGATTTCTGCTGGGATATTCCCTACATTTCCCAATCTCACGAGTCCTCTCCGGGACTCCATTCAGGTGCTCTTTCTCAGTAAAGTACGCTTCCAGAATTCCACTGCTTCCATTTTATATAGGCAGTGTCACAAGTCATTCACCAGCAGTGAGGAGAGGATTATTCTCGGATACTGCTATTTACCTTAGGGCTAGACACTCAGGCAGCCCATGTGTTTAACAATGAATCAAATTGCTATCTTAGAAATGCTATTTAATGATGATTAAAGCAGTAGTAATTAAAGTGAAAAGAGGGCTCTACCCATGCATATGGAACATGAATTGCTCTCAATTAATCAACTCGTTATTATTAAATATTTATTGAACACCCACAGCGCAGGAAGCATGAAATTCCAAGAGAACACACCAAAGACATGATCCCTACCCTTTGGGAACTTGCGATCTAAAGCAATTTAGACTTCAACTCATGACAATATCCTCTGGCTGTGACTCTGTAGATAAAACAAAGGCTGAAATTCAAAGCATCTCTGAGCTCCAATTTAATCTACTGCTCACTATACTACTCGTATTTCAAATCCTCTGCTTTACTCTCTGCTAGTCAGTGAGTGCTCCTCCTATTTTTTAAGACTCAGCAAAGAGCTCACCTTCTCTGTGAAACCCACCCTGACCCTTCCAGCAGAGTTGATGCCTTCTTTCTTACTTTCAGCAGTACTATGTGTGTCTAATAAACTTTTCACGAGATTACCTTGTAATTCATCCTATGCATATCTTCCTCCGCCACTAGACTCTGAGTTCTTGAGGACTTCAAACATATTCTTTTCATCTTTAAATTTGTCATGTCACTCCTTGCAGACTAGATCTCATTCTTTAGAATCTGATAATGATCTGCTCATTCATTCAATAAATTGAAAACCTATTCTGTGCTAGGCACTGTTTGGGTCGTACACCTGTGGACATGGCAGATCCTCTACCCGCTAACTAGAGATTTAGGAAACAGGGCAAAGGATAAACAAGTATTGGATCATCTTGGATGACTGTGAGGCTAGGACAAAGGGCCTTTCTGACTTACGTATCAGGGGAAACCACCCTGCCAAAGTGACATGAATATGGGCATAAGAGGGAGCAAGGCAAGAGGGGAAGGAGTCAGAAGGCTGGGGTCCAGGAGTCAGAGGAGGTGGTTGGGTACCACTCAACTCATTCCATCTTTGCAGTCTTGCTTCAACTATAAAATTCTTCCCCTCACAGAGAATGTCCTCATATGTGCTCTCAGTTTATTCTACTCTTCTTCATTCTTCAAAAGCGCATTTTAGTCTCTCCTTTCCTCTGTGGAACTTTATTGATTCCAGGTCATGTCAATATTGTCTTTTTTGGGACACCTTTGAGCATGCATTATTTAATCCACTCACATAATCAAATTCTTTAATTCATATATATATATATAACATATACATAAAAAATATATATACATTTATATATATATACACACACACTAACAAAAAATTAGGGACGGTTAATATACATATACACACTATATATTACACACATATTATATATGCACATACATATATACATATATGTATATGGAAGGTAAATATATATATATTTATATATTTTTCCCTAATTTTTTTTGTTAATGACTGTGAAAAATATAGAAACCCAAACCAACCACATTTGATTTCTTTCTCATACCCATCCACCCCTATTCTGGAGGGTACTTTACTCTCACAACACACAAAGTTAACAGATTTAGAATATAGACCTCAAGGTCACAGGATTAGAAAAGTGAGAAAATGAGGCTGTTCTTGTCTGAGACAGAGGTTAGGGAGGGAAGGTGGCAACTGAATCTGGTTCTTATTGGTCTGTCTCTGGAGATTAGACCCTTTATCATATTTTTCTCTTTTTCCTTCTTTTTCCTTCCTCATTCCTGGAGGAGGCAGAAGCCTTAGTATGTCATTCACCATCCCTGCCATGATGAAGAGTGGATGAACTTTGGGATTGTTATAGTACTCCTTTGACAAACCTAGTGTAGAGTTTCCCAGTGAAGGTGGACTTTTGCCCCTGCCCTCAGCTACCCTTTTCTGATGCTCATAGAGATCATCTCATCATGAGTTGTGCTGTGCCTAACACTGTCAAAGACATCTTCACCATGACATGGCAATTCAATTACACACTAAACGTTTGGGATTTGCAAGGGAGACCTTGGCAAATTTCAACACTAGGGAGTAGGCTCCATCTTCCTGATGGATACTTTGTAGCAAGGATCCTTGCTGTACCACTGACTGGCTCAGGGTCAGGAGGGCAGGGCTGGAGCCTAGGCTTGCAGATCAGGCCATACTCTGAGATTCTGCCCACTCTACCTTCCAACAGGTCCTTGAAGAATTGGATCTCATGTACATCCACACATGCTTGGCCAGCTGCATTGACACCCTACGTAAGACTGTGTGGCAGCTTGGCTCCCAGCATGATATGGAGCACCACTGCCATGGGAGCCACACCCCGCTTCCAAGGCTACTTTAGGCAGACTCAGAAAAACGGACATAGGCTGCTCTGCCCCAGCTGCTGCAGACGTTGTATCTCTCAGCCATCCTTACAAATTCTGTCTTATATTTTGATTTACGTATCTTACTTGTGCTATCTTTTTCTTCCTTAACTATACCTTGAGTGTGGTGTAAATTCAGATTGTCTCATAGTTTCTTATATTCCATTTTGCTTTGAGCACTGATGTCAACACACTTTAGATGTCCAGTAAATATTTTTTTGTCAGAATAAATTAATAGGTGCAAATTATAACAGGAGACAGATTAAATCCAATCGTAGATAAATACTCTTGTTCAAGCTCCTTTTTAAAAAAAAAAAAAATAGGGACTTAGCTTTGAGACAATACATTTTCTGAAATGTCTATATCTTGTCAACACCATGCAGTTGTGTGGGGTTACACCATGTGTATTGCAGCCACAAGGTGAGGCCATTTATGAAGCAATGCCTTATCTAGTTTCTAACGGAAGGACTATGTCCCATTTTGTTCAGACAAATGGCTCAGGCCCCCTACTCAGATTACAGAAGTATTTTTTCTTGAGAGAGGCAGCTCTTATTTCGATCTATCTTCACAGTAGGGAAGCTTGAAGAGACTTAAGCATTCCTAGTGACTGTTCTGAGGATTTTTATTTTCTGTGTGTGACTAATTACAGCATAGCTGACAATGGGAGTAACACCTCCAGTTTTAAACTGAGAAAGCCAAGGCTGAGAAAGATTAAATGACTTGCTTAAAGTCACACAACAGCACATGGCTGGACCAGGAACACTCTTCAGGTTTTATCAACCTTATGCATGGATGCCAACTGTTAGGTAAAATGGACCTGTGATCTCTGGAGGGTTCTGGGAATGGATCTCTCTCTTGGTTGGGTCAGGCCTGAGGTTTCGTGCATTGTTCCATCTTGCCCTGGAAGGTGGTTGTTACTGCAGCCCCTTCCAAACTATCTCTGTAATAATTTCCGTCCTGAATCCCAGAAAAATTGAGAACATGGGGTGGAACTCTGTCCCTCCTGCAAACCTCCTGGCTTGTTGCTATTTACTTAATGATTAATCCTTCAGCACTGCCTTGTTAAATAGAAGGGTAATATTTTCCTTCTGTCTGGACTGGACAGGCTCCCAGTTCCAGTCAGGTACCTTTGGGCCACGGAGCTGAAGACATATAATATGCCCTTTGTGTTGGCCTTTGGAAACTGAGCTTGGGTGGACGGGTGTGAAGGATGCTCCTAGAAGTGGATCTCTTACTGTTTCTCAGCTCTAGGGTCAAGTGGAGGTCTTAGCATAAATTTTAATTTTTCAAGACAGAGAGAACCAAGAGAGGATAGTGTTTGCACAGCCTCATATGCATGTGTGTCTATTTCCCTTAAATACCTTAAATCACTGAAAAATCAAACCTCCCTGATTATTACATTTGTGGCTGCTGAATGTGCAAATAATTATTTTTAATGTGATAGTTATAGACGAATTGAAATATCTATAGTGTGGTTGCATTTGTTACAAATAATTCCAATATGTGCACTAAATATTCGTTTCTAATTTAGAGTTAATTGATTGCCAATAAGAGGTGGAGGAAGAATAAGAAAAAAAATTGATGCTATAGCAATTTGTGAAATGTCTTTGAACTAGGACCCTTAGTGACCTGAGGGGAGGAATACTTAAACCAGGCACAGGAAAGGAAAGAGATTTTCTAATGAGGAACATTAGCTTTTCAGTAGTTATTATTTTTTTTTTCCACCTCCCATGAAAGTAGAAAACTTAAGTTGACTTTGGAATATTTATATGCATGCTTTGTGTGGAGGATGGGACTTTGTATGTCTGGATGATGCATGTTTGTGGGATTTCCGCATGAGTATGTGATGGGATATTGTGTCACTATGGCCTCCCTACCCAAGGTGGTCACCCTCACCTTGACAGGCTTGGGTGCTATTAAGGATCAAAGCTTCCTAATTCTTTTCCTTTTCCTTTCACATCTTGATTATGGATTCAGTTGATATTGTTCTTGGGGGATTTCTATAAAATCAAAATGCAAATAAAACCACAAATTTATCACCAAAGAAGAAATCTGGAGATGGACCTATGTTTTGCAAAACTACCGCATCTGCAATCAAGCAAGACTTATCACCTCCATCAGGGCATGTATACCTCCAGGGTGAAGACAGCTGATAGGGAATGTGAGTTGAGGGCAACAACTTTGAAGGAGCACCCTTATTGATGAGTCCCAAGCACCTCCTTTTCAATGGATCCCTGACTACGATACTATATGAATCTCTTTTCTTGGACTCCTTAACCTTTAGGAGCCATACTTGTACTTTCTTTCAAGTCTTATATATGTAAATATTATTTCTTTAACAGGTAAGTATACTGAGAGAAAACATTTTACCTAAAAATCTTGTGTGTCTTATAGTACCTAGAACAAAATCATGTATTTTGCCTTTGTCTAGAAATTATTTATAGTTTTATGTCTTGGTTGAGTTCTATGTCATGAAAGGAATAGTGTTCAGAATTTGAAATATAGTCAGCCAGGACTTATTCTGTCTCAAACATTTGTAGAAGTTTGTGCCATGTGTGGGGACGCAGAAAGAAGTAGATGGTATTATTCTTGTTCTTGGGAAATCTGTAAAGGGGAATATATTCTGTGTATTTTACTCATCCTTAGAGAAATAGCTGTAGAATTAGGCAGGGAATAAATACATTTTTGAAATAAAGTTACCTATTATTACTATTGGGTCAATATTTTCTCTTGATA
Organism: Equus caballus; assembly: GCF_041296265.1. Taxonomy (NCBI): domain Eukaryota; kingdom Metazoa; phylum Chordata; class Mammalia; order Perissodactyla; family Equidae; genus Equus; species Equus caballus. Next base: position 72,103,150 of record NC_091691.1, on the reverse strand, counting down.
GCCCTTGGGTTTATATAATACAGTGAAATCAAGTCTGTTCATTTCCGCAGAGGTGAGAATAACAAGAACATCCCAAAGAAGAAGAAAATAAATCACTCCATTCTGTTTTGTTTTGCTGTATCTAAACATTTGCCATCTAATAGAGTGAGCATCTGATGCCAGGTATTGGGTTAGATGCTGAAAATACGAAGATAATTAGGTTACAATCATTACCTGCATAGCTATCAGATATTTTAGTAGGTAATGAATTTTCATGCTTAGGTATGCTTTGAAGAAGTAGAAACTGAACTCAGTTCATGGAGTCTGTCATAAAGCATGATGGATGCCATGGGAAGACTAAGTGTCCCTGGGCCTTGGTTATCTTATTTATAAAATGAGACTTATGATACCTAGCTCTCTCAACCAGCTGGATTATTGTTAGAAGGAAATGAAATAGATAGATATAAGGCTGTCTAAGAGGTTGTCAGTTTTCTCACTCATAAGGCATTGTTTTTAATGTTCTCTGATTTCTACCGAGTGGCACAGCCATTTCAGTAGTTACTCTCTACAGAAGGATGAGTGGTGGCTGTTGGCTTCTGAGAAACTTAAATTTGGGACTGAATGGATCCCAGGACCTACATTTGGCTGGAATATAACTTGTGAGCTTGGAACGAATGTGAGGGAGCAGTACTCCCCCTTTTAAGGCTCATGACCTGTCTGCTTCTCAGAAGTTTCTTGGCAGAGTTCCCTGATAGGAAGAGTAAAATCAGAGACAGCCCCAGAGAAGACAAAATGTACATCTGTGTGTAATGTGATGTAATTCTCCAATTTACATACCTATCTGGGATGCGTATATGTTTCCAAACCACATCGGGGGAAGACTCATGGGTTTTAAACAAAAACTTTAGGAGGCCTCCTCTAGACAGTAGAGCCATGTAAATGTGTGTCCAGAATTCACCCCTTACTCCCTCCCTTTGTCAACTAACATTTGGCAAAAAAGGGCAAGTGTCAGATCATGGCTCATTTTCTGGGCCTGGTGAGTTGCCATGTCAATTGCTTCACGGACAGGGGAGGACCTAAATGTTGAAAAGATGGGTGGTCCAGTAGTGAGATCACCAGCTACATGTCTCTTACTTGGGCTGAGACCAAATGGTTATTAATAATCCCAGTGAAGACTGCAAAAATCCTTCTATCTTCTGTTCAGTCCATAGACAGCCCTGCACTCTCTCTGCCCATGCAGAACATATGGACCACTCAATACAACCTGTTCCTCACATCCTCCTCTTCACCCTGGAGTGATGAATGTATTCTCTGAGCTGCTTTTCTCTCCCTCTGAGTCTTAGATAAAAGGTGCCATCTCCATGTGAAAGGCCAACCTTATAAATCTGGGCTGCTCTATCATCTTCTCCCTGCCTGACAGATCGAGCTCTGCCAATTTTTTCTACTCTTTTTTTCATATTTTATCTTTTCTTCTTATTTATGTCACTTAAAACATGCTTTTTTCTTTTGTAATGTGAAAAAAAGAAATCATCCTTTAGAACTAATGTTTACTGGCGTCTTACTATTTTAATGGCTTGCTTGTAAGTGCTTCATTTGTACAAACTCATTTAATCCTCACAATAACCTTTGAGGTATGTACTATTATCTTTATTGTAGAGATGAAGAAACTGAGGGACAGAGAAATAGTCTCTGCACGCTTAAGATCAGGTTGCTGGTAGGGAATAATGGTACTGAGATTTGAATCTGGCTCTAATTTTCATATTTTATAATCACCCCATACATACAGCTTCTCTCCACTCCTACTGCCCCTTCCTGGTATTTCCTTCTTTTCATGTTCTCAAGAAACTGTGTTTCCAGCCCCAATTTTCACACCACCCCCTCATAACATTTTATCATCTTGTATCCACTACCATTAATCTACTGAAATGTCTTAAAGTCACCTGTGAAATTTAAGTCATCCATTCTCATGGTCAGTCCCAATCCTTCGAGATATATCTGTAAATTAGCCTAGTTTTCCTTTCTAGTTATTTTTCCTTCCGCTTCATCACTATAGGGATTCCCCTAGGATGCCCTAGAGAGACTCATCCCCAGAAAAGTATGATAAAAACTAGCACGTCAAGGGGACTAACAGTCAGCAGACACTCAGTGATAAATTCCTCAGTTACAATTTCGTTGAAGTTGGTGATGGGTTATGAGGAGAAAAAGGAGTCAAAGGTGATTTCCAGATTTTGGACCTGGGTCACAAAGAAAAGAGTCATAAATTTAGGAACAGTAGTCAAGTCGAGAAAAAGAGCTGATTTGGGATATAAATTAAAACATTTTAATTTATAATCTCAAAGTACTGGCAGTGCACCCGGATGAAATGCCCATCAAGCAAGTGAAAATGTGAAGTGAAATCTTATGAGGGAAAGTGAAGTGGAGATAGAGATTGCAGTACTATTTGTGTAGAGATGTTTGCTGGAGTCATGAAAATAGGTGAGACTGTAAGAGAGAGAATATTGAGAATGACAACAGAAATTTATAATGGCCCAACACATGAAAAATAAAATAAAAAATTGTCGGCTTAAACCTTAAAACCTTTTAGAACCTGGCAATAGACTTTTCAATTCAATTCAGTTCAACAATTGAGTGCTTCTTTTGTCAACAAAACAGAACAAGAAATGGAGCCACATTTATTAGTCAAGGTCCTTGGTTGCGAACAACAGAGACAAAGCTTGGGTAAATTAAACAGAAAAGGAATTTTATTGGAAAGGTATTGGATACTTCCAAGAGTAACTGGGAAGGCTCAAGAACAAACCACAGAAAATGGGCAGAAGCTCAAGTAGGTAGGTCTACATTGCATACAAGAGGACGCCACAGAAAGAATCTGACCTCCAGTACCAGTTCTGGGCAGTAGAAGTAGCCACTGATGCTGTTGCCAAGAGATGCATGCTGTCACCTCTGTTGGAAGGCTTTCCAATTTGCTCCCTGTGTCTTTGCTTTATTTGCTCCCAATTAAAGTCCCGGGGAAAATATCCAATTCACTAGTTTCAATGAAATGCCTGAGTCTAGCTGCCAGGAGCTAGGGAAGACATATCTGCCCTTCTCCAAGGGAGTGAGTTCAAATACTGGATAGCCCAAATGGGCAAATGTCTTCTACAGCTCCTATCTTCTTACAACTTACAGATCTGGTGAGTGAGATAGGCATATAGGAAAATGTACTAGATTAAATATGCTCTATATAATACCAGTAAAGCAAATCTTAATTTTTTTCAAAAACATCTGTTGTTTTTACATTTTGACCACATGATCACAGTTATGCTCTGTTCAGTAGTTATGAATCCATTATTTCCTCACTTCTACCTGTTAGAAATTAATCTCTTCCGTAAGTCATAACACAGATATCACACCTTCCATCAAACTTTCCCTGACTATTCCAGCTACCAACGAACCCCTCTTCTTGTGAATTTTTATGCTAATTTTATGACACTCATTCCAAAGAGAATTAGAACTGTGCCTCATATCTCTTAGATAGTTTTTTAGGGGCTAAAACAGGGCATGCATAACACAAGTGTTCAATAGACAGGTGATAGAGGGATGCAGGATTGTTAAATAAAAACCAGTTAATTACACAGTTCTTGATCCTCTCTTCCCATAAGGTTATAAAAGAGTTGAGCATTTGAGGGTAAGTTTTCTGAGATAGCTATTGATGTGTCTGTCCCTCACTTTGAGCCAAGTAAAAAGGAATTTAAGGAAACTCTTTGGAAAGGTTGAGGCACTGCCCACACCTGCTTCCCCATTCGCAGGCTTCTTTTCTGAAATGGGGGAGGAGAAGTGTTTATTTTAAAACCAGTTTGGGGTTTTATGAGATTGGACATTTTAATTACAGTCATGCATCACTTAACAGTGGGGCTACATTCTGAGAAATACGTTGTTGGGTGATTTCGTTGTTGTGTGAACATGACAGAATGTACTGACACAAACCTAGATGGTATAGCCTACTACGCACCTAGGCTAAATGACTAATCTTATGAGACCACTGTCAGATATGCAGTCCATCCTTGACTGAAATGTCATCATTTAGCTCATGACTGTACTATATGGAGACTTGTGTTGCTGGAAGTGACTAGTAAACAATTTGTATAGCGTAAGGGTGATCAGCAAAGTTCCTGCCCCTGGCCAGATTTAATGAGACGGAGTGTTCAGCAAAATGAAAAGACAACCTAACAATTGGGAGAAGATATTTGCAAACCATATATCAGATAAGGGGTTAATATCAAAATTATACAAAGAACTCATACAGCTCAATGACAAAAAAACCAACAACCCCAATTAAAAAATGGGCAAAAGATATAAACAGAGATTTCTCCAAAGAAGTTATACAGATGGCCATCAGGCATATGAAAAGATGCTCAACATCATTAGCTATCAGGGAAATGCAAATGAAAACTACAATGAGGTATCACCTCACTCTGGTCAGAGTGGCTGTAATTAACAAGACAGGAAAAAACAAATGTTGGAGAGGATGTGAGAGAGAAGGGAACTTGTTCACTGCTGGTGGGAGTGCAAACTGGTGCAGCCACTATGGAAAGCAGTATGGAGTATCCTCAGAAAATTAAGAATAGATCTACCATATGATCCAGCTATCCCACTGCTGGGTATTTATCCAAAGAACTTGAAAACACAAAGGCACAAAGATACATGCACCCCTATGTTCATTGCAGCATTATACACAATAGCCAAGACTTGGAAGCAACTTAGGTGCCCATCAAGGGATGAATGGATAAAGAAGATGTGGTATTTATACACAATGGAATACTACTCAGCCATAAGAAATGATGAAATCCGGCCATTTGTGACAACATGGATGGACCTTGAGGGTATTATGCTGAGTGAAATAAGTCAGAGGGAGAAAGTCAAATACCATATGATCTCACTCATAAGTAGAAGATAAAAACAACAACAAACAAACACATAGCAATGGAGAATGGATTGTTGGTTACCATGAGAGAAGGGAGGGGAGGGCAAAAGGGGTGATTAGGCACACGTGTGAGGCAATGGACTATAATTAGTTTTTGGGTGGTGAATATGACATTATCTACACAGAATTTGAAATATATTATGATGTACATCCAAAAGCTATATAATGTTATAACCCAGTGTTACTGCAATTAAAAAAAAATAAATAAGTAAAATTGGGGAAAAAATAAATAAAGACTTACTACCAAAAATAAATAAAAAAATAAAAAATAAAGAGATGGAATGTTAGTTGAAGGGAGCGGGAAGGGGCGAAGGAAAAATAAGTAAGTTGACTTTTTGATTACACTTGGTAAGTACTGTTTCCTTAAGATAATTATTTTGTCAACAAGAGTTTAACAATATTCATGGTTACAGAACTCTGTAGTTGGAGTTGGGGCAGAAAATAGCCTTTCTGGGATTATATACATCATGATTCTTCTCTCTCACCAACTGTGCCTTGTAGCTCTCACTGTCACCGTCATACTGTGCGTGGGTAATACCACAGCTGAGCCCTTTGTCTGAAAGTATGTTGTATCACTCTTTTGAGGTGTACTATTGTTGGACCCAGAGACTGAACTCAGCCTGGCATCCTTTGTTACATTGAGCTGTGACTCTAGCTCTTGAAGTCCTCTCCACCAAGGGTGACTCTCAGGATTCTGACATAACCTTTTTGTTGACTCTCTTAATGCTGATTTCTAGTTTTCATTTTGCCACCAAGAAACCTTCTACTTCCAAATGCCTTCGTGAGCCAATAAATGCTCAATTCTGAAAAGGCAAGAGAGAAATCTCTCTCAATTACTCTCTCCATAAACTACTTCCCATGGCATGTTCTTATAGTCAGTCATCTAACCAATGTTTGATCAAGGATTTAGGGAACGTTCAAAGTGGGAGAATTATTAGAGGTCATTAGTCCACCTTTCTCAACCACAATGTTGAGACACATGGAGGAAATATGAGGTGTGTCACAAGTCAACTGTCAGTAAAAGAATTAAATGTTTAAGTATATGGATGATTCCCCTTTTTAATACAAGGGAGAATTTCAAGGCTATCTCTCTAAAAACAGCTCTCATATTTTCTTGCAATTCATTGTGTGCTTTCTTGACTGGAAAAGAAAGGGATGCATGGCACTCCACCTTCTGGAATACATATGGGTTACACCTCAGTTATCTGCTTTAGGCATGATGATGACTGCTAACAACTGTTCAACAGTGTGGTGCCATTTCTATTGTGAAACCTTCCAAGACTACCATAGGCCACCTGTGCCTGCCTCCTCTTCATTTCTAGTTCTCCCTTCCTGTGTAATACATTCAACTTGCTGTATACTGCCGGGTGATAACTCTTTCCTTTTCAACCTCGGTTCTTTAATATCAGTGAGCATTTCAAGTTTCTGTATCATCTCCATTGGACTGAAAGCCTTAGTAGTAAGATCTATAATTTATAATATTTGCAGCTCTACAACTGCATAATTGGTTCTTGAATAAAATTAAGGATTGGCTAAGTCCTTTGGAAATCTAGGGTAAATATGTTTTTCCGTCTTCAATTATCTTAATAATCCAGCTAGGATCAATGCTTTGAACTAATTATAGAAGCAAATATCTAAGGAGTGACAGGGGCAGAAAAGAGTCTTGTGTTCCTTGATATGCATGACCTGGCCCAATGGAGAGGCCAGGGATCTTATTATGTTTTGCAAAACTCATCCTTCAGGAGAAGAGTCTATTTGAAAGAATTGAATTTATATGCATAACTTAAATCCTTCTCTTTTCCAGTGCTTTCCTTCAGATATATCTCTCCTTGCAGTTTCTTTTTATCATAACAATGGTTTTCAACTTCTATCTTTGACCATGCAGTCCACACAAATGGAATGCCAGTGCAGATGCTTGCTTGGTGGCCTGGAGCCAGTTAAGCAGATTCTACAGTAATATAACACTGGTTCTTCCAGCCTTAGATTTTAGAAGAAAGTGGAAAAGTTCTAATAAAACTAGCTATGAATTACATTCACATTCTTACTTTTCACAGTCAGAGAGGCCTAAGTTCTACATACTGATTCCACCACGTAGCTATATGATCCAAGACATTACCAATCTCTAAGCCTCAGATTCCTTATTTGTCAAATCATTATAACAAAATTTACCGTATTGGGTTATTTTAAGTTTTAAATAAGATAGTCGTGTGTAAAACATTTATATACCAAAATGGCCAGTGCATAGGGAGTACTCAAGGCAGAAGGACTAAAAATAATGATGAAAACACATTACAGTAAAAGAAAATTCTTTCTCTCATTTTAATAAGACTGGCAACTTAGCTTTGACTTCTGTTATATATTCCATTTATATATTTTAATGTATGTTCACATTTATTTGATCTCCTCCATGAATCATTCTAGATCAAGAGAATTCATTTATACAATGGCAATCCAGGATTCTGGTGATGGTGGTGGTGGAATGGCTTGTATTGGGCTAATCTTTGACCAGATAATAAAAAGAAATCTTAGGAAAAGCATTTTTAAAAATCATGGTAATGATTGACACAGACATGGATCATCAATAAATACTAAACTAATGTGTGAGAGTGACGAGTAAAAGGAAATTTATTTACATAATCTCAACGTAACTGCATATGAGATACTTTTTAATTACAAAGGGAAATCTATTCACTTAATAGTGGAGAAACTTGGGAAAGAGCCATGTCGGGATAAGTAATCAAAATTAATATCACAGGTAACGAAACAAATCAACACCTTCAGCCTCCCGATATGATGCACTGAGAAGAACACAACATTACTTCTGAAGTTTTATTGCCAAAAATTCATAATCTGAATCTAGCCATGAAGAAGTATCTGACAAACCTAAATTGAAGAACCCTATGAAATTACTGGCCTTCCTTATCAAGAATATCAAGAACATGAAAGACGAGAAAAACAGGAATTATTCTAGAAATTTTCACTGTTGAATACAGAAGCCATTGGTCACATGTGACTATGTAAATTTAAAATTAAATTAATTAAAATTAAATAAAAAGTAAAACAAATACCGGTTTCTCAGTCACACTAACCACGTTTCAAGAGTTCAATAGCCACATATGGCTAGAGGCTCCCATATTGGACAGGGCAGATATGCAACATTTCCATCATCACAGTAAGTTCTATTAGTCAGCTGTGTCCTAGATTAAAAGAGACTAAAGAGAAGTAACAACTGAACAGAACAGTTGATACAGAATTTGATTTTACTGTAAAGGACATGATTGGGAAAATTTGAGTAATATTATATCATTACGAATTTCATGATTTTGATAACAGTACTCTGGCTATTTGTACTTTAGGAAATGAACTCTGAATAAAGCATTTAATGTTAAGGGGGCATCAAGTCAGCAAAATATTCTTAAAAGGCTTAGAAAAAATTATATATGTATTTATATATATGAAATATTTATAAATAAATACGTGGTTAGGATCACATTTAATAAAAGAAATACAAGACATGTACACTGAAGGCTGCAATACAAGCCTTAGAAGAATTAAAGAAGGCCTAAATTAATGGTGAACTACACCACGATCATGGATTAGAAATGCTAATACTGCAGATTTTTCAACAACATTAGAAATATTATAACAGTTAATCTATGGATTCAACAAATTAGGTTTTTTGTAATTTTAAAAATAGTTTTTAGAAATTGAGAAGTTGACTATAAAATTTCTATGGGAATACAAAAACCTAAGATAGCCCATAAGATATCTTGGAAAAGAAGAACAAAGTTGGAGTCTTTAAATTACCTGATTTCACATCTTACTATGCAGCTATTATAATTAGGAAAGTGTGATATTTGTGTAAAACCAGACATATAAATCCAAGAAACAGAATAGAGACTCCAAATACAGACCCACATATACACAGTCTATTTTTGGTGAAGAGACCCAGGCGAATTAGTAGGGAATTTAGAAAGTCTTTATAACAAATGGTATCAGAACAACCAGACAAATTTATAGGAAAAAGATGAACATTGCCTCCTACCTCAGACCACACACAAAAATTAATTCAAGATGGATCATAGACTCAACAAAAAGCTACATGTTCTAAAATAAAACACAGGGCAGACAAAGATTTTCTTAGAAATGACACCCAAAGCACCAAATATAAAAGGAAAATTTGATACTTTGAACTTCATCAAAATTAAAAACTGCTCATTATGGATTTAGCTTCATTTCATAGAGAATGCAAATGGAGAGAGGCGACGGCTCGAAGACTGAGTGTATAAATGGAAAGGGACTGATGTGACTCAAGTTGCTCAGTTTTCTGTCATTATTGGAAATGGGAATTGGGGTTTAGGTTATTTTCAATTATAAAGGAATAAAGTTATAGTTTTACACGCTTGAATTTTGAATTACTTATTTTTCAAACACATTATCTGAGGCGGCAGAATCTGAGAGGTAAACATATTGAGAGGAATACTGTTCAATGGATACTGCTTTGGGGCTCAGAATGTGTAGTCCATTTTAGGAGGAAAACCTATTTCCCTGAGGCTATTTTCTTGCCCAATATTCTGGATATATATGATCAGTCTGCCTAAATCCTTGCTCCTTTTTTTATTGCAATGAAATGAGTCCCAGTTCTGTTCACCTAGCAATGGAAGTATGTTAAAATGGTCTTGGATATCCATTTTGATGGCTAACATTTCTATGTGAAAAGCCTTAGGTACTTGACAGATTACAGCTAATTAGTTAGTTGCTTTACCATAATTTTCTTAAGTTGTTTTTTAAGTATTCATGATTTTGCAGCAATGTAATAATCTAAATTCAAGCCTTCCCAATGGGCTCAACTGGGGACTATGGTCATAAGAATTGTTTTTAAAATTTTCTCTTTTTAATGTCCTTGTGACCTCAGACAAATTAAACTTTTTGAAACTTTGTTTACTCATTCATAAAACACTGTTGTTGTTCCCTGAGCTGACATATTCTCGGGGTTGATGCTCTCCCACCCACCTGTCAGACTCTGGTCCTAGGATCTGATTCTTTAGATTTGAGTTCTGCCCTCACTTCCCTCTTTCTTCTAAGTTGATAAGGATTAACTAATTCTCATCTTTTATTACCAGTATTCTGTCCAGAATTGGATAGTACTTGTCTCGTAGTCATTCTTCTCCTTGGTTTGGTCATTTTTATAGGAGATCATTATTTCCCTCTAAGGAATCTGAAATGTTTTATTTTTGGGACATAAAACTTCCTCTGAATTTCTCCTTTTGGTTATACCCTTTCATCTTACTTTTTCAGATCTAAACTGTTTTGCAATGTGTGAAATTACCTATTTCCTTAAAGACTGACTATCACACTTGTTTGTATTTCAATTAATTGAGCCAATTAGGTGAACTGTTTGTCTTTATTTGATATTTTATGTGATAGCTCCTGTCTCCTCAAGTCTTGGAATATAGAGCAGTCAATCAGGTTTCAGATAAGTTCAATGATTCTGCCATTTCTGGTGGCAAAACAAAATCTGTGTTTCATTTCTGAGAGAATATACAGCTTTTTTATATCCCCTCCTCCCTCATAGCTCCTCTCCCCTGCCTGGTATCAATGCAATTTCAATAGCCTCGTGCTTATTCAGAGTCTTACAGCTTTGGGAAAGCCTGGACTTACGCTTCCAATGTGCTTTCTCATTAATCCTCCCATTCGATATTCACAATGCTCTGTTGGGTTGTCAATATAGACAGTATTATTCTTCCTATTTTCAGATGAGGAAACTGAGGCTTCAAAGGACAAAATAATTTATCAACTGGTAACAAGTAAGTGAGGAAAATATAGTCACTAGAGTCTGGATCTTTGATTCATGGTCTAGGGCCTGTTTTTCCATAATTGACAGATACCAGTCAAATAGCAAAATAACAAATATACGTAATTTTTAAAAAAACACCTAAAACTGGACACTTCATCAAGAAGAAATAATGCTTATAAATATCTATGTACCCAAAGTTCATAAAGCAACTATTAACAGACCTAAAGGAAGATGTTAAAAACAACAGGATGTTAAAAACAACAGGAGCACCAAAGTTCATAAAGCAACTATTAACAGACCTAAAGGAAGATGTTAAAAACAACACAATAATAGTAGGGGACCTCAACACCCCACTCACATCAATGGACAGATCATCCAGACAGAAAATCAACAAGGAAATAGTGGAGCTGAATGAAAAGCTAAAACAATTGGACTTAATAGATATATATAGAACACTTCATCCAAAAACAGCAGAATACACATTCTTCTCAAGTGTGCATGGAACATTCTCAAGGACAGACCATATGTTGGGAAACAAGGCAAGCCTCTACAAATTTAAAAAAATTGAAATAATAACAGGCCTATTCTCCAATCATAATGCTATAAGGCTAGAAATTAATTACAAGAAAAAAGCTGAGAAAGGTACAAGGATGTGGAGACTGAACAATATGCTATTGAACAAGCAATGGATCATTGAAGAAATTAAAGAAGAAGTCAAAAAATACCTAGAGACAAATGAAAATGATAACATGCCATACCAACTCATATGGGATACAGCAAAAGCTGTATTAAGAGGAAAATTCATCGCAATACAGACACATCTTAACAAACAAGAAAAATCCCAAATAAGCAATCTTAAACTACACCTAAGCGAATTAGAGAAAGAAAAACAAAGCCCAAAGTCAGCAGAAGGAGAGAAATAATAAAAATCTGAGCAGAAATAAATGCTATTGAAATGAAAAATACAGTAGAAAGGATCAATGAAACAAAGAGCTGGTTCTTTGAGAAGATAAATAAAATTGACAAACCCCTAGCCAGACTTACAAAGAAAAAAAGGGAGAAAGCTCAAATAAACAAAATCAGAAATGAAAGAGGAGAAATAACAACAGACTCTGCAGAACTACAATGGATTATAAGAGAATACTACGAAAAACTATATGCCAACAAAATGGATAACCTAGAGGAAATGGATAAATTCTTGGACTCCTACAATCTCCCAAAGCTGACTCAAGAAGAAGCAGACAATTTGAACAGACCAATAACAAGGAAAGAGATTGAAACAGCAATCAAAAATATCCCAAAGAATAAAACCTCAGGACCAGACGGCTTTCCTGGGGAATTCTATCAAACTTTCAGAGGGGATTTAATACCCATCCTTTTCAAGCTATTCCAAAAAATTAGGGAGGATGGAACACTTCCTAACACATTCTACAAGGCCAACATCACGCTGATACCAAAGCCTGACAAGGACACCATGAAAAAAGAGAACTACAGGCCAATATCAGTGATGAACATAGATGCAAAAATTCTAAACAAAATTTTGGCAACCAGAATTCAGCAATTCATCAAAAGGATCATACATCATGATCAAGTGGGATTCATACCAGGGACACAGGGATGGTTCAACATCCACAAAACAACGTGATACACCACATCAACAAACTGAGGAATAAAAACCACATGATCATCTCAATAGATGCAGAGAAAGCATTTGACAATATCCAACAGCCATTTATGAAAAAAACTCTGAGCAAAATGGGCATGGAAGGGAACTACCTCAACATAATAAAGGCCATATATGACAAACCCACAGCCAACATCATACTCAACAGGCAAAAACTGAGCACCATTCCCCTGAAAACAGGAATGAGACAAGGATGCCCTCTATCACTGCTCTTATTTAACATAGTACTGGAGGTCCTGGCCAGAGCAATCAGGCAAGAAAAAGGAATAAAAGGAATCCAAATAGGGAGGGAAGAAGTGAAACTTTCACTGTTTGCAGACAACATGATCTTACATATAGAAAATCCCAAAGAATCCATTGGAAAACTCTTAGAAGTAATCAACAACTACAGCAAAGTTGCAGGGTATAAAAGCAATTTGCATAAATCAGTATCATTTCTATACTCTAATAACGAACTAACAGAAAAAGAACTCAAGAACACAATACCATTCACAATCGCTACAAAAAGAATAAAATACCCTGGAGTGAATTTAACTGAGGAAGGGAAAGACCTATACAATGAAAATTACAAGGCCTTCCTGAAAGAAATGGATGACGACATAAAGAGATGGAAAGCCATTCCATGTACATGGATTGGAAGAATAAACATAGTTAAAATGTCCATTCTACCTAAAGCAATCTACAGATTCAATGCTATCCCAATCAGAATCCCAATGACATTCTTTACAGAATTAGAACAAAGAATCCTAAAATTCATATGCGGCAACAAAAGACCATGAATTGCTAAAGCAATCCTGAGAAAAAAGAACAAAACGGGAGGCATCACAATCCCTGATTTCAAAACATACTACAAAGCTACAGTAATCAAAACAGCATGGTACTGGTACAAAAACAGGTGCACAGATCAATGGAACAGAATTGAAAGCCCAGAAATAAAACCACACATCTATGGACAGCTTATCTTCGACAAAGGAGCTGAGGGCATACAATGGAGAAAAGAAAGTCTTTTCAACAAATGGTGCTGGGAAAACTGGAAAGCCACATGTAAAAGGATGAAAATTGACCATTCTTTCTCACCATTCACCAAAATAAACTTGAAATGGATCAACAACCTAAAGGGGAGACCTGAAACCATAAGGCTTCTAGAAGAAAATGTAGGCAGTACACTCTTGGACATCAGTTTTAAAAGGATCTTTTCGGACACCATGTCTTCTCAGAGAAGGGAAACAATAGAAAGAATAAACAAATGGGACTTCATCAGACTAAAGAGCTTCTTCAAGGCAAATGAAAACAGGATTGAAACAAAAAAACAACCCACTAACTGGGAAAAAATATTTGCAAGTCATATATCTGACAAAGGCTTAATATCCATAATATATAAAGAACACATGCAACTCAACAACAAAAAATCAAACAACCCGATCGAAAAATGGGCAGGAGACATGAACAGATATTTCTCCAAAGAAGATATACGGATGGCCAATAGGCACATGAAAAGATGGTCATCATCGCTGATCATCAGGGAAATGCAAATCAAAACTACACTAAGATATCACCTTACACCCATTAGAGTGACAAAAATATCTAAAACTAATAGTAACAAAAGTTGGAGAAGTTTTGGAGAGAAAGGAACACTCATACACTGCTGGTGGGAATGCAAACTGGTGCAGCCACTATGGAAAACGGTATGGAGATTCCTCAAAAGATTAAAAATAGAACTACCATACGACCCAGCTATCCCACTACTGGGTATCTATCCAGAGAACTTTAAGTCAGCAATTCCAAAAGTCCTATGCACCCCAATGTTTATTGTAGCATTATTTACGATAGCCAAGACATGGAAGCAACCTAAGTGCCCATCAACAGATGATTGGATAAAGAAGATGTGGTATACATGTACCATGGAATACCACTCAGTCATAAAACAGAACAAAATCGTCCCATTTGCAACAACATGGATGGACCTTGAGAGAATTATGTTAAGTGAAATAAGCTAGACAGAGAAGGACAATCTCTGTATGACTCCCCTCATATGAGGAATTTAAAAATGTAGACAAAAAGAACAGATTAGTGGCTACCTGGGGAAAGATGGGGTGGGGAGTGGGCACAAAGGGTGAAGGGTTGCACCTACAACACGACTGACAAACAATAATGTACAACTGAAATTTCACAAGATTGTAACCTATCATTAACTCAATAAAAATTTTAAAAAATACCTAAAACTGTAACACCTTAATTTGAATGCAAAGGCAAACAACAATTACAATTAAAAGGCAAAGTTAAGACTTAAAGCTCTTTCAGTAAATTGTCTGATTATACTTGAGAACCTCTTTCAGATAAATAAATCTTATTTTTACCCTTCTACTTAAGTGCCTTTCTCACTTAGGCCCACAAATAACGTATTCTGTTCATACAAATATAGCTAGAAACACTTCTTTTGATTTTCTCCCTTCTTTCATGTTTCCTTTTTTTTTTTTTTTTATGATTATGGCAACATTGACAACTGTGTTCATTGCGATCTATGGCTGGCTATACCTTTAAGTACCTAGCTTGGAAATCATTTTGTCCCTCTAGATTTGAAAAATTACACCCCCGTTTCCCAATTCAAGATACTCTGAGACAGAGCTGTGCTGTCTGCAAGAATATTAGTTCTGAGAATAGGATTGCTGTTTGCACCACGCACTCTGCTCTCTTGCCAGCAATAATCAAAGCGAGCTTGTATTTCTTTAATGACAAAGCCTCCCGGTGTGTTAATTTGGTTCTCTGTGACACTACATCTTGTCAGAGGAGTGAGAGAAATGGTAAAACACACATTAATATCACTGTCAGCCAAGTGGTACATTTTCCTGTGTAAGCCATAACTGAAGGGTGAGGGTCTTTGGTTCTCCACCTCTTGGATGGTTTCTGGGTTCTGAGAAAACTGTGGACTCACACTTTTTGTTGTATCCAAGGGGAGAACTTAGTCCACATGACTGCTTGCTCTGGCCCGAGAGAAACTGTTTCTCTGCAATGAGAAATCAGTCTGCTATGGAGCATCATCTCATCTCTTCACTGTCCCCTACATGTGTCTGACCCCATGTCAGGGAGGGAAGAGGAGAGAATTTCCCATCAGATAGACCTGACCCTGAGTGATGGCGGACAGTCACTCCAAACTCAATACTCTCACTTGTAAAATAATGACAATGACACTTAATTCAGTGGACTAGTGATAGGATTAAGAAAAATGCCAAAATTGCTTTGCAGTCAGAATATTCACCCTCTGCTCTTCTCAGACCTGCAGCTGATTCATAAAACAACAAAACACCAACTTAACTCAGAGGTGATCATGAAATGCAGTTCTAGGTATTTCAAAGTGTGGCTAAAATGGGACCTGAGGTTGGGAGTGTCCGGAACCCAGGATAGTTCTGGAAATGTCTGTCCACTCATATCAGGTATTTCAAAACTGGGGACTTTCAGCCCAACCTATAAACTTTTCAAGCTGCAACGACAGTAGTCCTGTTGTCCTTGCAGTTATATGTGTTGCCGACTGCTTTTAAGGACCTACGATCATTTCCCAGGGTTTTGTAGGCATCCTTCTTTTGCTTCTTTTTCTTGGGCAATTCCTACATCTTCCAAACTTGTATTTTAGCATTGGGCTTCTTTATCAGAAGGTAGGACTCAAATTGATGGTGGTTGGTTCTAGAAATCATTCTTATTCCTTTGAATGAGTAACTGCCTCCCAAATAGCTTGCTAAAGAGGAACTAGCACTTTCCTTTCCTCTTTCCTTTCTCACCAAGAAAGCTCTGAGTTCACAGCAACCACTGGTGCCTGTCAGCATGCCCATCACGACTGCAAACCAGCCCAGCTGAGGGGAGTACTTGCGGGAAGTTCTCAGGGCCTGGGTGTTTGGTTTGCCTCTTCCTGTTTGCCTTGTAGCTTTAAATAATGCGGTTGCTTCACAACCACTTGTTTTTTGAGTAGGGAACAGGGCATATTTTTCTAGTAGATAAAATGACTTCCCACCATTCACTCTTTGTTATTTCCCCTTTCTGAAGGGCGGTCTGGTGAATGCAGTGCAATGTGTAATACACGCTTTCCTGTTTTCTGCTCTTTCTCCATTGGGCTTGTCAGTCAGTCATGGGCTTGGTTCTGGGGAGGATGTGGCATTCAGGAGAAGGAGGATGAAGAGAATTTGTGTGCATTTTCCTTCTCAGAGAGCACACATCCTAGTTCTGTGCTGGAATCAGGTGCCAGTGGCAGTTAAAAGTACCCAAGATGCTATATATCCAAGTTATGCCTTGGAAAGCTAGTCATTAGGAAAAAAGGAGTAATAGAAATCCGGGATGATACCACAACTTCACAAAATACATCGTACACCTCTGTAATAATTCACTGATGAATTGTGATGTGTTATGATAGATGAGATACAAATCAAGGGCTTAAATTGACTTTGGGAGAAAATAATGTGTTTAGGATCTAGACTGTTTTGGGAAAATACTCTGTGACCATTTATCATTTCTGATCCCATATCCTAAATGAAAGATTTATCTCTCTATCACTGTTCCCATATGCTTTGTTTTGTTAAAGAATCAGGATCCAGCCAGCTTCTTGTCCCAATTTAGCTTTGCCCTTCTACTAGCAAATTTGGACTCCCTTTCTGCCTCTAGACACCTGCTAGTATCTAGTGGTTGCAAGGAAGGAGATTGGTGTTGGCCATCTGTCCCATGGCCAGTGGCATTAAGTGAAAGTAGTTGTTTGAATCACAACTATGGACATGAATTTTTCTTCAGTGCCATATTCATGATGACAATTTTCCTCTTAAAATTTTATCAGTGAGAATTTCTCTTCAGCTTTAATTTATTAATCCTAAATGAATAGAAATAACGTAGAGATAAGTAATGGATTCAGGACATAGATATTTCTGTTATGTGATGTATGATGCTATTCATAGCCATCCTGAATAAGTGAACTTTGTTTATATAGTGGGAGCTTAAAAGGTCTCCTAACTCAATGTGTCAAACAACAGCCTACCAATTTTGCCATCATAGCCGTAATTTAATTTCTTCTGAAACCTTTTGCTTTATAATAAAACATTTCTTACCAAGTGTGCAAGTATTTTATTATAAATTAGCATATATTTCAGGACACAGGTGGGAATAGAACTTGATATATATTGGGTAGTGACAAGGAGAATGGTACTGATTGTAAAGATGGGGGTAGATTGGGTGTATAGATTTTGCTTACTACATGTATTTCCCAAGGGCCCATTCCCTTGACATATCTTAGCAAGATAAATGCAGTGTGATAGTCAAATCAGACCCTAGGCTCTGAGGCCCCAGCTGGAGGATCATGAGTCAGCTACTGACTATGCACCTTAAGTCAATTCTTGACTGCAGTCAACAGTGAAAACTAATCCTCAGACTTCTTCAGAGGCACCAACTACTTCTCTTTTCACCACCTCTTGGGTAAAGGAGCCACAGTAACCAAGTAGATCATTTCCTCTTGCTTCCCTGACAGTTTCCTAGGACTCTGGGCTTTGAGAACCAGAAACCCGCAATTTTGAAGAAGAGTCACTCTGTAGAGCCTCAAATGATGTCAGGAAAAAGGGAAAGGTCTACAGGAAAAAGAGTAAGAGATAAGGTAACGTGTGTTGGCCTGGTAGCAACTGTTAGGTTGAATGCTCAATAGCCTGAAGAATTTTCCCACTTCTTGCTTTAAAAGCCAAAACTATGCATTGGGGAGAATGATCCCTACCAGGTCCCACTGAGAATTTCACAAAAGCCACAGCAGGTGGCATGAAGAAGCTATGTAAGAGTTTATCTACTTGGAAGGAACTTGAACTTCAGCAAGGACAACACTTATTGAGACTTCATTCCTCCTCCTAATGTGATAACAATACAGAATGTTTGTAGGCTGTCACATATGGGAGGGAGTAGAAATGTGATGATACCTCAGAAGGACTCATCTCCAGACAATAAAAAGCAACAACATGTACTTAATAACCCAAAGCACCTCTTAGGCACAGTATGCATCCTTTTGTGGTACTGGGCTTGGGGAGAGCTGATGAAGAAATTAAAGATGCCTTTCTGAATTGGTTGCTTAAAGCCTAACTGGAGATTTGAAACCTATATATGGGAAATAGCTTATGGAGTGATAACAAGTAAAGTAGTAAAACATTGTTTTGTTTAATTTTGGGGGGGAGGGGTCATTTCCCAAAACAGCAAAGAAAGTAGGAAGTAGTAAGAGAGTGAAAAGAATATAAGAATGAAGGATAAGAAAGACAAATTTTAATTTTTCTTTATCCTCTCAAAATTAAAATGTTGACCATTAAAGGGAAACTTTCTCTAACGTCATGGAACCCAGGAACTACATTGCCCCTCCTCTTCTTCAGTCTTCAAAAGCTCACTGATTCTATAAGATCTCCAGCAAATCCCATCTTTTCCGTGAAGCCTGAGCTCACAGACATGATTTCCTTTTCTGAAGTCCTTTCCCATCCAACTTTCTACCTATTCTGACTTGATCCTCAGTTTCTGATGTTGTGTATCACGTCTCAGAGTATAGGAAAGTGGAGGGGTGTCTAAGATGAGAGAGAAGCTCAAAGTCATACGAGCCATCAATAAAGCCATGGGGTTGATGTCTTTGTGAAGACAAGACCAAGAGAGAATATAATTGTCTTTTCAAAGAGTTGATGGGTTGTCATGTAGGAAAAGAAGCAATTTCCTCCTCCATTTTCCCAGAGCACTAGGAGCCAGGGCTAATAAATAGAAAATATTGGGAAAAGATTTTAGTTTGCCAGAAGAAGAAAAAAAAATTAATAGCTAGAAGATCCCAAAATAGAACATAGAGTAGTGGCCTCCTCTTCATTTGCAATACTCAGGACAAGCACAGTTGTCATCCATTAGGGACACTTTGTACAGGGGATCCTTAAACCGGTCTCCACGATGGACTAGATTAGGTTATTTTAATGATTCATTCTAAACTGAAGACTCCATTATGTTAAAACTACAGTATAAATTATATATATTTTACCAAAGTAATCTACATTTATGCTAAAAAATTAAAATACTGATAAGAAAAAAAGAATCACTTGTATGAATCATTCAGACTTAAACCCACTTACATTTTGTATGAATCTTTTCAGAACTTTATTTACATATAAATTTCTTCAAGAATGGATTCATGTTCCACATGTTATTCTCCAGTCTGCTCTTCCACCTTGTCAGTGCATCGCGAGCATCTGCCTATTTCAGAAGATATAGGTCTAAGTCCTTTTAATAGTTGTATCATATAGTAATCAATTTCTTATTGTTAAACATTAAGGTTATCTCCAATTCTTCACTAATGTAAATAATAGCACAATGGAAGTCCTTATACATAGATCTTTTTAAATTTGTCTAATTATTTCTTTAGAATATCTTTTTATAAGTAAAGCAATTAGACCAACTTTATACATTTTCTTAATACTTTTAGGATACCAGGAGATCCTGCCCTCTGGAAAAGTGGGACAAATTCCAACTCTTAGCAGCTGTATATGAGAAAGCCTATTTACCCAAACTTTCACCAAAACTGAACACTAGCTTTCTCTTTGATCTTTGCCAATTTGACAGGTGAAAAATTATTTCTTGTTTTAATTTGTTGTCCTTTCATTACTAGTGAGATTGAGCATTTTTCTATGCATTTACAAGTATTTATAATTACTCTTCCGTGAGTTGCCTATTTATATCCTTTGCTCATTTTTCTCCTGGAGCAGTCTTATTGGTTTATGACAGCTATATATATATTAATGACATTAGCCCTTTTTATTTATGTTGCTAGTATTATTTTCCATGTTATTTGCTTTTTACTTCATATATATGTTTTCTTTTTACCTAGATAAGTTTTGCATTTTTATTTGGCTGAATTTATCAATATTTACTTTTGTAATTTCTGGTTTCACACAAGGATTGGAAAATTCTTTTCACCTGAAGGTGTGAATATTAACTTTAAGCAGGATCTGTAATATTTACTTCTTCATATGCCCTAAAACGTCCACGCAGTTCCAGACTTACGTTCATTGATTGAGGAGAGAGGGTCACTAGTAAAAACATATATATAGTTCAGGCAGATGAACAGACCCCTTCCTTTTGCTTTTTCTGTTCAGAGCCTTTTTTATTATATATATTTCCTTTATATTTCCCTTCTAAGATTTGGCTTTAGGTAGACTTATGAAATAAATCTCCCTGAGAAATTTTGCATTGCTTGAAGAAAAAGGGCTTGATACAAAGTAGTTTCATTATTACAGGATGGATTGATCCATATTTGAGGTGTGTGTGTGTACCTATATCAGGATGTGCATACAAATATTCATACTCACACACAGCTTAAACTTATAATTGTTTTCTCCATGTTGCCTCTAAGATTTTTGGATTTCTAAGAACACTGCAAGTTCATTTGTGGTAATCACCTTCATTGATTCCCTATAATACGTAGGCTTTATAAGTATATATGGATAGTCATTTGCATTATTTAATAAATATTTATCATTATAATTGTCAATAACCAAGCAATTGTTAAGCACCTTTTCTCTATAAGTCACTATGTAAGCTGTCATGGAGATAAAAAGGAAATTAAATATATAACTGGCTGGAAGCAGAGGTGAAATATATTGAAGAGGGGAATGGCTAGAGGTTATGCAGTCAGTGCAGTGGTCAGAGTAAGAGGTGGTGAAGACCTGAACCATACCGGTGGCCATACCCGTGGAAAAGAGGAGAGGAGGTATGCATGAGCCATGCTGCAAAGAGAGCACTGTCAGGCCCATTAGGAAGTCAATCTTAAAGAAGAGGGAGTCAGGTCTGTGTGTGAGGGAAAAGAAAAACCATGCCATCAACAGGTAGTAAGGGTCATAAAAGGAAAGGTGTAGGGAAAAGATGAGTTTGATTTTTGATGTATTCAGTTGACTATGAGAACAATGCACATTTGGGTAAAAGATGATATGTGTTTGTCTGCCTGACTTCAAGTCTGGTTTTTAGGGTTTAGCATCACACAAGGAGGAGCAAATCCCCTACAGCCCTTGAACATTTATACGATGTTTAAAAAAAATCTTTGCAAATGTATTACCTATGAAAGTAGAATAGGAATTTTCTGAGAAGAATGAAGAGAAAACCACTTTCAGATTATCGGTTTGGCATGTGTAAAGAAAAGGATGAATGAAATAGCCTGGCTATTCAAAGAGCTACAAGTGATTCAGTATTTATGAAATAAAAAAGTGGGACTAAGAGAATTTTGAGAGATGGAACTTGCTTTTCTGTATTCCCTGCAAGAACATGGAGGTTGTGTGTTTAGATGGCAACACCACAAGACGGAAGAAGCCTAAACCTTGAGTCATCAATTGGCAAGAAGCTGCAATAAAAGGCTCTCAGCCCTTAAGTGAGGCATAACCACTTACTTTGCTACCCTGCAGAAATTTGGGGGTTGTTTGTTTCAACAGCTAGAATTAAATACCAAACATATGTACCCACCTCATAAAGTTATTTTAAGTTTAAAAGTGTTAACACATGCTAAATGTTTAGTGTATTGCCTAGCAGCAGCGGACAGTAAGTTTTCAATAACAATATAACAATAATAATTATATATTATAATAAATTATAAAGAGAGTGCCATATATATATAGAGTGTGTGTGTGTGTACATATATATACAAACACATACGTGACTGTTAGTTATCCTTTATTGGACAATTCAGAAATAGAAAAGTAAATAAAATCCAGGGCTCACTATTCACTTTCTCCCAGCCACCTGAGTTAGGAATTCTCCTTTCGTCCCACGCCTCACTAGGAATCTTGATTCTAGGGCTCATCATCTTGTATTGTATTTATTTATTGGCTCATATAGGCTTCATACTAATTAGACTATAATGTTTTAAGGGTAGACTCTTCATTTTATATATCTTTATAGTCCTAGAGTCCAGTATGAAGTCTGGTACAAAGGAGCAGGCAATAAAAATTTGTTAGATTAGTAAATGACTTGTAAACATAGGGTGGTAGACTTGGATGAAAGCATAGAGATTAGCAGTCAATTCAACTCGTTTTTTTTTTAAAGATGAAGAAACTGGGTACAGAGATGTTAAATAATTTACCCAATGTCATCCAGCTGGTTAGTGGAAGAACTTGGCATTGAATGCAGTTTTCTTGAAATGTGGTTCCCACTATATTACACACTTCCTCCATTGAATTGGACAACAAAGGATATTTCAACAAAATAATCAGTGAGATTTTGCTCACTCTGAAGGTTTCTTTGAAGCACCAAGTCTTCCCAGTAACAACCCTTAAAGTTCACAAATTTGCAGGAAGAGGAAGGGGCAGCTTACAGAAAACCACAGACAGGAATTGAGTGTGGGACTTATTTGAAGCTTAGCAGCCTCGTATATGCACCTGCAGTGGGGCATCAAAGAAACACTTATAAAACCACAATAAGACTCTCTCTTTTTTCCCTTTTTTGAGAGTGTTAGCTTCTGCCTGGGGTTATGAGGAATGAAATAGCTTCCAGGAGAGACTGCTTGGGCTAATGAAATTTTAGAACCCAAAACCAAAATTTGCCACAGAGGGAGGGGCTGAGACAGTTTTGTCAGTGCACAGCTGTGGCAGGAGGCTTCGAAGGAGAGAGACAAAATTAAGTAACAACCCTCTCCCTTTACCACCAGGCCCCACTGATTTCAGATATGCTGAATGAGAGTGCAATTTAAGAAACATCTGGCACAATGGGGAGAGATAAGGGAACCAGAACACCAGAGAAGTGAACCTAGGAACGCACCTGGTGGGTTCACATGCAATTAGGTCTTGATGTGTATGTCCATATACACATAGCCTCAAAGGCAGACCCGGACACACACTCTGAAGGTCTCTTAATCCCAAAGCCAGAATCCTAGAAGTGAAAGTGAGAAATCTATCCTTTGTCCTCCACACACACATATATATATATGTGTGCATGCATGCACAAGCACACACACACGTACACTGGCCAAGAATTCAAGGGAAAGAGAAAAAAGATAAGTAAATAAGCAGATTCTATTATGCTAAAGATATGAAAGACCTTATAACTGAGTGAATTATGCTCCAAATAAAAGTGAATAGTGTGTTTTTAAGAGTAAAGAGGACAAGAGAAGGGTAACATTTACATAGCACGAATGCACTGTGAATTTTGTTTTTTAAGAAGTTCAGGTAGAAAAACATATCCAAAATGTGAAGCTTGTTGGTTAATCCTGGAGTGAAGGGTGAGATGTATGGGATTTATCTCTTGAAGGGAAATAGACTTATGCCAGTGGTTTAGTCTCCACCAAGAGAGAGTTCTAATGTGGGTAGTCTCAGCTTTAAGCAATTTTCATATGTAAATACTTAGTTTTACAAAAAAATTTAACGTGGATTATCACCCTATCTTATCTACCATGATGGCTTGATATGTGGATTAAATCACATAGCATATGTAAACCCATCTTAGCATCTCTAAATACTGTATAGATGTAAGACCTAAAACTAAACTCAGAATACCTAATTTATAAATTCAGACTATAAGTTATCGCTGTTATCTCATCTCTTTATCCATATTCCACTCTTTCTCTTCTTACATCCAAATAATTCATCATAGAGTTAGAACTATAATTCAGAACAAAGGAATGTGATTTTCCTCAGCTTTGTGCTGGTCAAAACCATATATGAAGCATTGAGTCGGGTTCACAGAGTGTCATTTTAAAGTGCATTGCTACCGCTGACAATCGGAATGGTGGAAAATGTAACTGTTCAATCTGAATAAGAAAAGACAATCTTTCAGTATTTAAATGACTTGTATGAAAGAGAATTTCAGAGATAGAAGCCAGCGTTTAAGAAGGAGAATCACTGTGTGGTGTCTGACTGGAATAGTGTCTCTAACGGATGTTTCTCTCCCCAGTCCTGACTTCCAATTAGGTTTTAGCAATTTTTGAATTCTACGCTTGTTTGCAGTTAAGATGTGTGTCTATACAGAAAACTTTAATCCAGAAGCTTGTTATCAGACTGATTTAAATTCATGGTGAGTCAAAACGCTGGTCCTTGGAGAAGACCATTTTAGAGGAATGAAGTGCGACAAACAGCAGTTGGAGACATGTGCCATGTCAATGTACAACAATAAAGTAGAGCTTGGGTGGGTCAAGGAAGTCTATATCTGGAGCAGCGATGAATCTTAGTGATGAAGATGGCTCCCTCTGACGGCATCTGGGCTAGCTATTTCAGGCAGATTCAAAGAAGTAGGAGTAGCAGTAGCGAGGACAAATTAATAAAAAGAGTCTCATGACCTCAGATTCAGAACTTATACTCTTTATCTCTACAGCTTGTTTAAATCTAGCCTAATTCTCTGAGAATGGAGAATCCTTTTCGAGCTTCAAATTCTGCTGAGGTGTGCAACCAAACCTGCAGAAATAGATCCTGAATGTTTTTAGACTGCTAGATTCTTTCTTTTCTCAAAAGACCAATGGTTTGTCTGTGTTTTACTATGTCTAGGTCCTAATATGTCTATGGAGAACATTAACATATCAAAACAGACAGATCATGTTTCCTTTAAAACTAGAGGGCTCTGATCTAGAGTTTAGCACCACCTGCAGAGTTTTGAATGTAGGATTGCCAAATGCCAAAATCTGAGGCCCTCATGTCAAGAATTATTTTAGAAATTCTTGGCCCTGGCATGACTGCATGTGTGTGGGTAATGACTGTACTAATTCTTGGGTTCCTTTTTGATGCTCACTGTGTATACTTTTTTTTTTTTAAAGATTTTATTTTTTCCTTTTTCTTCCCAAAGCCCCCCAGTACATAGTTGTATATTCTTCGTTGTGGGTCCTTCTAGTTTTGGCATGTGGGACGCTGCCTCAGCGTGGTTTGATGAGCAGTGCCATGTCCGCACCCAGGATTCGAACCAACGAAACACTGGGCCGCGTGCAGCGGAGCGCGCGAACTTAACCACTCGGCCACGGGGCCAGCCCCTCACTGTGTATACTTTTATCTACAGCTATCTAAAAACTGCATTCATTGTTTTGTTCTATTTTGTTCTGTGCTTCAGTTGTTGGCTCTGCTGACTTCTATCTCTGAGTCTTGGTCTTCCTTAGATTTATAACATGAACTGTCCATTCGCACCCACTGTTTTCTCTCTGGTACAGATCGGCCAGGAGGGAACTTGTATTCATGAGAAGGGAAGAGACAGTGAGAAAGCTATGACTAAAGATCTCAAATCCGCACACTGAAACTTGTTCAGTCACCTGATGACCACAGGCAGGTTTAAGAGAGGTGATGTTGAAAGAAAATAGAGAGCAAATCTACGGTATATTACTGTTCAGTTTTAGTCCCAGACTTCATAAGCTGGGTTGGGCTGTGTCTAAGGGCCCAGTAGCGAGGACTCAATACAACCATCCTGGTCCCCCTTCCTGCATTTTGGTGATTTAATGCTCCAACAAAGAGAAGAAGCAACAAACAAAATCCAGCGGAAAGCTCATTAAGGCATCTAAGTGTTTCTTCTCAAAGTACCAGCAGTTGGTTTAGCCGTCACTGCCTGCCCTTTTTACCTTCGTCCTATTTCTAGTCTGGTTCGATACTGCAAGTGCCAGGAGTACTCACTACTTGGGGGCATCTCAGGCCAGTTTTATGTCAACCCCCAATATATTTATGAGAAACAGATTTCCAAAAAAATGACCACATGGCAGATTCGGCAGAGGGCACAACACCTAATAATGCGAAAGTTTTTGCCCTTTATGATGTCATAAGCTCAAGGGCCTGGTGGCACCTAGATATAAAAGTATTGTTGGCCTGGAACTATGCTAGCATTTCTCCTACCCAGAGCCTGGAATGGGGTCTTGAACTCCCGCTAGTGAGTGGAGTGTACTGGTGCTATTAACTAAGACCAGATTCGTATAACCACAGTACTTTAAATGCGTTATCTACCGAAGACTTTGTGCCACATTAATTATGTTCTGCTTTATTTTGCTAGCCATATATTGTGAACGTATTTGAGTTTGACCAGAGAGCAAGAGAAATTTCAGGTGAGGAGAGAGTGTCAAAAAAGAGTCAAGATATAAATTAATGTTTTTGCAATCTGTAAAAACAATTTCTTTTGGAAAAAGAAACAAATAACTAAACCTCAGAATGTGCAAGTTGGTGATTCATATATTCCATAGACTGAAAACGTTAAATTCTGAAAGCCTTTAGGCTGTGATTTTCTTGTCTCTTCCCTGTAACTTAAAATAGATGGAGGAAAAAGACAGCAGAGAGAAGGAGGGGGGATTAAATGAATCAAGAGTGGGACTGTCAAAGCTGCTATAAAGTCTGCAGGAAGGCAATAGCAGTAGGGAAAAGTAAAAAGGCTACAGTCATAAAGATGATGGCATTTGTGAAGCCGCGGAAAGAAATGTCAGGAGGGGTGCTTTCGAAATCTGAATAATAGAGGACTTAGACATTTCACATTCTAGATTATTTTATTGGTTCAACCAATCCACCTTGTACTAAATTTTGCATGTGAAAATAATTGGGTGCTTCAATAGAAAGGCCTTAAAGGCTTAAGTAATCCATTTATTCTATTACTCTATATCCATCAAGAAGTATTATTATTTTTTAGATTGGGCTAGGTGTGTTTCCTAAAATTAGTTTCAGAGTTTATCAAAATTTGATAATTCTCTAAGACAGTGGTTTCCTAGGCTAGCTGTGCTTTTGGATTGCTTAGGAAATTTTTTTTTTAAAAAAATATGAATTCCCAGGGGCTATCCAAAATCTAGAATCCAGAATTCAGAACATTGGAGGTGGGATATCTGGAAATCTGTGACACGAAGACCTGCCACATTTGGGAACCATAATTCTGAAGCAATGTAAGGACGTTAATCTATTAGTCAATAATTTTGCAATAGCCTAAAAAGACAAAAGTTGTAGATAATTACCACTTCATTATTTAAGAATAAAAAACTGAGCACACAAAAGAATAATTATTTTGTTTTTTATTGTTTGCCTGATAGTAAGGAATGAACCACCAGGAGACCAGCTTTGGTTAACATAGGTTTCCAACTAATATCCTTTTAAAAAGACAATTAGAAATTAGAAATGCATTAAAAGAGATTTTTAAAAAAAGGGACCTGTAAGCTAAAATGAAAAGAGAAGAATGGCATTTGGATTAGAAATCTCAAGAAATGTGTTCAATGTTATCTTTAAACTGGAAACTAGCTCATCTTCCTCTTTTGTAAAATAAGGGAAATGGATTAAAAACAAAAGCTCTGTTTCTTCAAATTCTAACATTCTATAATTCCATGATTCTAGAGACTATTGTATTTTAGAGACAACACACAGTGAAATAATAATTTGATGTCTGAGTATAATTTAAATATCTTTTTAATTGTTTTAACTTTGTTGGTAATTAACATCACCATCTTCAGTTATAAAAGGTGGCATTTCTTTACATTTCATCAAGCTTTGAACTAAAAACCAGTCAGAGAGGACAATGTGGTTTTTTTACTTAGAAGTCCTTTATAGATTCTGCCCTCAATTTTCTGAATTTCCATGTTTTTCCACATTTCATTCACATGTGTATTATTTACTGCTAGACTATAGTAATAAATACAATGAAGCATGTGTTTTTTGGGGGGGGTTTTGTTTTATTTTTTGGTAAGGAAGATTGCTCCTGACTTAACATCTGTGGCTAATCTTCCTCTTTTTGCCTGAAAAAGATTGTTGATGAGCTAACATCTGTGCCAATCCTCCTCCACTTTGTATGTGGGATACCACCACAGTGTGGCTTGATGAGTAGTGCTAGGTCAATGCCTGGGATCTGAATCTGTGAGCCCCTGGCTGCTGAAGCAGAGCACGCAAACTTAACCACTAAGCCACCAGGATGGCCCCTGAAGCATGTGTTTTAATGTGTTCATTTATTCATTCATGCTTTGATTCAACAATGTTGAATGAGGACCCAAGATGTGCCATGACTGTGCTGGGTACTAAGGATATGATGGGGAGTAAAATTAAGTGTGATCTCCACTTCCTCAGAGCTTCATGTGCTAGTGAGTAGAGACATTTGTCTCATGATTTCACTATCCATATTCAATTCCAATCGTGATAGGCATTCTGAAGGAGAAGAGGAATTTAAGTTGAGAACTAAGAGTCAAGTGTGTCTTCAGATGGGTAGAATGGAACTAGGCAAAGACAAAGAAGAAAATTTAAGATGGAGAAATCTGTATATATAAAAGTCCAGTAATTGAAGGTAATATGGAAAGTATAAAGGACAGAAAAAAAGGAAAAGGAGACTGAGGACTGGGGAAAAAGAAGGAGAGATTTTAGGACCAGGTCTGAGTGGTAGTTATAGGAGTGAGCATGTAGACCCTGAATGCTGTCTGTGGGAGTCAGTGCTGTTCACCCAATATTTCAGGGATTCCTTCTGGGCACATAGTAGGATGGTACCTGCCCTTTGGAGTTAAGTGAGGCCCTTGACTTCTTTCAATTTTAGACATTCTAACAGGTGTGTAGTGGTATGACACTGTGATTTTAATTTGTGTTTCCCTAATGAGTAATGGTAGTGAATATTTTTCATGCTTATATCTTCCTTGGTAAAATGTCCGTTCACATCTTTTGCAGAAAACTATTGGAATATGCAGAAGACTATTTGGAGATGCTACTTCTCATCTATTAAATTAGCAAAACCAGTATTCCTGGAGCCTCCTCCTCTTCCCCAACTCCCACAATTAAATGAACTGCTTTGACAAAGCCGTTATGAAACAGACACTCTCACACATTGCTGGAGGGAATGGAATATGATACAAATATTATTGTAGGGAATGTCACAATATAAAATAAAATTACATGTGTACTTTTCTTTATACTCAGCCACCCCAGTTTTAGGAATCTACACTCAAGATGCACTTCAACAAGCATGAGAGAACATATGCACACATTTATTCTCTGTTCAGCAGCAGGGGGTGTTCAAATGACTCAGTACTGCTGCACAATAGAGGGCCATGAGATCTTAAAACATAATGAGAATTATCTCCGTGCTGATTTGGAATGGTCTTCAGAGTACGTCATTGAAGGAACAAATCAATGCTCAGAAGAGTAGTCATACAATAACACCATTCACGTAAGCCAGTAGTTCTCAACTGGGGTGATTTTGCCCTCCAGGGGATATTGGGCAACGTCTAGAGACAATTTTGGTTGTCATAGTTGGGAAGGTGCTCTTGTTATCTAGTGGGTACAAGTCAGGCATGTTCAGAACAAATTAACACAACAAAGAATTAACGATACATCTAACAAACAGATCTTGGTTTCTTTGTTAAAGGAATCGGGTGTGGGGGGAAATGTCTGCTGCTAGATCTGAGACAGGAAAAATATAAGTTGAGTCTGGAATATATTCTTATGCTAGAAAGCAGAGGTGCATCCAGAATCTAGTAAGAGCATGTCAGGAGGAATAAGAAACCAGCTCGCAAAGATGTCCATTGGCCAATATGCGCAAATTTGAACATAAAGAGTTGCATGAAAAGAATGTCTATAATTGACTGTATAACACTAAATGTGTATTTCATTTATTTAATGACAAGTCAGAGATAAAGATGAGAGAGAGATTGTGAAGGAAAAAAGCAACATATTTTGTCACCATTAGCAGTGATTATTATACTAAATTCTTGCTCAGAGGGGGAAATAACGAAGAAAGCAATAAAAAGAAAAGAATTAAGCATTTATCTAGCCTATTTAAGAGAAATAGAATTCATCCTTCATTGATGTATTAGTCAGCTCAGGTTCCTATAACAAAATACTTTAGCCTATGGGGCTTCAACAAACAGAAATAATTTATTTTCTCACAGTTCTGGAGGCTGGAAGGTCAAGATTAGGGTGCCAGCATGGGTGATTTCTGGTGAGAGCTCTTCCACTGGGTTACAGACGGCTTCCTCCTTGCTGTGTGTTCACGTGATCTGCTGGCAAGGCAAGTGGTAAGGACACTAACCCCATCATAAGGGCCCCCTCCTCATGACTGCATCTAATCTTAATTGCCTCCCAGAGACCCATCTCCGAACATCATCACATTGGTGAGTTAGGACTTCAACATATGAATTTTGGGGGAGCACATTCAATCCATAACAGTTGAAAAGGGAAGATTTTCTTTGCAGAAGGATACCAGGTAATATAAGTTGAAGAAATAATAGAATTAGAACATCACCTTTCAGCAAACTCCCAAGTAATAATGGATTCAGGCAAGAATCATCAATGGAAGCTAAAATGATTAGGTGAAAGTTTGTGCAAAGCAGAAATTTGCAAAGTGCCAAAGCTTCACCCCAACAATTATTCATTAGATAAAGAGATATGGTGATTTTCTCTTAACCAAAAGATCAAACAGTATTGCTAGTAATTAGGAATCTGATACATGCATCTTGATGTGCTACAATATGTTGTTCACAGCATTACCTCTAAAGTATTTTTGTCAAAAATATTTAGTCTGAATTTATTCAAACCTTCAGACTCAACTGCAATTTTAAAGAAATGCAGATGATATAATAACAAGTTAACAATATAATAAGGAAATAATCAGATAACTTTGGATTGTAAAACTTCATAAGAAGACTGACCTACTGTCTTGGTGAGGAAAAAAGATTGTATACTGGTTTAAAAAGAAGTAGTAATCACATTTAGGGAATTACTAGGAAAATTTGCATGTGGACGAGATGTTAGATCATTGGGAAATGTTGACTTCTTTAAATGTGGTATTGCTATTGCAGTTACCTAAAAGAATGTTCATAACTTTAGGGAATGCACACTGAAGTATTTAAGAGAAGTGTCATAATATATTGACTTCTTTCATGGTTTAATCTGTATACATACCTGCACACATAAGTAAAGCCAATATGGTAAAATGTTAATTTTTATCTAGTGTTTAAGTTAATCAATCATTTTATCATTACTTTAAATTTTCTATTTGTTTGAAAATTTTGAAATAAAAATAGAAAAACTACCAGAAAGATGATAAAGTGGTGTGGGAGGGGGGACATCCAGTCAGAATGGAGCAGTATACACATACATAATCTTCCTGCCACTCAAGTCCGAACACATAGGCATTGTGTGTGTATATAAAATAGATAATGATAAAATCTCTGCACAGGTAGAAGGAGAAAATCTGAATGGTAAAAACAGTGGTACCAAGAAGAAGGTAGAGGCAAATACAGACAGTGTAGCTCAGAACTTCGAAGACCATGTGTAGATCATGGCAATCTGTATGTCAGCGTTATGGACTCGGTTTGGTCCCAGTTAGTGAACTCCCGCTGAAATAATTCTTACAGTTGTCGTGGGTATGACTGTAAAAGTGTCCCTTACCTGTGGCTTAGGAAGAAGGAGATGCATCTACAACAAATAAGCAATAACAAACGGGAAGGACAAAAATTGTACAGACCAACAAAACAAAAATAACAAAAACATGAAGAACACTACCAATTCAACAGGAGAGTGAAAAATGCAAATATAAAACCTATCCTGGGGCTTTAAAGAAGACCAAGGTAGCAGTTCTAAATAAGAGTTCTAGAACACATCATGAAAGAGTCAACATACAGAACATATTGGAGGAAATATTAAATCTGTTGCAATCCAGACAGGAAGGATTATTATCTATGCTAAGTGCAGTTTGCTAAGAAAATAGGAATGTAAGAAAACCAAATGACTATAAGCATCACAAATTAATAACATAAATATTCAAATAAAAATTAGAAGCCTATCTAATAAAATGGTACAGCTGGAGAGAAAACTGGTGAATTAAATAGAAATGAATTAAAATTGTTTAAAAATGTGAGAGGCAAGGAGGAAGATAAACTGACAAGTTACAATACACATTTTATAAGAGAAAGAGAGAGTGAGGGAGAGGGGGAGGTGAGGGGTGTAGTCGTGGGAGAGAGAAAAGAGTAGATAATTGGATTTGGAGAACTATATGGATGTTTAACAAAAAAAAGCAAAATAAAGGGTGAATATTAAGATATTTATAATCTTTTTTTGGGAAAAAAAAAGAAACAAGATATTGAATTTTACTAAAGGCTTTTCCTGAGTCTAATTATCTGATCAGATGGCTTTTCTCTTATATATTAAAGTGATGGATTGAACTGATGTGTTTTCTAAGTTAAAATTTTCTTGTACCTTTGGAAAAAGCCTTACCTTGTCATTATGTATCTTTATATATTATCATTTCAAGTTGCTTATATTTTATTTAGCATTTTTGCTTCTTTATACCTAAATGAAATATCTTGCATTTTCCACTTTTTATACTTTATTTAGCTTGCGTATCAATTGGTACAAGCATCATACAATAATGTGGCAGCTTTTTCATTTTTTCTTTTCTTTGGAAAAATCTGTAGGAATTAGGGATATTCTTCCACTGGAAGCTTGGTAACGGCACCCTATAAAACTTTCTGAGCCTGCTTGATGCCTCTGTAGAGAAAAGAAATGTAAACTTATGGTTCAATTATCCTAATGGTCATAGATTTCCACACTCTTACATGGAATGACAATATTATACCGGTATAAATATTTGTCCAGTTATTCTATAAAATCAATTCAATACCAATAAAAATCCCAGTTGATATTTTGAGGAATTCAGTTCCTTTATTCTAGTTTTCATATGCAGAACTAAGACTCAGAAAAAGGCAAGTAAACTTTCAACAAAATGTATAAAATGCTCTCCCAGATAAAATAACACATTGTAATGCTATAGCATTGAAAATTGTGACACTACAGTGATGGAGGAAAGGTGAACACTCAAATAGAACAAAACTTAAGGCTCAGAAGCAGACCCAGGTATACACAGGAAGTAATTCTAGTAAAATTTATGATGTATAATAAGTATATAGAGCAGTTTATATATCTTAAGTGTACATATCAATAAATTATCACAAAGCAAACACACCAACGTAACCATCACTTGGGTCAGAAAGTAAGTTTATATTTGAGGTCAGTGTCCTTCTGCCTGAAGGACACCTTTTAGTATTTCCATTATTGTGTGTCTCCTGGTGATGTCTTCTCTTAGATTTCATTTGTTTGAAAATAATATTATCTTCTTTCATATTTAAGAATATTGTTATTGAATATAGAATTATAGTTTAGCAGTCATTTCCTTCCAAAACTTTAAGAATGTAACTCAATTGTCATTTTGCCCCCATTGTTTATGGTTCAACGTTGGCTGTAAGTTTTACTATTACTCCTTTTAGGGTACTCTGGTTGCTTTCAAAAGTCTCTTTTTGTTCTCATGTTTGAACAACTTTTCTATGAGTCAAATGTGGTTTCCTTTATGTTTATTTGTCTTGAGGTTTGTAGTGCCCCTTGAATTTGTGACGCAGTGTCTTTAATGAGTTTTGAAAATTTCTCTGATGATAGCTCTTTGCATGTTGCTTATACCTCATTCTATTTCTCCTTTCCTCATGATATTGTACCATTTACTACATCCTTTCACGAAATGGATTTTTTCTCTATGTTCTCTTCTGCATTTTCTGTCCTTTTGTCTTTTTGAACTTTATTATTTGTATTTTGTTTTGATCCACACTCCAGATTATAAATTCTCTTGTGAGCTCAGACTGTGTGTTTTCAAACCCGTGCACTGAGTTCTTGATTTCAGTTATTGTATTTTCAGTTCTGGGATAGTAATTTTTTAATAAAGTTTCATTTATCTGCTGAAAGCTTTAGTTTTGTTTTTTATTCTCTTGAATGTATTAGGCATATTTTTCTTTCCTCTCATTCTTTTTCTTTGTAGCTTCACTGAAGTATAACAGATATACAAAAAACTGTATATTTTGTGTATATAATTTGTGGAGTTTGGACATCTGCATACACCTTTTATACCATCACCACAATCAAAGTAATACGTGTATTCCTTTTTCTTCTTATGTTTTCTGTCCTTTTTTGTGTGTTTTGTTTTTATTTTTGGAGTGCTGGCTTGCCAGCATAACACTGATCAAACAGTAAAAACTTATTTATAGTTGTTGACATATTGACTGCCATGTTATTATTATTATTTTGTTGAGGTTATATTGGTGGGTAACATTGTATAAATTTCAGGTGTACATTATATTTCAGATTCTGTATAGACTGCATCATGTTCACCACTGATATTCTAGTTTTTATCCATCACCATACATATGTGCCCTTTTTCCCTTTTGCCCTCCCCCCACCCCCTTCTCATGTGGTAACCACTAATCTGTTCTCCTACCTATATGTTTATCTCTCACATATGGGTGAAATCATACAGTGTTTGTCTTTCTCTGTCTGACTTATTTCTCTTAGCATAATACCCTCAAGGTCCATCTATGTTGTCACAAATGGTACGATTTTGTCTTTTTTATGGCTGAATAGTATTCCACTGTACATATATACTACATCTTCTTTACCCATTCATCAGTTGAAGGACCCTTGGGTTGTTTCTACATCTTGGCTATTGTGAATAATGCTGCATGAACATAGGAATGCATAAATCTCTTTGAAATGTTGATATCATGTTCTTTGGATAAATAAACAGTAGTAGGACAGCTGGATCATATGGTATTTCTATTTTTAATTTTTTGAGAAATCTCCATACTGTTGTCCATAGTGATTGCACCAGTTTACATTCCCACCAGCAGTGTATGAGAGTTCCCTTTTCTCCACATCCTCTCCAACACTTGTTATTTGTTGTTGTGTTAATTATAGCCATCCTAATGGGCATGAGGTGATATTTCGTTGTAGTTTTGATTTGCATTTCCCTAATAATTAGTGATGTTGGACATCTTTTCATGTGCCTGTTGGCCATCTGTATATCTTCTTTGGAAAAATGTCTGTTCATGTCCTTTGCCCATTCTTTGATTAGGTTGTTCATTTTTTTATTGTTAAGTTGTATGTGTTCTTTATACATTCTGGAAATTAACCCCTTGTCAGATATTCTTCTTATGTTTTTTTAGGAAGTTAATGGAGATTGTGCTTTAGCAAAATGAAAGATTAAATTCAAGTGATAAAGATATTGGGTCTAGGATGTGAGGGATTCAACACAGTGGAGAAGTAAAAGGAAGTTCCATGAAGACGGTCATACCACATACTCCTGGGGTAACAGGTCTAAATAGAACAGGTGAGTGGGCTGACAGAGGAGTCTGCAGGGCAAAAACATTTAACTGGTAGATTTCTTATTGCCTTTGAGAACATGGACTTTATCACAGATCAATTAGTGATGACTTTTTCAAGATCTCTAAATATGTAGGAAAAATGATGGTAGTTACATAGAAAACAAAGCAAATGAAACAGTTGAGGCAGTGGCTTCATGGTAAGTGGCTTTCCAACTTGGTAGTTGTCTGACAATTTGATAACTGTACCCTCAGTTTCCTAATCTCGCAGCTTTCTGATATGACAGAGATAGGAACAAACTTGGGGTCTTGTTCTGCAGTGAGGTTTTGAGTTTTTCCTGGATTCTCAGGCTATGGTCTATTTCTTCAGTTTTCCTCAAAATTTTGTAAGCTTACTAGCTCCCTGTAGTAAACTTCTTTCGGCCTAAACCAGCTAGCTACGGGTGTCTACTATTGAACCCCCAATGATACAGAAAGGCAGTTGTAGGATAAGAATGTGTGGAAACCTATGAAATGAGTCAGATTGGCAGCTCACTATGAATGGGCTGAAAAGATGAGTCCACACTGAGCCTTCCTCCTTAAGCATGAGAAAATGGCCTCAGAAGGAGGAATAGCTATAGCTCAGAGGATGGATATATGGACTTGACTTTGTCTAGCCTTTTTCCTCATATTAGATGCTGAAATACTGTATTTGTTATGCAGTGTCTCTATAGCAGTGCTAAAATAATACCATATATATTGACATTGCCAAATTAAGCACTCATCACAATATTTCAAGTCACAGGAAATCAATAGTCAGAAAATTTAGAAAACTTTGAAGCAGAATATGTCATTGCAGCAGAATTTCTTCACAACAATGAACATGAAGCTGCAAGAAAGTAAGTTTTCAAGTGGCTCATCCGTTAGATAAACAAGAAACAGCATTTACTGATACTGAGTTCCTTATGTCATATTTGATTGCAACAGTCAATGAACTGTATCCAGAGAAAATAAAGATTTTTAAGACATTAGTCTTTGGTGAGAAGAGTTGCTCAAAGAGTTGAAGATATTTGGAATAACATCCATAGTCAATTAAAAAAAAAAACAAGATTAAAAATTTGAGTGGTTTTCCTTGATTCTTGGAGAGTTGACAGATATGACTGCTACTGCTCAGTTGTTTAGCTGAAAAGTCAAAGCTAAGTTTGAAGTGACTGGAGAATTAGTCTCTGTGAAAAACATGTATGGCACATTTACAGGCAAGAACAATTTTTAAAAATTTGAGAAAACACTAATTAAGTAAAACCTGAAGTGGAATCTGCTAAGATGTGTTACAACTGGTGGTGGCAAAAATGTATAGAGCTGGAAAAGGCATAGTTCTTTTGAAAATACAAGGGTATTCAGAGCAGATGGGTATTCACTGTATTTCTCATCAAAAGATATTTTGTCAGAACTATTTAAATCTATCATGTGTTATTGAACTAGTAGTCTCAATAAAGAATTTCATTAACTTTGTGCGAACTTAAATATCACTAGTTTTGTGAATTTTTGCCAGAAAAACAAGCTGCATAGCCTCATGTGGCCTGTAATACAGCAGTTCTATGGCTTAACAGTGGTTTTATTGCAATTATTTTAACTCAGACCTGAGAATGAAGTTTTTCTGAATGACAAGAACCATCTTGAACCGCTATTACCAAACACTTCATGGTTTTGGAAATCAGCTTTTGCTGAAGACTTCATAATGTATTTTAAAATTTAATTTTAAAATTACAAGGCAAAACAGCATTTATATGTGAAATGTGTATTGTGGTACAGTCATTTTGACAACTGCTGTTGCTTGAATCACAAGTAATGCCAAACTACTTTATACATTTCTTATACAGTTAAAAGTGAAATAAGAAGTGATATATCTAATTCCACCCAAGTTTGCATTAGATATATTTTCTGAGTTCAAACTACTACATTTCTAGCAGATTTTTCAGACCTAATGCAAGTGCAAATAAAATTTCCATATTTCAAAATCTATTTCATGTTGTAGTTGAGGAGCTTCTGCATAACCTTCAATTGGAAGTGATTAGTTTGCATTGTAATGACATGCTACAAGACAAATATCAAGAGAAGAATCCAGTAGAATTCTATAACTTCCTTCTAAATGATGAGCATCCTCAATTAAAGTCGTATGCTCATGGACTGATAGTACTTGGCAGTATCTGCGTGAAAAGACATTTCCAAAGTTGAAATATGTAAAACCCCATTGTAGATCACAGTAACAGATGTACATTGGTAGTTGATTTGATTACAGGGAATACTAACTTTGAGTCCCATTTAAGTGCAATGTTATCTCTCTCAGAAAAGAATTCTATTCTTCTTAGTAGACCTATATTACAAAAAGTACAAAATTATTACTATATTTTGAATTTTGTCAAAAATTGTGGAAATATGTTTTCTCTTATTGTGTACTGCCTCCATAATGTCCTCATTTTTCCCTTTTGGTCCACAAAGCGCAAACTGTTTAACATCATATCCTTTACAGAAATTTTTACTGACCCTTGCTCTAGTTGATTTTTTCAATACCAAATTTTAGACTGCATATTCCTATGCATATTCATGTGGACTGAAGTGCGTCTTCAGGGAAGTAGTCTCCCCAAATACAAACTGAAGATGTTTCTGGAAGCGGAAAATCTTTTGTGTAGGCAAATTGAAATGGACACTACTCCTCTCCTCATTTCTAGCTGTCCTCAGTGTAGTTATTTCACTTCCAAACAAGCCCTGTCTGGAAACTTACCAGTTTCAGGATAGTCGCCCAACACTGAGTAGTGGCAGAATAAGAGAAGTAGATAGGAAAGAGCCCCTTGAAACTTGAAACTAGAGGAAGTTATGATGAAGTGCCCCACTTCTCTATGTAAATGCCAAGGTCTTTGAAGCAGACCTGAAGCTTCCCCACCGTGTTCCCTCAGGTGTTCCATCTATAGTACACAACTGTCCTGACTTCTAACTACCTGAGGATTCTGTCTAGCAGCCAGAGGCTGCTCTCCACAGGTCCCTGGAGGGCTTGAAATGCCAGAGAATGAATGTTCCCTGTGAGCCACCCTCAGCCAATGGTCCCTCCAGTTGGGTGACTCTGGGACATGTAGACCATAAATCTGTTATTTTTTTAAATCTTTTTTTAAATATCTTTTAAATATTTCTAGTAAACCGATCTTCAGTTTATACAGGTATGTTTAAATAATGTGATGATATTGTTCTGGTCACTGAGTATGCCATGGATTATCTCAGTTGACTAACCAGGAGAGGACCACGTACAGTCTTTGTTACTTGAGAATAGCGACGAGCACTGAAACTCTCCATAGCTCTCAGGAGAATATTTACAAATGAGCTTCTTAAAACTCATGTAGTTGAGATTATCAATCAGCATTTTCAATGGCTTTTGAGTCAAGTTCGTAAAAGCTTTTCAACTCTGACATAAAGGGAAAAAGTCCCTGATGCCTTTATGATTTTCTTTCTTTAGATTTATATCTTTGATTTTACTGATATTTATTTTAAGGAAGGAATGAAGTAGAGAACTGATATAGTTTTCTACAGATGGGTTCTGCAGCTATTCAGGCGGACCACAGGTTAATGAGAAGAAATAATACATAAACAAAGAGCCCACATGATATTTTCAGAAGAGAGTAGGCCACCCAGGTCAGGAGGAGGCACAGCACTGCTCACAGGAGCATCCCTTGGCCTTCAGTCTTGAATGATGTCAAGGGGCTGTCGGTGACTTATTCCTCAATCGTTGGGGCCAGCTGGATCTGGAATGCTCAGATAGTGCCATGCCACAGCCCCTTCAACTTGCTGCTTTATGAACCTTCTAGGAAAATGCACACGCACATACACACACACAGCTAGGAATTTCCATTAATAGAAATATATAGAAGCATCTAATTCCCCTATACAAGCTCCATGTCAGTAGGGCCATATTATCACCTGGGAGATAAAATTGAGGTCAGTGCCCAGGTGTTCCTGAACAAACATCCCAGATTCCCACTTCCCGTCATTCTGGAAATCCATTTCTCCTCCTGCTTGTCTCAACAGAATATATTGACTGCAAATTTACTCCTGATTATTTATTATAATTCTGCTATATGCTCACTGAACATGGGAAGATAAATCTGAGATATCTATGTCTATATCTATGTGTGTGTGTGTGAAACTTAAGAATTATTGAGAGGACAGTAGGAACTTTGGTGAAAACTTAGAAAGTACAAGATAAAAATCAGAAAACCCTTCACAGATAAGCAACCACAGGTATAATTTAAAAAAAAAAAAAAATCAAGTGTATTGCTTTTTAGAACACCAACTGCTGTTAAAGAGAGGGGCTTACCAAGACTCCACATCCAGCTGGATAGGTTGTGGGTTGGGGAGGCTAAATTACTCTGTATAATTATGGGCAAAACTATGTTGGAGGGTGGGGACCTGAGAGATAGAGACCAACAAGGTGGGGCATTATGCGGGCAGAGAGGGGGGTTTTGAAATGCCCCAGAGACTGAACAGCCCAAAAAAGACTTTGGTAGACAAATATTACTAAATTTAAATTATTAAATTATGAATGTAAAATTTTCACATTATTTGCCATGGGGTGTGCTGGCTTCACTCCTACTTTGTCACTTTTACAGTAGTTTTATTAGGCTACATTTCTCACTCTTGTTTTTTGTGAAAGTGGTTTTATTTGCACAAACTTGAAGTGGGTAGCTGAGTTCTATGTTTGAATTTATACAATGCAAGACCAGATTACGTCGGGACACTGGAGTTAAAGACAGAGGAAATCCTGAAAATATAAAGCCTTGGAGTTATCAAAATTTCCTAGGAAAACTTCAAACTTTCAGAGTTGTGGAACTGATTGTGTCAAAACTAAAAACGTGAAAGGGTAAAGCTGGACCCAATTCATAACTGGATATGGGAGTAAACAGAAAGCTGTACTAACGTATATATATGGCAGACTATAAATTTGAAATTGGAAAATAGCAAGGCCCAGAGAAGGGTAGAGGGATCTAGTAGTCCAGGATGTGCTGTGGGGCCTAGCCTGGGGGATGGTGTGGGGTAGCGGGGTGTGGGTTCACTTTCCAATTTGTAACCCCTATCTGATGGAACATATGCTCATTTAAGGTCAGAGATCCTGCACCTGTTCTCAGCAGAGGGCTATTGATTGGAAAATCACAAACAGAAAGCCCTTCCTTTTGAGTTTTTCAAAAAAGAAGTGATAGAAAATGCTTTGACCCTCTTTAAAAAAATAACAGGTAAGGAGCATAGAGTCTCGTGAATTGAAGGTAGAAAGTCATATTATTCATGAATAATTATGGCCTGCAGTTTGTCTAAAAAGAGGAGTGTCAGAAGGAAGTCCCAGAATCTTGTTCTTTTAGGATCATAGTAGATTTGAGGGAAGGAAAGGATATCCTTACTTGACCTCACACTCTCTCATCATACTAGGCCCACTCACGGACCCCACTGCATATTTGCCTACCATCCTCTGCTATCTACCTCTCTACTAACCCATTTGGATATACTATCCAAATGCTGATGCAATCTGAATTGTTTCCCTTTCTATTGAACACTGTCCCAGAGAGCTCTTCTGTAGAGTGTTCTTGTGGGTTGGCCATTTCTCTTCCAAAATTCTAAGGCCTGGGAAACTCATGCCTGGGTACTTCAAGTTTCTACTCTAGGCAGTTATCTAGCAAGAGATTGTCCTTTTCACCTTCTCACACTGTATTCTCCATAAAGAGTGTCTTTCCTTTCATTGTTCATGGGCCTTTCTCTGAGGATACTCTACAACTGGGTATACGAAAGCTAGTAGCTTCTTTATGCTTTAACTTCCTGTTCAAGAGCACCTGCAGATATGAGTCATAAAGAAAGTGGACATCCAGATGTTGTTGGAGAAACAAAAGGAGGAGGGATTGTTTCCAAAACGGCTGAGGCAGGTCTATGAATTGAATTCTGGAAAGGCTTAGAATTACTTGCTGGAGAGCAGGATACTCCAGCCCTCCCTACCTTCAAGAGCACTGAAGACAAGCCAGAGCCATTGTACAAGGAAACCATTGAGGAGGGAGTCACTGCTCATACAAATCAAAAGATATCCTGAGAGTCAGTGATCTTGAAAGCTCCCTAACTCAAAATGGAAAACTGAGAATTCTAGGGGATCCAGGCACTGAGGCATACCCTGCACCACCAAAAATGTTGGAAGGACAAGATCTAGGGGAACCATGTCTGAAAGACCACCTCGGTAGAGAGTCAAAGCTCCAATTGGAGGGATAATCACAGAGATGGCGATGCTGCCTAAAGGTTCCCTGATTCAGAGAGTTTGTCTTCTGAGGATTCAGAACCCCAGGCCCAGAGCATGTGCAAAGGAGATCTGACAGCTTCCCAGGTACACTCTGTCTACCTGGGTGACAGAAGGAGTGACCTGGGATGTCAGGAGCACAAGCCCCTAAATTTCAGGTCCCATTGAAAATCCAGGAAAACTTCGACCCAGATGTAGAAAAATAGGATCCTGAGAAAGTCCAATCCAGAAGAGGATTCAGGGTTGGGGACCTCCCTCACCAGAAGGATGATGAGCCACCCTTCCCAGGATGGGGAATCAAGACAGATACTATTGACCAAGACATTCCTGTTCCTGTCCTGGAAGGGACAGTTACCTCAAAAAAGGGGAAACTCAGACAAAGGATGAGTTGTTTGTTACAATGGATTTGTCCCAGGAGAAAAGAGAAAAGTCAGCAGGTTCCTCTGAAACAAACTGGATCAGTGTTAGTCTCCTAGCAACTATGTCTGAG
Organism: Equus caballus; assembly: GCF_041296265.1. Taxonomy (NCBI): domain Eukaryota; kingdom Metazoa; phylum Chordata; class Mammalia; order Perissodactyla; family Equidae; genus Equus; species Equus caballus. The sequence goes on along the minus strand of NC_091691.1, from coordinate 72,060,898 downwards.
GCATCCTCCTTCCTTGCCTCCCAGTGAGCCTGTCTTCCATCAGGCCTCACTAGCAGATGCTGGGGGTTCCATGTCCTACAGGTCACCATCAGCGTTGTCTTCTGCTCTGTATCATGGGGTGTAGCCCCTCCATTCAGCCAAAAAAATCCTCCTTCATCCCTATAGTATGGTCTCTGTTTTTCTTACCCCAAATTTTTCTTTAAAAATACATTTGTTTTTCCAAATAAGAGAGTAGTGTCTTCTGTCTCTGGGGCATTTGGTGCTGAGATTTAGAGTATCTCAGTGGCTTGGGCTTAAATAAAAGAAGGTATAGCTTCAGCTGCTATTGAGGGCCTATGTTAGTCTCTAAAAGAAGACCCTCTTTCGTGAGGACGGTTTTTCAGGTAGCTTGATTTTTGCCAATGCTGTCGCTTTTGTTTCTATCTTCATAGAAGGTGCCACAGCAGCAGAAATCTAGTTTTAAAATTCTTTGTTGGACTTTCTATATGGAAAATGACCGATTTCTTTGAGTCTAGAAAATTACTACTTCTAGGGCTGTTGGGAAGGAGCAGTAGCAGTATTATGCCAAACTATGCTAGGAACTAATTTCCAGAAGCTGTTCCAGAGGGATTTGCTAGCCCTGTCCCACTCATGTACCTTTCTTCACATGTTTCTAGAGACCAGAGGTCCAAAACTGAGGTGTTAGCAAAGCCTTCCAAAGGCTCTTGGGTGAGAGTGGGGTGTAATCTTTCCTTGCGTCTTTCAGCTTCTGGTGGCTTTATGTGCTCCTTGGCTTGCAGCCACGTCACTCCAATCTCTGTCTCCACGTTTACATGGTCTTCTCCTTTTCTCCATCATCCAGGCTTTAAGCAGTATATGTCTATGTCTATTATGATGGATCTATCTAGGGGTCTGTGAGGAAGCAGAAGCTGAAGTCACCCTGCAGGAAGCAGCACCAGCAGAGACCCCATGACAATGATAGAAAGTTTCAGAATTGCCTACTACAGATCAGCCAGTGATCTCAAATCTTGAGTCATGGGACTCAGAAAATTTACTGCCTATTTGGAAAGAAGTCAGCTTGGGCTACAAATGTGGATAAAACTGATTTATTATTAGCTTGAATTTTTACTTCTCATTCCAAGAATATACACATAGCCAAGATGTTTGTAGTAAAGCTGGCAAAACCACATCTGCAATAAGTCATCTTCCTCCAGGGTTGCAAGGCCGTTCTACACGAATGAAGTTAGCTTCCCTCCTTCATTCTAGAATTGCAGTTTCTATTCCTTCTTTCAGGCAGTGTCTTGTCTTTTCTCTCCCTTCCTATTAACAACATTAATACAGTAGTTGCTCAGTAAATATTTGAAGACAGATAGACTGAAGAAGGCACAAAAGCTAACTCTGACACATCTTACATGCTCCCCTCTATCCTCTCATTACTTCTCAGAAGCACCCACTATAGAGCCTTTGCTGTGTTCACAATGTGAGGCACTGGGCCTGGCAGATGGTGGAGATATTCCTAGGAGAGGAGAAACAGTCACAAGTACCTCAAAAGGCAGGTAGCTGCCTGGCCTGATGTGCTCCTAGCGAGGCTGGCCTGGCTGTCCCGCTCTAATTGTGTTTCATGCAATGTAATCTCTGCTAAGCAGTCACAGATCAAAGGGCTCTTGACAACAAATGTAATCAGAAGAAGACAGCAATTTGTCATCCTCCCTCTGAGCTGACCCCCATGTAGGTGGTTCATCAATATAAGAAACCACAAAGGAGCCAGAGCCTGGGGCCAGGCCAGGGCCAGAGCCAGATGGTCAGGGGGCATAATAAGCAGCCCTATGGTCCTCTTTCTCTCAAAATTTCCCCACTGGTCTGCTGCTACGTAAAAGTCTGCCACTGAGGAACCAGTCAGTCCTTTATGTTCCTAGATAAGTAGTTACTTAAAAAACGGCAACTGCCCTCCAGAAGTTAATGACCTGTTGTCATTCACATTTTACTCTGGATTATATTGTCAGATTTTTCCGAGATGACAACTGGACAGCATAGAGGTAATGCTTGAGAATGAAAGTGTGGAGTGATGCCGTTCTCAATCAGGGCAAGAATGAATAGAGTGCCTGCCCCACAGCTTCTGGGGACACAGGAAAGCAGTGGAGGAGGGACCTGGAGAGTAACACCCAAGGCAAGAGGCAAACCAGGTGTGCCTTGACAAACCAGAAAGGCACGCTGGAAGAGTAAGGGGGGAAATAAAGTGAAAGAAAGAAGAGAGGGTGTGAGAGGACACAAGGACAAGAAGGGATGGGAATAGCAAGAAATGGGAGTCAGTTACTACGCAGATGGTGCTGTATGTATGGATCCACACTCAGGTGCATTTTATTTCGTTCAATCTTCACAGCAGCACTGTCAGGGCTTTATTATCTTCCTACTATGCAGATAAGGAACCTAGACTGACAGGAGATTAGGGACTTGCTCAAACTGTGGTGGGATAGGTAGGGTAGGGTGAAAAGTCAAATTAGAGCCACTTCCATACTGGGTACAAGAAGTCCTATTTGTAGGTTGTGCTGGGGAGGGTGGGGGGAGGGGGAGTGGAATGGAGTCTAACATCCTTCCTAAAAACCTACAGTTATCTGATTTCTAGATCTAGATGTAAACAATCCTCTGGATTAAAATTCAAATGTTGAAAGGTAGAGGTAACACTCCAGCTCAGATTATTTGATCAGACTAGCTCACTTTAGTATAAAGGACTTTGTGATACTAGAGCCGAAGAATGGAAAGGAAAGGAAATTTTGATAGAGGAAGAGACATGGAATGATCTGGAACAGGGAGTGAGGCTGAAGACAGGCCCAGAGAGACACCCTATGGGGATGACAGAGAACTGGGAAGGGAACCACTGCAAAGTGACTATTTGAGTAGTGTCATCTTCTAGATGAGTGTTTTTCAAGTTGTGAGTTGTAACTTAAAATAGGCAAAAAGAAACACCTTAAAATAAAATATAAAACAGTCAATTCCACAGAATAAGTATCATTTCACAAAACTGTAGTTTCAGGTAAGGATATTTGTGTGAATGCATTCTGGATCACGTTAGACACATTTTGTGGTCAGATTTTAGTGTGGGTAAGATTTGGTGGGGGGGGGGGGCTCATTAAAAATTCATGACTTAGCCCCACTTTTGCTGACTTAGGAACTGTGGGATGAACTCCAGGAATTTGCATTTTTAATAAGCAGCTCAGGAACCACACTTTGAGAAGTGCTGGTCCTGGGCCATCCTTGGAGGGAGGAATCTGCTTGAGGATTCCCTGCAACTCGGACCCACAGAGTGGAAATAAGCAGAAATATGCCCATCTGGCATTCAGTTTTAAGGAATTTTCTTGTTAACTGCTAACACATTGTATTTTGCTAAATACTCTCACAGACATGAGCTTGGTAAAAGTTTGTCCAAAGGTGTGACAAGGGGCAATTTGAGAGCCACCAGAAAACTCTCTCCTAACCAAAAATGTTTCTGCCTATATTACATGTTGCAGGCCCAAAACACTTACCGCACTTCAGATCACTAGAATTAAGGATCAAAGTTGGAGACAAGAGGCCTAAAGACTTACGTAAGCTCTGGACAAAGCCAAGGGACAGGAGCTAAATAAATGCAGAAATTGAATGGGAAGTAAAGAACAGAGTCAGAAAAGAATGGAGAGAAATGACCATGCTTTCTGAAGAAACCATTCATTTATCCATCCATCCTCATAATTTACCGTGAATAAATAAATAAATAAGTCCATTCATTCATTTATGGATTTTGAATGTTATTAATAGTTAGGAATGTGGACTCTGTACTCATCCAACCTGGGTTTCAATCCAGACTCTTTTACTTACACACTCTGGATTTAACTTACTTACCTTTCTTTACCTGCAAAGAAATGCAGATGGAGATAGTACCTTCTTCATGAGGTGGTGAGAAGATCAAGTGAAATCTTATATGTAAAGTGCTTGGAGAATTGTGGGGCAAATGGTAAGCACTCAGGAAGTGATGCTACTATTATACATGGAGCATTCATTCACGCCTTTGTGTGATGAGCCCTGGATGGGAGATGCATATGGGCGAGTCAACATGGCCTCCAGGGACGTGGTTTGAGCAGATATTTGGTGCCTTCTTATTTCTTAGGGTCAGCATCCTAGCTCCTCTGTCTGATATATTGCCCTTCAGAATATAGTGACACTTTCTTTCTGGCTTCATCTACTGTAGCCACACAGAGAGACTATATGTCCTAAATATACCATCCGCTTTCTGGAAAAGTAAACCTTACCTGTTGTGGCAGGTGCACTCCTATTCTGTCTTCAAGGGTCTGCTCAAAATGACTTCTTTAATGAGCTTTTCCTTACTTTCCCTTCGTTCTTCCCATGGGTACATGTTAATCACTCTCCCTAAGGCATTTCCTTTACTCTGTTATCATAAAGCTCTTCAAATTGCTATCTTTTGCATACCTGCAGGCTGATTCTCTATCTTTCCTATAAAAAGTATAAACAGTCACCATTCAGACCCATGCACACATGACGCTTGTTTGGTTATCATGACTACAGTTCTTCTTTTAGCTCTGATACCTCAGTTCACTTAGAGCAGGTAACTTATCTGTTCCTTCTTGTGAAGAGAATTTAATTCAGTGATTTTGCCATCTCAGTTGGTTCCTAATATCTTAGTAACTGTTTAAATGATCATTTCTAACTCATTTCTGCCTTTATTCATCCTTCCTTTCTCTCTCTCTCTCTTTTTCCTCTCATTCCAACTTCTATCATCACAGGGCTTTTTTTTTGCAGCCAGATGTGGCTTCTGATAGTGGGAAAAGAAAGAAAATTATGGTAGCAGTGGTTTATTCAGGCAATATTCAATTTTATTCTGGCTCCCCAGCAAGGAGGACACAGAAGCGGTGGCAGGATCTCCCTTTGTCCACACCAGCTCAATGATTCCTTTACCTCTTCTGCTTTCACTAGCCTCTGTGCCCCTTTTCTTGTGGTTATAAGAACCAGGCTGAACTTTTTCAAAAACTTTCTCAGATATGTAGGAAATCGGTATGTGGATATCCCACCCTCTCTATTCTCTCCTTCTCTACCCTCTCCATCCCCATCATCTCCGTCCTAGCAACTGCACCACAGTTCCTTCATGCTCCACTGACACAAGGTGCTTCCATCAGTGTCACAGTCCCAGAAACCTCCTGGGGAGAGGAAGTGCTGGCTCCTGTGCTTACCTAGAGCCCCTTGATTTCAAGGGAGATGCCCCTGTGTGGACAGTTAAATAGGTCCCTCATATTTTCCAAAATTTACCATCCTGATTGCAAAAGCTACTAAACCAATTGAGATGTCCTTGGAACTTTGAAGCGGATTAAAGTTTGGCATCTCTGTTCTCTAAAAAAGTTCCCTTGGGAGTTGGCCACTTGAAATTAAACATCTTTTCTTTCAACCATAAAGTCCCATCATAGCAACCCATGTATCTTCTGCTTAGTCCTTGGATGTGGACAACAGGGGCTAGAGAATGAGGAAAAAGGGGTACTGCTTACTATTTTACCTTGTTAGTGAAATCATAAGTAAATATAAGACAGGAAACATAGTGTATTCACCCTTGAATATATCTCTAGTTTGACCAAATACCTGGCAAACAATTGGAATACACTAATTGTTTATGGAATGAAGGAATGTCCTGAACCCTTAAAAGTGATTTCCTAAGAGACTATCTCCAAACCTTAAGGGAATCTCAGTCAGCCCTAGAAACTTTGCCATCAGTGGTTGAAGCCAGAGGTTCATGTGAAAGAGCAGCTCCCACAGTTGTTGGTTTTGGAATAATAATGCCAGACGAGAAGCTGAAAGTATGAGTCCACTGATTAATTAGGGAATCTAGGGAAAAGATTTCCAGTGTTTCTTGGTCTCAGTTTCCTTTGTCAAATGAATGGTGACATAGCATAATTCTAAGGGTCCCTTCAACTTTAAACATTTTATGAGTATGTTGCTCCCTTTTTAACTGGTTCTTTGGCTTTAAATGAATCAGTTAATGACCCACAACCTCAGGTACGCAACTAGATAATGAAGGAGCTGAACCATGTATTAACATATCCATTCTTCCATTCATTTAGTCAACAACAATATGTTGTGTGTCTAGTACAGCTTCTGCTTTAGAACCCTGAAAAAAGTGCTGCATAGGAATGGTGAGCTCGAAGGACTCTAATTGCAAGTTTGGCATTAATCTACCACTTCGGTGGGTTCAACCTTTGTCCTGGTGTTTCAAAAGGGGCTTTCTGATGGAAGCAATGTGTACTACTCCTCACTTGTTGTAGGGATTTCGAGGCTAGTAGAATTGTTTCAGAAGCAGAGCTTTCACTAGGTAAAAGGCTAGGTCTAGACTCTAGATTCTGTGCCACAATCCAGTCAAAATTGCTCCACTTTCTGCTGACAGACTCTTGTGCTTGCAGTCATCCCAGAAACAACATAGTTGGCAAGTTAGAGAGGGGCTCTCAGCAGTGTAGACATTAGTTCAGTGGTACAGCTCCCCTAAGTTGAAGAGTCAATTTCTTCTCCAACAGGTACTGTGGGTCTATGACAGCTATCTCTCTAGGAAATTCTCCTTTGAGGTCACAGAAAAGTATGTCCACTTCTCCCAGGCCCTAGGAGGCATTCTCCTTCAAATCACCTTCTCAGAGAATTTTGTTATCAGCTCCTTCTGAGTTAGGTCCATTGTGACCTGTCTTCAACAAATACGTATGAAGTCCTATTATCTGCTAAGTGTGGCATACCATCATGACAACGGTAGAAGTAAAGATTAAAAAAAGGCATAATTCATTTCTTCAAGAAGCCCTCAACCAGAAATAGAGAAAAATGTAAACAAACAACTATATTACAATAGGAGAGATGCTACAGTGGAAGTCTGACGGAGGGCTATAATGAGGCAGAGGGCAGGCTTGACAGAAAAGGTGACAGTTGAGTGCTAGGTTTTGTATAAGTAGGAGCCTTCCAGGAAGAAGATATGTGAGAGTGCATTCTGGATTAGGTATAAATGCAGGAGCTGAGCACCTGGGTCAGGTGACTCCAGCACGTGATGGTCAGTGTCAGGACATGAAGCCAGGTCTTCAGTTCCCAATCCACCTGTCTTATTAGGAATAATCCACATTAATTTTCCTAATCCACTACACGAATGAATTATAGTTTTACATGCATCACTTTAATAAGAACTTGTAACAATTGCTAATTGGGATAGATATTAATAGCTATATTTTGTTTGTACAAAATAAGACTTTGGAAAATATATCAGATTAAAATTTCAGGTAATAATAAAATGTTACTGCTAAAAGGGGCTTCAAAGACAGTCTTCACTAACTCTTTGATTTTATAGATAAAAGCCCTAAATAGGTCCTTTAAGACCTTTTAAGAAACAGGAATCATGTAAAATGCTCAAGGTTAAACTGTCAACCTAGTGTCTAGAATCCAGGTCACCTGATCCTAAGGCTTGAGCGATTCTCACTAAACAAGCTGCCTCTCCAGGCACAGAGCTAAACTGCTTCTATTCTAAGGCAGACACTCTTCAAGGACATATGACAGCAGGTGAACAAATTAAATGCTGCAAAGTGTCTTAGCATAGATCCTGATTTGGAGGAAAGAAGAGGGCAGAGCCCAGGGGAGGAGAGAGAGCACAGGGAGCCAGCTCCAGCAGCACCTCTGCAGAGCGATGCCTGTTGATACCCTAGCTTTCAAAATCCTCTCTCCTCAGCTGCCACTCTGGCCAAGAGAGTAGCCAGACAGTAAACTACTTAATTTAAATTATGTTCTCATCTCACTGAGTATGGGACACAATTCTCTTGTATTTTCTGATAAGGCTGATAATGAAGCGATCAGTCTATAGGATTCCCGAGTGGCAGTGAACTTGCATTTGCATAATGATATTATAGCGTCTGTCGAACCCGCTAGCGGTGATCCATCCATATGCGAGAAATATAGGTCAGCAAAGATGCAGCAGCAATGAGAGAGGCAGGGCTATTCACTTATTAGAGTGAGAAAGGCCTTCCCTATCCTTTAGCTCAGCACGACAGAAATAAATGTAATGGAATGGATCAGGGGATTCTATTGGCTTTTGAACAATCAAAGGAGATGCATCAATTCTGTCTCCTGGTTTAAATTCAGTTCAAAGTCTATTAACCGTTTCATTTCCATTGTAGGAGCATCCCTCCTACACTTCTCCACCTAACTCAGAAAAGGGACTGTGTTCTAATAATGTTATTCGAGATCAGGAGTCATAAGGCCCCATTTGGCAGGGGGTGGGGAGGGGAGCATAGGGGTAAGGAAATTAGCCACTGTGGCCCTCCCTGGTGTTCCCCAATCTCTAAGGCCTGTGAGATTTCCAGCCCACACATGTAATTCAGTTTGGGTTTTTTTATTATTCTATTTATTATCTTTATTCTCATTTTGGCACTTCGTTTATTTGCTATACTTTTCCTGTGCTCTTCTTTCCATCGTGTCTCGAAATCTTGAGTGCAAGCTAAATCTTGCTTCCCTTATAAGAATTGTACATTTGCCAGTGGCATATACCTCCCTTTGTTTTTACCCTGGAAAGCACTTGCCAAGCACCTACTAAGGCTGGACACACACATGGAGTCCTTCTAGAACTCCATGAAATTGATCAGGAGATCTAGTATCGCCACAGAATGAACTTCAAGGAGGCAAACGGATCTTAAGAAGTCACTTAGGTCATCTTAGAGCCAGGCAGCAGTACAACTACAACATTGGGGAAAATGGCAAGATATTTTATCCTTAAAATGGTAACATGATATACACATTACCTCAACTAAAAGCTATCTCTTCTAACAGTTATTTTAACCCACCTTACCATATTTTATTGTTTTTCTCATTTAGAAATATGTGCTCCATCAGTATGCCAAGAAACCATAATTATCCTCTAATGGTTAATGGTTATTAACAAATGGAAATTGACTGTACGTCACTGTGTGTATATAGATGAAGTGAGAGAAAGGATAGTACATGTAAGAAAAGATCTATTTATTGACACATTCTCTGTGTGATTGTTATATTAAACTGACATTTTAAATTACTCTGAGAGAAAATACACATGCAATATATACATATAGAATGCACCCACATGCACTCATATACATACTCATGCATGTCTCACACAAATTAGGACAAGGTCACCTGAATTGTGAGGACAACATTTTGGGATAAATGGAACAGAAAACTTCTTATTGCCTGAGAGTGACTTCAGTGTGATGGTTTTGTGGACAGAGATTCTGGGTATGTTGATTAGCACAGGGCTGATTTCAAAGGTAAAATGCTAACCGCCCCCCCCAAAAAAATTCAAAAACCAAACAATCCTAATTCTTGGCTCAAATGAGCTGGGCTGTTCAGCTTTAGTTAGCTCAACTTGTGGCAAGGGAAGGAACTTGAGGTTTGACCAGCTCCCAGGAACTCGGGAAGCTGGATTACCCCAAATGAAAGAGTTGGACTAGAAGGGAATACGAAAGTTTATTTCTCTTCTGATGCAGACCTCAGTCTTCTTTGTTCTTCGTCTCTGATCTCTAGGCTGCCTTCCATGGTCTCCAGGCTCTGCAGCTCTAACCAGTCTGGATTTTGGCTACAGACTGGAGTCAATAAAGAAAATGCTTAACCTAAGAACATTCAAAGCCAAAATGCAATAAATCACTGCCACTGAAGGAGAAAAATTGTATTTTCTCTTTCTTAACTATGACTGAAAATTTTATGTTGCCTGCCCATCATATTGAACTATGAGATCATGCCTTATACTTGGGCACTTTGGCGTGTCCTGCAGTCATTGTTTCCGTAGTGGTGGTCAAAGCGTTTCTGCTGCCCTTAATTCACCTTGCTGACCCAGGGCCTGGGGTCACTAGCTGCTGATAGAGAGCATTTTGGGAGGCATTTGGTCAATACAATTTTAAATGTGATGTTTTTGTTTGGAATAAGAAACATGCCACCCTTCCCTTCACCCCAAATCTTCTAGAACAATATACGTCAGAATATCATGCACCTAACATCTGAGTGAAACTGTAATGACTGTTCTCTTAGTCTGATTGCTTTGTTTTAGAAAGCAAATGGGGAAAAAACAGGATTTGAATGCTACTGAAGCCATCTGTTTATTGATTGCCTAAAAGACTTAAGCACTTGCCCTAGAATCTTGGATAGAAATGAAACTTGGAACTTCCTTGTTATCTATTGTGCGTCAGAATTTTTGTAGCAACTGAAATGTCACCATTTTTGGGGGGAGAACAATATTCTTCTGGCATCATTTGGTTTCTTTATTGTAAATGATGATTTTTATTCCTCATTTTGTATCCAACTACTTCTGACAGTGTTTCTTATCTAGCAGATAAGAACTTTGTGGGAAATTATTTGGTTTATGGGACTTTTTCTTATATGATATGTTTAGTTTATTTAGGGGTAGTGGAATGTGGGAGAAGAGGATGGAAGTTCAGCTTGTTTTCACTAATCTTTGCCTTGGTATTTTGTAAGATTGATGGCTTTCTTTCTTCAAAGGCATTGCTGGCCCACTTTCCACAAAGGCAGTCGAAGTTTGACTCAAGACTTAAAGAAATCTCAGTGACCTCATGCCTCATTCTACCTCCTTCTTGATCTTTTTGCTGTTACACTGATGTGGGTGTCACACACTAACATTGGACAAGAATTTCGTTACTGTTGTTTTAAGTTGAACCCAAGTTAACTCCATAATCTGTTCCCTCATGACGCAACATTGCCCTACTTTGGATATTTTCATTCTCCATCTTCACTTTGATTTAGTCTTAGATAAAAAATTCAGAACATTTTTCAAAGTCAACTTCTGAAGCATAAAATACACATTTTTGTGTTTGCTACTAAAACATATCCTTGCTTTATTTTTTCTATTTATTTGTTCTTTTGAGGAGTGGGTGGGTGGGGGTGGGAGGAACAGGCTAAATTGAAACTGTCATGGGTTGAAGGACAATCTATTATGATATTTGTTGTAGCAGTCAGTTGAGTAGTTTGTTCATACTTAAGTAATTTTCAAACTAATTTTCATGTGTAGACATTGCTGCTTTTTAGTGGTGTTTCCACCATGTGTCTTTTTATGAAAAAACTTGCAACCAAGGGGGCCAGCCCTATGGCTGAGGGGTTAAGTTCTCGCACTCAACTTCAGCAGCCCAGGGTATCGCTGGTTCAGATCCTCGGCACAGACCTAGCGCTGCTCATCAAGGTGGGGCTTTTGGGAGAAGAATAAAAAAAGAAAAACGAAAGATTGGCAACAGATGTTAGCTCAGTACCAATCTTAAAACAAAAAAACAACAAAAAACAAAACGGGTAACCAAGGAAGTATGATGGATAAGTTCTTATACAAACCATTCTTTAAAAAACAAAGAACTATTTATTTGTGATGCTCATAAAAACTGGATAATAACTACAAAGTAGAAAAGAACTGGGTCTAATATTGAAGCATGGATAGTGGCTACAGTGTAGAACAGAGGTCAGAAAACTGTTTCTGTAGCCTTTGTGGGTCAGGAGGCAAAAATCAAGGTTATTATGTAGTTACTTACATAAAAAGAGAGAAAACAACTTTCCCAATATTTTTATGATGAAATTCAAAAGTAATTATAATAATTGAGTCCATTTTCCTATAAAATAGGTATCCTGTAGTGGGTTGAATTGTGTCCACCGAAAACGATATGTCTAAGTCCTAACCCCAAGTACTTGTGAATGTGCCCTTATTTGGAAATAAGGTCTGTGCAGATATAATTAAGGATCTCAAGATGCCATCATCTGGGTTTAGGGTGGGCCCCACATCCAATAACTGGTTACTTTATAAGAGAAAGGACACAGAGATTCAGACCTAGGGAAGACAGAGGCAGGGGTTGGAGTTATGTGTCGCAAGCCAAGGAACGGTAAGAGCCACCAGAAGCTGGAAGAGGGAAGGAAGGATTCTCCCCTAGAAACTTTGGTGAGGGTGTGGCCCTGCAAACACCTTGTTTGTGGACTTCTGGCCTCCATAAAAGAGTGTAAATTTCTATTAATTTAATTCACCCAGTTTGTGATACTTTGTTATGGCAGCCCCAGGAAACTGATACACAGAATTAATTTTTTAGGGCAGGATAACATTTCATAGGATTGAGGTCCAAAGTTAGTGTTCCCTATCACCAAATCATTCACAAATGCCCATCTGTAAAACCATTCTTTGCCGGTAGTCCTTACAAAAATAGGCAGCAAGCCAGATTTAGCCCATGGACCTCCATATACCTGTTACAGAAGATCGCTTGTCTAATTCACTAATTTCATTTATACTCTTTGTCCAAGTCTAACTCTTTGGCCATTTCTAAATCTAATCTCACGTTTAAATGCTATTTTTCACAAGTGATTTTTTTTTCTTATAAAGGTAAAATAAAATTTGTTAAATTGAGAAGTGATGGTTGGAAAATAAAAATCAGGGAAGAGTTTAGGAATAAGAGTGTGCTGGGAAGGAAGAACCTGAGCTGCTGGGGAGAGAATGAATTTCCTGGAAATTGAGATGTGAAAGGGAAGGTACTGAAGTCAGACCTGTCCGTACCTCAAACTGTGGCCCGGAAATTTGGGGTGTTGACTAACCCCCAACTTTAACTTCGGATAGTTTTCCTCTTTCCACCTCAGCTTTGGAAGTTTCTACTAGGTTCTCACGGAATCTTTCTTACCAAGGAACACCAGAGCTGAGATAGCTGCAGAAAAATCTTTTCTCCCAGAGAATGTCAGGCCCATCATTGACTTGTTGGAGCTCACCTGGTGCCTATTACCATTGTTGTGGAGACTACTCTGTCCTGAAACGTAATGTAGTTCCCTTCATCCTCAAATGATTCTAATCAATTATCTGTCAATTGCTTTCCGAATAGCATAGAGGGCTAGTTTTCAGGCGGTTTGTAAAATTTTCTCAGTTTGTTTTGAATACTTTTTAACTGATCATTCCACACTTCTTCCTCCCTTTCTTTAGGGATCTACTTGCTTCAGCTATTTATCACTCATCCCCAACAAGGGGAAGTTGTCAGGGCAGTTCCAGAACTCAAAACAGGTCATGATGGCCATAGTTTTGGAGCGGGGGAGAGGGTTTCTGGGAAGAAGTAACTGCTGGTTATTCTAGGAGAAGCCATTATTTAATCTTAGAATTGGATGCCAGAGAACCCAAAAGTCTAGGAAAATAAAATATTAGGGGCAGGGTGTCAGGAAGATTAATTTCTCGGCTAAGAACAAATGCAGAAGTAGATCAGGAAGACTTGTTAGAATACAGCTTTGATCATGGGTTGGTGGCAGCAGTTAAATTTGAATTCCTAGGTTAGGCCTCTTGGATTTGCCCTGTTAGGTACTAAGAGTGGGTGAAGAAACCGTAGGAATGGATGTTAGAGGAGACCAGATGACAGGCCACTAAACAAGGCTGCACTGCCGGCTCACTCACTGTGCAGTGGAAGAGGGGCTAAGCTAGCACCCCTCCATCAATGCAGGCCGAAGACATGTTCTATTACTTTCTGGTGAGGGATCCCTATATGCCTCCAGTTTTGAATTTACTATCTTATTCACAGAATCTGTATGTAAGTCCATTATCTAGGTAGACTTGTGTAGTCAATAAGAATACACAAAAAGAAAATCCAATAAAGTTGAGATAATATTTCAATAGAGATTCAGAATAATAATTGCAAGGACACAATTTGAAGAAATCGCTTGCATCTGGTGTTCGTGTCTTCAGGTTCTGAGTCAATGATCTGAACAGAGGTATGGTGCATCCTCATTCACTGACTGACCCCTACATATCAGCCTTGCTTTTCCGGCATCTTCTTTCAGGGGCAATTAATGCAGGAGAAAACTCTGCCCAGCAGAGATGGGTCTGAGAAAAAATGATGGAACAAAATCAGGATCAAACCATGCTCATATCTGGAGACACTGTCAGTTGTGATTTATGGCCTCTAGGACTTCTCTGTCATGTATTAAATACTTTCAAACTATTTTTGGATTAACATAAAAAGAAACTGAATTCAGATACCTTGTTCATTTTTTATTTAAGAATCAGAAATTCAGGATAAGGCAGATTGGCTTCTCAAAGCCACTAGAAGCCCAGCAAATTATGAGCAAAAGTGCAAGTTGAGATCCTGCTTTAAAATATTTTAAATTAATTTTTCCAAAATATTACACTTTTATGGACCAATTAAATATCCTTAAGAGATTACAAGTGACATTAATCCTAGAGAACTACTTGCTAACTCATCAAATAATTTTAAGTATGAGCAGGTATAGGATCTAATGTGTTCATTTTTCAAATGAGGCAACTGAGGCCAAAGAATTTAAATGACTTCCCAGATGCAGTTTGGGCCACTGGAAAAACAGCACTAGAACTCAAGAGTTCTTGGCTTCCGGGCTTGTGCTTTTTTCCACAGCTAGCGGTGGGAGAGTTGAGATTTAGACCCAGGCAGTGAGGGCAGATCCCATGCCCTTGACTCCCACCTTCTTCTGCTTTCTGAATCCAGCCCACCTCTTGGGAATCCCAGGGCTCCTTTTTCCTCACTACAGGCTCCTTTTTGTTAATTGTGGAGTAGACTTTCAGCTTTTCTTTCTAAAAATCCATCAGCAAAGAAAACACAAATGTGAATTGTCAATAGATACGTAAATTGAATCTGACATCAAAAATAGACCCAGCTAACCAAAACAAAAAATAGCAAATCTTGGAGAGGTTGTGGAGAACAAGGAACCCTCATACACTGCTGGTGGGAATGCAAACTGGTGCAGCCACTATGGAAAACAGTGTGGAGATTTCTCAAAAACTTAAAAATAGAAATACTATATGACCCAGCCATCCCACTACTGGGTATTTATCCAAAGAACTTGAAATCAGCAATTCAAAGAGACCCTTGCACTCCTATGTTCATTGCAGCATTATTCACAATAGTCAAGACATGGAAGCAACCTAGGTGCCCACTGACTGATGATTGGATAAAGAAGATATGGTATGTATATACAATGGAATGCTACTCAGTCATAAAAAAGAATAAAGTCATCCTATTCACAACACCATAGATAGACCTTGAAGGTTTTATGTTAAGCAAAATAAGCCAGATAGAGAAAGACAATCTCTGTATGACTCCACTCATATGTGAAAGATAAACAAATGTGTACAAAGAAAACAGATTAGTGGTTACCAGGGGAAAGGGAGGATGGGGGGTGGGCACAAAGAATGAAGTGGCACACCTATAATATGACTGACAAATAATAATGTACAACGGAAATTTCACAAGCTTGCAAACTCTCATATCCTCAATAAAAAATAAAATAGAAAAAAATAGACACAGCTATTTAAAAAGTTTAAGATATGGGACAAAAATCCCAGATTTGCAGTGCTGTCTTATTTGAAATTAGATTACTGAATGGTCTACTGAGCCCTTACACCAGGGCACGGAGGAGTTTCAAAGGTGCATGGCACATTATTGCAACAAATGATTCTGGCTCAGACGCCAAGTTCACTGGCTTCAATAAGTTGTAATGTTTCTCATCTCTCACCTGCATTAAGCATACATCACCCCAGTATTCATGGAAGAAAGGTGATTGATATCTCAGAATAAGACTTATTTTTAAGTTGAATATGTGGGGTTTTTTTCCTTTCACAAGGAATGCAGACGAATTTTTCTTTAACTACACATGGAGATATCTTGCTACAATACTTTCAAATGCCCCATGGATGTGGATAATTTTCTTCCACTCCATCATCACATGAAAATGAAATTCCAGTTTGGGAATCAAGAAAGATAGACTAAGACAGTTGAATCATTCACTTTTGAAGGTTTCCAGTTCAAATGCTTCGCAAGCTCATTTGCAGCAGGCTCCATCCATGGCTGTCTAATGAAATGCATGCTGAAAATCTCAGTTGGAAGTTCAGGGAATCAGGGCCATTCATCAAACCTCGTCATAATTATTTAATAAGCAACATTAAATGTTCAGTCAAGTCTTTAACTCATCGGTTCAGTCATCAGAGTTTAGTGCATGCAAACATCATTTACAAGGTTTCCTGCTGAACGGTAGAGGATACAAATAAACCCCATAAATTATACCAACCCTCAAAATAACTTTTCCCTGCCTGTCCCCTGCCTCACCTTTTCTAGGCTTGTAAAGAACTCCTCAAATGGGTTCCTTCGCCAGAAACATGAGGAGGTGGGGAGTTCATTTAGCTGGTGTCAATTTCAGCATGGGTGTGTGTGTAGATGAGAATTGTTTCTTTAGGAGCTTTATAAAGAGGAAGTTAGGTGCTCAAACCTTTGCTAGGGTTCCTCACTCCAGTGGCTCCAGTAGAGTTACTGCAGTATTTCTTGACCATCATTTAGACTGTAGATTGTCAGCAATCAGCAAGCTTCCACAAAGAAGAAAGAATTCTGCTTTATTGGACAGTAGAATAAACAGTGTTTGAAGAGCCATGAGATGTGGGTTTTCACTCCATTTTTGCTGTTTACTAGCTGTGTATCCATCTGCAAGCCTTGGTTTTCTTAATTACAATAGGGATGCCAAATTTCTGCTAAAATTTTATTAAGTGAGTTCTTAGAGAGACACAGAGAGAGAGAATATATCTATACCTATATATACATATAAATAGAAAAATATATATAGAATATATGTACAATCTTTACATATATATATTCATGCTTGAGGCAAAAAATAGAAACTTTGAGATCTATAAATTTAAGAAGTTCTAAAGAAGGAATGATCAATAGTTTAAAAATATACCTGTTACTTTGGGAGGTGTTCCACCCAAATGTTGTTAATTGAATGTTCATAATCTCTCCATGAATGATCATAGTGCATTGGAAAACATATTCACATCTTGCAAGTAATGGTTAGGACATGTTATACTGAAAATGTGCTCTTGGATGCTATTCAAATCGTTTCAAGGTGTTATCTAGCATGCCCTATTTTCCTTTGTTTTGTTTTCCTTTGTTTTGTTTTCCTCTGTACCAGTCTCACTGGATCTCACTGAGTTTCCTTTAACTGCTTAGAACAACGGCTCTCCACTCGCAGGGTCTTCTAACTATGCTGTTCCCTCCACCTGATCTGTACTCTCTGATCTCTTCTAACACACACACCTGGTCACCTTGCAGTTATATTTCAGATCTCATACCCATTGACCTTCCTGAACAAGTCAAATCCACTCCCACTCCAGTTTTCTGTGCTTATAACACTGTGCTCTCTCCTTTCTTGCACTAATCACAATTGTAAACTTAGATTTGTTTAAATGTAACCATTGATTGTGTACCCTACTAGTCTATTACACCTGCCACAAGGTCACAGAGTAAGCCAGCTTTGCTCACTGCTATATGCCCAGAGCCTCACTCAGTGCTTAGTACGCTATAGAGGATCAGTGAGTGTTTCTGGAAAAGACGGCTTGCTCCTACTTCCCCACTGGCTCAACTGGGGTCATCCAAAGCTCCAAAACTGCAATGCTTAAGGAGATATTCACCATCCAGCTCATTTAGTGCAATGCCTCTATTCTTTCCCTGTTTTAGGCCAGACCATCGGATCTAGTCATTCAGTGAGAGACAGATCATTGAGGTGAATTGAGACAAGAAGGATTTAAATCAGCAGAGAGAAAAATCATAGGGCATTCTTGGGAGAGGAGAAACACATCAGAGAGACAGGAGTACAAAAGGTATAGTTAGGGGATAATGCTTCGATCACTTCAACTGATGTAACAACTCAAGGGAAGTGATGTTAGGAAGATATGTGTAAGAATTATATTTTGGATAATATTCTACACAAATATAAGGCAGTTTGTTGTAACCCTGTAAGCAGTTGACAACTGTTGGAACTTGGGTCTTGGTCTAGTCAAATCACTTGGAGTTCTTTAAAGCTGTATTTGTGAAGTCTTTCTATCTGTAGTCTCATACACTTCGTATGGCATATCTTATTTAATCCTCATACCGGCCCTTTGGGTTAAGGAAGTGAACTAACTTGACCTAGGTCCCTGTGTATAAAGAATAGAGCTAGAAGCTGAACCCATGTAATCTGCCTCCAGAACCCATGCCCTGAGTTTGAATGCAGAGACCATTTCCACCAGATAACCTGAGGTCTCATCACTTCCCTTTACATTGCAGAGCAGATTATGGCCTTTGTATACTATCTGGTCAAAGACTCGTGACAGACTTATTTTTCACGTTTGGAGGAATTGTAAATTTAGCTTAATAAATTTAAATCTAAAAAAGAACATGGTTAATATAAGCTTGTGAAAATTGTTTTGCCAGCAAGGAAAAAAGGGATAGCAGACATTCCTAGCCTAAGAGTTATTACCACTCATCCATATCTGTTGCCACCATTTATTATCTATGAGACCTTGGGCAAGTCATGACTCTTTGGTTGTTTCCTCGCCCATAAAATGTCAGATTCAGCTAGAATATCTCTAAGATCCTATGTCACGCTCCTTTTGTGAGCCACTACAAATCCTCTTGGTCCCAATTCTAACTCCAGGCTCTGCTTCAGGGGCACACAGGCTTTGATCAGCTTCTTGCAAGTGTAATTCCTTGGGGCCATGATGAGTACCTCTCCCTTCCTGCCCTGGGACTTCACTTAAACTAGAATACCCTTCCAGGACCCTACCTGTCAGTCAGCATGCACAACCTAGAAGTCGCCTTTTATCCCCTGGAAGAGAATCCTGAATGCAATTCACAAGGCTCCCCCAAAGCTCCTGCAGGATTGAGAGTGAGTGGGTGGTCCTGTGATGGCCAACTTAACACATCCCTTATTGACTTTCCCTCTTTTCATGTTCATTCCCTCCCTCCCTCATTCCCCATACCCCACCCTCATAAATGCCTTTTTCTTAGGCTCTGGTTTGGGGATCACGCAGGCTAAGAGGGCCCCCCTCCACAATCAGGGCTGTTGACCCTATGAACTAGCAGAAATGACTTATGAACATCTCCCTGGGGGCACTGAGATGGCTAGATGAATTGCTGAGAGACTTTCCAGTTAAACTTTTGAAATTGATAAAATAATTATTAGATACTCTTTTAGTAAGACTTACATTTTTAGGAAAGTCAAGAAGATTCAAAAATAGTTTAAAGGATTATTCTCATCACTATCTGCAACAACAGTGTCAATTTCTAAAATCAGTTGGGATCAGATTCTGAGCTGAATTACTCTATTTCCAAGGGTTTGTAATCTCTAGCATAGCTTTTCAAAATATCTAAGAAATTGTATGTTCATATTATTTTCCTTAAAGCTTATTTTCCAATAAATGTATCTCAGTGTGAGATTTCAAAAGGAAGTGTTCAAAATCTGATGACGGTTTTGGTGAGGTGGTAATGAAGTTAATGTGGAGAACATGTGGAGAGGGGAGGGAATGAAGGGGCTAAGGAGAGGTTAGAAAGAAGATAGAAGAGTTGGGATGCTTTTCAGGATTCTGGGATGCCTCAAGACAGATATTTTTATTGGAGGCTTCATTGACTTCATTAAATTGCTATTATCTCCAGAGACCAGATAAAGCCATCTTCATAAGTAAGTCTTCAAATATATTCCACAGCAAAGCGGGGAAGTGGAAAGAGCATTTGACTTGCATGACATTAGGTTCATGAACTTCTGTTTACTCATCCATAAATGAAGGTGTTGAATTGCTAAGTGTTCTTCTGACTCTAATCGAAGAACCAGATATTGGAAAATAAAAGTCTATGAGCCCAGATACCACTGCTCTCTCCTCTGCTGGTGTTTTCAGAAAACACAGGCCTTTCTGGGTACTTGCACAGGCTTTGATTACTAGATCAAACCTGATTATCCTTCCTTGCAGTTTGTGAGGTTGTTGTGAAGATCACACGAAACACATAATAGAACAATGCCTCACACAGAGAATATTCGTGAATTTCATTTTTAAACATCCATTGTAGGATAAAATATAAACGGTTAGTGTCTAGGATATTCTTTTATAGTGAAGACGAGCAGTAAAGTAGAATTGTTGAATTATCAAAATTATTGGTTCAATAAACAAGGATGCTGCAGCAAGTTACTTGAAAAGGGTAGAATGTTTTAGGGGACAATAAACTTGGCAAGACTTAAAAGAGTATGATATAGAGGGTAAAATGGCCATTTTATTGCAAATTTTCCCTCCATGGCATAGTATTGATGATATTAACCAGAATTCATCACAGAGCCACAATGTGGCAGGAATTGTATAGATATGTTACACGTAATCCACACAACAACCTTACAAGGTTACTCTTACCGTTATCTTGTTCTTAGAGACAATGAACTGAGACACAGAGAGGTTACGTAACTTGCCCAAAGCAACGCAGCTACCAAGTGTGAGAGCTTGGGTTTGAATCTTGGCAGTCTGGCTTCAGGATAGGTGTGCTCAACCTCTATCCTTTACTAACTCCAGAGTTGACCAAACGGAATTTACAAACGAACTCTAGTGAGAGGAACACATTACTATGACGATTTGATAATCAATCAGACAGCAGCCACCTTTCCAACTCCATCTTATATTACTCTTCAGCCTCAATCAGTGTTGCAAGAAGCAAAAATTTCTTTAACAACTCTGCATGTACCGCTCTCAATCTGTATCTTTCCGAGACATCGCCTCAAATATCCTTTGTACTTGTTCTGCCTAATAAAATTATATCTATTCTTCAATACCTGTCACAAGGCCCAATTCTCTCAAAAGCCTTTCTCAAATGGTTTTAGCCACAACAGGCCTCTCTCCCCACTGAACTGCTACTGCATTTTCAGTTTACAATGATCTTTTTTTTTTTTTTTTTTAAAGCATTCTATGGGTTTAATTTCTAATAAGGTGAATATCAATTGCTATAACTCATGTGATCAAAAAGTTCTTTGAGGGTCCTTTTTCTGACAGAGTAAAGTGCTCTTGGACCAAAAAGTGAGAAAACCTCTGTGGATTAGCCCTGACCCCATGATAGCTTCATTCCTTGCTCTGACCTCATAAAGAGACATTGTCATGAAATTCCGAGCATCTCTATAACGTCCTGGCTGGGCCTACACTTTTGGTCCTTCCAGCTCAGGAAGCTGATTTTGGTGACCTGTGGGAATTTGACCAAAGTAGCTTGGTTTCTTCTTGGGTTTTTGTCTATTTTGTTTGTCACTTTTTCTTTCTTTTTTTCTCTGTTCTTTTTTCTCATTTTTTCTTATTTCTCCTTTTCTTTTACTTATTTTTCTTTTTACTTCATTCTTTTATTTTTTCTCAGTTTTTCTGTATTTTTTAATAGACATTTTTTAGAACACTTTTAGATTTGCTAGAAAATTTTTTATTCTTTTATTTCTATTTTTATCAGTTTTCTTTTATTCTTTTCCTTATTTCTTTCTTTAATTCTTTTTCCTCATTGTTTCAGTTTTTTAATATTTGTTTATTTTTATTTTTGTCTGTCATTATGTTTTGATACCATTATAATGATGAGTTTGTAAGGTAGAGTCTGGATCTCATTTTTTTTTGAGGTCATTTGGAGCAAGCTTCTCACCAGCTTTCCTCAATCTTAAGCTGACCTTGGGACACCTTGCCTGAAGGGTAGAGGTGTGTAAATTGCCATGGTGTTCTCTCAAAAAGGTTCAAATTAAGTGAATATCTGACATCTCCGTGGCCTTCAAAAGCATTGTATGCAAAATAAGTGCAGAACTTCAGTTCTAAATACTGCCAGGAGCCTCCTGGTAAATGAGGAGAGGCAAAGCCTGGCCTTACCTGTGGCCAGGCCCTTGGCCCACACCTGGGAGACACTTCCAAGATTGGACTGTTTTCCTGGAGTATCTCTCCCCTTCTCTGCTCTTCTCTGTCTTTTCTTCTGCATTTGTCGGGGAGGGAAGATGGTTCTTCACTTCTTTTAAATCTTTTGGGGTTTTTTGGTGAGGAAGATTGGCCCTGAGCTAACGTCTGTGCTAATCTTCCTGTATTTTTTTTTTATGTGGGACACCACCACAGCATGGCTTGACAAGTGGTGCTAGGTCCTCATCTGGGATCGAAACCTACAAACCCTGGGTCTCTGAAGTGGAGTGCACAAACTAAACCACTATGCCACTGGGCCAGCCCCTTTTTTATTTTAAATGTTGTCATAAAATTGATGCTCCTGGAAGGTGTACCATGAATATTCTCCTGTTTTTTATCCTACCTGCACAGAATTCTGGCTGTTCCTACTCCAGTTTGAGAGTATCGTAACTGTAACCAGACTGTGAACCAGACTATCAGGAGTCAGAAAAGTTGCATGGATGTGGTCCCCCAAAGAAGCTTAGGGGATCATTTTGCTGTGCAGACAAGTCTCCTGACTGTAAAATGCAGGAGTTGGTCCAATCTACTGTGATGTTTTTCTTTTGGTAATAGTGGCATGGAGCAGTCACTCCAAGAGGTGTGACTAAGGAATAAACCATTCAGCCAGCCTGAGGTTGCAAAGGGTGCTCCATGGTGAGCCAGATGCCTCACAGTGCCCACAGAGAGAATTTATGACAAGAGACAGCACCCAGAGGTATGGAAGGAATCACTTGAAAGGTGGCTGTTGAAGTCGAGTTCCAGTTCCCAAGTAATAGGTATTTCCATTTTAGGCAGTGGATTTATGGTTTGAGAAACCCATCAGAACTTCTGCATGGGTTCCTAAGAAACCTAAGGAATGCCCCAGAAAACCCACAGCCACTGATCATCCTCACCCCACACCCACTTGTGAGCACTCCTGCATTTATTATCTTGAAGTTACATAATATTTGCATTATTTTAAATGTGTTTCTTAAGTTTTATTTTCTTATAGTGAATAAATAGAGTTGAAGGAAGAATATACTTTGAAGAGCATTCTGGCTTTATTGCTGCATGGCAAAATAGTCCCAGAACTTAATAGCTTAAAATAACGACTTATCTCTCATGATTTTATGGGTTGACTGGGCTCAGCTGTGAGGCTGTTGCCTGGGATCTCTCACGCAGTTGTCATCAAGTGTTGTCTGGGCCTGGAGTTATCTGAAAGTTTGACTCAGATGAGCATCCAAAATGGCTCACTCATAGGGCTGTCAGTTGATGCTAGCTGTCAGCTGGGAACTTAACTAGACTTTCAGCTGGAGAGTTTACATGTGGTCTCTCTTGGCAAACTTGGCCTTCAGTATAATGGCTAAATTCCCAGAGGGAGAGTCAAAAAGTGAAAGTTTTAAGACATTCAGATAGAAGCCACAAGACTTCTTATGACCTACCATTGGAATTCTCAAAACATCACTGCTCCTGCATTCTATTGATTAAGGCAAGTCACTAAGGATGGTTTAGATTTAAATGGGCAGGGATTTGGCTTCTTCTTCTACAATGAAGAGGAACATGCATTTACAGGAAGGGAAGGAATTGATGGTGGCCGTCTTAGACTGTCTACCACAGAGAGTTTCAAAAACCATTACTGAATAATTTGTTTGTCATTTATTGATTTAAGAGGTATTATTTTTTGATCACCTATATTATGTTCTAAGAATTATAATATCAATATTCCAGTAAACAAAATAAAGGTTTTGACTTCAATACAATACACGTGATGGTTAACTTTATGTGTCAACGTCACTGGCCACCTGGTGCCCAGACTAAACATTATTTCTGGCTGTGTCTGTCTCTGAATGAGATTAGCATTTGAATAGGTGGGCTCAGTAAAGTAGATTGCCCTTCTCAACGTGGGTGGGCATCGTCCAATCTGTTGAGGGCCTGAGTAGAATAAAAGGCAGAGGAAGGAGCAATTTATCCCTTTTACTTCTTATCTAATTGCTTAAACTGGGATATTGAACATCTACAGCTGGAGCTCCTGGTTCTCAGGCTTCCAGACCAGGACTGGAATCTGTCTACACCATCAGCTTCCCTGGTTAGACTTTCAGACAAACTGACTTACACCATGGCCTTTCCTGGGTCTCCAGCTTGCAAACAGCAGATCAGGGGACCTCTCAGCTTCCTTATAATAAATCAATCTCTCGCTCTCTCTATTTCTCTCTCTCTCTATATATATATCCTATTGGTTCTGCTTCTCTGGAGAGCTCTAATACTTTATTTATATATATGTTCCCTGATATATATAAATACATATGATATATAATATATATCAGGTAATGATGAATGCTATAAAAACACAATAGGGTAAAGGTAAAGATAGAGCATAATGGGACTACCAGTTTAGAGGGAGCTGAAGTGAGGGAGTGAGCTGTGCATTATCTGGGAAGTGTGCTTTAGGCTCGCTTGGCAGAATGTCAAGGAGGCCACTATGGCTAGCTGGCTAGTGTGGAGTGAGAGAGGGAGAAAGTGGTTGGAAATGAGTTTGGAGTTTGTTAGGAGCCAGATAATTTGTTGTCTTGTAAACCATGGTGAAAAATATATTCTAATTTCTATTTTATTCTAATTGTGATGAGAAACCATTGGAAAATTATGATCTGCTTCATGCTTTATAGGATTCAATTTTCTGTTTCACAGCTGGAGACCAGACAATGGGGCTGGAGGAGACCTCAAGAACAAGAGTGGGAGCAAACAGACCAGATAGGAGGTTTGTAGTGGTCCACGGAAGAGTTGGTAGTGGCTTGGCCTAGAATATTGGTGATAAAAAACTTCAAATAAGTTTAATTCGATAGTATTTTGAAGTTGGAGCCAGCAAGATTTGTTGACAGGTTGGTTTTAGGAGATAAATCAGACATGACTCTAAGGTTTTCACTCTGAGTGAAAGAGTAAGTGGTGGACTTTTCTGAGTCTGAGAATTACTGAGGGAAAAACAGGTTTGAAGGGATGGAAATCAATTGATTGTTTTTCTTTTCTTTTTTTATTTTACATGCAATGAAACGCAGAAATCTCAAGTGTAAGTTTACTGAGTTCTGATAATTGCATACCTCTGGGTAATCCAAACTCCTCTCCAAACATTGACCATGACCATCAGGTGAGAAAGTTCCCTCATTCTTCTTTCCAGTACATCTTGTCCCACCTCCAGAAATAACCACTCTTGATTTTTTTCCCCCTGTAAACTCTTTTTGCCTATTCTAGAACTTCATATTAATAGAATCATATGATTCCACTTAGAAGAAGGTGAGTGGTTTTTGAAACAATATGCTCAGTATCTTTATTAAATTTCCGTATGAAGATGCCACCTAGTCAGGATCAACTAAAGGTAGCCAGGAAGGTACCCTGTTAACAAAGGCAGTAGATACAGTATAAGTGAAAATGTTAGGTGAGAAGTCCTGTTTTGAGCACAATTTTCAAAGAGGTGGTGCTTTCTAATTAGACCGTTTGGGAAATGACTTTAGGGTGTCAACACAGTCTAATTTGGCAGGAATCCATTTCAGCGGGAGCAAAAAATTGGGTGAGACTTTTGGGAACAAGTCTTATAGAAAAAAAAAAAGGCCAAGGAGACTGCATTAAAACTATTAGACAATGTCAGTAGATCCACAAAATACCATTTAGGGAGCTTATTCTTGCCAGTTTCCATTCTAGCACTGATCTGATAACTTCAGGCTAGTGTTGGAGAACCAAATTCAATACATGGACCTTTGTCCTTTCAACACGGCCTTGTCAAATCACGGCGAGAGGCTGAAGTTTGACAGCATCTTTGTAATGTGAAAGAAATCACAATTTTTAATCACTTGCCTTGGATGAAATGGTGGATAACTGCCTCAGAAGAAGAGACGGTTGTTATTTGTTGCAGTTTGTGGGTGGTCTGTCTGCTTGGTACACTCAGACTGACTGGAACTCTGACAGTGAGCCAGAGGGAGGGGTTTTTTTTCCCTCCTCTTTTCAGGGGGAATTGAAGAATGGGCCCTAATCCTGGAACTGACATCACAGTGGGTCACCACTGTCTTTTTCTCTTAAAATATGACACACCAAAGAAAGTCCACTTAAGAATATATTACTTATTAGAGAGGTGCCTATGGGGAATGGTTTGATAGGAATTGGAAAGCTCTTCAGGCCCAAAATACCTCCTCCTCCTTGAAATCTGTTGTGTTTTACATTGGAGCATGAAGGCTTTGGGGACTCCCAGAGTCTCTGCTGCCTCTGTAAATACCTTTGGGAGGGAGAACATATTAGTCTCTCATCAGCTAGGGGATTTATTTCATCTATCTGAGTGCAAAGCCCTGTGGAAACAGGACACAGAAGGGAGCTGCTGATGCTCAATGGGGAAAGAACCTTGAAGTGATAGGAGTGTTTATTAAGAGGGTACCCAAGAGAGGTGCTATTTGACTTCAGCATTTCGCCAAGGTCTGGATCTGCCCATATTACTGCACTGGGGTCCCCTTCCGAGGCTGTTCACTGTTTTCCCTCCTCCCCCTGTTTAATGTGCTGCAGGCTGTACCTTTTAGCCATTATCTGAAGCACTTACGCATACTCATCCATCAGGAAGCGTCCCTTTCTCTCTTTTGCCCTCCCTGTGTCCTTTTGGCTCGCCTTCTTTCTGCTCCATTTAGAAATGTTGACAAGGCATTGTTCGCTGCTGACTAGTTTGGTTTTTAAGTTTAGTTATTAAGCGGCTCTTTTGTTGTTATTGTTGTTTTCCGCAGCACTGGATCTTAATAGCTGCTGAACTGCAAATAATGAAAAAAGCAAACAACTAGAAAAAGAAAATGTCGAGAAGTAATATTTTCCAAATAATGACACCTGAGCGGGCAGAGCAGGAGGCATTTCAGTAATGTGGATGGCAGAGGAGAGAACTGTTAAAATCTTTGAGGCTGGAATTCCATTAGTGGCAATGGAGAATTAGGGAGTTTATGTGTCTGCTAGTTTTGGTGGAGAAAACGGAGGGACTGTAAACAGCACTGGCTTGCTACATGTTTGAGGCATTCACTGGACTTAGTAGAGAGAAGTATTTAAGTGCAGAATGCATCTGGAAAAAGAGGGAAAAGTGTGTGGAGCGCAGTGTGGGGGTGTTTGGGCTCAGTGATGATGAGGACATTTATAAGAAGATGATAGAGGTGGTAATACTTCACATTTTTCACATTTCCCCATCTGACTATTGTTAAAAACAATTAAGTGAACATGGAGGATAAAAATAAGCCTTAATTAACTTAAAAATCATGTTTCTGTTCAGCTTTCTCCTCCAAAACTTTGTTTTATGATCTTGAATAGCAAACAATTTTGGGATTTCAAGAGCCATACATTTCATATCAAGGAGGAAGGCCCGTAATTCAAATTTCTGACCAGGGTAGAGTAATTAAAAGTAGTAAGAAGGTGCAATGGGCAAAGATGGTTACTGTTCTAATTGTTCTTTCTCAACTGCAGAGTGCGACCAGCTTTCTTTAGCCAGGCGTGGGATGGGTGAGAGCTTGCCTAACTGTACCAAGTAGCTGTTTTAGATTTAGGATTGTTCCAAGTCTGGCTTGTGTAAGCCTAGTCATTATCTCCAAGCTAAGGAAAATCAGGAGACATCTCCTAAGTATTTAGAGTTGTTGCAAGTCAGGCCCATGGTCACCCTGGTAGCCTCAGCTAAAGGTAGATCTGGTCACCCAATTTAATTTGGACACAGAAAAGACATTTGGAAGCCCTGTGATGGCTGGCTTTGCCTCAAGGGTGCTTCTAGGTGTCCACGGGATCCAAAGTCAGAGACCTACAACACTACACCAATCCTTACTTCTGTGAGACTCAGACTGCTATAGGGTTTATTTACACAATAATAATTGCAAATAGTAATTTATTTGCACAGCCCCAGACTGACTAATTAAACCTAGTATTACCTTAGAACTTGTGGCTGAAATGAAGAACCTTGGGACAGTGGGAGCTGCAGATTCTGGGACACGGATTCTGATGGGGCATAATAGTGAAAAACAGAAACAGGAACCAGTTATCAAGCACTTTTATGGGCCAGACACCACGCTAGGTGCTTTATGTACCTTTTCCCATATAATTATAATCACTGTATGAGATAGGCATTATGACTCCTAGTTTCTTGTTAGGAAAATCGGCTTTCAGAGATGTTGAAAAACTTGTCTGCTTAGAACACAGTTGCTAAGCAGTCACTCCAGGACTCAAACCCATGCCTGTCTGACCTGAAAGGCCGTATTACTAACCACAAAGTTTAGTTTTCCATCAAACAAAAGAATAACCTCAACATTTGTTTTAGTTGTTCACCCCTCACCAACAGTTTGGGAAGTATTTTGCACTATGAAATTGTATGCTGCCTTGTGTGAGTTAATGCTGAACATTTGTGCAGTTTTAGCCAGTTATATTCCAATTCATCTATCATAATCTTTCCTGGAGGAAAGAGGGAGGGGTGGTTGGTGGGGGGAAAATCCCTCATTTACCATTAATTTGTGTAAAAAAATTGAATTTGAAATGTCTAACAAATTGAATTAAATTGAGAAAGGTCATAAGAGTTTATCAGTTGAGGTCGTCAAGACAGCAATAAAGTAGTTAGGAGGCTGATTTTATATTAGCTGGCAAGCCAGCCAGGTCACTCTATTAAAATTCCAAGAAAGCCTGCATCACAGTGCTGCTCAATGTGACAATTAAATGTAATCTGTAATTTCTTCCACTACCCATTACACTGATGGGCCAAGGTAGTCACTCAAAACGAAAGCCACAGGAACAATTAATGCAGCGTAGTACAGCATGTATGTGGTGGGGCCATGTGGTTTGTTTCATCACAACATATTAGTCCCTGCTATTTTCCACTCCTTAGTGGCCAAGTCTTAACTTTCAGCTGTAAGCTCAGTCCTAATATATTTATTCAACATTGTTTATCATTGATGCATAATTAGCAATTGTGCCCAGCTCCCTCATTTCTTAACATTGATACCCATCCAGTCTTCATAACTCAAGAGCATCATGCATAGAGGTTATTTAACTTGGCAGTTTAAAGTTACGTATGTATTCATTTTTATCTTGAGCAAGCACATTAGCAGGCTTATTGAAAACCCTTTTTGTGAATGGTCCACTCGTTTTCCTTGGAGTCAAGCGGCCTTGCATCCATTTTCTGCTATGTGGCTCACTGGCTATAGCATGTGGAAGCAGTCACATCCTCCCCTGGGGATTTGGTTTGCTATCTCTAAGAAGGGAGATTTCCCTAGCTAATCCCAAAAGGCTCTTCCAAGTGAGCAACCAATGGTCCTTAAGTCCAATGTGAAGATAAAATCAAGGAGTGCCATCAGTTCCAGGTAATAGGATTATATATGAAAGCAAAACTGGCACTTTTCTGGATGATGAAACAGAAAAAATTCAAATTTTTAGATTAGACATGGTAATGGGAGATAATGGACTATTTTAAAGGAAATAAGATTATATTTATGAACTTATCTTTTTTGCTAACAATAAACAGGAAGAAACTATTTCCTACGTATTTTATAGATGAAAGGTTATTATCCAAATTACGCAAAAAGCTATTAAAATGAATGCAAAAGGCATTATCACTTCAACTGAAAAAGATGCATATAGTTACTAGCTGTAAAAAAACAAAGCAAAAATCAATAATATCTTATCAAATCTTCAGTTTAATAATGACTTTAAATGTGAAATACTTCATATCTTTTAAAAAGTATATCTTCTTCTTCTTATATTATTATTAATATTATCCAGTAGCCCTGTCCATATTAAGAGAGAAACCAGTGACTTTGAAATCATCAGCATTCCCTTTCTCTTACATTCCTTCTTTCTTTGCCAGAAGTAACCACTATTTTCAATTTTATGTGAATCATTTTCTTGCTTTTGTTAGTGATTTTACTACATGTGTATACATGGCTTAACAGTACAATATATCAGTTTTCCTGTGTTTAAATTTCTTATTAATGGAGGCATATTATATATATTATTTAATCTCTTGCTTCTTTCGCTCAACATTGTTGTTTTTATCCATGTTTACCCTACGTTGTGGGTAAACTCATTTATTAGTATTTTTATATAGTATTCCAGCATAAAAAACATATCCACTTTATGTATTCATTCTACTATTGATAGGCAGTTTGAATTTAAGTCTTGCTATTACAAACAATACTATCAGTGCACATGAACAAGAATTTTTCTCAGGTAAATATGTCTAGGAGTAGAATCATTAGGTCAAAAGCAGGATCATCACTTAGTATATTGTTCAAATCAGAACATTTTGAAAATGAAAGGGAGCCTTACTAATGATTACTTTAAGACGACTAGGGTAAACTGGACACATGAGGCTGCATGGCTACCCATATACATGTGAGTATGCTTAAATTAGATGAGTAATGCCAAATTGTTTCCTAAGTTGTACCAGTCTAAACTCCCATCAGCAATGTCTAAGAGTTTCCTTGCTCTACGTTTTTACCAAGGACGTTAAATCTTATTTCTCTGCTAATTACTTACATTGAAAATACTTTCTTTTTTGTTTTTACATTTATTAGTCATTCATTTTTCATCTTCTTTGAAATAATTATTTATACCATAACTGTTTATATCTTTGCCTATTTTTCTACTAGAATGTTTGCTTTTTTCTTATTGTTTTATAGTAGTTCTGCCAATTATGAAGTTTCCCTATATGGATGGCTGTATTTCTGAGCTCTTTATCCTATTTTTAAGGTCTATTTGTCTATCCCTGTGACAACACCAGACTGTTTTAATTACTATAACATTATACTATATTTGATGTGCTGTAATTTCACTATGACATATTCATATTTCCATTTATCCTGTCAGGGATTCACTGCATTTTCTGAGTCTAATGTTAAGAGCCTTTAAATCATTATGCAAAGTCCTCAGGTAATATCTCTCCAAGCATTACCTCTCTGTTAATCTCTTTATCTGGAAATCCAATTGGATGGATGTTGGACCTTTTCATTCCATTTATCCTCCCTTAAGGTCTGTTTTATATTTTCATTTTCTCTAACTTGGTAATTTCTTCAGCCCTCTTTCAGTTCATTAACTCTCTCTTCATCTGTGCCTAATTTGTTGTTTTAACTGTCCATTGAATTTTAGAGTTCAATTCCCATGTTTTTAGTTTCTAGAAATTCCTTTTGGTCTTTTACCAACACGTCTTATCAATTTAAAAAGTCTATAGTTCATTCATGACAGTTTTTGCCCTTTGTATGATTTCTTTAACATTTAAACATATGTATTTTATATTATTAGTCAGATCATTTCAGTACCTGTAGTCTTTGCAGGTCTGATTCATTTGCTCTTGTTTATGCTGACCATATCATGCATAGTAGAATGGTTCTTCACGTAGTTAGTTAACTGTGATTGTGAAATTTATTCCCAAACTCATGTGAGAGGAGTGTTTTCCTCCCTTTCTGTCTTTTTTCCTGCTCCATATAAAAGCAAAGCTGAGAGAAGTAGATTTTCTTTTGTGAGCAAGTGTTTTGTTTTCCTGATTCCACTAGTGAATGTGTCACCCTTCAGGTGTCCAGCTTTATTCAAAGATCTATGATTCAAACTCCCTTGGGCTGCAGACTTTTTCTCTTATCCTTGGTTTTACATTGTTTACTAAAAGTCAGGCAAATTCTGACTCCAATTTGCTCACCCCAGCGAAATCACTCTCTTGTCTGTTTGAAATATACTGAATGCTGTACTCAACAATTTCAGAATGCATGTAAAATATGTTTAAAAACATGACCATATAAATTAGCCTTAAGCAGATCTCAACAAATGCCAGTGGGATAAAAATCACAAAGAATGTGTTCGTTGATGACAGCAAATTTAAGCTAGAAATAAACAGAAGAAAACAAAACAAAACTCTAACTATAACATTCTCACTAGTTTGGAAGCCAAGCAATACACTTTGAAATAACCTACAGGTCAAATAAAAAATCATGATGGAAATTGGAAAATGTCTTTTAAATGAATAATAAAATATGACATATCAGATCCTATGGGTTGCTACTAGAGGGATATTCATAGCCTTGAATGCATAAAAGAAGAAAAAAGAATGAGTGAAAATCAGTGAGCTAAACATTCACATGAAGCCTGATTAAATCTAAATGAAGGAGAGAAATGATAAAAATTAATAAATACATTAGTATAGAAAATAATGTTGGAGAGAATTAAGAAACTCAAAAATTGTTTTCTTTCAAAGGTTGATGAATTTCTAGGGAGTCTGACAATAAAAAAGGGAGAAAGCACAAATAATATTAATTAAAATGGTAACATTATTATGGATCCTACATATTTTAAGATGATAATAGGAAAATATTATAAACAACTATATGGCAATAAATTCTGAATGTTTAGATAAAATAAGAACATCCCTAGAGAAAAAACTCAAAAGAACAAATATTACACAAGAGAAAAACTAAAACCTAAACAAATTTATAAAATTTAAATAAAATTCATCCATAAATAAATCTGCAATATCAGAATGCGTCGTCAGTTAGTTATTTCAAATATTTAAGAAATAAAGAATTCCTATGCTACATAAAATGTTTCAGATAAAGTAACATAAAGAAAATCTCTTTTTTTCTCTTTTTTTAAAAGACTTTATTTTTCCTTTTTCTCCCAAAGCCCCCTGGTACATAGTTGTATATTTTTAGTTGTGGGTCCTTCTAGTTGTGGCATGTGGGACACCACCTCAGCATGGCTCAATGAGTGGTGCTATGTCCACACCCAGGATTTGAACCGGTGAAACCCTGGGCGGCTGAAGCAGAATGTGCAAACTCAACCACTCAGCCAAGGGGCCAGCCCCAATCTGCTTTTCGTCTAATGAGACAAGGATGCCCTGCAAGCATACTACCAAAAGATAAAAGAACAACCAACAACATAGATTTTAAAATCTTAAACAAAACATTAGCAATAAAATCCAATTATATATACAAAAGTGTATCACAAACAAGTTGCATTTAATTTTAGGAATTAAAACTCAGTTTAATGTAGGAAAAAAATCACTTAATGCAATGTGCCTTTATAGATGAAAAGGAGAAAAAAAACATGATCATCTCAACAGGTGCAACAAAAATATTTGAAAAACGTTAACAACCATTCAGATAGAAAAACTATTAGCAAACTAGGAAGGTGCACTCTTAATATGACAAGAGATATCTATAAAGTTCCTATGAGAAGCATCAAAGTTAATGGTCGAATATAAAAAATAATTTCCATGGAAATGGAAAGATGCTGGCATAGGCAGACTCTGAACTCACTTCCTCCCATGGACACAAGAATTTACAATGACACTGGGAACAATTACCCCTTAGAGAGAACTGAAAACTAGATAAAAAGAACCCCCAGAACAAGAGACAGCCCTGACAGAGGTTGAAGAGGCAGAAATTCCTTTCTGGAGAGAAAAATGACACCTTTAGAGCCATGGCACTTTGCAGCCAGCTAGGAGCAATCCTAAGGTTTGCATCCTTCTCTGGAGAAGCGGAGGACCTGAATAGGAGAGCATTACCACTATATGAATCCCTTGGGCTCAGTACCACTGAGACATGAGTCTGATAATATCTGGCTTTGCTGGCTACTAACAACAATGGAGAATACCCCCAGAAAAGATATCTGACATAAAGGGGAAAAAATCTGGCTGTTAAAGGGCCAATGCACAAATTCCCCCATTTTGGAAATCAACCTAATATCACCAGAAAGAAAGGTACACATTCCTTTGGTGAAAAGAGACTCACCTGATAGGCTCTGAGTGCATCTTGGTGAGAGCTGAGACCTCTCCAGGGACTGAGACATTGGCAGCACCCATTATTGTGGCCTATTACAGGTGTGCTGACACAGATGCTGGCAGACACCATTGGAGTCCTTCCCCTAACCTGTTAGCCCAGGGTCTGCCCCATCTACCAGAGCACTGATATAATCCAGCTCAGCCAGGGCAGGCAACCTGCCCTAGGGACTTGCCCCAACCAACAGCAAGCCCTTGGGAAACTTGTGGGCCTGTATATGCTGGGTGCCTGGATCCTCTGCAGCCAGGTGAGTGGGTCCACCTCTGTAGGGCAGGGCATGCATGAGGAGCTAGTAGAAAGTGTGGGGCATTTGTGGTGTGTGTGGGCCCTCTGCAGCGAGGTGACAGGGTCTACTTCAGGGGGTCAGGACATGCACATGGGGCAGGACTGTGTTGACAGTGTGTGTGTGGCCCTGTGGGGTATGGGATTTGTCAGCTGCAGAAGAATTC
Organism: Equus caballus; assembly: GCF_041296265.1. NCBI lineage: Eukaryota > Metazoa > Chordata > Mammalia > Perissodactyla > Equidae > Equus > Equus caballus. The sequence goes on along the minus strand of NC_091691.1, from coordinate 72,026,960 downwards.
AACTTCTCAAACAGCCACATAGTGGATCAGCCCCACCTTCCAAATCCTGAAACAATTGAGTACTCCCATGTCTGAGTCAGCCCCACTCAGCATCAATCCTGAGAGAGCTGACAATAACCTTGCAGGCTGGAGACCTATAGCAATTGTAAGCCTCTGAGGCTAGCTATGCTGGAGGCCTACTCACTTAACAGAAAAACTGCAACAGGAATGTTATATTAGACCTTGCAGCCAACTGTGCTGGGGGTCCTCATACCCAATAAAGTAACTGAAGGGTCCATAGCAGCCACATGCAGCTGAGAATTACAAGCAGCCAGCCAGAGGGACAGCATAGCCTCCCTGGGCATGTGCAGCAAGAGCAACCCTACCACAAAACAAGGATACATGTAGCCCACACAGGGACTACTCTTGGAACATTTGGAATTGGTGATGAGAGGTGGGCACACTGTCGGGCCTCATAAAGCATCTCTTACAAAAGGCCACCTCTCCAAGATCAGAAGACATAGCTAATCCACTTAATACATAGATATAAGCACATAGAAAGAAGCAAAATGAGGAGAAAAAGGAATATGTTCCAAGCAAGGGAATAGGACAACACTCCAGAAAAAGAACTAAATGAACAGAAATAGACAATCTACCTGACAATGAGTTCAAACAAAAAGGCATAAGGATGCTTACTGATCTTGGGAGAAGAATGGATGAACTCAGTGAGAACATCAACAAAGAATTGGAAAATATGAAAAAGAACCAATCAAAAATGAAGAATATAACACTGGAAATTAAAAATTCACAAGAGGGACTCAACAGCAGAGTAGATGATACAGAAGAAGGGATCAGTGAGCTGGACAAAAGATTAGAGGAATTCACCCAAGCTGAACAGATAAGAGAAAAAAGAATTAAAAAGAACAGGAACTGTCTAAGAGACCTCTGGGACAACATCAAGAACAATAACATTCCTATTACAGGTGTCCCAGAAGGAGAAGAGAGAGACAAGGGGCAGAGTATCTATTTGAAGAAATAATAGATGAAAACTTTCCTAGCGTAAGGAAGAAAACAGATATCCAGGTACAGGAAGCTCAGAGAGCTGCAAACAAGATGAACCCAAAGAAACCCACACCAAGACACATCGTAATTAAAATGTCAACAATTAAAGATAGAGAATCCTATAAGTCACAAGAGAAGCCAATAAGTAACACATAAGGGAAACCCTATAAGGCTATCAGCGGACTTCTCAGTAGAAACCTTACAGGCTAGAAGGGAGTGGCACAATATAATTAAAGTACTGAAAGGAAAAAACCTACAGCCAAGAATACTCTATCCAGCAAGGTTATCCTTCAGAATGGGAGGAGAGGTAAAGAGATTCCCAGACAAATAAAAATTAAAGGAGTTTGTCACCAAGAAACTGGTTTTACAAGAAATGCTGAGAGGACATATTTAAGTGGGAAAGAGAAGAAAGCACATAGGAATAAGAAAATTATTTTTAAAAAAGGCAATAAAGTTACTGGTAAAGGCAAAAATACAGTAAAGCTAGCAGACCAACCACCTATGAAGATAATATGAAGGTTGAAAGGCAAAACTACTAAAATTACCTATTTCAATGATAAGAGGGTAATGAATACACACACACACAAAGAGGTTAGATAGGATATGAAAAACTTGAAATATGGGAGTAGAGGAGTAAAAGAATAGAGCTTTTAGAAAGAGGTCAAACTAAAGTGATCATCAACTTAATATAGATTGCTGTATACGTAGTTTATCATATAAGAGCCTCATAGTAATCACAAACCAGAACCATATAATAAATACACAAAAGATCAAGAGAAATGAATGCAAATATAATGCTAAAGGTAGCCATCAAACCAGAAGGGAAAACAGCAAGAAAAGAAGAAAGGAACAGAGAAGAACTACTAAAACACCCAGAAAAAACGTAACAAAATGGGAATGAGTACATACTTATCAATAGTTACATTAAATCTCAACGGACTAAGTGCTCCAATAAAAAAGTATAGGGGAGCCAATTGGAGAAAAAACAAGACCCACATATGCTGCATACAAGAGACACACCTCAGACCTAAAGACATACAGAAACTGAAAGTGAAGGGATGGAAAAAGATACTCCATGCAAATGGCAATGAGAAGAATGCTGGGGTAGCAATACTTATGTCAGACAAAATAGACTTTAAAACAAAAATTGTAACAGGAGGCAAAGAAGGGCACTACATGATAAAGGGAACAATCTAAGAAGAGGATATAACCCTTGTAAATATCTATGCGCCCAACATAGGAGCACCTAAATATATAAAGCAATTATTAACAGACATAAAAGGAAAAATAGACAGTAACACAATAAGATTAGGAGACTTTAACACTCCACTTACACCAATGGATAGATCATCCAAACAGATCAATAAGGAAACATTGGCCTTAAATGACACATTAGACCAGGGCAAGCCAGGTGTAGCAGCAGTTAAGCTCTCAAGTTCTGCTTCTCGGCAGCCCAGGGTTCGCTGGTTCGGATCCCGGGTGTGGACATGGCAGCGCTTAGCATACCATGCTGTGGTAGGCGTCCCACATATAAAGTGGAGGAAGATGGGATTGGATCTTAGCTCAGGGCCAGTCTTCCTCAGCAAAAAGAGGAGGATTGGCAGTAGTTAGCTCAGGGTTAATCTTCCTCAAAAAAAGGAAAGAGAAAAAAATGACACATTAGACCATATGGATTTAGAAAATACAGAACATTCCATCCAAAAACTGTAGAATATACATTCTTTTCAAATGCACATGGAACATTCTCCAGGGTAGATCACGTATTATCCCACAAAACAAGTGTTAATAAATTCAAGAAGATCAAAATAATACCAAGCATGTTTTCTGATCACAACAATATGAAACTAGAAATCAACTACAGGAAGAAAATTGGAAAAGTCACAAATAAGTGGAGATTAAACAAAATGCTACTGAAAACGATTGGATCAATGAAGAAATCAAAGGAGAAATCAAAAAATACTTGGAGAAAATGAAAATATGATGTGCCAAAATTTATGGGATACAACAAAAGTGGTTCTAAGAGGGAAGATTATAGCAATACAGGCTTACCTCAACAAGCAAGAAAAATCTCAAATGAACAATCTAACAGTGCACCTAAAGGAACTGGAATAAGAACAAACAAGGCCCAAAATGAGTAGTAGGAAGGAAATAATAAAAATCAGAGCAGAAATAAATGAAATAGAGACTAAAAAATCAATAGAAAAAATCAATGAAACCAAGAGCTGGTTCTTTGAAAAGATGAACAAAATTGGCAAACCTTTACCTAGAATTATCAAGAATAAAAGAGAGAAGCCTCAAATAAATAAAACCAGAAATGAAAGAGGATAAATTACAATGAACACTTCAGAAATACATAGAATATAAGAGAATACTTCAAAAAGCTATATGCCAACAAATTGGATAATCTAGAAGAAACGGATAAATTTTTAGAATCATACCACCTTCCAAAACTGAATCAGGAAGATAGAGAATTTGAATAGACCAGTCACCAGTAAGGAGATCGAAACAGTAATCAAAAACTTCCCAAAAATAAGAGTCCAGGACCAGACGGCTTCCTTGGAAAATTCTACCAAGCATTCAAAGAAGAATTAATACCTATCTTTCTACAATACTTCCAAAAAATTTAAGAGGACAGAAAGTTTCCTAAGTCATTCTATGAAACCAACCTTACCTGTAACCAAAACCAGATAAGGACAACCCAAAAAAACAAAATTACAGACCAATATCACTGATGAACATCAATAAAAAATCCTCAGCAAAATGTTAGCAGATTGAATACAACGATACGTTAAAAAGATCATATACTATGATCAAGTGGGATTTATTCTAGGGATGTAGGGATGGTTCAGCATCTGCAAACCAATCAATGTGATACACCACATTAACAAAATGAAGAATTAAAATCACATAAGCATTTCAATAGATGCAGAGAATGCATTTAAGATACATCCATTTACGATAAAAACTCTGAATAAAATGGGTATAGAAGGAAAGTACCTCAGCATAATAAAGGCCATATATGACAAACCCACAAGTAATATCATTCTCAATGGAGAAAAATTGAAAGCTATCCCTCTAAGAACAGGAACCAGAAAAGGATGCCTACTTTCTCCACTCTTATTTAACATGGTATTTGAAGTCTTAGCCAGAGTAATGTGCTGGGAAAAAGAAATAAAAGGTATTCAAATTGGAAAGGAAGAAATGAAACTGTCATTATTTGCAGATGACATGATGTTATATATAGAAAACCCTAAAGAATCCATGCAAAACCTTTAGAAATAAAAAGTGAATATGGTAAATTTGCAGGATATGAAATCATCATACAAAAATCAGTTGTGTTTCTATACGCCAACAACGAAGTAGCAGAAAGAGAAATTAAGACTACAATCCCATTTACAATTGCAACAAAAAGAAGAAAATACCAAGAAATAAACTTAACCAAAGAGGTGAAAGATCTGTACACTGAAAACTATAAAACATTGTTGTAAGAAATTGAAGACACAAAGAAATGGAAAGATAGTCCGTGCTCTTTGATTGGAAGAATTAATATAGGTAAAATGTCCATATCTTCCTAAAGCAACTTACAGATTCAATGCAATCCCTATCAAAGTTCCAGTGACATTTTTCACAGAAATAGAACAAAGAATCCTAAAATTTATATGGAACAACAAAAGACCCTCAATAGCCAAAGGAATCCTGAGGAAAAAGAGCAAAGCTGGAGGTACCACACTCTCTGATTTCAAAATATACTATAAAGCTCTAGTAAACAAAACAGTATGATAGTGGCACAAAATTAGACATAGAAATCAATGGAACAAAATCGACAGTCCAGAAATAAACCCACACATCTAAGGATAGGTAATTTTTGACAAGGGAGCCAAGAACATGCAATGGAGAAAGGGAAGTCTCTTTAATAAATGATGCTTGGAAAACTGGACAGCCATATGAAAAAGAATGAAAGTAGACCATTATATTACATCATACACAAAAATTAACTCAAAATGAATTAAAGACTTGAAGGTAAGACCTGAAACCATGGAACTTCTGGAAGAAAACATGGGCAGTACACTCTTTGACATCGGTCTTAGCAGCATATTTTCAAGTACCATGTCTGACTGGGCAAGAGAAACAATAGAAAAAATAAACAAATGGGACAACATGAAACTAAAAAGCTTCTGCACAACAAAAGAAACTATGAACAAAACAGAAAGACAACATAACAATTCAGAGAAGATATTTCCAAACTATGCATCTGATAGAAGATTAATATCCAAAATATATAAAGAACTCATATATCTCAACATAAAAGAAACTAACAACCCAATTAAAAAATGGACAAATGATCTCAGCAGACATTTCACCAAAGAAGATATACTGATGGCCAACAGGCATCTGAAAGGATGTTCAGCATCATTAACTATCAAGGAAATGCAAGTCAAAGCTACAACAAGATATCATCTCACTCCAGTCAGAATGGCTACAATTAAAAGACAGGAAACAAGTGTTGGAGAGGATGTGGAGAAAAGGGAACTCTCATACGCTGCTGGTGGGAGTGCAAACTGGTGCAGCCACTATGGAAAACAGTATGGAGATTCTTCAAAAAATTAAGAATAGAACTATCATATGATCCAGCTATTCCATTGCTGCATATGTATCCAAAGAACATGAAAACACAAATGTGTAAAAACACATGCACCCCTATGTTAATTGCAATATTATTCACAATAGCCAACACTTGGAAGCAATCTAGGTACCCATCACAGGATGAATGGATAAAGATGTGATATATATACACAGTGGAATACTACATAGCCATAAGAAACAATGACATCTGGCCATTTGTGGCAACATGGATGGACCCAGAGGGTATTATGCTAAATGAAATAAGTCAGAGGTAGAAAATCAAATATCATATGATCTCACTCATAAGTAGAAAATAAAAACAACAACAATCACATAGAGACAGAGATTGGACTGGTGGTTACCAGAGGGGAAGTGGGGAGGGAGGAGGGCGAAAGGGGTGATTTACGCACATGTGTGTGGTGATGGATTGTACCTAGTCTTTGGGTGGTGAACAGGATGGATCTACACAGGAATCAAAATATAATGACACACTCCTGAAATTTATATAATGTTATAAACCAATATTACCACAATAAAAATAATAATAATTTTCTCTGAAATTGAAGATGAGACAGTCTATTATTTTCACTTCTATTCAAAGTTGTACCAAGTTTCTCACCACTGTAGTAAGAAAAGTTAAAATAAAAATAAGGTTTTGACATAAAGAAATAAATTGTTATTGACAGAGGCCATAATTGTATATATAGAAAGTCTCAAAGGAGCCGCAGTAAAGTATTATAGCTGAGTTCATAAATTTGCTTTATATAAGATTAATATACAAAAATCAGTTGTATTTCTATGTAGCAGCAATAAGTATATGGAAAAGCATATTCAGAATACTTTTTCTTTATAGTAGCGTCCCCAAAAATCAACCAACTAGGAATAAATCTAATAAAAGAAGTTCAAGAATTTCATACAGAAATCTAGAAAACATTTTTGAGTGAATATTAATGATAATGTAAATAAATGAAATGCTCATGGATTAGAAGACTAAAGATCATTTAGATGTCAATATCAGTTTCTTATAGATTCAGTGCAATCCCAGTCAAAATTTCAGCTTTTTATTTTTTTTCTTACTTTTCAAACTCGACAAATTGATTCTAAAATCCACATAGACAAGCTTCCGCTGTCTGGTTCAGCATGTAAGGTACTTAGGAGTTGTTACTCTGTTTTAACAACAAGTAAAAACTGAACAAATTGAAAAATGAACAACTCTTCTGAGATCTATCAGAGAAGTAAGGTCACAGAGCAAAGTTCTGCCCTCAAAATTAGAGAGAAAACCTGGATAAAAACAATCACAACTTATGAGAGCAGAAAGCTCCCTGTGAGCCAGCGCAAGGGTAGGAAAACCTGAGCGGTAATTGACAAGTTGCTGGATGTTCAATGTGGACAAGTTCAAGAGATAACAACTCTAGGGGTACCCAGTTATGGAGGGATCCCCATACTTTCATGAATTTTACCTCTAGGAGCTCTATCAGGTCTTCACAGTGAAGATCTGAAAAAAATCCCCTCCTGCTTCCAGCAGGGAGAGGGGAAAAGTAACCATCTGGAAATATACCTGAGTATTCTGTTCTTTTTAGTAAGGCCCACTCTTAAAAGAAACTATTCTGCCAGAGTCTACACAATTTAGCTTTCTTCAGAACATAACCACCCTGGAGGATGGGAAATACCCAACTCCATTCTGTCCCACCTGATGGAGAGGGAAAAAAGTGAGAAGCACTTGTGAAGTTCACAATCATAAGGTATAAGCTCACTAGAAGACTGAGACCTAATCATAGCTCTTTAGAACTGTAGGTTACAGGATACAAGGTTAATATATGAAGTAAATCACTTTCCCATATGCCAGCAATAAATAAGTGGAATTTGAAATGAAAAGCACAATACTATTTACATTTGCAACCCCCAAATTTAAATTGTTAAATACAAATCTAATAAAATATGCACAAGATTTACTACAAAATTCTGATAAAGGAAATCAAAGAACAAAATAAATGGAGAGATATTCTATGTTCATGGATAGGACGACTCAATATTGTCAAGATTTCAGTTGTTCCCAACTTTATTTATAGATTCAATGCAATTCCAATCAAAATCCCAGTGAGCTATATTTTGGATATTGACAAACTGATTCTAGAGTTTACATGGAGAGGCAAAAGACCCAGAGTAATCAACACAATATTGAAGATAAGAACAAAGTTGGAGGACTGACACTACTCAACTTCAAGACTTATTATAAAGTTACAGTAAGCAAGACAGTGTGGTATTGGTAAAAGAATAGACAAATAGATCATGGAATAGAAAGAAGCTCCAGAAATAAACCTACATAAATATAGTCAATTGTTCATTAAAAAAGGAGCAAAGGCAATATAGTGGAGCAAAGATAGCCTTTTCAGCAATTTACGTTGGAACAACTGGACATTCATACACAAAAGAAGTGAATCTATACACGCAGAAACAAACATTATGTCTTTCACAAAAATGAGCTCAAAATAGGCAATAAACCTAAATGGAAAATGCAAAGCTATAAAACTCCTAAAAGATAACATGGGAGAAAAACCTAGAACAATCTTGGATGCAATGGTGACCTTTTAGGTACAACATGAAAGGCATGATCCCTGAAAGAAACAATTGGGAAACTGAACATCATTAAAATTACAGACTTCTTCACTGTGAGAGACTCTGTCAAGAGAAGAAGACAAGCCACAGACCAGGAGAAAATATTTGCAAATGACATACCTGATAACAGACTATCTAAAATATATAAAGACTTCTTAAAACTCAACAATGAGAACATGCATTACCTGATTAAAAAATGGGCAAGAGACCTGAACTGACGCCTCAGCAAAGAAAGTATAAAGATGGCAAATAAGCATATAAGGACGTGCTCAGCATGATATGTCATTAGGAAATTGCAAATTAAAATGAGATACTGCTACACACCTATTAGAATGACCAAAATCTAAAACAATAACAACACTTAATGATGACACAGATGTGGAGCAACAGGAACTCTCATTCACTGCTGGTGGGAAAGCCAAATGGTAATAGCTACTTTGGAAAAAAGTTTGGCAGTCTCTCACAAAACTAAACACACTCTTACCATAATCCAGCAATTGTGTTCCTTGATATTTACCCAAAGGAGTTGAAAATTTATGTTCACACAGATACCTGCACAAGAACGTTTATTGAGGCTTTATTCAAAATTGCCAAAACTTGGAAGCAACCAAGATGTCCTTCAGTAAATGATTGGATAAACTGTGGTATATCCAGACAGTGGAATATTATTCAGTGCTAAAAAGAGATGAGCTATCAAGTTGTGAAAAGACATGAAGGAACTTTGAGTATTACTAAGTGAAAGAGGCCAATCTGAAAAGGCTACATATGGTATGATTCTAAATATATGACATCCCGGGAAAGACAAAACTAGAGACAGAAAAGGGATCAGTGATCACCAGGGGTCTTGAAGGAGGGAAGGATCAATTGGCAGAAGACAGAGCATTTTTAAGGCAGTGAAACTACTCTGTATGATATTACAATGATGGATACATATCATTATACATTTGTCACGATACCAAGAGGGAACCCTAATATAAACTTTGGATGATAATGACGTGCCAATACAGGTTCATTAATTTTAACAAATGTACCACTCTGAGGCAGGATTTTGATAGGGAAGGAGGTTGTGCATATGTAGAGGCAGGGGTTATATGGGAAATCTTTGTTCCTCTCTGTTAATTTGGCAGCGAACATCAAATTGTTCTAAAAAATAAAGTCTATTAAAAACTTTCATATGGACAAACAAAGGGGGCAAGATGAGTTAAGATAATGTTGAAGAAGAAAAAAAAAGTACTCTACTACATATTAAAACATATTATAAATCTTCAATATGTAAGATTAGAGTCGGTATAAGGATAGATGATTAATATAGCGGACAGAATGGAGCTCCTAGAAACTATGCATAAATGAACTTACAACACACAACTCTTACAACAAAGATGGCACTACAAAAGAGTTAGAAAGGCATTCTTCCCCACAAATTGTGTTGATTCAACTAGATAGGCATAATAAAAAGAAAAAATCGATTTGAAACCTACGGCATGCTAAAAACATCAACAAAAATATCTGAATGTTGTAAATCTAAATATGAAAGGTAAAACAAAAAATCTTTTATAATATATGAGAATATATCATGAATTTGGGATAAAGATTTTCTCAAAGAGCTCACAATAAAGTTTAATTATAAATGCAAATATTACCAAAGTAAACTACATTAAAACTGGGGACTAGCCTCGTGGTGTAGTGATTAGGTTGGCATGTTCCACTTCAGCTGCCCAGGGTTCGCCAGTTCAGATCCCGGGTGTGAATCTACACACTGCTTATCAAGCTATGCTACGGCAGGCATCCTAAATATAAAGTAGAGGAAGATGGGTACAGATGTTAGCTCAGAGCTAATCTTCTTCTTCAAAAAAAATAAAACAAAATAAAAAATAAATCTGGGACTTTCTGGTCAAGGAAAGACAGCTTTGAGAAAGTAAAAAAGAAAGTCACAAGAGCAGGAAATGTTATTCGGCAACATATACATACAAAATATGTAAAGAACTAAGGAAAATATAGACAATCTGGAAACAAATGGGCAAGAGAATCAGGTACTTCCCTATAGAGAGTATCTAAATGGTCAATAAAAGTATGGCACAATGCTTCAACTCATTAGTCAACAGAGAAACGCAAACTAAAACTACGATTAGATACCACTACACACCTATCAAAATGGCCAGTGGGAGTGTAAACTGGTAAACTCTCTGAAAAAATATTGGCATTTTCTACTAAATCTGATCTAGTAATTCCGCCTTAGGTATATACCCAACAGAAAAGTGTGCACATATGTAGCAATAGACAAGGACAAGAATATTCATAGTAGCACAATGCTTAATAGCCCCAAACTGAAAACATCCCTAATGTTTATCAAGAGTATGACAGATAAATAAATCTAGTGCATTTATAATTGACTCCTAAAACAGCAATGACAGTGAACAGATATTGCTACATGCAAAAATGACAAATTTTGTGTTTATATAAAATTCAAAGAACAGGCAAAACTAATATATGCTATTACAAAACAGGGGAGTAGTTAACTCTGGTGAGATGGGAAGGGTTGTGATCGACAGAGGCCAGGAAGGTGGCCCCGGATGTTGATAATGATCAATTTCTTGATCTAGTGGTATTTTCACTTTGTGATAATTCATTAAACCATTCACATATGAATTGTGCACTTTTTGCACACTATACTTCAACTAAAAAGTTAAACAATAAAGCAAACCAATTCTTAAAAGGTTATTTGTTACTAGCTTAGTATTGATCAGCCAATCAATTACCAAATGCCCTATTATATCCTCAGCATCAACGTCACTGAAATATTGGTATCCTGGGCAGAATCAATGCTTCATTTGAAAAATAAAGAATTCCAAATAAGATTTTCTGTTCTTACGTGGTAGAGTCAGGGACAAAATCATAGTGTGATTTCTAAAATTTCCACCCAATTCTTACCACTTTCCAATTCCTACTGTTACACAAAAGTCTACATGATATAGCCCAGTGCTACATCTCTGACATGTTTTCCTGTCATTCTTCTGCCTGTTCACTCCTCTCCAGCAACACTGGCCTCCCACTGTTCCTCATAGGTTCCTTGTTTTTTCTTCCTTCTGGAACACACTTCACTCACATATCTGAATGCTTGGCTCTTTTCACTTCATTCAGATTTCTGTTCCAATGTTACCTCAGAGCAGCCTTTTTGGCTTTCCTATCCAAAGTAGCACTCTTTGTTTCCCATAACCCACTTTATTTTTTATCATAACGCTTACTACTACATGAAGTTTTATTACATATTTATTTGCTATTGTTCATAATCCCCCTCAAATGTAAACTCCGTGGGGGAGGAACTTAGTTCTCTTCATTGCTACATCTCTAGCGCCCACAATAGTTTCTGATACATAGTAGGTGCTCAATTATTTAAATGGATGACTGAAGGAATGAAAGAATGAATGGTTCATGTGCAGTAAGAGCTAATGAAACACCACATAGACAAACTATTTTGTTGATTGGTGATCATTTATTTGAACTAACATCAGACTCTGGACAACGTGTGTTAACCCATCTTTGCTTTATTTGGGCAACCTTAAACCTCAAAACCCAGACTTGACCACCCTCCTCCTTTATCCTGCTGTGCATATGCTATTGAATTCCACAGTCCCTGGCAGGGAAACATTAGAAAAACAGAACCCAGGGTTGCTGTGCTGTTAAAGCCAGAAGTACATCATTCATTATGTGAATAAAATACATAGAGAATAAAATAGCCACAGAGTAACGGGAGTTTTATTCTCTCTTTATTCCATTTCACTCCCTCTCTATTTTACTTACGTTATGAAATGATGCTCCCGCCGCTGGCTGATAAATGTTGATTAATCTGATGGAGTGTTGGATTTGTTAGCAGGCAAAAGCAATGTAAATAAATCGAGCAGGTGAACTGGAGTTCACAGTGTCATTTCTGAGATTAAAGAGCCTGTCTAGCCCTCCAAGCTCACTTATTACAATCAGGATGCATGCTCTTCTTGTAAACAGACAGAGTAAGCCCCTTCAAGCTGCTCCACAGACCTCCTTTTGTGTTGTCTACTGCCTGTCCCTTCAGCAAGTTTCGTCTCTTGGGAATTGCCTCTATGTCAATTTTTGTGTCTCTTTCAGGGGCTGGAAGTCGGGGGAAGGGAGGTTAGAAAGAGTAGGTAGGTCAGTTTTCTTTTTTGAGGTTATCCAGTCAGCCAGTCAATAATTGCACTTATGCAAGAACTTACAATATGCAAGTCTCTGAGCTAAATGCTTGCAGAACAGTAACAAAGAGAACAATGAATGCAGCAATAGTAATTAACACCTATATAGCAGTTTACTGTTTATAAAGCACTGTACTTATCATTATGTTGGGTGATACTTAAGGTAATTTTCAATTTAGGCATTATTGTTACATCTAGGTCAGCCAGGAGTCAGCTGTGTCACCCTTCCTTTGAAATGCATTTATGCTGTTACATAATGGATTGATGTCCCATTTCAGGTTTTACAGGAGGTTCTGCCTTCCTCAAAATTTGTTTTGAGTCCACAGGGAAGCTTATGGTCTTCTTGTCATTTCCTCCCCTGGGTATTGGCTGTGCTGAAAAATCATGCCCTCCACCCCAAGGGTCCCACAGCTCTGCTCCTTCAATTGTTCTCTTTTCTTCTCTTCCATATCAGTTTAGATATGGAACTCAGACGTGTTTCTGCAGTTGTCCTCCAAGTAATAAGCCACACCCTTGAACACAGCTCTGGCGTGTATTTGTGCCATTTCTTAGAAGACTTGGCACCTACTCAATCGCTTGAAGGTTCACATCATAACTTCCAAAGACAATAATGTTTTTTAATTTTTGTTGCTTGCTTTTTTGATGTCTCATCCAAGAAATCATGTCAAGACCAATGTCAAGCATCTTTTGCCTATGTTTTCTTCTAAGAGTTTTATGGCTTTAGGTCTTACATTGAAGTCCTTGATCCATTTCAAGTTAGTTTTTGGGAAAGGCGTAAGACAGGGTCCAGTTTAATTCTTTTGCATATGGATATCCAGTTTTCCCAACACCCTTCACTGAGGAGAGCGTCCTGTCCCCAACGTGTGTTCTTGGCACTCTTGTCAAAAATTAGTTGACTGTATATGCGTGGGTGTATGCCTGGGCTCTCTATTCTAAAATAAACAAGTGGGACTACATTAAACCAAAGAGCTGCACAGCAATGAGAACAGTCAACAAATTAAGAAGAAAACCTACAGAATGGGAGAAAATATTTGCAAGACATGTATCTGATAAGGGGTTAATATCCAAAATATGTTAATAACTCATATAACTGAATAGCAAAAAAGCAAATAGTCCAATTAAAAATGGACAAAGACCTGAATATACATTTTTCCAAGGAAGATATACAAATGGCCAGTAGGTATATGAAAACATCACTAATCATCAGGGAAATGCAAGTCAAAACTATGATGAGATATCACTTCACACGTGTTAGGATGGCTATTATAAACTGCAAGCAAATGTTGGTGAGGATGTGAAGAAAAGGGATCCCTTGTAGACTATTGATAGTAATGTAAATTGGTGCAGCCACTGTGGAAAACAGTATGGCAGTTCCTCAAAAAATTAAAAATTGAACTACCATACGATCCAGCAATCTTACTCCTGGGTATATATCCAAAGGGATTGAAGTCAGTATCTAGAAGAGATTTCTGCAGCATTATTTCCAATAGCCAAGATATGGAGACACCCTGAACATCCTTCAATGGATGAATGGATAAAGAAAAAATGTGGTATATATATACAACAAAATATTATTCAGGCATAAAAAGAAGGAAATCCTGCCATTCACAACAACATAGATGAAGCTGGTAGGTATTATATTAAGTGAAATAAGCTAGAAAGAGAAACACAAATACCGTATGGCATCCCTTATATGTGGAATCTAAAAAAAAAAAAGCCTATTTCATAGAAACAGAGAATAGAATGATGGTTGCGAGGGGCTGGGTGGGGGCGGAATGGGGTGCTTATGTCAAACGGTACAAATTTTCAGTTATAAGAAGAAGTTTTGAGGATCTAATGAACACAATGGTGACAGGGTTTACGATACAGTATTGTATGCTTGAAAGTTGTTGAGAATAGTTCTTAGGCATTCTCATCACACACACACACACACACACACACACACACACACACACAGAGTTACCTATGTTAACTATCTGAGGTGATAGTTGTGTTAATTATCCTGATCTTGTTAGTAATTCCACAATGTATCTGTGCATCACATCATCACGTTGTACACTTTAAATGTACACAATTATATTTGTCAATTATTCCTCAATAAAGTTAAAAAAAAAACACACAGTTTTGACAAGTGACATAACCTCTCTGTGCCTCAGTTTCCTCATTTGTAAAATGGTGTTATTGTGAGGACTAAATGAACTAAGGTATATAAAATGCTTGAAACTGCCTCATCCTGAAGCACCCCTCATTGGTTGACTTGTTCAACAGCCCTCTCTCAGCTCCCACTATGCCCCGGGCACCTGATAGCTAGCAGTAGCCTATTGACAGTCATTCCCAGTGCACTGTAAGGGAAAGTCACTGGATTCTTGGGCAAGCTCCTTAAAAGGGACAGGCTTGGCTGACATGCTCCTCCCTTTCTTCTTCCCCTTCTTCCCGCCTGGGATAGGGATGTGATGCCTGAAGGTGTAGCACGTGCTTTGTGGCCTGATGGATGAAAACCACACGCCAAAGTTGGCAGATGGGAAAACAGAACAAGCCCATGTCTCTAGCAGTGTCGTTGAGACACAGAACCATCCCTGGCAGGCTGCTCCAGGAATTCTTATCCAGTGAAACAGATATCCTTACGCTTTACATGTTTCAGCCATGTTAGTGGGGATTTCTGTTATTTGCAGCTGAGCATATTCATGACAGGTAAAGTTATATTACTACTAATAATAATTATTATTACTTTCTGTGAGAAGAAAGAAAACAGCATCCTGTGTAAGCAACCTCCAGAAACTGAGGGAGGTAATTTGCTTTTCTGGTTACATTTACTTTACAGGTGAAAAACCGAATGGATTAAATTGCCCTGATGTCACATCTTGTAACCAATAAAGACAGAATCCACACCCATACACCTGCCAGCAAGTTTGTTGCTTTTCTACTATTTCATGCTGTTGCCAAGTTTCCATTCTATGGTTGCACTTTAAAAATATTATCTAATCCTCTTAAATTTAAACCATTTTGTTTTATGTCAGCTATTCCGTTGAAAACCAGTTAAAGCTTGAAGGTGTCATGTAATATATTAAGTATATATTCTAGTTATCCCCATATTTGATCCAGGGTTGTCCTACTACGTTATGCAGTAATTTAAAATTATTGAACACTGCAGGGCCAAACTCTGAGTCTTGAGACATATCATCAGATAACATAGATAAGTTGCAGTTCCTATCATTGATGTCCCCACCACCAGATAGAAACTATTTATCACTCGTTAACTACTGCTGTTAGAGTAATAACAGCAAAGGTTTTCTTTGTACACTTTCAATGAGCCATGCACTTTTTAAAGAAACCCATGGAGTGGACTCTATCATTATTTTCGTTTTTCATTTGAGAAAATAGAGGGATGGAGACAGTAGGTGCATTTCCCCAGGTAAGCAGTGGGCTAGGTTAAAATGCAGGCATGCTCTGAATGGCTCTCAATATCTATATAGGAGACATATTATTCTGGACAAGAGCACATGATATATCGCCCCTTTCTGATGGATTTCTCTGAGCAAAGAGGACTCCTGAGATGATACTAATATGCAATCCCTTGAGGCTGGGCCAGGGGTTTCTTTTCTACACATAGGGCGTATGGTGCCAAAGTTCTGGGATAAAATATGGGGAAGCCTTGGGGAAGGTAGATCCAAAACATATTTAGGAGAAAAGGGAGCTTCATGCCAGCATCACTTTAGCATCGGCAGCATCTGCAGGGAGCTTCTGAGGATCTAATTCACAGGCTCCTACCACCACATCTGCACAGTGACAGTTTCTGACCTCCTTCCTGTTTCTATGGATGTGCTTTCATGCTTCTAAGAAAGGAACCAATCCAGCATCTCTCCTCACTCTCTGTCTCTTTTTTAGCAGCTTCGTTGAATAATAATTTATACCATACAGTTCATCTATTTAAAGGGTATAATTCAATGGTTTTTTTATGTTTACAGATATGTGCAACCGTCATCACAGTCAACTTTAGAACACCAAATTTAGAAGATCACCTCAAAAAGAAACTCCATATGCTATTGCTATCATCTCCTTATCCTCCTAGCCTCCTAGCCCAAAGCAATCACTAATCTACTTTCTGTCTCTATTTGCCTATTCTGGACATTTCATACAAATGGAATCATATAATATGTAGTTTAAATTACTGGCCTCAGAATGATTTGGGATGTGTTCCTCCTTCTACTTTTTGGAAGAATTTGTGAAGAATTGGTATTAATTCTTCTTTAAATGTTATAATTCACCAGTGAAAACCTCTGAGCCTGAGCTTTTTTTAGTGGGTAGTTTTTTGACTACATAATTCAATCTCTTTATTTGTTATAGGTCATGATGGTTAATTTTATGTGTCAACTTAACTGGGTCCAAAGTGCCCCAGATATTTGGTCAAATATTATTCTGGTTGTTTCTTCGAGGGGGTTATTGGATGAGATAAACATTTAAATTGGTAAACTGAGTAAAGGAGATTGTCCTCCCTAATGCTGGTGGGCCTCATGCAATCATTTGAAGGCCTGAACGGAACAAAAAGCCTGACCTTCCGCTGATTAAGAAGAGAGAATTCTCCCTATCTGACAGCCTTTGAGCTGGAACATTGTTGTTTTTTCTGGCCTTCAACCTAAACTGAAACATCGACTCTTCCTAGGGCACTAGCCTGCCAGTCTTTGGACTGGAACTACACCAGCTGCTCACTTAGACTGAAACTAAACCATCAGCTCTCCTGGGTCTCCAGCTTGCCAACTCACGCTTCAGATCTTGGGACTTGCCAGCCTCCATAATTACGTGAGCCAATTTTTACTATAAATCTCTCTCTCTCTACATATATACTGGTATCTCTGTGTGTGTGTGTGCATATACACACACACGCATATATATATATATATATATATATATATATACACACACACACTAATATACTAACCTGAATATATATATTTCTCAATTGCACATAGAATATATCTGATTTATATATGTATACATCATGTGTCTTTAAGGTAGGGCAACCAAGAATAAATTCTCTCAGTTTTTATCTGGAAATGTCTTTATTTTGCCTTGAAATTTGAAAGAGAGTTTTACTGGGTGTAAGATTTATGTTTCTGTTGCAGTTATTGTCACATAACACTTTGAATATGTTACCCGCCATCTTCTAGTCTTCATTTTGTTTTTGATGAGAAGTCAGCTGCTGGTCTTACTAGGGCTTCCTTCTGAGTGGAGTCATTTTTCTCACGCTGCTTTCAAGATGTTCTCCTTGCCTTTGGCTTTCAGCATTTTTAAAGATGATGTATCTGTTTATGTAAGTCTTTGTGTCTATCCTACTTGGAATTTACTGAGTTTACCATAAAAGGTTAATTTTTTCCTAAAATTTGGGAGCTTTTCAGCTATTATTTTGTTGAATATTTCTTTCTGCTCCTTTCTCTCTCCTCTCTCTATCTGGTACTCCCAATCTGTGATGCTGTTGTGCTTATTGGTTTTCCACATTTCTTTGGGACTCTGTTCATTTTTCTTTATTCGTGCTCTCTCTGTTCTTTGGATTGACTTGTCTATTGTCCTGACTTCAAGTTTGTTAATTCTTTCTCACGTCAGTCCAAATATACCGTTGAGCCCCTCTAGTGTATTTTTTCATTTCAGTTCTTATACTTTTCAATTTCAGGATTTCCTTTTGGTTCTTTCTTATAGTTTCTCTCTGTTGATATTCTCTATTTTCTATGACATTGTCATCATACCTTCTTTATTTCTTTAACCATAGTTTCCTTTACTTCTTTAGTATTTATAATGGTGACTTTGAAGTCTTTTCCTGTTAAATGCAACATCCTTTGACTCTCACAGGCAGTTTCTCTCCTGCTTTTTTTTTTTTTTTCCAGTGTAGGGGCCATACTTTTCTTGTTTATTTGAGCTTTTTTCTTGGAAACTAGACATTTTAGATAATATTTTATAGCAACTGGGTCCTGGACTCCCCATTCAGGAGTTCTTATTGTTATTGGATTGTTTCTGTGTTTAATGACTGGCTGGGACATGTTTTACTTCTTTATCTTAGTTATTGTTTGTCTCTCCCACTACAATACATGCTATCTGAGGGCAAGGATTTCTATTTTATTTTTCTTCATTGCTATAGACTCAGTACCTAAAAGAATTCCAGGCATACTGTAGGCACCACATTGAGATTGGCCGAATGACTATTAAATACTATGGAAGTTGTAACATGTGAATCCTAGAAATTGGACCCAATTCTCATAAATGGGATTTAGAATATTCCTAGAGCCCATTTTACCTGTGGATTTGGCTCATTTAAGTGAGTTATGCTTTATCTGACATCTACTGAGGATCCTCCTCTTCTTCTTCTCCTTTTCTTTCTCCTCCCCTTTGCATCTTCCCCTTTCTCCTTATTTTATTTTATTTCTTTATTTTCTCTGCTGTCCATGCTATTTTTCTTAATGTCTGTTTTTAGAATTTTATCTAGGAAAATTTCATCCTGTTGTCACATATCAAAAATTTTGGAAAGTTTTTTCCTAATTTCTCCTTAAATCTTTTAAGAAAATTTCCATCCTTTGCCAGGAATCCTAGAAAAGAAACTATACCTTTTAATAGTATATTTTCATCTTTTTCATCTTGTATCTCTTTTTCTATCTTTATTTGAAGAAATAAATGAAAACTCTATCTGGGATTATACACTTCTAAATATTCTTATCTAGAGCTTCAAGTTTCTAGGAATCCTGATTTTCTTCTGATGGATGGTATGATTTTCAAGAAACATCAGAAATGGGTAGGTTAGGTAGATTAATGAAATGTGGCAAGCTCTTTGTCACATTTCAGGTTTATTTTCTAGAAAAAAATTTCTGTCAATTAGCTAGGTCAGTAGAAATTTACCAGCTGTCATGATGCTGGTTTTAATTTGGTTTAATCAGATTACTTTCCTCTTAAGAACCAACACAATAGCACAGGGAGAGGGTTCAGGATTTTGATTGATGAAAAGAAAGAGGACTAAATTTTGAATAAGCAGCCTCACCTGGGGAGGATGGCTGGTAGAATGCCTGCAGTTAGGGCTTTGAGAGGCACTGACGGTTGCACAGGGAAATGGGCTCTTGGGCCACATAGGACATCAGCTGTAAGAAGAAAGCTGAAGTGGAAGGGGAGAAGGACCAGAAAGAAACTCGGCTAACTGCACAGCTCCAACAAGAGCCATCCCTGGTCTGTGCATTCTCTTACAAACAGGCTTTTCCATAAAACCCAAAGGGACCATTGCATAGTCAGGGTTAAATCACTTAATTATAATCTTTTACTTGTCATGCAGTTTATAGGCTCATGCACTGATTGGGTGGCTGTGCCTACGGCATCTTCAGAAATGGTAAAATAATAGGCAGTAAAATAATAAACTATAAGCTCTCTCTTTGTCACATTCGTTGCATTGTTTATCACATCTGTTGCTTTTTTTTCCTGAACAGTGTGATGATCAATTATTCATGACAGAATGATAGCGGTTTCATAATAATCTCACTCAGAGATGAAATCACCCTGTCCATGGAGGTGTCCACAGACTGCATCACTAGACTAATAAGTCACTGTTAAGCACCCACCTGCTCTGGGTATTTCTCTTCATCTTATTTATCCAGACTTTTAAAAATTACTGCAGAAGAATTCTGCAATCG
This sequence comes from Equus caballus, assembly GCF_041296265.1. Classification (NCBI taxonomy): domain Eukaryota; kingdom Metazoa; phylum Chordata; class Mammalia; order Perissodactyla; family Equidae; genus Equus; species Equus caballus. Next base: position 72,006,820 of record NC_091691.1, on the reverse strand, counting down.
TCACTAAAGCAGATTATAGCACGAGTCACCGTGCCATGTTTAATAAATGACCCCACTGCTATGTTCCAGCAAATAAAAACAAAGTAATGGATATCGGGGAGAGAGAGAAACTGAAACTAGGAACACTTGGAACTATTTTTATTTTTTAAAAAGGGTGTAAATGACATTTAATTGCCCTGTTCTCAATTGATTGATCAAGGATGAGGTGGGGGTAGGGGAGAGGTCAGAATTCTATCTCTGAAGAAGCAGTGACTAGCTCAAGTTCACAGTTGATGGATGTCCAATGTGCCAGTGGAAATAAAGCTGATTTAAGGGAAGACAATGGGGTCTGGTAGAGTTCAGGGTAATTCTTCAGGGATCAGGAGAATCATCCTCGCTGCTAAATTAAATTGAGATCAGAAACAACCCTGGCGATGAGGGGTAAGGAGCAACACCTTATTCTGAGCGAATAAGCTTGAGGCATTTTTCTATTTCCAGTTTGTCTTTATGCTTCTCATATTCATTTGGTATGAAACCTGCTGTCTCCAAAACTGAATATGACAATTATTTAAACCTTTTTTTTCCTGAAATTTTTTATTTATCTTGGGTTTGAATTTTCGGTCATCTTTAAGCAAATATTTGAAATCGACGTCAAAGTTTGGGGCCTAAATTTCTTCTTATATTTTCTAATATGCTATGGCCCTATTTCTGGGATTTTTAGTATTTGAACTATTCAATGTGTTGGAGAAGGCCTGGCCCTAGGGAAAATGTAAGGTTGACAAAGCTGTTTCAGATAGAGTCCTCTGTTTTTTTTGTTTGTTTGTTTTTTTAAAGATTTCATTTTTTTCCTTTTTCTCCCCAAAGCCCCCCGGTACATAGTTGTATATTCTTCATTGTGGGTCTTTCTAGTTGTGGCATGTGGGATGCTGCCTCAGCGTGGTTTGACGAGCAGTGCTATGTCCGCGCTCAGGATTCGAACCAACGAAACACTGGGCCGTCTGCAGTGGAGCACGGGAACTTAACCACTCGGCCATGGGGCCAGCCCCTAGAGTCCTCTGTTTTTGTATTCTCCCTACCTTGTTCATACTATGAGTCTTGAGAACCCAGAGCCCTCCTGTTCTGCAATTGAAACTTGTTTTCAGTCACTTTTGTTTCCACTATGGTCTGATAATACAGTTACAAAATTTCAAAATTACAAGGTATCATAAGGACCATCATAAGATGGTCATAATTAATAACAACATAGAGTTCCTTTTCTCCCCAGCAGCTTTTGTATTTAAATATCTAAGTGATAAAACTCTCATAATGAAATTTTAAGTTCATAAAAACTGGGAGGAGGCGACTTTTTACATGGGGCCTCCTGAAGCCTTTTCAATACCACATAGGAGATCACCTGCTGACAAGTAGGATTGATGAGGGTTTTGAGTTATAAAAACTCTTGACCTCAAGTTAAAAAAAAAAAAAAAAAGTGACTATCAGAGCCTCAGTTTCTGGATTTTGGTTTTTTGCTAGTTGAAAGTCATCCCTCCAGGGATTCTTTCTCTGAGCTTTAGGAGACATTTCCACGCCATTTCTTGTCCTGCAACATCTCATAGACTCAGTGCTATACCTTAAAGAGTGCTTATTTCCAGGAAGGCAAATGGGTTTTATCTGACCTACCAATTTCAGTCCATTGGCATTGACTGCCTTCAGTGATGTCTTGGAAATAGAGCGTCATGACATTGACAGCAGAGAAAGCGGTGGATAGAGACAAAGAGGGAAAATTACAGTTCTCTTACATCTTGGTCATGGAATGGTTTTGGTCTGAAAGAGTGAAAATGTGAACAACTTTAAATTCAGTTTCTTGTAATATCAGAAGGACCTTGATGGCTTCTTGATTCATTACAAGAAGTCTGACACTACTTAATAAAATAAAGAGGTTTGAACACTACAGTGGAAAATAAAGAAGTTTTAGAGAACCTGGATTAAGCTGTAGAGCTGATCCACATTATCTTTTGTTTCTAGTCCAAGGCAAATAACCTCATAATAACAATAACATTCCTTGACTACACAAGAAGGAGGGATATGTTTTAAATTGATGGTTTGGTATTGCCCCTTCAGAGTTGGAAGGAGGTTGAAATCGTTTGAAATGCTGTTTTACCTCCTCCCTGCAGCATTGGGTAATATTGTCTTTAAAAGCTCACAGTCACGAATAATTGGCAAATAATTGGGAAATTATTTGGGTGTATTAATATTAGCTGAATGAATAAAGAAATAACTTTATATCTCACTTTGAAAACTCCTAGGCTGTTTAGAGTCTGGGGACAAAAACCAAAGTTAGATTAAATAGTGATCATAAATGTTTAAAAATTAAATGAGAAAGGGTTTAATTGCACTGTCACATCTTTGAGTCTAAAGTTACGTGTATTTCCTTGTACAAAAATCATTTCCTACCATATTAAGGTATTTTAATAAATTATTTTTGAGATATAATTGAATTAAAGAGTGTGATAAAGTCTCTTTTGTAGATTGATTTTTCAAACCATGTGGCCAAGATATCAGTACTCATTCAGAGCTCACCTTTGACCTGCAAACCTAAATATATGAAATGACAATTATAATGTGCAATCAGAATTCATTACAAAACTCAGTAAATCTACAAAAAAACTGTCGATTGAAATATACAATTAATTTAATCTTTTAGATCTATAACACAATTATCAAGCCATCTAATTAAGTAAATTAAAATACTCCGGTAAGGGAGAGTGGAGTTACAGAAAGAATAAGTTCTAGAAACTATGAAGAGAAATATCATGAAATAAGGGAGGAGGCTAGTGAAGACGAATCGTGGCATCTATATCTGTAGAGAAAACTTTAAGAAAAAAAATTTTACAAACATCAGTCTGGAGGCAGATACAGATTTCTTGATATTTCTTCGAGCCGAAGAATTCCATAATCTTAGAATTTTAAAAAAGTTTATTCTGAAAAATGCATTTTAGAATAATAATATAAGCATGCATAGGAACCAAATTTATAATATGCATTACGTCCTCTTTATCACAACTGAGTCTCATAATCCTATTGGATTTGGTAAACAGGTTAATTTTGACAGTTTTGCACATAAATAAACTTTCAAAGTTAGATGATTTTAATCACGTGAGTGGCAGAAACAAAGTAGACCCTTCGTGGAAGATGTACCCCTCATGGCAGATATGCCAGCGCAATTTCCAGTGTTCTACGTTGGCCCAGCCACATTTGGATGTATATGAACCCAGCTTGATGAAAGCAATCGTGACAATACCATATGGGCTTCATTCAGATTTCCTGGAACTTCACTAAACCATTAACTCCTCTACAAAATGGATCAGACTCTACTTCCAACATATCTGGCATCTCCCATTAGGATGTTGATGCTGCAAAGCAAAACAATATTTAAGAATCTTTCGTCAAGTTGGTGTGAAGACAATAAAATCAAGGCATTAGTATGATTCCCTTTGTGTCATGTCTTGGGCCAGAAATCAACTACTCTTTTTCCTCAACTCTCCCTCAGGCCTGCTGACTGGTCAGTGAGAACTAACAGTGTGAAAAAGCTGTAAACTGCAGAGGGAGGTGGCTCCCACACACCTCATTAGGCCTTGAACACATTTGACTCTGTCTTTCCCCAGCACGGTGCATATTATAATTGGAAGCAGTTGGGTACTTCCTATTTTTCTTTGAAAGGTGTAATTGGGTAACCAAGGAGCTGTCACTTTCTGGACATTGCCAGCCCGGCCATCTGCTTTTGGAGCTTCAATTTACTGGCTCGTCCTTTAAGAGGTTTTGACTCATGGAATGTTCTATCCTGAAAGGGCTTACCAGTCTTTTGTTTAATCTCTCTTAATTTACAGATGAGGAAATTGAGGCCAAGAAGATTAAATGTCTTACACATGAACACACAATTACTGGATTTTATCTCAAGGTGCCTTGCTCCAGGTCTACCTGCCTTTACACAATACCAATCTTTAATATATCCACGATCCTTTCACTTTCTCCCAACCTGACAACTTAGTGAGTCTCATAGTTAAATTGGTCCATTTAACATTTAGGTATAAAAGTTTAACATTTAGGTATAATGTATACGATTTAAGAATAAATGCAATACAAATAGAGGAAGTAGGCTGTTAAGGAAAAGCCAAGCTGTGAAATTGTTTGCTCCTTGTCCTGCACAATAGTTTTACCACATTGTTCAGTAACTATCATATGTGGGAGAAAATGGGGCAAAAGAACTGCAGAGTACAAGCAAATTTTAGTTCAGATAGTCATCATCTTGAATGCTCCTCTTCTAGAAGACTGTTGGAGCAATGGAAAAAATCCAGACTGACATCGAGGAGTCTGAGGTGCTCATCTTGGTACATGGCTAACTGTGTCTATATGTCCACATACAAGACATTTAGCCTCACTGGTTCTTCATTATTATTATATAGTATATCATCAGATTTTAGTGTGTGTTCATGGCTTGGGTTCTAAACAACAGGCAAATAGGCAAGTACTGTGAGCTTCATGTGAATTTCCTGATTGACTTTTCATCTAAAAAATCATAATTCATGGAGCACCCTCTAGGAAGACAAGCTTTAGTAAACTTGAGTTGCAGGGATTTGTTTTGAAGGTCTACACCTCTGCTTTCTGAATCTTACCTTCTGGCACCGCTCTTCCTCCATCCTCTTCCTGTACATTCATCACTCTCATAATTCTACCTCACTCTTCCAGCTAAGCCTGCTCTCTTGCAAGTCTTCTCCCTCCTTCCACATGACAGTTCATAGGGAGCTCTTAGGAGCTCCTTATTGCAAAACTCCAGAGGTAATGAAGTGTTGACTTATATTAGGATGGACAAAGTTGGAATCAGAAGTAAAGGTAAAGATCCAAAAAGTGTCATTTAATTTTCTCTTTTCATGATCAGGTTTGTAGCCGGTGTAAAAAGAGAGTGTCTTGATAGGAGATAGAGGTGGAATTTTCTCTGTTCACATCTGAGACAGCTTGTCAGCCAGTGAGAGAGCAACCCGACCTCAAGCTTGTTCTTCTCAGCTCTCTCCTTCCTGGACCATTCATCTACAATATATCCAAAGACACAAACTTCTACACTTATAGGAGCCTTGCCTACAAAATCAAGTTATTTTGAGGTTAGTTTCCTGCTTTGAGAGGTTTCCAGGGTAACTGGGAAGTATTGCTATTCCTTTATAACTCTTTGTTCAATAACCTCTAAGCTCTTCCTACACTCTAACGCATTCTATGTTCTCCTGACGTATCAAACTTCTTAAAGTGGAGATTTATTTTATCACTTTATTTCATTGATATCTTCAATGACCTTCTGTTGCCAATTACATTAAATCTGGAGTTGAAGGCTCTCTATAACCTTTCTGTCCAAACTCATCACCCACTACTCTCTTCTGTTTAATCTAAGCTCCAAACCAGGACGTTCTAATTTTGTTGAATAGATGGCCCATATTTCTTCTCATTTTTCTTTTTTGCCTTTGTTCATATTCTTCTCTCCATCTATAATTCCCTCTCTCATCATTTTCATATATCAAGAAATTATTTTATCTCAGTTTTTACTAACGTGTAAATAAAGGTAACAATACTATCAAACTCACAGGGTCGTTGGTATATACAACAATGAGAGGAGTACTTGGCATCCACTGAGCGCTTTATTACTGTTGTCATCATCATCATCAAAATATTACCCATATTTAGGTGACATTCTCCCTTCTATGAATTTTTTCTACATGTATTCCACCAACTCTCATTCCTCTACACATTGGATATCTTCTATACTTATTTTGACTCACATTGAACTTTGATCTTATTTCTTTTATGCTCTCCCTTGAATTGTGTATATGTTGGCTTCTTCAGCATGAGGTTGTTGTCTTATTCACATCTGTTTCTCTTTCAGAATCCACACAAGTTGGCTTATCAGTATGCCCCTGGGAAGCCACAAAGCCATGCTTTGTGGTCTGTATACCTGCTGGCAAGGCGTCCTCCCAAGTTTTGCTATTTCTGAATCTGACATGTTCCTCTTCTAAGCAGTCTGAAGATCCATTTCTAGCTCAATGGAATCATTCCTTCTTGGGTTGTCAGTTTTCTGGGATACTTTTCCTTGTTTACTACACTTTTTCATACTTATTTATACTTTCTTATGTTTCCTGCCCATGGAGTTTATCTCTTTTTAGAATCAAGTCCGACATTATATCTTTCTCAAGCCACTTCAGTTCCATCTCAAATCCCACTGCACCTCTAGTTCCCAGAGGTGAAAATCTTTTTTGGTTCAATACTTAACATAATGTAGACATGAAATAGCTATTAAGCTGAAGAAAAAATAATTATTTAGTTGGTATTTATTGAAGATATATATCTGTCAAGCATGGTGTGATATATCTTACTTAATCCTCACAACAACCACGTGTTGTAAGTATAAAGAACCCCTGTTCATGGAAGTGAATTCTGTGACTCAAAGAAATTAAATGCATTGCCACATATGACTATAAAGCTGGTGACAGAGTTGAATTCTCACTGTCTGCCTCCAAAAGCTGTGTTCTCAATGGCTCTGCTCTCCTTCCTCTAAATAAATGACACTTGGGAGAATTTTAAAATTATATTTCAAATATGTGAGTTCCAAATGTTTCTGACATAATGCGTGATTGCGGGGAAAACATGTTTTTATTGATGTTAAAAGAAACTCATGCTCACATTTGTGATGAATTCTGAAACTGTTAGCTTTTTGGTTTAGTCTATATTTGGGGTCTAAAGGACTTGTCAGTGTCTCTTTAATAATATCACTGTTTTTTTCTTCAGACTGAATCTCATTGTCTCTAATCACTGGTTTTACTTGTATGTGTAGCTTCCAGTCTTCAATTTTCCTAAATGTCATGTAGATATAAATGTAAGACTCCATTGCTCAGCTCGAGGTTTTGTGCCTTGATGGACAGTTAGGCGGGGGAGGCAGAGAATGCCTTGGTGTCGAGTTTCGCCCTAATTTTGTGGGTATTTTGTGCAAATAAGAACTCAAGTATATTTTTGCTCTTGTTTATTTCATGTATAAATATCATCAGGAAAACTGGAAATGAAAAGAAAAACACTGAACCCCACAGTTTCAAGGCAGAGACAAATTATCTCAAGGTAAAGAGCCTGGCCAGGTGGCATATAGACTGAATTACAGCCTTTTTTGGAGATCAATATTAATGTTGACTAGAGGAACTTTGTGCTTTCGCTACAGAAAGGCTCAAATTAGAAAAGAATGTTGGCATTTTCTAAAAATTCCCCATGAGGTGTGGCCTTATGCCCAGATGACGTAGGTGCGATTGTACCTAGGCAGTGCCATTAGAGAACCACCGTGAAGACTTCATCCAGGCAAAATGTGTTCCTCCCTGTTCTGCCACAGTGTAGAAAGTCCAGTTTTTCAGACCAAAGCCTTTGCTTTAAAGAATTAGCCTCCCAGGTTCTTTACTACCATAGAACAAATTGTTGGGGCGGGGGGAGAAGTAACAAATGAAACTTTTGGGATTCATTATTATTTTAGTAAAAATTAGCTTTTCAGAGCTTCTCTTGACAACTCATTGAATGTTGGAGATGCAAAAGAGGGATGGATGCCTCTCTCAGGCACTAGCGTTTGTGTTTAAATACTGGGGACAAGGAGAAGCCAAGCATGGCTGGGCACTCTTCCTGGGCTTTATTGAAAAAGTAAGAACTCCAGGGACATGGTGAGGTTGAACTCATAGGAGTGCTGACTGATAACAGCATATATCTTTCAGTCTCCACTTCCAGAAAATTAGCACTTTGTATTGTCATCATCACCTATGCCCGGGGATAACAGGCTGAGTTGACTTACCTGTCATCCTGGGCCACTGTGCTGGTCTAGGTCTTTCTAGTTCTTGCCTCCTTGAGGAAGAAAATGCAGCCACAATTGCTTGGAAAGGCCCAGAGTTTTCGGTGCCTGATGCAGTAACTCCGCTCCTTCCCAGATGCTCTGACCAGTTAGGGACCTAACTGGTTAGAGACCATAGAGATATTCAGCAGGACAGTAGAGTCTTTATAACGAGCATCATCACTTACTTCTCTCTTCCATAGTTATTGCCTGGATGATAGTTAAAAGTGGGACTTTTAATATTTGCAGGACATAATTTCAAAATTGCCCTCACATTATTTTTTTCAGTCATAAAGACTTGCACACAGTGTATACTACCTATATTTGGAGCTTAGTTTCCTTATTTGTAAAATAACTTGTTGACTAGATGATCCTGCAGTTCTCTTTATAGCGGCATCAATAATTTATATTCTAAATGTGTGGGTTCCTAAGTCTGATTGCTCTGGTCCCAGGCAACCTTGAAGAACCAAGATTTATGGGTACTCAGGGGAGCCAGGATTTCATGAAACTTCCTTTAATGTACTCTTTCAACTTGCTTTTTGCATTTTTGAAAAAAATCTAAAAGCACCAATAAAAAGGAAAGTTACAATATGTATGCAAGTTTCTAATTGTTGGAATTAATAGAAGGGATGCTGAGACTTCAGTAACAACACACGGGACCCATAAGATCACAACCTGAAAAAAAAGAAAAAACGTTAGAAGCCGTTATTGATTGTACCTGAGGATCATTATCCAACAACCTCACAGAGTAGCTTTAGAAGCCATAACAGGCATCTTCTCCATTCATAGACTGCATTTCAAATCTGGAAGAAGCTATACAGATCATCTAGCCCAACGAATTATTCCACAAATCAGGAAACTGAGTTACAAATATAGAAAGTGCATGGCCACAGAATCCAGATATCTCAGCTACCAGTGTTGGAGTGAGGCTAAGAACGCAGAAGTTGCTTAAAGAATCCTTTTGGTGTATGACAAAAATACTAGTTGGAGAAAGAATAGGATTACCACAGCCTAGAGGAGTGAAATGGGAGGAGAGTCAGAAAGTTTGAGCTTTGAGAATTTAGGAGGCCAGCAGCAGAGACATGGGGGATCTCTGCACTCAGCTGTGCTAAAGCCCTTGGCTGGGATGGGCTCACTGAGTCATTCCACTAGATTAGAACTTTCAAGAAGGGAGTAGAGTCTTCATGGGATTTTAAATCTGGAAGTCTTGGATATTGCCCCATCTCTGAAAGACACTAAGTGACCACAGAAAGCCACTTTTCTCTCTGACCCTCAGTTTCCTCATTTATGAATTAGACATGATGTTCCCTTCCACGTCTACCACACAGGGTTGACACCAAGAAGAAATGCAGCAGTGGATGTAACAGTGTGTTAAATGTGTTTTAAAACATGAAATATGAACAATTATTAATACCATTACTCCTTATCAAGTCCTGTTCTAACCTGAATCACATTGTCCCTTCTTAGTCCAATGTCTCTAAAACACACTCAAGGGACCTGCTTTCTTTTCACCTGCCCTACTTCCTCAGGGTTGTCCAAGGTGCTCTCCATTATCAAGGTTATTGGTTTTATTCTCAGCTGTGCAAGAGGAGATGTGTGCTGTGGGGAAAACCATATCAATTTTTAGACCGTTCAGGGAATGCCTCAGCTGCAGAGTCAACTTGTCCAAGTTTTGTATTCCTTTTGAGCTTGTCCAACATCCAATGACTGATTAATGCAGGACTGTAAAAGACTCTGACAACTGAGCCAAATAGGGCACAACTCTGAAGTGCCATCATAGTTCCACAGCTCCTCAGGGGGTTGGTCAAGCCTATCCTGTCTGGTCTTGCCTTGCAGATTGATTTTCCCTTCTGCCCAATCTGACTTCCTTCCTCTCCCTTCCTCAAGTGTTGGTACAAAGGGAATTCCCTAATGAGCATCTTACACACAAAACTCTGTCTCAGTGTCAGCTTCCCAGAGTGCCCAAACTAAAACACTTTTGTTTTAGCGCATTTCATCATTGTCCTTTCCTGAGAAGGAGCAAGTCTGGGACATACAAGACCTGAGACCTCTGTCCATCCAATAGAAAGAATCATAGCCAGGCCCCAAGCCCACACTCTACCTCTGGCTGATTTCTCTTTACACATTATTGACTCTCCCTCCCTGCTCCAATCTGTTTTCCAATTTTAGATAATAAGATCTGATCTCATGATAAAAAGTAGTACATTGCACCTGGCAGAGCTCAAAAGATCATGTTTAGCCTGTGGTTTATTGTTTGCGACTAGGCATTAGGATGTAATTAACTTTTTAAGATCATGCCAATGAATGACATTCAGAATTAACAACTCATCCAGGAAAAAAAAATTTCTAAATGCCTGCTGACCCTCATTTGGGTATGTCCAGGTGTATGGAGAAAATATCCTTTCTTTGGATGTTGAAAACTATTGACCCATTCCCCATTTGGTCAACTCATTTCCTCCCTTCCAGAATTTCTACCTACGTGATGATTAAAAGGTCTTTGTTGTTTGGCCTCATTGTTTGTACTTGAATTTGGTCTAAATCGAATCCTGTAGCTCTTGGTAACTGCTCAGACTTTGAATAACTTCTTCCTTATACACGAGAGAAGATACATTAAGACAGGCTTGCTTGATCAAAGGTCTGTCACCTTGTTATTATTTTTTTTACACTTTTTTCTTTCTTGTCTATTAAGAGTCAGGTGTGATGCTTGATGCTGGTGAGTAGGTCGTGGCCATGATCAAATCAGCCCCTGCCTTTGCTGGGCTTAGAGTCTATAGGAAGGGGCCGACAAATAACCAGCAATTATAATCCAATAGGCTAAGAACCTGGTCATGGAAAGGGAAGAGTTCTCTTAGGATTAGAGAAAGGATATGAAATAGTGCTTGGCAGGTCAGAGGTTTCATTTATCCCACCTTCCTGCATTTGGGTGCTCACTAAAATGATCACTTTGCTTTTCTCCTGGGGCCAGGAAAAGGGCTGCCAGTACGACTCCTCTCAGAGGCTGCTGAGAATCAGACACGTGGGGCAATCAGCTCCCCTGGCAATTTAGAGCAGGCCCAGGCCTCATTCAAGTTACCTTGTAAAACAAGGTAGCATCTCTATGCTACGAGGAGAAGAGGGGTCTGCACAGAAGATGCTCAGGTCCTCGTGTTTGCAAAGTTTAACTAATTACCTGATTCTAAGAGACCATGAGACAAATCACATGGCTGTTTAATAGAATTCAGCTCTTTTTCTTCCAATGTTCAAGCTGTTTTCTTAAACTTTCACATTCTATGTTACCTCGGTTTTGAGGAAATACAATTTTTATTGTGCATCTTCAGATACTCAGACCTGCGCCTTGTGATCTGAGGGATTCAAAAGGAAGAAACGGTATGGGCAGCACCCAATAAAACCTCGTAGTTTTGTTCAGGGAGGAATATAATAGACTGAAAACAAAATCTCACCAAAATAGTCTAATTTAACAGATATATTTATAATATGGACAATATTATAAAAGTAATGTTACTTACCTAGTAATACTGACAATTAGCAGTAGCTCAGTATAATGAAAGCAGCCAGTACAGTGTCACCCAAAGTCACTCTTCCTAGGATTCTCTCCCATTCTTTGCTCCACTAACTTCTATTCATCTTCACTTCAGGTATCACCTACTCCAGGAAGCAATACCCCTTTTCCATTCTTTTCCCTACCTCTGCATAAATGTTCTTGCTCTGTCCTGCATAGCTCTGTAATCTCACGTGTAACTTTTAAAGATATCTACCTACATATATTCTGGTCTTTCTTTCTTACCTCTGACTTCTAGGATTGTTCTTTTCCTGTGTGTGAATAGGATTTATTGAATTCTCATGTTTCTAGAATCTTGAAAAACTAGCAGCCTTTTGACTTGTCTTCTAATAGGTGTACCATTGTCTCTGTCACTTTCTCTTGAAGAGAGGGAAGTTCTGCTGAGACTGCCAAAGTTAGTGGCATGTACAGGCAGATAAGATGTAGCAATAAAAAGGGCATTAGAGGCAAGCTCTAGCACATTCTGAGACTGAACTATCCCCTGGAAAGTTAAATAAGCTATGGAGATGTGAAGGGTTCTTTTTTAATTAAAAGATATATTTTGTTATACTTAAAACATTGATGTTTATATATTGACCTAGGTTGAAAACCATGAACACTTCATACTTTCATGATGGGGGTGAAGGGGTTTAAAGAGATGACTTCTAAGATCCTTCCAGGCTCTGCTGAGCCCTCTACCAGATTGACTTGCCCATGTTACTTCTAGGTAAGTTGATAATCATATGCCCACAACTAGCTCCACTTCAAACTGATTCCAAACATTATAAAACCTTTAACATGCCCAAGTACCAATGGCTTTAAGGAACTCTGAGTAGCAATTAGCAAATGAACTCCATAAATAATAAGGGATTCTGAACATCAGACATCCTTCTAAAGGTGAATTTGAATCTAGAGTTGCCTATTCCAACCTGTACTTCTAGCCTCATCCAAAACTCCTTTAAAAAGTATTCCACAGTGAAATACTTCTGGGAACTCTACCTATAATTTACCCCTCTTGGAATTTCATCATGTGTTTTAGCTATTAAATTTTCTGCCAGGGTCTGCAGTAAAATTACCTGTTAAACTTCGTTTAACCTCACTTTTTCCAAACTAATTTCATCTCAGAATTCCTTTTTTGTGTGTATTACCAATTATAATTCCATGGAACTAGAATTCTATGGAACATAGTTTGAAAAAGGCTGGCCTGGGCTCTTGGTTCTGGTGCTCTATAGTACAATGCCTCATCCATGTCTGGAGGCTAATATTTCTCCTCACTCCAGCCAATTTCTTCCTGAAAACTTTTGTACAGAACAACATGGGGGCTGGCTAGTGTCCATCTTCATCTTTGGATTTTGGCTTGGAGGAAATTTTCCTGAGCTCCATTTTTGTGGCATAACAATTGCAGAATAACAATCTCTAGCTCAAACTCCATGAGTGGTAAAAAGAAGTGGAAGAGACAACCCTTGCCTTAAAGAAATAACTGGTTGTATAGGCAATGAGAAGAAAATAAGATCAACTGATACAGATGACAGGTATTGTTGGAATTTAACAGAGAGAGCAACCAACAAGGATGAGAGGGATAAGTGAAAACTTCAAGGAGATCAAGTTTGAGCTGCACATTGAGACATTTAGTTAGAGAGATGAGCTAGATGAGACCAAAGAAGGTAACATAGGGGCTGGCCTGGTGGCACAGTGGTTAGTTGTGCACGTTCTGCTTTGGCGGCCCGGGGTTCACCAGTTCAGATCCCGGGTGCAGACATGGCACTGCTTGGCAAGCCATGCTATGGTAGGCATCCTACATATAAAGCATAGGAAGATGGGCACAGATGTTAGCTCAGGGCCAGTCTTCCTCAGCAAAAAGAGGAAGACTGGTGGCAGATGTTAGCTCAGGGCTAATCTTTCTCAAAAAACAAAAGTTAATACAGACTCCAAGATTGTCATAAATGATGACTCCAACTAGGTTTAGGTTTACTTTCATATAGGTTACTATTTAGCTGGCAAATAAGTAATAAGAAGAAAACACTTGAATAAGATTATCAATCAGTGTTTATGGCTCTCTTGTACTTCCAGTGTTTCTCAGAGACAAGCATTTGAACTGAAGTCAGCAGTCTCAGTAGACCACAGGAAAGAGAGCTCTCCCAGGTTGGAGGAGCTCAGAGCTCCAAGCTCTCTGCTTTTTCTTTCATAAGAGAATGGAGAAACCACACCCGTGAGTGAGGGTCTCTTACCCTGAAGGGATGCTCTAGTAAACCACAGTTAAGAGATTTCATGTTCTATTTCTTACTACGTCAGGTTGGGCCATGGCCTATCACAGGGTTGGTAGAGAGTATTAGAAACAATGAAAATAAAGTATTGATAAAACTGAGGAACAGAAAGAGACAATTTATGAGGCCAAATCCTCCTTATTCCTTTAGGTATTTGAATTGAGAACCATTTATGTCTAAACGCTTGTTTGGTCCTTTTTTAAAACTCAAATGAACATTACCTCTCTGTGGAGCTGAAGGGAGAAAAGGGAGGAAGCAGTTTGAGCCATCCCAAAGCCTTAGACATGACGATCACATCCCTGTTTCAATGTCCCAGGTTCTCATGCCAGCAGAAGCCTGTTGGAGAAAATAAACTGTTCCCATTAAACCTTTATAATTTAAGAAGGGATTTGTTATATTATCAAAATGTTCATCAGTGGCTTTTTTTAAACGGTAGATGAGGTTATCCTTTTGCATGTTTTATAAAGTAAAGTTAGCTAGTTTGCATTAAATATGAATTGGTAATGTTCTGTTATTTCACACTCGCAACTTGATGGTGGCAGTAACTTTGCTTTGTCTCCCTCAGGTCCCACGCTCTGTCCCTCCCGAATGGTACACAGCTCTCGCTGGGTTCCAGAGAAAATTGGGCAGCTCGACAATGAACATGATGTGTTTCCCCAAGTCTCATTTTTAAGGCGGCTTTATCAGGTTTAATTAGACAGCTGCCATCTCTTGTGGCTTGCAGTGTATATTTAAGGAGAGAAACATGAGTCGTCCTCTGTGAAATGAAAAACAACATCATCAAAACTGTCTCTCCACTGCTCTGCTGGCTCCTTACCCACAGCCTAGAAACATGTTCCAGTTCCTTCCAGGGCTCAGTGGAGAGTTTCTTGGTAAAGATGCACAGATTGTGTTAGCTTTGATAGCAGTGTGTTCATAGAAAAATGTCTAAAATGGAGTGAAAGATTCAGGCAGGAAATATTTGGGTTGAAAAGAGCAAACTAGTTTGTTGTGGAGTATGAGAGAAGCTTGACCCAAGAAGACAATGCTAAGTATATTTCCCATTCTGTGTTCAATTCTGACCTTGAACACTCACCCAGTGCATTTAAGGCCCTTAAGGAAGGTAGGTGAGTGTGTGTGTACAGGTAGGGGAACAAATGGTAGGAGATGGAAGGATGGAGTGAAAGAGGCTCTCAGTAGATTGAAAATTCCCAAACAGCAAGGCAGCATGAAAGGTATTGCTTCTCCTTCCTCCATTCATGTTTCAGGGGCTCATGATTCTTTTTTACATCTTTTTCTTCTGTATTCATCCTTTGCTAACTGTTTCCAGATTCCCCTGGATAACAATGTCAAGTGGTAGATAGTCCAGTGGGAGAACTGCATATTCTCTTGCCCATTTTACCACTGGTATCTGATGGGGATGGCCCCACTCACACCTTTATTTTGTTTGGCTTTTTTCTCAATTTTTTTTGCTATGATTCTGTGTCGTTTCCATTTGCGAAACAAACTTCAGCAAGACAAATACCTATTGGCTCATTCAGTTAGTTTCTATTATTCCAGCAATATAGGAAAAAAGAGAAAAAAGAAAGCTTCCAAGAACCTCTAATCTTCCCTGAAGAATGACTTAGTGATGCCCGAATCCCTCTATTGTCCCCATGAAGCTGAACAAATCTCTAGCCAATATTTTAGAAATTAGCTGCAAATTAGCTTTCTTTCCCTAGGTTTTTCATCATTTCACTCAGCCTTGGCTTCCCTCCTCACCAATTTGCCTGATATACTGTTCATCCACGGAGCCAGGAAGTGCCAATTAGGAGGTTTGTGACTATATTCCAGGCTTTGATGCTACCCAAGATCCAGACATTCTAGTGGTGAAATGTATGCAAGAAGGGATAGGATCCTAAGATGTATCTGGCTTAAATTTGAACAGTCAAAATTAAACAAGTAGGAAATGAAGAATTGTTAAAAACTATGGGTAGCAATTTTGGTTGCTTATGATGTACCAATCATAGTACATAGTACGTAGCAAATCCTCTCCATCAACATTTTATATAATCCTCAGAACCACCGTGAGGGGACATGATAATATGAAGACATGGGACTGCAGGCGCAGTATACTTGAGTACGTATTTTACCATTTCTACTAGTCATTTCTTCTCCGTGACTTCAGAAATATGAATTAACTGATCATTTTGTCAAACTCTTTTGGTCTCACAAGCTTGGAGTGAGGAATCAGTTGTTTCTTCTAAAAATAGGAATGATATGTGCATCATTGGATTATTGTGAGGATAAAATGAGATGAGGTGTGAAAACAGGACATGGCAATGGAAGCTTATGGGACATGTTCAGTAGTTGTTAGTTTTTCTCCTAATCTATCACTGATTAATTATAGAGTGTGATATTAGCATATGATTCACAGGTTGAAGATTAAAGGTTGGTGATGATCTGTGATGTTCATTTGGCAAATGTTTGCTGAGTACCTTTGATTATTCTAACTTTTACACGTAATAGTGAAATAAACAAACTCGACATTTACAAGGATTTTATGATCTAGTAGATTGAATAAGACATGAAAAAGCATGAGATATTTACTGACATAAAACCTAAGACAGGCAAAGACAGTGGGACTGAGGGGTCATCATTTTTCAAACACAGATCTGATGTTTCTAATACAACTTACCCCAATACCTTCTCTTTTTCTCTCTGAGTCTCCTGTGTGTGTGCATGCACAAGGATGTGCACACACACAAGTGTTTGTAGGTAGAATGCAAAGCCAAATGTAGTGCATTGAGCTATTTGGGAAAATCACATAGATGACTTCATTGCTTAGGAAGGAAGGGAGCCATCTGGTCTTCTCACGGGTAAAGGTTAATATCTTCTGCGGGGTGGTTTGTTTCCTCACATCTCTGGGTGGTCAGCTAGTGTCTGCTGCTGACAGATGCAGTACCTGAATTCAAGACTCCGTGATACAACATCTCCCCTCAGCCCTTGCTGGTACTGCAAACACTCTTGAATCATCGGCACAATGTTCATCTGGGTTGCAGGGTAACCTTGCACACTTCTCCCCAGAGTAGACCCAATGGCATACCCATTGTCTCTCAGTTCCAACTCAGTGTCACATGGAAGGATGGGTGAACCTTCTAAACGCAAGCTTACCTCCCCTTCTAAGCCTGGCCATGCCGCTCCATCCTCTTGGACTATGCCGGGGCTGCTCCATGTTGGTGTAGGGATGCCTGCTGTGGAGGTTTCCTCCCAGAGTACCAGATGGGGAACCAGGCAAGAACTCTTTTCTCTTGGAATCCCTGCCATCTATGTAATGCTCTTTTACCTTCTCTGAGGCTTTGAAACACTTTGTGTTTCAAAGTAGGGGAGACATTGTTAATTATATCTAATAAACTCTTTTCTTTTTTCTCTCCACCCAATAGCGGACTGAAAGAGTGGGTTTTCTTTTCCCTGTGTGACCCTTCATACTCTAGCGCTGCAAGCCTTATGCGGTAGCTTCCATGATGGAAGGAATATTCTCTCCATACTATCAAAGAAACTTGATGATCTGTGATTCCCAGGCATAGTTCTTTAACTAGGATTCACAAGATGACTTGAAGCAAATTATTGCAAGTGATAAAAATATTACCAAAAATACAATGGGAGTTCCATAAACTCCTAGTAATATACTACTACTCCCAGTAGTAATACAGGGAATAATATAGCAGTATTACAGTAGTAATAAAAACAGTAGTAATACAGTAGTACTACAAATGATAGTGTAATAACTTCCATACAAGTGTCATAAAGAAGTAGGAGTTTTCATAGGACGTGAGGATAATTTCTGGAATGAGGAGTCCTGGGATTTTTTTTTATGGCAGTGGCTTGATCTTGTTTTGAAAAATGATAAAGTATTAACAGGTAAAGATGGAGGACTAGATGATTCATTTCCTGGAAATGGCTTGAGTGGTAGGACAGAGGCACTGTGTAACAGAATACCTTTAAAAACATTTTCCCATGCTCAAGATGTGAATGTGATATAACAGCTTTTTTCCAAGCATACTCACACACATTAACGTAGATGATATGGAAAAAGAAAACCAAACATAAAAGGACTAAATTAAAGACAAGATAAACGATGATATTCGTTGTATCAGAAATGAAACAGAAATAGGAAATGGTCATCAGGGCTAGAGCTGTGAGCCTGGTGGGATCTGGTTCATGGAGGCAGGCAGAGGCAACCAAGAGTTCTTCATTTGCGGGAAGTGATAGTAAAGAGTTTCACACAAGACTGAGCACCAGAACTAGATTCACTACTAGAAGCCAGCAGATGATGCAGGGCTGCATTTACTTAACAAGGGAGTTACAAAAACTGTCAATGAACTACTTGTGAGAGCATTTTGGGAGACTGGTTCCTAGAGAAGCAGGAGGACATAACCATGGTCTACTGGCTTCATTTCTGGGGCACTATCTCCAATATGAACAGAGAATAGGACGTTGATTGTATTTATTACAACTCTTTTAACATCCACTTCTGTTAATTCCATCATCTATGTCGTTTCTGCGTCTGTTTCTATTGACGCAATTATTTTCCTGGTTATAGAGATGTTTCCTGCTATTTTGTATGCCTATTAATTTTTATTTGAATTCCAGATGTGATTATTAGGTTGTTGAATGCTGGATCATACAGGTTTCTAAAGATCTTTCTTTTTGTGGCTCCTTTTTCTCTTTACAGGGGGTCTCAGCCCCACAATTTCTATACTCTTCAGAACTTACTATGCTCAGTTTTTTCTTTTTTTTTTTGGTTTTTAAAAACAAGGTTTTATTTTGTGTCCTGTCCTGTAACTAGATTTTTAACTTAATATTTTGTGATCATCTTCCATTCCAGTAAATGTAAATGTTCCATATTTTCAGTGGTTACATGGATATGCTGTTCCATAATATGCAAACATTTTTTTAAAAATTGACATTTAGGCTAATTCCAATGTTTGTCTTTAATTGAATAGTCTATAAACTAAGAAAACTTATCTACCCAAACAATGATAACCTAATAAAAATGATCTGGATGGAAAGTGTGTATCTCTCCCATTTGTTACAACTTCCCTTTGTACTATGTAGATCAAATCCAAGGGAGTTCTGATTCCTTGTCCCTTAACAACGGCATTGTAGTCTGTGTACAGTGATAGCTCATTACTGTTTTCATTGTACTTCCTTCATTATTAATGATATTAAGCATCCTTTCATACACCTATTTGCCATTTATATATCTTTGTGAAGTGTCTGTTCCAATATTTTGCCCATTTTTAAAGTGGGTTAATTGTCTTCTTAGGTTTTGAAAGTTTTTCTTTTCAAAATAGTTTTATAATTCTAGATACTTTGTATTCCCATATAAATTCTAGAATTACATTGTCAATTGCTAAAAAAAAAGCTTGCTGAGGTTTTTATTGCAATTACATAAAATCTATAAGACAATTAGGGGAAATTTATTATCTTAAAAATATTGAATACTTCAATCAATTAACATAGAAACATGATTTGAACAAATGCTTCTTAAAGAAGATAAACAAATGTTCAATTAGAATATGGAGAGATGTTGGGGTCAGCCCCATGGCTGAGTGGTTAAGTTCATGTGTTCCACTTTAGCAGCCTGGGGGTTCATAGGTTCAAATCCCGAGCGTGGACATGACACTATTCATCAGGCCATGCTGAGGTGGTGTCCCACATAGCACAACCAGAGGCACTCACAATTAGAACATATAACTATCTACTGGGGTGCTTTGGGGAGGAGAAGAAGAAAACAAAAATAGAAAAAATAGAAGATTGGCAACAGATGTTAGTTCAGGTGCCAATCTTTAAAAAAAAAAAGAATATAGAGAGATGTGCAATTATTCACCCGGAAAATGAAAATTAAAACCAGAATTACATTCCATCAGACACCCATTAGAATGGCTAACATCAAAAAGACTGAGAGGCAGGCCCTGTTGCATTGTGGTTAAGTTCAGTGCACTCTGCTTCAGTGGCTCAGGTTTGCAGGTTTTGTTCCCGAGTGCAGACCTACACCTCTTGTCAGCCATGCTGTGGCAGCCACCCACAAAGAAAGTGGAGGAAGATCGGCAACAGATGTTAGCTCAGGGCTAATCTTCCTCAGCAAAGAAAGAAAAAAAAAAAGACTGAAAATACAAAGTGTAAGTGATGTTATGGAACAACATTGTGGAACATGCATTGCTAACGGGAATGCAAAATTGCCGCTTTGGAATAGATATAGGCAGTTCCTTATGGAGTTAGACATATACTTACTAAATAACTGAAAAATTACACTTGAGTTTTTAGCATATACCAGAATTTTTGTTACATTTCTTACACCCCAAAACTGGACACAGTGGTAATGTCTATCAAAAGGAGAAAGAATTTAAAAAGTCTGCTTTAGTCATACGAGAGAATAAATAAATAAACTACTAATACATGAAAGAGAATGGATAAATCAAAAACATTATGATTTTTTTGTTCATAAAAAAACTGCTGAATAGGAGAAGCCACACCCAAAAGTGAAAATACTGAGTGATTCCATTTAGATGAAGTTCTCAAAAAGACAAAATGAATCACTAAAATAGGGATCAGATAATTGGTAGCCTGGGGTGGGGGTTGGAGTATTGACTGCAAAGATACACAGAGAACTTTCTGTGGTGGTGGAAATGGTCTCTTAATTGTAATGAAAGTTACACGGCACATACATTTGTCAAAATCTATTAAACTCTATTTAAAGTGAGGGCATATTATGGAATGTAAAGTATAATTCAATAAAGTAGATTTGAAAACAATAGTTATATTTAACAGCTATTAGATATAGCTAAAGACTGATCTGAAAAAGGCAGAAGAAATTATTTTTAATGTAGTACAGAGAGAACAAAAATGGAAAATATGAAAAAGACATTAAGAGACATAGGCTCAGTGAGAAGATCTAGCCTATGAAGAGTAAGAGTCCCAAAGAGAGAGGAAAGGGAGAGGGGGCTAGAGGTAACTTCTGAAGAGATAATGGTTGAGCGTTGTTCTAGGACTGATAAAATATACAATCCACATATTAGAGATGCCCAGTAAATCTCAGTCAGGATAAGAAAGAGGGAAAAAAAGAATCATTCTAATCAAGGACCAGAATGTCAAAGATAAAGAGAAGATCTTAAAAGCAGCTAGACAATGAGAGAGGAAAAAAAAGAGATAAATCTTAAAGGTGTAGCACTGAGACTGACAGCTTACCTCTCAAGAAGATCCTGGAAACCAGAAGACAGTTGAGAGTATTTCTGACTTACTGAAAGTACCTGAGAATGTAGAATTCTATACTCAGCAAACATGCATTTCCAGAAGGTAAAATGAATACGTTTTCAGAGAAAAACAGTTTGCTAGATGTCAGATCTGAGACGCAAATTGTTAAGAACACAGAAAAGGGCAAATATGAAGGTTTACATAAACAAACATTAACTGTGTAAGACAATAATAATTTAGTTTTTGTTGGGCTAAAACTAGGATAGGATTGTAACAGAGATAACAATAGTGTAAGGCAGGAAAGTGGCAAAAGGACTTAAAATGATCTAAGGGTCTCATATATTCTGAGAGGAGGGTAAATACTTGAAGTTTTTGTTAAGTGTGTGTACTGTAACTTTCAAACTAAGTAAGAGAAAAATAGAACTGTGAAAAAAATAATCCAAAAGAAGGTAATAAATGAGAGAAAAACAAAAATAAAAAATGAGAAATAGAAAATACAAAATAGACAAAAAGATTAACTGCAAATATATTATGAGCTTTTTAAATTATAAATGTATTAAATGAAAGTAAAATTATAAATATATTATTGGAAAATAAAATCCAACTCATCGCTGTTTTTGAGCCATCTCTAAAACATATGAATTCAGAAAATTCCAATTTTGAAAAATGGAAAAAGGTGTATCACATAAATTATAAAAATAGAAGCAGCTGAAGCTATATTAACACAAAATGAAATAGTCTACATGTATATATTTTTAAATACAATTCATAAATATTTTAAGGACTTTTTTTTTACTTTTCTGTATGGATGTTATATTGCCTTTTAAAAAACTAAGTAAAACAAGGAAGACTATTAAAAGAATAAGGTTGTAATTTGTAGTTTCTAAAACCATAGAGAAAACGAACAAAATAAAGAAAAGCCTTAATTCAAAATAAAGCAAGGAAGGAAAACAAAAAGAAGCAGAGGACAAGGATATAATAAACGAAAGATACAAAATAAAATAACAGAAATACATTCAGTATAACAATGAAATAAACGCAAATGCATTAACTTATAAAATATCATAGATTACTAGTTTGTCTAAAAATAGTAAAAATAAAAGTAACACTATACTGCTTATAAAAATACACTAAGCAAAGAAACAATAAAATGAAACAAAAAAAAGGAATTAAAGGTCACGTACCAGGCAAATACTAACCAAAATAGATAGTAAAACATTGAAACTCAAAACTGGTCATTTTATAATAATCTCACAAATAAGCACAAAGGGAAAAATCTTAAATAATGTATTAGCAATTCAAATTTAGCAGTGTATGAGCAGTGTATGGCACCCCCAAACATGTAGATACTTCCATCCTCTTTATTCAAAGGGGATCTTTGGGGCCGGCCCGGTGGTGGTGTAGCGGTTAAGTTCACGCGCTCTGCTTGGGCAGCCTAAGGTTCCACGGTTCAGATCCTGGGTGCAAACGTACACACTCGTCATCAAGCCATGCTGAAGCAGTGTCCCACATAGAACTAGAAGGACTTACAACTAGGGTATACAACTATGTACTGGGGCATCGGGGAGGGGGGAAGAAAAGAGGGAGATGGGCAACAGATGTTAGCACAAGGCCAAACTTCCTCAAAAAAAAAAGGCATACTTAAAAAAAGGAGAGGGATCTTTGTCTTGTGAGGGTGAATACATTCTTTGAACCCCATTGTAGCAGGACATCTTAATGGAGTACTCTGAGGTCTCTGAGGGTGTACCCATGTGCACCATCCTTGGGTCTGGGGAGAAATAATGATAATGGCTTGTTTTATTTTAGTTACTACTGATTTAATAAGTGTTTGGGATCTTGTCTAGGACTTTTACGATTGTTTCTAACAAAGCCTTCATGAGAATATATGATATGCTTTCTAAACGGCTGCCAAAAAATAAAGCTTGGATCTATTTTTTGTCCTGTCATATAACCACTTGCAAAACAGTCCTGCAGAGCGCCAACAGCTCAGCCTGTGAGTCATACTCACGTGTAGTTCAGACTGGGATTTTATTATTCACTGCCTGACCCTGGGCCAGTGATAAAACCTTTCTTAAACTTTATCTGTGTATAAAATGGAGAGATAATAATACCTTCTTTAATGGATTATAGATAACAACCCTTTGGGAAAACAACTTGTAAAAAAGTATACATAAAATAAACTGTAAATGTGTTTTCCATACCTTTTGGTCCAGTTCTCATATCTGAGCATACCTTCTAAGAAGACTAAAGAGGAATGTTAGATAAATTTTGATATTGTGATCTTCCACATATCCCCTGCCCAAATACTTCAGTGTATATCAGATTAAGCTTTTTTAAAAACACAACTACAATATCTTATCATAACCAATAAAATAAGGACAATTAAAAATAATATCTCAATATCACCTAAGTACAATTAAAAAGATATAACCTTTAAATCACCTAATACAAGTCTGTGTTAAATTTTCCCCAGTTCTCACAAAAATGTCTCATTTGAATCATGGTCCAAACAAATTTTACACATTGTAATTGTTTGATATTGCTCTAAAGTTTCTTTTAATATTAACAAGCCAGAACAGACTCTCTTCTTTATTCTTTTCTTTTACTGCCATTTATTTATTTAAAAATATGGTCATTTGTGCTGTAGAGCTTCCCACTTTATATTTGACTAGCTCTATCCTTGAGGTGTCATTTAACATGTTTCTCTAGTTTCTGTCTTTTCCTGAAAACTGGCAGTTGAATCTAAAGGCATAGATCAGATTCAAGTTCTGGTTTGGTTTTTTTTTCCTTCTAGCAAGCGTAAGGCATAGGCGGTACTGTGTGCTTCCCATTGCATTATATTATCAAAAACAAAACGTTGATTGTCCTGTCTTTGGTAACATTGATCAATGTGTTCAAGTGATATAAATTTCATCCATTTTTATGGTGTTCCCAATCAAACTTCATCCAAAGGGTTTAGCAGCCATTCATGATTATTATCTTGATCCATTATTTCATTAGGCATAACAATCTTCCTTCATTTATAAACTGTATTTCTACTCCGAAGAAAAATTTTCCCTTATTGTCTCTCCAGCTGTTGTGAAATACAACCTATAGAGGGAAAATGCATGATAGTTTCCTTTATTTTTCAATGATCAGAATCACCAGTTGGTGCCTGAACCGAACCTAACATTGACCAATGAGATTTTTTTCTAATCATAAGCTCATGTATTTTTCATTTTTTAATGAGTTTCAATCCATTGGAGTTGTTGTTGTTATTATTATTATTTTGTTGGATCTATTGTCCTGCCTTTGGCCAGTGAGAGTCCCTGCAAGTTGATTTCTGCGTTCTTTTGACCATGGACTCATATTTTGCATGCCTCTTTGCTTTCAGAGACAAGATATCCCAGGTTCATATTGCCATCTTCTTGCCCCAAAAGGGAATTAGTCCTCCATTTTCCCCACCTTTTTGTAGGAGAGCAACAGAGTATTTTATATCAGGAGTGTCTGAGGGTAATGATAAGGGAAATGTCCAGAAAGGAGAGGATGGATACAAGACTGTAATCCTACTGTTGATTTTCATGAGAACTGTTTCTAAGGGTTTCTTTCTTTTCTTTCTTTCTCTTTTCTTTTCTTTTAAGAAGTATTTCTCTCTCTCCTTTTAGGTCATCTTGATGGAAGAAAGACATTTTGTAAACTTAAGGGCATTCATCATTGACTTCTTGGTTTCATTAAACGAGGGAGATAAGGTTCTGGATGGAAAGTACCCTGATCCAGGAGTCACAACTTTTGGATGGCCAGCCCAAGCTGACTGTGTGACCACAGACATGCTCTGGCTCTCATTTTCTTTTACCTATAAAAAGAGGATAATAATAACTGCCAATTTACCTTTCATAGAAATCTGCACAAATATTACTAGAAGTGACTGTAGGATGTCTTGGAAAAATGTAAAGAAGTGTCTACCTGTAACATGTACTCTGCCTCACGTTCTGCTCTCCTGTCCTCCTTCACTGTCTTTACTGGATTTGAGCTTCTCTATCATCTGTGGGTCTTGATCATTTTCTTGACTTGTTATTTCACTGCTGTCCTCTGTCTTAAATCCTTATTACCTACCAGAAATTTCCAGGATCTGGACAGTTTTCTGATTTATCCTAAACTTAGCTGTAGTTCTCAGCTCCGAATTATTGATCACCCATTACCTGTAGTCCTGTATGGCAGGAAGAATTAAGTGATAGGCTGTAGTATCTCAAATCTATTTGGATCTGAAAACATTAGTGTATGCATACATACACGACATGCATGTACACACCTATTATACTAAAAGAAAAAAAAAGCATGGTTAAAGGATTAAAGGATGGTGGCAATGGTAGCATGGTTTAGTGGAAAGGCTTTGAACCAGGAAATCAGAAGGCCTGGACTTGGGCCCAATTGGTAGCCACGTGATCTTGGGCAAGTCACTGTGACTCTGTGACTCTCAAGTTTGTCAACGGTAGCAATTTGATTATGTGTCTTTTACAGCCCTGAAATATTTAAGTAAAAGTAAATATTTAAGTAAAATATTTTAGAAAAAGAGGCAGAAGATGTTTCCTCAAATTTCTATCCATGGAGGCTGGCCCCGTGTCCAAGTGGTTAAGTTCGTGCGCTCCGCTGCAGGTGGCCCAGTGTTTCGTTGGTTCGAATCCTGGGCTCGGACATGGCACCACTCATCAAACCACGCTGAGGCAGCTTCCCACTTGCCACAACTAGAAGGCCCCACAATGAAGAATATACAACTATGTACCAGGGGGCTTTGGGAAGAAAAAGGAAAAAAATAAAATCTTTAAAAAAAAAAAAACAAAAAACTTCTATCCATGTCAGTAAGACTCAACATATATCATGTTGGATCCATAGGGGATTTATTGTATTTCTTGTCTTTTATTCTAAATATTATATTTTTGAGTTGAATTTTTTAAATATGTTTCATGACACGCACATCAACATTTAAAACTCTTACAGACAAGTAACTGTATAGTTTGTCTATGCAAATGGTGGACAATTGCTACACAGTAAAACACACTCCTCAAGAGGATGGAGTCTGAGCTTCTTCAAACTGGACTTCCTCCCACAGAGAAAGTTAAAGCACAGGAAGCACGCCTTTTATCTGAAGACATAACAGATCATGAAGACGAATGTCTTAAAAGCTAAGAGGAAAAATGTGAGCTGCCTTTTGAAAAAGTTGTGGTTAATAACACCCTTAGCCCAACCACATTTCCCTTAAAAATAAGTTACAAAATATTTTCCCACTAGTAAAATGTATTGTTATTCATTTCAACCCTCAAATTTCAAATGTACAAGGCTTTATATTTTGATTTTAAGAAGTAAATTCTGTGAACCATAACTTAGTTTTTCATTGTTGTTGTTGAGGCCCCTCTGGTTTTACTGATGTTAGGAATTGATTCTCTTTCTTTTCCAACCTGCCATCAGCCCACTGAGATCTTTCAAAATCTGATCATTTGGTAGGCAGATGGACAACCATCCACTTAAGTGAATGCTTTCTAACTCTTGAGTTGAGTGAGCTGAGATTTCTGAGAGCTGTCTAAGTGCCTTTGGCTCAATAGGTTTTGAATAACCCGGAATCAACGAGAGTCAGCTATTTTTTTCTTTCTACAGCTAATGTAGGCATTTCTCTTCTTTCTCTGGGTCTGCTTTCCATAGAGTTGTCACGTCAACATTTTTATAACCAATATCAAATGGCTACCAATGATTAGGACAGGCGGGGTTCAGAAGAACATACTAGGTAGGATTCTCTTGCCATTCTTATTGTAGATATCAGGCTAACATACTTGCAGCCTGCCTAGGTATGTCAGATCTTTGCTCCATGTAGCTGATGGATTTTCTTGCCCTTAACCTTCATTGTAACAAGTACCATTTTCTTCAAATTTTATTGTATCTTGATTTCATTTGGACTGTGGATAGATATGCCCATGCTTATCTCAATCAGCAACTATTTTATTTCTGTTAATAAAGGCATCTACCTACCTCTGTATTATTTTGTTTTCATTTGAGGCAGAAGTTACTGTTATATGCCATTTTAGTGCATCAAATAATTTTAAGGCTTCAATTAAATAAACTGATATTAAGAAAAATTTCTTTGGGTAATATCTATTGCCCTTAGGGACATTTAGAGGGTCAAAACTGTAATTACTTTGGTAATAATATTTATGTTTTTCCTGAGATGGCAGTTGTGATACTATTTGGGGGCAAGGACCAATTTGGGGTTATAAGTATGTTTTTCCAAATAAATTATTGAAAGAGACTTAGAAAAAAGTTTATGATTGCTATCATAAACAGCTGATAAAGTTATAATAAATAAGGAAATCATTTGGTTATCTGTGTGTTTTCTTACCTACATTTCCTATTTCACACAATGCTTCAGATTTTGAATAGATGCAAATACTTAGGTGATTGAGTGAAGTTGTCACCTTTCTCAAAATATTTGATGCAGGCTGAAGATAGGCTTCATTTTGTGGATGTGACAAGGAAGGGAAGAAATATTACATGAAGTACAGAACTAAAATGTTTCTGAACAGACTCATAAGTGCTCAGATGGGGCAAATTATAAGATCTTTGTACCAGCTACACATTCCAAATCACTTCCTTATTCTAGGCTCCTGGAAAAGGAAGAACTTGGTTTGGCTCCTCTGTAAAATCATTTCCAGCTAGAGCAGTCAATAAAATGCCCTGCAATGTATTCCTTCATTTATTCCAATCAATGTGTGGAGATCTTTGAGTCTGTGTCTTTTCATTAAGTAGGCTTTTTGATAATGTATGGTAAGAGAACATCCTTAGAAGCAAAATGCACAAAATTGTAAAAGTCTTGAATAAGATTTCAGGAAAATCTGCCAAAAGAAAAATACATTGTGTGTTGTATAATTGTAAATTTCCAAAAGAAATACATGATGAGGACAAATTTTTAGAATTGGGTTTTTGTTTTATTTATAAAATCTCTTTATTTGTTAAAGATATTAAACTGATCTATCACCTGTGATACTGACTAGAAGGCACTTGTTTTCTTTAGTTTTTCTTATTTTCACATTGATTTCTCTTTTTTTTCATTTTTTTTAGTTGAGATAACATTTCTTTGTAACATTATATAAATTTCAAGTGTACACCATTATTTTGATTTCTCTGTAGACTACATCATATGCACCACACAAAGACTAATTACCATTCATTAACATACTCATGTGCCCAGTCATCCCTTTAGTCCTCCTCCCTTCCCTCTTCCCTTCTGGTAACCACCAATCTAATTTCTCTATCTATGTGTTTGGTTGTTGTTGTTGTTTTTATCTTCTATTCATGAGTGAGATCTGGTATTCAACTTTCTCTGTCTGACTTATTTCATTTAGTATAACATTCTCAAAGTCCATCCTTGTTGTTGCAAATGGCAAGATTTCAACATTTTCTATAGCTGAGTAGTATTCCATTGTGCATGTATATCACATCTTCTTTATCCATTCATCCCTTGATGGGCACTTAGGTTGTTTTCAGTCTTGGCTATTGTGAGTAATGCTGCAATGAGCTTAGGGGTGCATATATATTTACACATTTGTGTTTAATACCCAGATAGAGATAATACCCAGAAGTGGAATAGCTGGATCATATGTTAGTTCATTCTTAATTTTTTGAGGAATCTCCATACTGTTTTCCATAATGGTTGCACCAGGTTGCTCTCCTACTAGAGTGTATGAGTTCCCTTTTCTCCACATCCTCTCCAACACCTGTTACTTCCTGTCTTGTTAATTACAGCCATTTTGATGGGCATGTGGTGATATCTCATTGTAGTTTTGCTTTGCATTTCCCTCATAATTAGTGATTGTGAACATCTTTTCATGTCTCTGTTGGTCGTCTGTATATCTTCTTTGGAGAAATGTCTGTTCAGACCTTTTGCCCACTTTTTAATTGAGTTGTTAGGGTTTTTTTTTTTTTTTTGAGGAAGATTAGCCCTGAGCTAACTACTGCCAGTTGCTAACATCCATGCCCATCTTCCTCTACTTTATACATGGGACGCCTACCACAGCATGGCGTGCCAAGCGGTGCCATGTCTGCACCAGGGATCCGAACTGGTGATCCCCAGGCCACCGAGAAGCAGAACATGCAAACTTAACCGCTGCGCCACTGGGCCAGCCCAGGGCTTTTTGTTGTTGAGATGCATGTATTCTTTATATATTTTGGATATTAACCCCTTATCAGACATACGGTTTGCAAATATCCTCTCCCAATTGTTAGGTTGTCTTTTCATTTTGTGGATGGTTTCCTTTGCTTTGCAGAAGATTTTCAGTGTGATGTAGTCCCCTTTGTTTATTTTTTCTTTTGTTTCCCTTGCCTGGTCAGACATAGTATTTGAAAATACGCTGCTAAGACCGTGTCAAAGGGTGTACTGCTTATGTTTTCTTCTAAAAGTTTTATGGTTTCAGGTCTTACATTCAAGTCTAATCCATTTTGAGTTAATTTCTGTATATGGTGTAAGATAGAGATCTACTTTCATTCTTTTTGCATGTCACTGTCCAGTTTCCCCAACAGCATTTATTGAAGAGACTTTCCTTTCTCCATTGTATGCTTTTGGCTCCCTTGTAGAAAATTAGCTGTCCATAGATGTGTGGGTTTACTTCTGGGCACTGGATTCCGTTCCATTGATCTGTGTGTCTGCTTTTCTGCCAGTATCATGCAGTTTTGATTATTACAGATTTGTAGCATATTTTTGAAATCAGGAAGTGTGATACCTCCAGCTTTGTTCTTTACTCTCGGGATTCCTTTGGCTATTCACAATCTTTTGTTGTTCGATATAAATTGTAGGATTCTTTGTTCAATTTCTGTTAAAAATGTCATTGGAACTTTGGTAGGGATTGCATTGAATCTTTAGGTTGCTTTAGGAAGTATGGACATTTTAACTATGTTAATTCTTCCAGGCCAAGAGCACGGAATATCTTTCCATTTCTTTGTGTCTTCTTTAATTTCTTTCAACTATGTTTTATAGTTTTGAGTGTAAAGGTTTTTCACTTATTTGGTTAAGTTTATTACTAGGTATTTTATTCTTTTTGTTACAATTGTAAATAGGATTGTATTCCTAATTTATCTTTCTGCTACTTCATTGCTAGTGTATAGAAACACAACTGATTTTTTATCCTGCAACTTTACTGTATCATTTATTATTTCTAATAGTTTTTTGGTGGATTCTTTATGATTTTTTATACATAAAATCATGTCATCTACACATAGTGACAGTTTTACTTCTTCCTTTCCAATTTGGATCACTTTTATTCCTTTTTCTTGCTATTACTCTGGCTAGGTCTTCCAATACCATGTTAAATAAGAGTTGTGAAAGTGGGCATCCTTGTCTGATTCCTATTCTTAAAAGGATAGCTTTCAGTTTTCCTTAGTTGAGTATGATAGTAGCTGTGGGTTTGTCATATATGGCCTTTATTATGTTGAGGTACTTTCTTCTATATCTATTTTATTCACAGTTTTTATCATAAATGGATGCTGTCTCTTTTCAAATGTTGTTTCTGCATCTATTAAGATGACCATGCGATTTTTATCCTTCATTTTGTTAAAGTGGTGTATCACACTGATTGGTTTGCGGATGTTGAACCAGCCCTGCATCCCTGGAATAAATCCCACTTGATCATAGTGTATGATCTATTTAATGTATCATTGTATTCAATTTGCTAGTATTTTCTTGAGGATTTTTGCAACCATGTTCATCAGTGGTATTCGTCAGTCATTTTCTTTTTTTGTGTTGTCCTTGTCATGTTTTGGTATCAGGATAATGTTGGCTCCATTGAATGAATTAGGAAGCTTCCTCTCCTCTTCAGTTCTTTGGAAGAGTTTCAAAAGGATAGGTGTTAAGTCTTCTTTTAATGCTTGGTAGAATTCACCAGGGAAGATGTCGGGTCCTGGACTTTCATTTTGTGGGAGGTTTTTGATTACTGTTTCAATCTCCTTACTGGTGATTGGTCTATTCAAATTCTCCATTTTTTCTTGATTCAGTTTTGGAAGGTTGTGTGATTCTAAGAATTTATCTATTTCTTCTAGATTATCCAATTTGTTGGCATATAGCTTTTCATAGTATTCTCTTATTATCTTTTGTATTTCTGAGGCATCTGCTGTAATTTCTCCTCTTTCGTTTCTGGTTTTATTTACTTGAGACTTTTTTCTTCTTTTCTTGGTGAATCTAGCAAAAGATTTGTCAATTTTGTTTATCTTTTCACAGAACCAGCTCTTAGTTTCATTGATTTTTTTTTCTAATTTGTTTTAGTCCCTATTTGATTTATTTCTGCTCTGATTTTTATTATTTCCTTCCTTATACTGATTTGGGGCTTTGTTTATTCTTCTTTTTCTAGTTCCTTTAAGTGCACTGTTAGATTGTTTATTTGAGATTTTTCTTGTTTGTCGAGGTAGGCTTGCACTGATATAAACTTCCTCTTAGTATCACTTTTGCCATATCCCATAAATTTTGACATGTTGTGCTTTCATTTTCATTTGTCTCCAGGTATTTTTTTAATTTCTCCTTTGGTTTCTTCATTGACCCAATAGTTGTTCAATAGCATTTGGTTTAACTTCCACATAATTGTGGCTTTTCCAGTTTTCTTCTTGTAGCTGATTTCTAGTTTCATACTGTTGTGGGTCAGAAGCGATGTTTGATATTATTTCAGTCTTCTTAAATTTATTGAGCCTTGCTTTCTTGGCCTAATATGAGATCTATCCTTGAGAATGTTCCATGTGCATTTCAAAAGGATGTGTATTCTGTGGTCTTTGGATGGAATGTTCTATGTGTATCTACTAAATCCATCTGTTCCATGTGTCAGGCCAATATTTCCTTATTGATCTTCTGTTTGGATGACCTATCCATTGATGTAAGTGGATTGTTAAAGTCTCCTACTAATATTGTCTTACTGTCTATTTTTCCTTTTATGTTTATTAATAATTGCTTTATATATTTAGGCACTCCTGTGTTGGATGCATAGATATTGTGAGTTTTATATCCTCTTGTTGGATTTTTCCCTTTACCATTATGTAGTGCCCTTGTCTGTTGTTAACAGTCTTTGTTTTAAAGTCTGTTTTGTCTGGTATAAGTATTACTACTCCACCTTTCTTTTCATTGCCATTTGCATGGCATATTGTTTCCATCTCTTCACTTTCAGTTTGTGAGTGCCTTTAGGTCTGAAGTGTGTCTCTTATATGCAGCATAAATTTGGATCTTGTTTTTTTATCCAGCCAGTCACCCTATGTCTTTTGATTAGAGCATTTAGTCCATTGACATTTAATGTAGCTATTGATAAGTTTGTATTTATTGCCATTTTATTATTTTTTTTTTTCTGGGTGTTTTAGTAGTTCTTCACTGTTCCTTTCTTCCTCTCTTGCTCTCTTCCCTTGTGGTTTGATGGCTTTCTTTAATATTATATTTTGGTTCCTTTCTCTTGATTTTCTTTGTATTTATTATAGGTTTCTGGTTTGTGATAACCTTGAGGTTCATATATAATAACCTATGTAAATAGCAATCTATGTTAAGTTGGTGGTCTTTTACATTTGACCTCTTGCTAAAAGCCTTACTCTTTTCCTAACCTCCCCTTAAATTTTATGTTTTTGATATCATATGTAACCTCTTCTGTGTGTGTGTGTATCTGTTAACTTCTTATCATGGAACTAGGTAATGTTAGTACTTTTGTCTTATGATCTTCATATCAGTTTTATAGTTGGTTGATCTCCTACCTTTACTGTATATTTGCCTTTACCAGTGATTTTACTTTTTTGGGTAATTTTCTTATTCCTATTTGTCGTTCTTTCTTTTCCACTTAAATAAGTCCCTTTAACATTTCTTGTAAGACTGGTTTATTGGTCATAAACGCCTTTAATTTTTGCTTCTCTGGAAAACTCTTTATCTTTCCTTCCATCTTGAATGATAACTTTGATAGGTAGAGAATTCTTGGCTGTAGGTGGTTTTTCCTTTCAGCACTTTAAATATGTCATGCTACTCCCTTCTAGCCTATAAAGTTTCTGCTGAGAAGTCAGCTGATAGCCTTATGGGGTTTCCTTTGTATGTAAATTGTTGTCAGAAAGAGAAACTTGCAGCTTTTAGGATTCTTTCTTATCTTTAATTCTTGACATTTTAATTATAATGTGACTTGGTGTGGGCCTCTTTGGGTTCATCTTGTTTGGTGCTCTTGTCCTTCCTGTACCTCAATATCTGTTTCCTTCCTTAGGTTAAGAAAGTTTTCAGCTATTATTTCTTCAAATGGATTCTCTGCCCCTTTGTCTCTCTCTTCTCCTTCTGGGACACTAAGATACAGATGTTAGTACGCTTGATGTTGTCCCAGAGATCCCCTAGACTGTCCTCATTCTTATTAATTCTTTTTTTCTTTTTTCTGTTCAGGCTGGGTGATTTCTTCTAGTCTTTTCTTCAGCTTGCTGATCCATTCTTCCATATCATCTACTCTGGTTTTGAGTCCATCTTGTGAACTTTTCATTTCCATTATTGCATTCTTCATTTCTGAATGGTTCTTTTTCATATTTTCCAATTCTTTGTTGATGTTCTCACTGAATTCATCCATTCTTCTCCCAAGATCAGTGAGCATCCTTGTGACTCTTAGTTTTAACTCATTGTCAGGTAGATTTTTTTTTTTAATCTCTGTTTCATTTAGTTCTTTTTCTAGGGTTTTGTCATTTTCTCTTACTTGGAATGTATTCCTTTCTGTCATCATTTTGCCTCTTTCTCTGTGCTTATATCTATGTATTAGGTAGGCCAGCTCTGTCTCCTAATCTTGGAGAGGTAGCCTTATGTAAAAGATGCCTTATGAGGCCCAACAATGTGCTTCCCTCTCATCACCAGTTCCAAATGTTCCAGGAGTGTCCCCTGTCTCGGCTACGTGTGTCCTTCTATTGTGGCAGGGTTGCTCTCACTGCAGGAGCCCAGGGAGGCTAGGCTGTCACCCTGGCCAACTGGTTGTAAGGTTCAGTTGCATGCAGCTGCTATGGTTCCTTTAGTCATTTTACTGGGGGCGGGGGGAGCACAAAGTTGGCTGCAAGTTCTAATAGCACATACCTGCTACTGTTTTGCTGTTAAGTGAGTAGGCCCCCAGCATGGCTGGTTGCTGGGCTCAGGGCCTCATAATTGCTGTAGGCCTCTGTCCTACAAGGCTGTTTTCAGCTCTCTCAGGAGTGCAGCTATGTGGGACCTGCCCCAAGTGTGGCAGCACACAATTGTTTCAGGCATTGGAAAGTGGGGCAGACCCCTATGTGGCTATTTGTGAAGCACAAGTCTGCTGAAACTGACAAGCCCTCTGCCCACAGGCCTACACACCCCATCAATGCAGTCCTGCCCGATTTACGTGCTATACCTCCCTGAAGCAGACCCACTCACCCTGCTGCAGAGGTCCCACACACCCTGCCTATGTGAGCCCACAAGTTTCCCAAGGGCCAGTCCCTATGACAGGCTGTCTGTCTTGGCAAAGCTGGATTAAATCAGTGTTCTAGTGGATGGGGCAAACCCCTGTGCTAACAGGGCAGGGGAAGAACTCCAACGGCATTTGCTAGTGTCTGTGTCAGCACACGTGCTCTAGGTCACAATAATGGCTGCCACCAACGTCTCAGTCCCTGAGGAGGTAGACCTAGCCACCTTCTGCCTCTCTGAGAAGTGCCCAGAGCTTATCAAATGAGTTTCTTTCACTGTGCAACTTTCTTTCTGGTGGTTTTGTGTTCCTTTCCAGAATGGGGAAATTTGTGCAAGGACCCTTTAAGTGCAGGTTTTTCTTTCTCTTATGTTAATAGCTTTTCTGGGAGTATTCCCTGTTGTTTATAACAGCCAGGAAAGCCAGACATTATGACACTCATCTCTGTTGTGTTGAGTTCAAAAGCTACTTATTGAGGCAAAGTGCTGTCACTCAGATCTCCCACTCCTCCAGGCAAAGGTTCGTACCTTAAGACTGCCCCCAGCCATGAAGTGCTCTGGCTAGAATGTGGCTTCTTCCTCTCCAAAAAGGTATTCCTACCTCTTCCATCTCAGTCAGCACTGCCGCTTGTTGCGGGGCTTCTTTTTATCCAGTTTCTGGTTCTCTGTCCAGGGTAATTGTTCAAAAGGTAGTTGTAAATTTGTTGTATCTGTGGGAGGAGGTGAATTCAGAGTCCTCCAACACCACCATCTTCCCAGCTATCTTTAGAAGTTCTCTTGTTCTTTGGGATATATCTGCTGCAAATGCTCTGAGATTTTACACTAAATGTGGAAAAAAACTTTTAAAATCATTTTTAAAGTCTTGGTTGTGAGGTTTACAAATAGTAATAGCTTAAATTTATATCACTCAAAAGTTTCCAAACTTTTTTCTACCTATCATTTATTACATTTAAGTATATTTGTATGAGGTGGGATGACAAGAATTAGTATCATTTTAATTAAGAGAAATAGCTTTGGGGCCGGCCCGGTGGCACAGGGGTTAAGTGCGCACATTCTGCTTTGGCAGCCCAGGGTTTGCTGGTTCAGATCCTGGGTGTGGACATGGCACTGCTTGTCAAGCCATGCTGTGGCAGGCATCCCACATATAAAGTAGAGGAAGAAGGGCATGGACGTTAGCTCAGGGCCGGTCTTCCTCAGCAAAAAGAGGAGGATTGGCAGATGTTAGCTCAGGGTTAATCTTCCACAAAAATAAATAAATAAGTAAATAAGTAAATAAATAAATAAGATAAATAGCCTCAGAGAGATTAAGTAGGTAGTGAAGCAATATTGGGACCTGGTCCTCTGAGCCCCTGTGCGTGGGTTTGTCTCTTCTTCACCAAAGATCTTTTGGGACTAGAGGAGCTAGTGCTTCTTATGGCACTAACTTAAGTCACTTCAGCTTTCTTTGCTTCATTTGTCCCGTATGTCAAATGGACCATGTTCCCAGAATTATCAGGAATTTCAAAGTAATTTCTCTATTTTCTGTTGCAGAAGAAAGAGAGTGTTACAGAAATGTGAGCTGTCATCCCCACAGTAATAATGTCAGGAGTCGAGAGATATGGAGTGACAGAAAGAGGGGATTCTAGCAGACCCTTGGAAACACAAAATGGGTAACAGGCAGTGGGAATCAAAATTGCTGCAAAGGGGTGAACTCCTTTATCAACTTCTATTTCTCTGGAGAATATGGTATTATCAAGCTAAGACAGTCATCTTGGCCAAGGGCTGCTGTTCTGGGTGGTAATGTTGTTGATCAGGTAGAATTTTCAACATGAGATTTGTGACAACAATCACCATAGGTGGCTTGAAATCCTTCACAGTGACTTCTTGGCAGTGAGTTTAATGAACTGTGCTCCCTTAAAAACTGGCCTGCAGGGGGCAGGCCAAATACAAACAACTTTAAGGGGCAAACAGTGAAATGCATGGATGTTCTCCAATAGCCTTAAGAGTTGAAAGGTCAGCACCACTTGTTTCAGAACCGCTTGCCACCAAAGCACTGGCTGAACAAGACTGATAGATTCTTCTGGGGAGATTTATACAAAACAGAATATTTCTGGATGATGTGTTAGTTTTTGTTGTTTTTGGCAATGAGAGAGTTAACGTTGACATTGATAATGTCACCTGTTGCATATGTATTATTTTTGACATTTTAATATTTTAGAATACAGAAAATGGATCTCCCGTTACCATTTTGAAGAGATAATGCCCATGCCTATCACTGGGAGTTGTTAGAAGTTTATTGAGAATAAGAGATGATCCCTACTTAGGACTTCAGTTTAGGAGTGCATTGTGGTAAGCCATGACCGAATCTGTCACACTGAAACTAGGATTCCTGATTTTGAAGCAAGAAATAAAACTAGCTTGTGTAAACTAGATTAACCAGAAATTATGAATCCAAAGCTTGGAGATCAGTTCTGGATGATCTGGGCTAAGATGCTTATTCTCTGCCCCTTGACCTGATCCTAAAACTATATAAATGGAAATAAGCCCACTACTTGCTCTGAGCTGGTGCTTCCCTTCATTACTGCAGGTTAAAGCGGTCTTGAAACATTGGGCTGCCCTCTATGAGGGAAAAGATGACACTGGGGAGCTGTCCAGTTGCACAGTAATGTATTCTGGATCTTGAGGCTATCATTTGCATTACTTGGTGGTTGAAATATAGTAAAACGAACTGCAAATAACCTCAATAAAGTTCAAGACATCATTCTCAAATCTAGAGTAGCCCTTATCATCAACACATTCATACTCCATTCTATCATTTTATTGTTCAAAAGACTTTTAGTAAAATAAGAAAATCTGGAATTAAGATAGCCCTTTAAATTGATTAAATCTTACATATTATGGAGAATAAGTTGGAGAAGATGATGTTGTAGAAATGGTCTCTAAAATTGACTGAAGATTCTAGTTTCCAGTAGAGTAGATGGAATAACTATAAAAGCACTCGCTTAACCTTGTAGATTTTTGGACCCAGGAGAAAATTGAGTCTTTACTCACCTTTAATTTTGAATGACAGTGACCTCCAGTTCTACAAATTTCCCTTGATTGCTTGAGGACAGAACCATATATTTTCAATCTTTCCACCCATATATCAATATTTGTTTATAAAGCAAGGTATAGGACTTCAACACAAGAGTCTTGCAACACTGCAAGTACCTTGCCATGGCGGCCAAGTCTATCTTGTTGACCACAGTATTCTTGGAGCCTATCCCTAGGCCTTAAACCATTTTGCTATGGTTGGAATGTTTATGTATCCTTAAAATTCCCTTATTGGCATCCTAATGTCCAATGTGATAGTGTTAGAAGGCAGAGCTTTGGGGAGGTGATTAGGTCATAAGCATGGAGCCCTCATGAATGGGATTAGTGCTCTTATAAAAGAGATCACACTGAGCTCCCTAGCCCCTTCTGCCAGGTAAGGATACAAGAAAAGTCTGCAACTTTAGGAAGAGGGCCCTCACCTGACCATGCTGGCACCCTGATTTTGGACTTCTAGCCTCCAGACTGTGAGAAATAAATTTCCTTGGTTCATAAGCCACCCAGTCTGTGATATTTTATTACAGCATATGGAACAGACTAAGGTTAAAACTTGCTTGCATCCCTATTGAATGTAGGCCCTTCAATAAGACGTTGGTAGGCTGTTATGTTTATTTCCTCCAGATCCAGAAAGCTTGGTTTAGGTAGGATTTGAATACGAGTTGTATTTAAACTGCTCATTCACACCCTTTTACAGAAAATGCCGACTACAGGAAGTTGTCTATGAGTTTTTCTTGATAATTCCACCATAATAAGCCTTAAGACTACTGCCATTTGCTGAAATCCAGTTTCTCTGATTTACTGAAGTAGAGATAGCTATCCAACTACTAGTTATCCTTTCTCACTAACTTCCTTAATTATTTCTAGGTATTACAAAGTGGCACATAACTAAACATTATCAAGGAGTTTTACAGCCCTAGGGCTGCTATTATTGGGTATTATAGTTGGCTGTAATCATTCTAATGGTCTAAGATGTTGCAACTAATTTACCCAAGGCCTGAGCACCAGAAGTGCGGAAATTGTCTGAGAGTTTTATTCTGCATCCAGCCATTGCCACGAAGGAGGATGTATTACTTCTCATTTCTTTACAAGTGTCAGTGCAAATCCAACCATCAAACAAAAGTTGGACCTAAAAGCTTTTAGATTACAGCGATTATTACAGATTTTACATGAGATAAAAATGTAATTGCTCCATTTCTTTCATTCTTTCTTTCATTTTTTTTTCCCTCGCTGCATATTTTAGACCTTCCTGTTTGACTGCCAGGTCAAACCCAGCACGCAAAGACATTGGTCATAAGACAGGGGAGCTGGAGTGATCCTTTTCATAAGAAATAAAATGCTTGGAATTTCTCTTCCAAATGGATCACAAAATTTCCATTGTCATTTCCATTTTTAATCTCCTTTATGTCTATGTAAACTCACGCATTACCTGTAGAGGAATAATATTTCCAGCCATTTGGGTAGTTACAGAGAATGAGCTGAAGGCAGTCACCCTTCACAGGCAAACGGCGCACATATATTCTTTTCACCTTGCTTCCTTTCCCCTCTTCCATCCTCATTCTGCCTTTTAAATTCTTTGAATCCCTTCTGTTTTTTTCATTCCTTTTTTCTTTCCTATTTTCCCTCCCTACCTTTGTACTTCATTAATTCCTTCTCTCTGGAGTTGAGTGTCTGTTCATCATTCTCTTTCATATAGATTCTCTCACCTATCCTGGGATGCTCTTATTCTAAAATTAACCCCCTGCTTAACAGGATATGTTTATGAACTACTTGGCCCAGGAGGAATATTGCCCAGTTAGCAAAGGTCCAGTTGGGAACGTCAGTCTTTTACACTTCCATAAGCTCAGAGAAGCAGTGCTGGAGATTATGCCCTCATCCCTGGAATGTGGCAGACCCAGCTTTTAAACTCTTTTGCCCTGTGCTAAGTCTATGATTTTGAAGTAGATTTTAAGCTCTTTGACTTCAATTCTTGATTTACAAGGTGGGGAGAGTATTAGTTCTTAACCCTTAAGATTGTTATGGAATAATACGTGCAAAATATTTTGTACAGGGTAGGGGCACATAACAGACCCTCAATAAATGTTAATATTATGTTTTGATATCCCTCTGTAATAATGTATGGCAGAAATTAATATTCTCCTAATATCCATTTTCTCTTGAGTTTACTTAAGTATCTTTCCCGGATTACCCTGGAAATGTATGGCCATATAACTGCATTTGTTATTGAAATGAAAATGGACATGTTTTGTGTAGTTTCTGGTATGATCCCTTAAATAGAAGATGAACATGTTCCTTTGCGCCCCCCCCCCCCCCGCTCCATCTTCCTAAAATGCTTTGATGATGGCTGAAGCTCCAAGAGTCATTTATGACCCTTAAGACAACGGTCTTCTCCTGGGAAGACTGAGATGAAACAAGCTGATAACTTCCTGGATTCCCATAGTAGTCTTGGATTGCCTATATTCGGACTTTAAAAAATAAAATGTGAGAGATAAATTTTTTATTATGTTTAAGCTACTTTTTTAAATTGGATCCTTTTATTCTTTGTAGTTGCAACTAATCATAACTATCAAATTTAGCTTTTTCTAAGCTCTACTTCCACCCTAGCTGCCCTGCCTGCTTACCTGAGTTTCTGTCATTATTCATTTTGTTATTCAATTTCTACATGTCCCTGTTTCCTGGGGTATTTATTTTGGCTTTTGCCAATATAGAACACTTAATGTTGGGATATTACTCTTCCTTTCTATTGGCCGTTTTTTTCTTACCCAATTCATCCTGACTTCTAGGATTAATAATCTGTCATCATTTCTGCTTATCTGCCTGGTTTTGATTGATGTCCTATTCTGACTGTAAGGTACGTCACAAAGTAACACACATAGCCTTGAGCCTTGGGTCCTGGTGGTTTATTTAAGACATTGCACTATTTCTTATTTGCAACTTCTAGCTCTTACTTCCTCAAATTTTTTGAGGTTAGTGTTGCCTCTCCCACATTTATGTTTTTTTATCACTTCTTTCTTTTTATTTCCTCTCTCTTTCTCCTCTCTCTCCTTTTTTTTTTTTAAAGATTGGCTCCTGTGCTAACGTCTGTTGCCAATTTTTTTTCTTCTTCTTTTTCTTCTTCTTCTCCCCAAATCCCCCCAGTTCATAGTTGTATATTCTAGTTGTATGTCCTTCTGGTTGTGCTATGTGGGATGCCACCTCAGCATGGCCTGGCGAGTGGTGCCATGTCCATGCCCAGGATCCGAACCTGCGAAACCCTTGGCCAGCAAAGCAGAGTGCACGAACTTAACCACTCGGCCACGGGCCCAGCCCTTCTTTCTTTCTTTCCACTAACATTTTTTTTTTCCAGTCAGTGTGTCCTATGCTCAATATTAGCAATCTATTCCTTGTTATACATTCAAAATAAAATGCTGGACATTTCCATTTACATATATTATACAGTATAATTTACATCTGACTGTTTCACCTTCCTCAGTACTTCTGGTGAATGCCCTTTAGAATTAGAAAGAGAAAATTTTGACCCAATTATAGTAGTTTACATATGCAAATATTATCAGATTTATATTCATGCTTCCCTAGAAATGACGAATGAAGCCACATGTATTTTAAGTGGATCATAAGTCTTGTTGATTAAGTTACTGTCCCGAGTCATTTGCTGTAAAGAAATTATTGTTATCAGACTTCTAATCTCCAGTTTAGCCTATTTCTTAAGCAGATATTTCTGTGTTAAAGATGTGGGCATGGCTTACCATATAGAAATCAGTTTAGGGAAATTTAGAGAAAATAATCACTAATCAGATACTCTTTGAATTCTTGGCAATTGTTTGTCTCTTTGGTCTAAATTTCACACCATAATACTGTGGGGACCTGGAATTGGCCACCCCAAGATATGTCTCTTTGGCATCAGGATTATTTGAGGCTGATTGCTTTTGATAAACTGGGACAGGGAAGGAGGAATGGAACTTGTCCTTTGTTAGGACACATTTACATTTGTAAGGTAAATCTCTATCTGTAAAAGGTGCCTCCCTCTCTGTACCAGGAAGAAGAAAGGCGATGACCTCCTCTCCAAAAACTCTTAATCAATACCAAAGGCAAGGACTTAAAATCTGCATTTTATTGTGCTAGTCTGGTAACCTCCTGTAACTGACTTCCCCCCCCCCCCCCAACGTTGGCATCTCCTTAAAGATTAAGCATCTTTCTTTAGGCTGGGAACCGATTGCGGCGCTCATCTGTGGACCGCCCCCCCACCCCAGCCTGAGGCAACACACCTGCCACCCCGCAGCGTTCACTGGGACAGTAGACCTATCTGTCGTTTCCATCAAGCGCTGTGCTGACAGAGCAGCCTCGTGACTGTTGTAAAAGGGACTTTTCAATCATATGTGAAACACCCCGTTTGGGGGCTATATAACCACTCTGTGCACCCCACTTCTTCGGTGCCCTTTCTTCCTTCGGGAAGAAAGGCCCCGGGCCATGGTTCCTCATGAAGCTTTGTTTAATTTCCTCTTGCTAGTCTGTCTCATGTGAATTTAATTCGTTCTCCAGCCAGACGAACCCCTATTTGGGGAGAGGAAATGTCCTCCTCCCCTACAATACTATGAATTCACTTACATTGAAAATAAATATTTAATATGGATTAGAAATAAGGAAAATGTAATATATTCTATGATAGGTACACACTCAGGTTAGATGAGTAAACAAAGTAACTAAAGTGAGAAAAGACGTCAGTTTATCACTTGGCTTGACGAAGCTTAGCTCTCCATGCTGTCCACAGGAAAAGAAAGACAGCTGTGTTCAACACAGCAGTGGCAATTAGGGAGAACTTGACTTCAGCGTTGGAACGTTTCACTAAAACAAATCTACTAAGTATAGAA
The DNA here is from genome assembly GCF_041296265.1 of Equus caballus. Taxonomy (NCBI): domain Eukaryota; kingdom Metazoa; phylum Chordata; class Mammalia; order Perissodactyla; family Equidae; genus Equus; species Equus caballus. Next base: position 71,964,612 of record NC_091691.1, on the reverse strand, counting down.
CAATGGAAGTTGAGTTCTCCAGGAAGAAATTCAAAAGTGGACTATTCAATGTGAAGTGAGACTCTAACAATATGTCATATTTACAGTGTGTATTAGAGTTGAAAGAGTACATTCCACAGACTTTCTGAATATAATCCATGCACAAACCTATGGAAAGGTGAAGCACTTATCCCTTATCTCCATTCAAAGATTTGAAGGTTAAGGGTCAGAGAGATAAGTAATTTGGCATTAAGAAGTGACAACTGACACCGGAGAATTGAACCCAGGATTTCAGACTGAACCACAGTGCTACATGGCCTCACCTCTGAGCAGTCAACTGAAGGAGTCGGCATGCCCGGGCAGAGAGCTGTCATTTGAAGCAGGAAAGTCAATTGATTCTGTATTGCTCTGGAAAGCAGGACAAGGATCAGTGGGTGGAAATTACAGGGAGGCTGATTTTGCTGCAATTTGAGGAAGAACTTTCCAACAATTAGGGCTGTCTAACCAAGGAACAATCTGCCTTGTCAAATAAATGAGCAGCCTGTCGCTAAAGGCATTTAAGCTGAAAGCTGAAGACCACTTCTCAGGAATGTTGGAGGAAAGATTACTGCATGGGTGGCATGAATGACATCTAAGCCTTTATCTAACTTAAAAATTCTGTGGATGGGACAGGATGACACTGCGGGAGATGGTCCATATCCTTGGATGTCATAGTCTTCGGGGTCATACCTAGGCAACCCTGACATGCTGTGGAACCATGCAATTATACTTCAAGCCTGATATTCTTGCAGAAGCACCTTTGAACAGATTTTCAGTTCAACTGGCACATCCAGTGTGGTTGAACATGATGGATAGAGCTCTGTCTACTAAAATGTTTAAGATTTCCTATCATTGATGCTCCTAAAAAAATTGTCACTTCTGGAATCATTAGATGTGAATATTTTCTCTACTAAAATAGCACCTCAAATTATGCTTTTGCATTTCTTTGAAAAGCTTAAGAGTTCTCATTAAACACACGCAAATAACTGATATAGAGGTGGGGAGGGGGGAATTGGGCAATTGCCTTAATCTGGAGTATAATCAAATTGAAGAATTTGAGCGTGGAATTATACATTGCTGAAAGGGAGTTCAGATCTCCATCCGCCCACACGTTCATTTCTTACTTATCTTTTCTCGCGCTGTGAAGCGCAACAATTCCCTTATTCATCTTCCACATTTCCAAGAGCATAATTTTTTCCAGGGAGAATTTTACGCCCTGAAATAAATTATATTCCATGTGTAAGAGTCAAACTCAAAAGCTTTGCATGGGAGACCCCATGGTGGGGTTTAGGCAACTTGTAGAGTCATCTAAACCACCCTTAGATGTTATCCTGAACCTCCAAAATGGGCAAGGTCATAAAATACCCAGAGACTCAAGTCAACAAAAACAGCTTTAAATCATTCCCAAGGACTTATTCTGCACTTCATTTTCCCCTGTTTGAGGAAAGGGAGAGTCACAGTCATGTATTTTGGCTGTGTAAAAGGATGTTCTAGAGAGGCTGGCCTAGCGGCATAGCAGTTAAGTTCACGCACTCTGCTTCAGCGGCCCTCGGGTCACCAGTTCAGATCCCGAGCACAGGTGTACACACCACTTATCAAGCCATGCTGTGGCAGGCTTCCCAAATATAAAATAGAGGGAGACGGGCACAGATGTTAGCTCAGGGACAATCTTCCTCAGCAAAAAGAGGAGGATTGGCGGCAGATGTTAGCTCAGGGCTAATCTTGATCAAAAAAAAAAGTTACATAATAACAAAATAATGATAGTTTCTCATATTGTTTCTAAACCCCTGAGGCATCTTTTAAAGTAGGTATAACAATCCTCATTTTATTAATTTAGGTAACTCTAAGCTTCCATTAATTACAAAAGATCAGGTCCAAATTTGTGATAACAAGGATTTTTCTTTTATTTCAAGTAATAGGAACTCCACTTGATATAGCTTTGTAAAAAGAGATCTAACAGATTGGTGGTTTCCAGAGAGGAAGGGGACGGGTGGAGAGCAAAAGGGATAAAGGGGCACATGTGCATGGTGATGGATGGCAACTAGACTTTTCGTGAACACGAGGCAGTCTATACAGAAGTCAAAATATAATGATATGTACCTGAAAGTTATGTAATCTTCTAAACCAATGTGACCTCAATAAAACAAAGTAATTAAAAAAAAAAAAAGACAGAGCATCCTAAACTACGGGAAAGGATGCAGGTGGGCATTAGTTCAGGAGCTAGGGACTTCACTGCTGCCAGTGTCTCTCATTCCTTCTTCAGCTCTCGTCTCTTCATTCTGTTTCTTCCACTGCGCCCAACTGGTGATCTTACGCTCTGGCTAGACAGTATGCCTTTCAACATTTTAATTCCAAACAGCAAACTTTCGTCGTGTTTCTGTATATTTAAATTAAACAGGACTATGTCATTAGAGCTTCCATAGAAAATATTAGTTTAAATTGCAAATTCTCAATTTAAGGACTGTGTATGTCTACTGATTTCATTTGGCTAAAAAAGTATTTATTTTACTTTTATTTTCCAAAGTAATTTATGCTGAGTATTAAATTTTAGGTTGGCTTTTTCTCTCCCTTTAATTTTTTAATTTTAATTTTTTTCTCTTTTAATGTTTTGCAGTTTTCTGTATAGAGAAGTTACTTGGTTTCCTCAATTTAATCCTGATATATTTTCTGATGCTATTGAAAATGAAAGTATCTTTATTTTCTTTTCCAATTATATGCTGTTAGTATAGAAAACTATAGTTGATATCTGCATATTTACCTTGTAGCCTATGATGCAGTTAAATGGACTTATTACTTCTAGCAGATTTTTTCTACACTATTTAGGATTTTATACATTTACAAGCATGCAAATAGTGACAGTTTTACTTGTACTATTTAATCTTTAAATCTTTTATTATCCTTGCTTTATTTCTCTGAGACTTGTACTGAAAGTTTATTGAATTTTGCCAAATGTTTTTTCTGTATCTATTGAGATCATCATATAAATTTTCTTTATTCTGTAAATATGATGAAATACATTGATTTTTAAAATTTTAAACCAATCCTACATTCCTAGGATAAACCCCACTTTAGGTTTATTACTAGATTCTCTCTTTTTTTTTTTTAAAGATTGGCACCCAAGCTAACAACTGTTGACAATCTTCGTTTTTTTTTGTTTTTTCTGCTTTTTCTTCCCAAATCCCCCCAGTACATAGTTGTATACTTTAGCTGTGGGTCCTTCTAGTTATGGTATGTGGGATGCCGCCTCAGCATGGCCTGATGAGCAGTGCCATGTCTGTGCCCAGGATCGGAACCGGCTGGGCTGCCAAAGCCGAGCACACGAACTTAACCACTTGGTCATGGGGCTGGCCCCTACTACATTCTCTTTGCTAGTAGTTTGCTAAGAATTTTGTGGATATCCTCATAGAGGATATTGGTTTGTAATTTTTTCTTCTTTTAGTATTCTTTGCCTTTCTTGTGTGTGTATGGTATATATATATATTTTATTTATTTATTTATTTTTTTGGTGAGGAAGACTGGCCCTGGGCTAACATCTATGCTGATCTTCCTCCACTTTATATGTGGGCCACCACCACAATATGGCTGACAAGTGATATAACTCAGTGCCTGGGATCTGAACCCATGAACCCGGGCCACCAAAACAGAGGGCACTGAACGTTAACCACTATGCCACAGGGCTGGCCCCTGCATATGGTAATTTTTTGTCAAGGCATTGTTCAGTTCATAAAACGGGAACTATTTTCTGAAAACATCCTTGTAAGAATGGTATCATTTCTGTCTTTAAATGTTTCATAGATTTTCCCAATGGAAACACTGGGGCCTAGCCTAGACTTTTCTTTGTTTTAATATGTGAGAATGGATACATTTGTTAATTATAGGACTATTCAAATTTTCTCTGTTTTCTATCAGTTTAGGTTAGTTGTAGGAATTTGTTAATTTCATGTGAGATGACTAATTATTGTTATAAAATTGTTCATAATAATCCTCTAGGATTTGCCTCTCGGATCTTTTGAGATATGTTATCTTATATCCTAATATTGATCAGTCTTGTTAGGTGTTCATCAGTCACATGAATCTTTTCAAGTTACCAAGCTTTGGCTTTTTAAGCTATTTTATTTCTTTTCTATTTCACCAATTTTCACTCTTATCCTTGTTTCTTCCTGTTGCTTACTTTGGTTTTAATTTGGTCTTTTTTTAGTATCTTAAGATGTAAACTTAGATAATTGATACTAGACCCCTTTTTTTCTATTATTAGCAATTTGCTACAAACTTCCCTGTATGTACTGTAAAGCTGGATCCTACAAATTTTGATATGAGTTCACATAATTCAGTTTAAAATATTTTCAAATTTGCATTGCAATTTCTTCTTTGACTCAGAGGTTATTTAGAAGTTTTTATTCATTTATTATTTTTTTCAGGTTCCAAGTTAAATTCATTGTTTTCAGAGAAACAACTCTGTAACATTATAATCTCTTGAAATTTATTGAGAGTTGTTCTATAACCCAGCATATGGTCTATCTCTGTTAATGTTACATGTACTCTTAAAAAGAATATGATTTCCGGGGCCAGCCCCATGTCTGAGTGGTTAAACTTCTGTGTGCTCTGTGTGCTCTGCTTTGGTGGCCCGGGTTTATGCGTTCAGATCCAGGGTGTGGACCTACTCTGCTTATCAGCCATTCTGTGGAGGCATCCCACATACAAAAAATGGAAGAAGATTGGCACAGATGTTCGCTCAGAGCAAATCTTCCTCATAAAAAATAAAAAATAAATTAAAAAAAGAATTAAAATTTTCAGCTGCCATTATGGATTTGTCTATTCTCTCCTTTATTTCTGTCTGTTTTACATTATGTATTTTGAGTCTTTGGTATTCGGCACACACCTATTTATAATTGTTATGTATTTGTGATGAATCGATCCTTTTAATATTAAGAAATATCACTTTTTGTCTTTGTCATTCACTTACTCATACTTCCTGCTAGAAATATAGATGTTCTTCTTCTTATGCTTTTATTGTCATAGCTTGTAATTTCTATCTTTTAAACTTCCTGTTTGGCCTTTGCTCATATCATTTTGTCTTTTTGTGTACTTTACTATATTTTTAATATTTTTATTCAAGTATGATATGCATATAGAAAAAAGTAAATATCATAATTCTCCAAACTGCACAAACCCATAATAACTACCTCCCAGTTCAACAAAGAAAATATTACCAGCTCCCCACATGGCGCCTTTGAGCTTGTTTCCAGTCACTCTCTCTCTCAGGGCAACCAATATTCTGACTTCTCATACCATAAATCAGGATCTTTTTTTTTTTTCTATTTGTTGTATTTCATGTAAAATGAATCATAACATACATATTATTTGTAGTGTATGTGTGTCTTCTTTGTTAAACATTATTTTTGTGACATTCATCCATGTAGTTTTTTCAATTGTAGATATTTATTCTGATTTCAGGATATTATTACATTGTATAAATATGCCAGAATATACATATCCTTTCTACTGTTGAAGGGGATTTGGTAGCTTCCAGTTTTTCTATTTGTTGTTGTTGCTATTGTAAACAGGGCTGCTATGAACATTATTGTACATATCCTTATTGAGCAAGTGTTCGTAGTTCTGTTGGGCATGTAGCCAGAAGTTGAGTCATCATGTTATAGAAAAACGTGTATAGTTAGTAGATGCTGTGAAAGTTTTCTAAAGTGATTGTACCAATTTAGCCTCCCATCAGCTGCATGTGAAATTTCTGGCTGCTCCCTATCTTTAACAATACTGGGAATTGCCTTTTTCATTTTAATCATTCTGTGCATTTAGGAAGATTATTTCATTGTGGTTTTGATTTGCATTTTCCTGAAGACTAATGGAGTTTAGCAACTTTTTATTGATTGTTGGTTATTTGAATGTCCTTTTTTGTGCAGAATCTATTTAAGATCTTTTTTTCCCATTACTTTATTTGGTTGTCTGTCTTTTTCTTATTGATAAGTGGAAAGTGGAATCTCTTCATATATTCTAAATTCAAATCCTTTGTTAGATATACATGTGAATATCTTCTCCCACCCTGTGGCTATGTTACAATCATAATTTGTATTTTAATGAACGAAGGTTTTTAATCTTAATTAATCTTTATTTTCCATCATGGTTAGCAAATTTCGTGTCCTTTAAGGAAAATTTCTTAAACTAATATTAAAATGATATTCTCCTATATTTTCTTCTAAAAATTTCTTGATTTACCGCTTACTGTTAGATTTGAAATTTAACTACAAAGAATTTTTGAGTATAGGTAAAGATTATGATGTATTTTTTTCCCATATAGTCAAATAAAAACACCACCATTTATTAAAAGACCAGTACTACCCAGTTTAATTATAATAGGTCTTGATATGTGCTGATATTTAATTCACTCCATTTTTTTTTTTAAAGATTGGCACCTGAGCTAACAACTGTTGCCAATCTTTTTTTTTTCTTTTTCCTGCTTTATCTCCCCAAATTCCCCCTGGTACATAGTTGTATATCCTAGTTGCAGGTCCTTCTAGTTGTGGCATGTGAGACACCACCTCAACGTGGCCTGATGAGCAGTGCCCTGTCTGCACCCAGGATCCAAACCCGGGAAACTCTGGGCCACCGCAGCGGAGCATGTGAACTTAACCACTCAGCCACGGGACCGGCCCCTAATTCACTCAGTTTTGTTCTTTAAGATTGCTTCATCTATTCTCGGTTTTTCTATTTCCATATGAATTTTTAAAACACTTGTTAATTTCCATCCAAAAATTTTACTTATTTTTTCTTTTTTTATATTGAGATTGTGCTAAAGCTGTAGATCAATTGGGTGAGACTGACAACTTTATCATATTGAGTCACCCAATCAATGAACATGGTATTCATCCATTTAAGTCTTCTTTGATTTGCTCATTGATATTGTATGGTCTCCAGAATAGAAATGTTGCTTTTTTCTGTAATTATATGTTGTATCACTTTTTGTTAAATTTGGTTTTCTTTTTGTTTGTTGCTGATATATAGAAATACAATTCCTCTTTTTATGTAGCAATGTTGAGAAATTAAATGATTAATTCTAATAATTTTCATTAGAATTTTTCTTCCCCAAATACCTAGAAGAAAACTGTTGTTGTGTGTGCCATCCTGTGGTAGGAATGTTGGCTGCAGACTGACGACAGCTGGAAGCTCTATCAGAAGTAACCTTTGTTGGAAGGAAGTTGTCTCTTCCAAGATTACTCACTCATCCTGTGGAATCCATATCTGATAACTAGTTGATTCAGGGTACAAAGGTGGTGCTCCCATGCCTCCATTGGGACATCTCTGAATAGCTATCCTAGAATCATGGCACCCATGGGATTGATTGAAACCTCCGTCGTGCTGCACCCCAGTTCAACTACTCCTTCTGCCCAGTCGTGATGCTCTCAATAGCACATCCTAATAATCCTTCACTTGCATCTCAGAACCTAAGAATATGATTCCAGGGCAACCGACCTAAGATGGCCTTGTTTAGAAGGGACATTCAATTAAACATTGGACTTGAATTTGATAAATTTGTCTGGAAGGGCATGGAAAGAAATACAGGTTAGTGATCTATAAATCCAGGCAGTCACTTTTTATTGGGAAGATTCTTTAACGTGACTTCCTCCTATTGCCATTACAATATTAAGTTATTTACAACATGTTTCAGGTGCTGGATACTTAGAATTATTATTAAAATAGTTACCATGAACTATTGATGCATACTTGCTTTATCTCACTTATTCTTCATAACAACCTCAAAGGTTCCCTGTCCTTATTATCTGGAGAATGGAGCATTAGCCATACCTGAGACACAGAACAACACATAGATGAATTGTCATTACTCCTTATTGACAAGTAAACATGAACTACTTTGATATCTTTGACTGTTTTATTCTCTTGTAAATTAAAGTTTTACTAAGTTTTTAATTTCTTTTTAAACTGTAATTTTCTTTCTTTCTTTCTTTTTCTGAGGAAGATTAGCCCTGAGCTAACATCTGCCACCAATCCTGAGGAAGACTGGCTGTGAGGTAACATCTGTGCCCATCTTCCTCTACTTTATATGTGGGACGCCTGCCACAACATGGCTTGACAAGCGCCGGGTAGGTCTTCACCAGGGATCCAAACCAGTGAACCTGGGGCTGCTGAAGCAGAATGTATGAACTTAACCGCTGTGCCACCAGGCTGGCCCCCTCTAAACTGTAATTTTCTAAGTAGGGGTAAGTTTCTTTTTACAATTATATCCCCCTTGTGACTAACGTCATACTTCGCACGGAGAGAATGCACGATAACCTTTTTATTAATTGTGTCGTTGTTAGATCATCCTAGAAAAGTCTTAATCAAAAACGTAGTCTAACTGAAAAAAAAGATGATGACTCCAATTTAATAAGAAATAACATTTTTATGATTCAAGATTTTTCACCCCTTGCTCTAGGATAGTTACTCAAAGTAGACTAAACCAAGTGTAGATAGCCACTGAAGTTTTTCTTTTCTTCTGTAAAAGTGTTTGTCAAACTTTGCAGTTGGTTTTGCATGTGCTGTGTGTGGGTATGAGCGTATGTGTAGGACACAGAGCATGGCTGAGGGAGCTGAGGGTGTGTGTTTTGTAAGTACCCATGAAGATAAATTCTCAATATCACAAAAATGTTATTTTTGATATCAGACTCATGTATATATGGAGAACTTAGCTTTGGCAATATGCTATGAGCATTATTTATTGAGAAAAATATAAATTATGCCCTATAGGAAGAATTTTAAAACAGTGTGAGTGCAATGTTTTGGCCAAATAAATGCAACATGAAGTCAAGACTATAGAAGAAAATAAAAATCAATACAACCACAGAAGATCTCCAACCTGAGTAATTCTAGCGCATTCTCTGTCAAATTAATGCCCTCTGTCAGGAAGGTCCAAGATGACTTCATTCATTCTTTGGGCTCAGGAATTGGGGGATACCAGGAAGCACCAGACATGGATCAATATTCTTGGAACAAAGGAACCAACTGAATGACTAGCAGATATATAGAAATAAACGCTCTTGCCCAGGCCAAAAGTGATGGTTCAGTGTATCCTTCTTAGATACTATTTCAAAAACAGGGAAGTGCATAGAAGGGAGGTGGTTAGAAAGATTTCATGGAGTATTATTTTTTTTTTACATTTAGTAACCTTATATATATATTTTTTTAATTTATTTTTTATTTTATTTATTTATTTTTTTTTGAGGAAGACTAGCCCTGAGCTAACATCTGCTGCCAATCCTCCTCTTTTTGCTGAGGAAGTCTAGCCCTGAGCTAACCTCCGTGCCCACCTTCTTCTACTTTCTATGTGGGATGCCAGCCACAGCATGGCTTGCCAACTGGTACCATGTCCGCACCTGGGATCTGAACCGGGGAACCCAGGCCGCCAAAGCGGAAAGTGCATACTTAACCACTGCGCCACCAGGCTGGCCCAATAACTTTATATTTTAGAATAGTTTTAGATTTACAGAAAGGTTGCAAGAATATTACAGAGTTTCCATATACTCCACAGCCAGTTTAATAGTTAACATTTTCAAAAAATGTTTGAAGATGACGTACTTCTACATAGGTATATGGAAAGAAGATATTTATGGCAGCCACAGTACTGATGGAGTGCCTGGCATAAATTAGATCCTCAATAAACTTTTCTGGTGTGAACAAATGAAATGCAGATTGTGCTCAAATATTATCAGGCCTTTGATGACCAGGTGAAGTAAGATATTTGTAACAAGTTCTGTGGGCAATGGGAAACTATCTTTTAAAGGATAATTTCAGACCTAGAAAGAAAGATCAAATTTAAAAAATTTTAAAAAACTATGTCATTCATATTTATCTTGGAAAATAACAACAAAAACAAACTTAAACTCAAAACTGAGTTCATGTCCTCAGCCTCAAAAGACCAAAAGTTCTACTTCTCTGTTTCATGAATCAATGTTATAGTGTCTGTAATCAGAGATGTCAAATCCAGTTAGTCTCAAATAGGGATGCAATGTGATTTGAATTTATTTGCTAATGGTTAGCATAGTTTGGATGAGGAATATATAATATTTCTTCTAGTTTGTTTTCAGGACATTAATGAAGTGGCCATTTGGAATTTGTGTGGGTCTTCCTAAGGCAGAAAAGGTAGCTTTCTACATAGTACAGTTTTAGGGTCATTCAAAGGTCTTCCTAGTCATCAAATTTCCTCCCAACTAGTGTGTGAAGTTACAGAAAGGGTGTGGCTTCATTTGGGTTGAATATTACTTTCAGCTTATAGTAAAACTTTGGCATACAAAAAGAAGAGAGAAGACACAAAGCCATTGATACCAGACAGTGACAAGTCCCACAATACTATGATTTAACATTGCTGAGCATGCTCTCTTCACATGCAAGATGAGACGTGAGAATTAAATGAAAGAGCACATTTAAGGCATCAAGCAGAGTGCTTATCCCAGAGCAGATGTTTACCTTATACTAGGTTAGCTCTTCTTTTTTTCTTCATTTCTCCTTCCATATTGGTTTTCATAAGTGGACATTTACTTCTCAGAAGGGAACACATTTCTACAAAGAAACTTGTCCTCTCGTTACTTGTCCACATTTTAGGTACTGACCTAACTAGAGTGTGGAATAAACTTTATGGCGGTCTGTTGATAAGGAGCTGAATTAGGTCATGCATCAGGTCAGACTAACACATGGAAACAGGATGCAAGAACTATGCATCTAAGAGCTGGATTGTATTAGGCTCTCCTCTGCTGGGGAAAGAATGACAATGGCTAGCTGCCAGAACTGTTTTCCTTCATGGCTCCCAAGAAAGATGTACACAAAGAAGAAAAGGCCAGGAAAATCCTGTAACATTTGTTACCAGAAGGCTTTCCCCCGACCCGATGTAGGCGCCTGGTGAGAGGTGCTCAGCCATGTGGAACTTGCAAGAATCCTTCTAATGAGACTAAGGTGGTTCCTTTCCCATGGGAGTTGGCCTGGTTTCTGATGGCAATGGCTCTCTGCGTCTTCCAAGAGGTTAAGCAGCATTAATGCCAGAACAAAGCAGGCCAGGCAGCCTCTGTGGCTGCAGACCTATCTAATCAAACAATTCTATGGAAGAAGAGCAAAAGGGGAGATACTAAAGGAGAAGAGCCAAGAAGAGAAATCTTCCACCAAATATTCCATCCTTATCACTGTAGTCAAACCCTAATCTAATAGACAAGTGCTCCACCTCTAGCCACACTGACTTCCAATCGGTTTCTCCCACTTTCCCTCCTCCTATGAGTGGCACCTCGATCAGTGCCTTATGTCATACAGGCTCTGCCTTTCAGGTTGTCAGGCACACTTTCCCCACCATTTCTCAATCTAACTGTTACTTTCTGTTTTCATAGCAGTCATGTTAGTCTGTCATTCAATGTAATAGCTTCCTAACCCCGCCATTTCAAATATTCACCATTTCACCACGTTCAGAGCCTAGAATAATGCCTTATACATAATATGTTCCCAATTAATAGTTGTTAGATGATTGAATGAATGGATATCCCACTTTCAATCCTAATCAAGACCCTTTTCCCCTGTCTGTATAATATACTAATAACATAGCTTTGATTATCCAAATTCAGGAGCATCTTATTTCTCATCCTTTCCTTTAATCACATTTTTGAAAATAAATCTCACATTTTTTCAAGTATCCTAATTCCACTACATTGACAAGCCCAAAATTCTTCTACTTTTGCTTTTCTTTCTTTCTGAAGTTCCTTTCTACTGTTTTCCTCTACATCAAGCTCTTCCTGTGAAAATGCTTTTCATACATTTAAACATGCATCTGGGGGGACAAACCCATGGCCAAATGGTTAAAGTTCTGTGTGCTCCTCTTTGGTACCCTGGGGTTCACAGGTTTGGATTCTGGGTGCAGACCTACACCACTCATCAGCCATGCTTTGGAGGTTTCCCACATACAAAGTAGAGGAAGATTGGCACAGATGTTATCTCAGGATGAATCTTCCTCAAGCAAAAAAAGAGAAGGATTGGTAATGGATGTTAGCTCATGGTGAATCTTCCTCACAAAACAACAAACAAACAAACATGCATTTGTGTTAAACACAAATAAATCAAGGAAAATGTTATATTTTATTCTTATTTGTATACCTCTTAATATATAGCACGGGGTGCACATTTATTAGCCATGTAGTAACTATCTATTCATTTAACCAACACTGGTTTCAAAGACCTCACTTTGCACACACCTAGAGCACTTAAGGACAAATCAAGGCACATTTTCAGTGATTTACAGGGGTTGACAGAAAGGAGAGACATCAATATGGACTGATGTCATGCAATGACTTTCCTGGAAGACGTGGTTCTTGACACGACCCTTGAAGGTAACATTCTGCTCTTGCTAAGTAATAAATAATTAATATGGTAATATCACTATTCTACTTCATACACATGTATGTTTGTACAGCATAGGAAGATTCAAAACTAAGAAGATCCATGGGCACTTTGGAGAGTACAGGGAGAGAAGTCAGCTCTATAGCAAGGTCCAGGTAGGGAGAAGGATATCAGGTACCCACAGAGAGGGAGTCCTGGACAGGGAATTTGAGACTGTGCCACCTCCATCAAGTCCTACCATCCTCTAGGATTTGCTTGTCTCACTGGTGCAACAAATTCATTTAACTACCTGTTCTCTAGGTCTATCAGCTCTAAAATAGTAGGGATTTTGTGATGCCAACAACAGGCAAATAGAGAGCTTAAGAGAAACCCAGCCCAGGTTTTCTTACAAGGGTCAATTAGAGACAAATCATTTGAGTCATAGGAAGGCTTTCACCCCTTCTGAAGTACTCTGAACATTTCCACACTCAGGAGACTCTTGATGTATACAGTATGGAAGTGAGTGAAGGTTTAAACCGTTATTTGCTGTTAACACATACTACCTAAGAAATAAAACGATCCCTAAGTATGATTTCTGTGTATAAACTCCTTGTAGCTATTATTGAGCTCGCAATAGGTTCTCCAAACTTCTATTAAAATATCAATAGTATTTTTCAGAGCTTAAATTGAGCGGTGATTTTATTTCAGCCTGATCCTATAAACCACTTTTCTTCGAAGATTCTCTTGTTGTTGCTAAAAATGAAAGCCATTCAAACGAGCAGTGATTGAAACAGTGAGAAAGAAGGGGAAAAAATCAATATCGCATTTTCCAGGGCACTATCTCTGCTTTTGAAAAGAGACCATTAATAACGTGCTTACGGGAGAGGCAGCCAGTTGCTCAAAGTGCATTCAGGGGTGAGCTGAACGGCTGGATTTCTGGGAAGCCTCTTGAGAGAGAGATTGCTGAGAAGTCAAAGCTCACTGGTGGAATCTGCAACAAGCGGACTCAAGGCACTCTGAGGACCTGGAGCTAAACGGAATGCTTTGCAGCCTTGGCAACACTCCCTCCTAGACTTGTCTGAGTTCTGAGACAGAGTGGCATGAGGTCAAAGAGGGAAGAATAACCATCAGTTCCTAGTGATTCATGGGGCTTGTTGTGTTTCCCAGTCAGGTCCACTAATTCAAGACCAAACTCATTAGCAGAGAACCCAAGCCTTTAGCGATGGAGTGATGGCCCTGTCTACATTTAACTTCCATTTCTCACCAGTTTTCCACTCTGCTCCAGGCTGTTTCCTAGGAAGGAGAAAGAGAACATTCTAAGAGAGAAAATGTCTATGGTTACACTCGACATCTACGAGATTTAGGAACAAAACATGTTTTGTAACTGTCAACTGATATCTCCTTTCAAGTGAAGGAATTTGAGAAAAACTATTTTTTTTAATATTCTGGCTTATTAAGGAGCAGAAAGGATTCCAATACAGGAAAGAAGATGCCAAATAAGAATGACAAAAAGAAGAATATTTTGAGAAAGTAGAGAAGGGTCAAAGCCAAGATCAAGAAGAATGAAAACCCATTATAGGGAGGAGAATGAGTAGTACAAATTCACAGTCACAGGAGGTAAACACAGACCTAGGACTGAAGAGATGCAGTGTCCTATGTTCTAAGAATGACAGAGAGGATTTAAGGATGCCAAAGAATGCCAGAGCCACTATTACTGACCCAGGAGGAAGAGATATGCAGTGGGCATGGTCATTTTCTCATGAGATTTAGGGATGCTTTTGACATGGATAGCTGAGGGGTGAGTGCACTATCAAGCCCACCAATAGTATATATTTAAGCTCTTTAGATTGCAAGAACCCTGAAATGTCTCCTAGTTCAGCAGTAATAAATAGTCATTACTGTGGGCAGGTAATTTTGCCAATTCTTAACCTGGGCCTGAGAAGTAAAGTGTCCCTAACTTCAAATCTCAGCTCAGCACTTGTTTAGTCAATTGGGTGAGCTCATATCAATTCTTGAGCTCTTTAGGTCTTAGTTCTTTCAAATATGAAATAGGTATAATGTCAGTACCCAGCTTGTTGAGCTGTCAAGTGGACTAAATGAGATAAGGTAGGCTCACATGTCCAGCTACCATTTTACAGGTTTAAAAACTGTTCTCCTGCTATCCTCTACCCCTGCCCCAGGGAAGCCAGCCTCGCCTGTAGTCTCATGAATCTCAGTTAATGACAACTTCTCTCTTCTAGTTGTTTGGGGAAAGAACACAGCAAGAACAACAACAAACAAAAATAGCATTGAAGCTCTACCTTCAACATAGATCTAGAATTCGACCACTGCTGTGGTTCTGGACAAGCCAGTATCATCTCTCCCCAGTATTTCCTGAAGTCTCCTTATTTCCCTGTTTCTGCTCTTGTCTGCATTTTATCTGACCTCAACACAGCAGCCAAAATAATTCTGTTGAAAGGTGTCAAATCATGTCACTCTGTTCAACAACCTCCAGTGGCTTGCCATTTTTAACTCAATAAAAGACAAGTAAGGTCCCATTACCTCTCCAGCTTTGTTTCCTGCTATTCCCTCCTCTCTCTTTTCATCTCCAGCCACACTGGCCTTCTTTGCTGTTCATTGAATAAACTCGGCACATTCTTGCCTCTCATATTTAAGTCTCCCTGCCTAGAATTTTCTTTCCCATGTATCTGCAAGGCTAACTCTCTTACTGCCTTTAGGCATTTACTCAGTAGTTACTTCCTAGGTGAGTTTTTCTCTGTCTACCTGTTTAAAATTCAAGCCTGCCCCACCCATAATTAAATGATGTAAATCTTGCTCTTGCTTAACTTTTCCACCTTACTACTTATTACTAATGTATTATACATTTAACTTATTGTCTCTTTTTCCTACTAAAATGATAGCATGTAATTTTATTTATTGTTTCTACTACCATCTTCTCAGTGACAAGAAGGGTGCTGACAAATGTCCTCAATAAATATGTGTTGAATTTATATATTTTTTCCTTATCATAATTTCTGACACATTGTAAAGATTCAATAAATTTTATATATTATTATAATGAATAAAATATACTTTGGGGGCTGTTACTAGATATTCCATGATAAAGAGACTTCCAAAGAATTTGGAAATGTGGGGTTAAACAGAGTTACACTGGTTTGTTATTTTCATATTGATGGAAGGATCTGTCTGCATTTTTATTTGGGGCATACAAATGTACAAAACGAGGATGTGCTCTTCAGCCTTTCTCAGGCTTCTGTAACCACAGAAATCTTTTTGAGTGAAGTTTCTCATGAGGTTTGTGATCTTCTGATTGTACTCCGAAATGCTATTCTAGCCACTTTGGAGTTACATGTAAGAGATGGAAGTGTGGGTGGGTATTTTGTCTTTCCTTTGGAGATCACCATTTAAATAGTGAAGGAACTTGGGGCAAACATGCAATTGGCTACATAGAAGGATTTCTGGAGCACGATTTGTGAAATGAGAAAAACAGACATGTGGCAAGGGGTGGAGAGCAATTTACAAAGACTAAAAAGAATGAGGTTGGCAGAAAGCCAACTTTTTTTTCTTTTTTAAATCAGCAACTGAGCTCAAAATTTGAAGGGAGGAAGGAAGTACAGAGATATAACTGTAAAATGGGCACAATATAGGGGAGCATAAATGGCCAAGGAAGAACAAACAGTGGCATCATGGATGATCAGCAAATAAAGCTGGAAATAGAGGAGATCATTTAGACTCAACTGTTTCCACAGATGTGGACAAAGTCTGGGTAATAAAGTAACTGGAAACAATTAATAAGCCATACTTGCAAACTTCTTAGCAGAAGGAAGACAATTCAGTCTCCTGCAAAGAAATAAACTAAATGGAAATAGATGAGAGTAATTAAGAAGATGAATGTGTACAGAAAAATTCAACAACTTGAGCTTTTTCTTAGAGGAGAGGATTTGGATAGTATGAAGGAAGAGAATATAAATAACAACACTATTGGAACTGACTCTAGGCCACTAAGACAGCGGGTCCTCAGCGCTGAAAGATGTGTTTATTGTGGAGGACACATATATAGCCTGTGTCCAGACTGTAGCAGTCAGTCGCAGTAGGGGACTCACTTACCCAGATGACTGTTGGGAGCCTCTGCTAAAGGAAAAGTCTGACAAATTCTGGACTTGCCTCCCTGAGCATTTCAGCTCTCAGGAGGCTAAAGAGGCAAGGAGAAGAACTGCTGCTCTGAAATGAATGTTGACTAACAAGGAAGAGCTACTTGGTGAAGCAGAAGTGACAGGCACCCAGGGAGAAAGTGACCACGTCATCTCAGAGTTCATAATAATCTAGGAAAGGAAGGCTGGGTGCAGGAGACCTGAATCATATATACTAGTTGAGATTTCGAAAGCATGGTCTCTGAAAGAGAAAATAAATGACTACTAATATAAAAGAGTGAAAGGGGAAAAATTGGCAACGTAATTTCAAGTTAGTAATTAGTATATTATTAAGCATATAAACTATTCTTATAAACTATATATGCACACATTATATATATTATATTATGTATACACATTATATTATATGGTATATTAGCATTTTTGTGTATAATGGTTTAGGTTACATATAAATTTGTTTATTGAACGATCCTGGGGTATATATTAATTTTTTTGCTTTTATAAATGAAGTAATTTATTCTCACAGGAATTAAGGGATTGAATCAATGTCATTGAGTGACAAAGTCAAGTCTTATAACTATATCTCTTGCTCTTGAAAAAGCTCTTCCATTTCTATAAACAATATTGCCTCCCACATACAATTTTATGATCACCTAGAGATATCTTAGAAACAAAAGCAACATATACAAAAGACACAAAAGGATAACATAAAATGGTAGTAAGCTGTCATAAAGACAAAAAAGTGGAATGAATTTGGGCTTATAAAAATGCCAAGGGTAATTAAAAAAACAACAACACTCAAATTTCTAAATAGAATAAGATAAAGAACACATAAAAAAGAAAAGTCTGCTGCTTAAGAACAGATGGTGTCATGTTAATAAATACCTGAGCGAGAGGCATCATTCAGCTTTACCTGCTTCTGTATTCTCAGTCTGGGAAGAGGCTCTTGTGATTGGACAAGGTAGAATAAATATGATGATTACTGACTTGAAAATCAAGGCGAGAGTAAAATGTTATTTGGTAGCTTTAGATGAATTCAGGTTTCCAGAAAATGAGTTAAATCTCAGTGTACTAAAATAATTTGCAGTTGTAATTACCAAAATGTGATTGAATATCCTTAAGAAATAATGGAGATTGGAATTGGCATCAGGAAATTGTAGTTGGGACCAAAACATCTATATATCAAAAATGCAGGTGGGACAAGTCACTGGACGCTGTAAAATACAAACTGAGGACAAGGAGGAGGGGGCATAAGTGAAAGTCCTGGTATAATCTTAAGCTGAATTTCTGGACAGATTCAGATAGTCAGTTATGAAGAGAGTCGTGATTATTATGAGTCTTTCTAGGTTCTCCAAAAACATGATTATCCCAAACTTGTTTCCATTACTACTTGAAATCGTCTGATAGAAGTTGTAGATTGGTAGATCAGGAAATGCTATTATGATATGACTCCAAATTTCTGGACATTTGATATGGTGGAGACAAAAGGGAAAAATACTACACACACACACACAGAGGGAGAGAGATATGATAAATAATAAAACAAACAGATTAAATGTTAAAAAATTAATTTCATTAGAATTCTATATAAATGATTTTCCAGGCTATCACATTCACTGTGTACAATGAGTTCATATTCATAGTTAACACTGACACTTGGAGTTCTCCCAATCATTCCCTCAATTTTTATTCAGCAGCTTTTTGGGATGCTTAAGGAGTATCTCATATAAATATGGAAACAACTTTTTAAAAATTTACATTGATTAAAATATAAAGTATATAGAGGAAAGTTCCTAAAGTATAAGAAAAAATTCAATGAATTTTCTAAAATTGAGCACACTTCTATAACCAGAAAATCAAGATCAAGAAATATTTTACTAGACCCCAGACGAATTCCACATTCTCCTTCACAGTCATTCCTCTTCCCCAGAGAAACAAGATCCAGACATTTAACAGCAGAAATTAGTGTTTTCTGTTTTTGCACTTAATATAAATAAAATAATACAGATGTACTCTTCTGGGTCTGTCTTCTTTTGTTCAATATTATGTTTAGGATATTCAGACATGTTACTTCTGTGGTAATAGCATATTTTTTCTTACTATTATATAGTATCCCTTCATATGATTATACCACAATTTATATATCCATTGTACTATTGATGGATATTTGAGTAATTTCTAGTTTTAGACTATTACAAATTACCCTGCTATGAACATATTTGTGCAAACAACCAATGCTCACATGAGATGAAATATATAACCTCAATAATCTGATATCTATTAGAGAAATTGAATTCATAGTTTAAAACTTTAAAAAAAAGAAGGAAAGTAAATGAGGCCCAGATGGCTGTATTGGTGAATTCAATCAAATATTTAAAGAAACAATGTTAATTCTACAAAAATTCTTCCATAAATTAGAAAAGGAGGAAACACATGCCAACTCCTCTTGTGAGGACAGTATTATCTTGTTACCAAAACATTTAAAATACATCAGAAGAAATTTAAATTAGAATCCAATATTCCTTGAGAACACAGACTCAAATATGTTCAACTTGATGTTAATAAAATGAATGCTCCAACATAAAAAAGTGAAAATGTATCATGACCACGTAGGTTTTTACCTGAGACTGTAGGGTTGTATCAATATTTAAAAATTAATGTAATTCATCATACCAATAACCCAAAGAAGAAAGAACACATGATCATCTCAATAGATGCAGAAGAACCTTTTGACAAAGTCTGACATCTATTCACCATAAAAACTCTCAGCAAACTAGAAATAAAAAGGAAATTCTGAATTGGATAGAGGGCATCCATAAAAAACCTAGAGTTACATCAAACTTGATAAAGGACGAAACACATCCCCACTAAGACTGACTAAAGGGCAAAGCATTTTACTCTCACCACTCCTATTCAGCATTGCACCAGAAATCTTAGCCAATAAAATTAAACCAAAATAAAAGCCATACAGATTAGAAAGGAAGAAAATTATACTTACAGATGACGTGATTTTCTACATCTAAATCCCAAATGATCTATTCAAAATCATACTTGAACTAATAAGAAACGTTGAAAGTTTTGGGATATAAAGTCAATACACAAAAATCAATATTGTTTTTATTACACTAATTATGAACTATTGGAAGTTGAAATTAAATAGAAACAGCATGACTTCTAATAACACCACAATACTTCAAATACTTAGGTATTAATATAACAAAATATGTTCAAAGTCTCTATTGAAAACCATAAAACATTGATAAAGATACAAATAAATGGAAACATGTGCCATGTTTGTATATCAGAAGATGCAATATTGTTAAGATGCCAGTTCTCCCCAGTTTTTCTACAGATTCAATGCAATACCAATCAAAATCTTGGCAAGTTTTTTGTAGATATCAAAAAGCTGATTCTAAAATTCCTATGGAAAGGTAGAAGAACTACAACAGCTAAAACAATTCTGAAGAAGCAAAGAATTGGAGAATCCTTTGTTGGAGAATGGGCACTGCAAATTTTAAGAGTTACTATAAATTTACAAGAATCATTGTGGTATGGGATTGCCAAAAGGTTAGACATGTAGGACAATGGAACAGAATCGAGGGTCCAGAAATAGACCCACTCAAACATATTCAACTGAGTTTTGACAAAGCAGCAAAGGCAATTCAGTATAGAAATGATCTCTTTTCAATAAATGGTGTGGAAGCAATTGGACGTCTATACGTAAAAAGAAACAAAACAGAAAATCTTCATAGAATACACAAAATCAACTGAAATTAATAGACCTAAATGTAAAATACAAAACCATGAAATTTCTAGAAGAAAATCTAGGAAAAACTGTATGACTTTGGATCTGGTGATGAATTTTTATATACAACATCAAAAACATGATAAAAAAATTATAGAGATTGAGTTTTTCAAAATAAAAACTAATCTGCAAAACACACTGTTAAGAGAATGAATAAACAAGTCACAATCTGGGAAAAAATAAAGACGTTGTCTCTGGGATATATAAAGAACAAATCTCAATAATAAGAATACAATTCAATCTGAAAAACAGAGAAAAGACCAAAGCAGATACTTCACCAAGGAATATCTATGGATGAGACTGAAACATATAAAAGATGCTCCATATCATGAGACATTAGTCAAATTCAAATTAAAACTACAGTGAGAAACCACTTTCTATCTGGTAAATAAACAAACAAAAACTGACATTACAAAATGCTAGTAAGGATGTAGAGGAACAGGAACTCTTTTTCACTGTTAGTGTGAACGTGAAATGCTGGAACCACTTTGGAAAACCTTTTGGCGGTTTCTTACAACGTTAAACATACACTTACAATAGGACCCAGCAATGCTATCCCTAGGTGCTTACCCAAGGGAATTGAATACTTGTCTTCACACAAAAACTTGTATGTGAATGTTTAAAGCACTTAATTCATAACTCCCCAAACTAGAAGCTCTCAAGATATCCTTCAAAGGGGAATGGATAAACAAACTGTGGTATATCCATAGTATAGACTATTTAGGAATGAACACGTATGGATTTTAAACAAAATTTTCTAAGCGAAAAAGTCAGACTCAAAAGCATAGCTATTGCATGATTCCACCCATATGATATTTTGGAAAAGGAGAAATTATTGAGATGAAAAACAATCCAGTAATTGCCAAAGGTTGGGGAAAGTTGACTAGAGAGAGACCATGCAGGGAATTTTTTACAGTGATGGACATATTCTACATGTTACTATGATTTGTATATATGACTCTATGCACTTATCAAAACCCACAGAACTTCTACGCCACATAGAATGAACCTTACTGGTAAAACAGCAACAGCCACGAGGATGCTAGGGGCATTCCAGGATGGAATCACTGTGACAAAAAAACTAACTGTATTATTTTTTTTTTTTTTTTAAGATTTTTTTTAATTTTTCTCCTTTTTCTCCCCAAAGCCCCTCGGTACATAGTTGTATATTTCGTTGTGGGTCCTTCTAGTTGTGGCATGCGGGACGCTGCCTCAGCGTGGTCTGATGAGCAGTGCCATGTCCGCGCCCAGGATTCGAACCAACGAAACACTGGGCCGCCTGCAGCGGAGCGCGCGAACTTAACCACTCGGCCAAGGGGCCAGCCCCAAAACTAACTGTATTATTAATGAATGACATAACCTCCCTGAAAGGGTAAACAAAAACGGAGATGATGTTTTGCTAGAAACTGAGACTAAAGACCAAGACAACTGTACATAGTAAACATTTTACCCTAGTCGGTAAATTTGTTTCTCACTAGGGTATACATTAACATTTCTAAAACTACTTTACATATATAGTAGGGTTGAAAAATAATTAAATAACTTACAGATAATGGGAGTCAGGGTTCTAACTGTCAGAGAAAGAAGTTACAGGTAAGCAAGCAAGCGATAAAGGAGAGAATGCATCCTGCGGTGCTGGAATAGAGTCAGAGGTATCATCATAAACTCATGAACGTGGATGCATACATACAGGAAGCTGAGTGAAGAACATAGGGGAACACTGTTAAATCTAATAATTTAAATCTAAATAAGCTTGACAAAAAATTTTAAAAACAAAAACTGAGTGCAAATGACCTCAACCAGAAAAAAATTCACATCTCCAATACCTTTTTCCTTGGAGAGTTTCTGGCAATAAGGGCCTGTTTCTCTTTCGGTGTGTCCTTGAGTCTTCAAGGTGCCAGCTCTATACTCTGGACTATGACACACTGCATATGTTTCAGAGGCAGAGATGTGTTAGAATGTTCTTCTCTTAATGTCTGTGTTCAAACTTTTTGGATCTCTATAGGGACACTGCTTGTGGCAGAGCCTGATGATTTTTCATGAACATAGCTATTGCTATAATCCTTCTTGCCATAAGAGCTCGAAGGCAGTTATTCAGACTGAGAAGAGGAACAGAGGCTATGTGCTCCTTACCATTCTCTTTATCATTCTCCTTTCTCTCCTCCAAAAGAGTCCATGCACTCAGTCCCTTACATCTCCAGCCAGCAGGAGAAAAATCTGTACTCACTTAAACTCATGTGAATAAGCATGAGACTATGTCATGAGTTCCAGAACCATCTAGAATATTATATCTATTTGGATTTAGCTAAAGCTTCTTAACAAGAACATACAAGAATGGGGAAATTTAATTAGTTAATTCATTAGTTACATTATTACAAGTGTGTAACCAGTTGAGTATTTTAAGTTAAAAAGAATCAACATTGCATTATCTTGTAGCCAATCAAAATATTACAATGTTTAAGATAAGATTTTAGAGCAAAACAAAGATGTGTTAACCTCTTGAGTGGTTTTCCCTGCTGCATGTCATCTTCAAGTCAAATAGATGCAAGCAGAGGTATATTAGAATAATAAGCCACCACTGTACTAAAACCAAAGGCTTCCAGGAGATGAAACAGCCTCTAGTAGCATGAACAGATCAGGACTGAAGAGAAGTTTGGAAAGTTAATGCTGATTTCTCAGAACCAAACGAAAATCCAAGGCTAAGAGTGGGCACATCTGGAGAGGGAGCTTCCCAGTCAGCAGGCTTTTCAAGGAAAATCTTAGGCAAGGATTAGTTGCTGGGGACAGGGCTATCAAGGAACTAGTTTTAAAGAAACTGTAACCATAGAACAGAGCTTCCTTTGTGGAGCCTATGAATTATGCAATTACAAAAGTCCCCTGGGGTTGAGAGGACTGAGAAATTGAGTGTGGAACATTGTTCTAAGCATGTTGTATATCTATCCAAGTTAGCTTTTGATTATACTGTTGGGAAAATGGAGCCCTTGAGAAGATATACAACTGGTAACTGGCTGAGCCAGAATTTGAACCCAAGTGGTGACACTCAAGACCCATCCCCTAATTCCCCATGCATCCTACATTCCAAATGCATCTTTATTTCTCCCTCACGGTCATACACCAAAGGCATTTTCCATTCTGAATCAATATTTTTTACATGAGGGCCTCAATTTTCCAATTGCTCTTTGCTTCAGTAGCCTATTAAGAAAGACGCTTTTCTTGTAATAGACACTTGCTTTGTATCATAGAGTTGAGAGAATATGAAGAGAATAATGTGAGATAAGAGATATCTAAGTAGTTTGTAAATTTTAAAATACTAAGGACTGTTAAGATATAATTTGTTGGGGCCGGCCCATTGGCGTGGTCGTTAAGTTTGCACACTCTGCTTCGGTGGCTTGGTGTTCATGGGTTTGGATCCTGGGCACAGACCTGCACACTGCTCATCAAGCCATGCTGTGGTTGCATCCCACATACAAAATAGAGGAAGACTGGCACAAATGTTAGCTCAGCAACAATCTTCCCCAGGCAAAAAGAGGAAAATTGGCAACAGATGTTAGCTTGGGGCCAATCTTTCTCACACACACACACAAAAAGATGTAATTATGTAATTTTGTCTAACAAGGGAGCTACCTTGAACATCTAGAGGGAGGGCTTCATTGCGAGTAATCAGGGTCTTAAGAATAAATCAAGCGTTTAGAGAATGGCAGGCATCTTTAAGGGAATCACAATTAACTAACAAATAAAGAAAAGAGGAATCTCATGGCATTGGAGGTTGCTCCTGATAGATATTGAGAGGAAATTATTCACCTGAAAAATCTAATCTACTAGGGAAAATTACTTTGCTTCTCTTACAAAAAAAGTGAGGATACCATATAAATATCAATTTTTATTTCTACTGCATGTGCTATTAGAAATTAGAACCCCTTTATAAGCCAGAGAACCTTTTAAAAAAAACCCTTACATTAGTACCAACTAATTAAAATATACAACTAAACCATACAAATATACAACCATAAAATATACAACCTAAAACATATGAGCTGAGATGAATTGGAATCAATGCCTTTTTTGATTAAGTACCAGAGGTGCTCAAGAGCAAACTAATAAATTCACTGACTGTAGAGTGCCACTATCAGCTGATGATAGTGATGATTTTGCAATTTAGCTCACAAAGACCTGGAATCTGAATATCCACAGGGCCAATAATTTTTTATTATTATTATTATTTTAGAAGAGCTTCCAGTCTATCTTTCTGGGGGAAATACTTTGGAGATAGGAAGATGATAGACAAATAAATTTCATGCCATCAGCACACCTTATTAAGTCACGAAAGGAAGGAGGAAGGTAAAAAGCCCATCATCATTGATGCCACATTTTGAGGCAGAATAAGGAGAAAATATTCTTTCAGATATATTTGAATTGTTTCCTTCAATATCTGCTTGCAAATGTATTCAAATGCATACGAGCAGCCATTTTATGAATCAACCAGTCAAATGAATGAGCTTTAGTTCTCTGAAAGTGGTTTTTCTTTCCTTAGTAGTAGCAGTTGCTAATTTCTAACTGAAGATGCCATCCTATTCAAGTCCATTTTCACCCTTAATTCCCATATCTAGGCAATTATTGAACCCTATTAATTCTATTCCTGAAATAGCTCTAAAGTGTATCACCCTCTATCTCCTGTTACTGCCACTACTTCAGATAAAGGTCCCATCATCTCTTACCAGTCATCCATCACTAGCCTGATCTCTAGCACCACTGCTCTGCTCTGATGATCTCCCCCATCTTGCCACCAGTCTAGGCTCTATTCTAAAGTGTTTAATGACTCCCATCACTGATAAAGTACACGCTCTCGGGGAGGGTATAAAGCACCCTGCTAAGAGTGGTCCTGACCTTTCCAGCACCAGGTCATAGGAATGCCTTACTCCAAGGTCTGAATCCACTGCATTTCTCACCATCCTTCAATTCTCAAATATGCAGTGACGATAGTTATTTTTGTACTTTTTACCTCTGGTTCTCACTAATTGGAATTCCCTTACTGCATTTGCTAAATGTTTCAGGACTCAGGCTTTGTATTTTCAACTAATCAGTCTTTTAATTTTCATCTTTAGCTACTCTCTTACAAAACCCACCATGAACAGCTCCTAGGCAAGATATGCACATTCACTTTCCCATTTGTGCAGCTAGAAGTGACCGCTTCCTTGCTCCTTCTTATTCACAACATTTTATATCTCATGGTATTTGATGCATCTCGCTTCTCATGATATTTACATTTTGTACAAGTTTCATCTCTGTAAAATCTTGAGGAGAGGAACTGTGGCACATCATTCATTGTATCTATAAAGTGACCACTTGGCATCTTACAAATAGGAGATGCTCCATAAATATGCATCGAATTGTAATGGCTTCAAGTAAGCACCAAAGAAAATAGGGATGCTGTCCTTTTGGTATCATTTCTTATGCTATAATAAGGATACCTTCTGTTTACACATAAAACGGAAGAGTTTAATCACCCCAGCAATCTTTAACTTGGTAATGAAGGTCATAAATTAATTTTTAAACAAAATTAAAGAAGATTGGATGAAAGGTAAAATAAAAACATCATCAGAATCTTCCCAGGAAACAATATTCTTGACACCAAATCATGACATTGTGGGGCTCAGTTGTTTATTTCTTTCTAGGGCAGCCCCTTGTTTTATGTCCGGAATAGCATTTCCCTAAATAAAACTGCATGAAACAAAATGCCATTATGATTTCTAACATTCATTTCCAGTGAAGTTCCTGTTAGGTTGCAGCTATAACTATGATGGAAGGGGTGTGAGTAGAGCCCGCTGCAGTAATAACCGTGTCTTCATACATCAAACCAAGGGATTAGAAGAGACCCATCTACATGGAACAGGAAACTAACTGGAGGGGTAACCCCAGGCTGGCTTTAAAATGCGACAGGAAGTGATCAGAAAGTGACAGTACTGAGGTTTGAAAAGTTAGGGTAAAGGCAGTAAGCTTCCTACACATACTGGCAAGCATTCTAATTTCTTTCTTCGTTTAACTGCTTCTAACAGGTACAGTGGGCATCATTCGCTGTTAGCTGCTGTTGAACCCTAGGGACATGAATTTGCTCTAAAAGCATGCAAAGGTCTTTAGTCTCTTAGACTCACATAAATCTTGAAGCCCAAGGGCAGGATACAGAGATGGCAGAAGAGAAACCTCTAAGGCTCCTGAATGGAATTCCACTGTCTTCTCTTTAACTCTAAAATTTATTCAAGAGCTAAATCATAAAAATTCAAATTTCTGAAAAGCTCTCAGATTAGATTCTTCTTCCACATTGCTGCTTCTTTAACTCATTTAGTCCCCTGTCACTTTTCTAAACTACTGCGTTCACTTTCTAACTGATCCTCTTGCCTCCAATATTGATTCCATTCAACAAAAAGATGTTGCTGCTATGTTTTAAAGTGCCCATAGAACCCTATCATGCTCTGACTTAAACTTTAATGTGCTCTCCACTGCCTAAAGAGGAAATCTAGACTCTGTGGCAGAGCACCCAAGGCCCGCTGATACCAAGCCTTTCAGCGGTTCTTCTTCTTCCTTCATTGCGTAGAGCCCGAGAACGTTTAGATTCTAGAAATACTGACCTACTTATGTTTTCCCAGACACACCATGCTATCTCGTACTTCCTTGCCTCCTAACTGAACTCCCCATTTCCACCTTTACCTCTGCTACAGCATCAACTCAGAATGACAACAAGAGATCAATTCAAATGTGAGTTATAGTGTGTCCTTCCTCAGCCTAAATCTTATAGCATCCCATTTATCTCCCCATAGAGCCAATGTTCTTACAAAGGTCGAAAATGTGCCACAAGAACTTGCCCCTGGCTACCATTCTGACCTCATCTCCCATCACTCTGCCCTGCTCACTTGCTGTTTCTTGTAAATGACTAATAGGTTTACCTCAGGGCCTTGTACTTACTGTTTTCTCTATTTGTCAGGCTCTTCCTCCCACCATGGAGGCTCACCCTCACTATCTGCTTTAAGGGCATCTTATTATAGAGACGTTTGCTGACCCTTCCCCACTATCCCTGGCATAAAATATGCTTATGTTTATTGTCTGTTTCTTTCACACCAGAATGTACATTTCATGTGGCCAATGACCTTGTTTTATTGTATCCCCAATACAAAGATAAGTATCTGGCACATAGCATGTGCTCAACAAAATTTTGTTGAATGAGCAAATGCTTATGTATTTGCCTTTTCCTTAATGTCTAGTTTGTTAACTCCTATTCATACCACAAATACTGCCCATATATTTCCTACCCTGTGAAACTTCTGCCCAAAAGAGGGTTAACTATTCTAGACTTGTATCTCTCCTTCTATCTATATCCACATGTATCTATATCTCTGTTTGAGTGTTTGTGGTGTTTCTTTGAATTTATTTTTTCCCTTTGGGCCTCTGTTATAAGCAAGTAAAATCACAAAGCAGAAAAGAAGGATGTGGACAGAAACTTTGTCCTGCCAGTAACCTGTACTCAGTACAACCCTCTGATTCATATCTTAAGACTTCCAACACAACCCAAAGTAGTGCCTTACATGGAAAGGTGAGTGACAATGGCTTTTGAGAATCTCTCTATAAGGTAAACACCTGTCCTTAAAGGTGTTTCCTGTTTATATATCAACCCAAAAGCAAACATCTCCCAGTCCTTCAGTGAGTAGGCTTCTTCAGTAGCCTCAATTTTTGCTGAATCCATAGGCCTGAATATCTATGCCACGTATTTTAGCATTCAATTATATTTGGTCATCCATGGATAAATATTTTGAGTGTTCACTATGTCTGCAATGAATTACCATAACAGAGTCTTATTTGTACATCCTCAACATCTAATGTACTAATGGAAGTCTTTGATTTTGTTTATCCTCCCCAATTACAAACCCTATAACCCTACGCACATCTTGGTTTGGTTTGGTTCAATGCAGACAGACTCTTACAAACTTTGGATTGAGTCAATGACCAGGAAGAAAGTAAAATGGTATGATATGTTGACCTTGTTTACAATCTCATTCCAGAGCCAGGGACCAGTATACACTGAGCAATGTAATGTAATATTCTTAGCAAGCTTGATATGAGTTTTAAGTAAAGTAGTGTTTCATAATATCTGAAATTTGAATGAGGTCTGTAGTGATCAGAAGCGTCTCAACAGAAGAAATTAAAACTGTAATCAATCATGAGAGATTGGGGAGATTTTTGTTAAGCGGTTATAAAAAGGCAGAATATTAGGGGAAAATGGAGGAAAAAACACCTTGAGAAAGAGGGATATGAGGGAGCTCTTTCAGCATAAGCTGGAGGTAACTCAAAGATAATATTAATAATAAGAACAATCCAAATAATAGCTTACTTATAGTCTTCAAAGCACTTTTGATTAAGTTCTCTCTCTCTATCATTACGAGCTCAGAGCTTTTTTGCACGGACACACATAAGCTGCCTGCCACACTCAGGGCTCTACCATTTCACAAATGGAAGCTGTAAGTGGGCATGGATGACCTGGTCCTGCACAGTAGCCGCCACCCTTTTCCTCTTTTCTGACTGTATTTCCTGCCCTGAAATCTAAAGGAAATATATGTGTTTTCTGATATTCTACTGTAAAATAACATTCTGACCCCAGCCCTTCATAACTCTGTCACCACAAAAATAGAAGTTTGAGCAGTGCTGTTTCCCAAATTTTGTGAGTGTGTGGGGTGTAGAGAGAGCAGTGAGCTGAAAGGCAGTTTGGAGGCCATAGAAAACTAGTAATAATGCACGTCCAGGGATGGGAGACTGGAGTGTGCTTGATTACAACCATGAAGAGCTGGGCCTAAACATTCACCCCACCCCACCCCGTCCCCCTGCCCCCAGCTTCTACAAAACACCTGAGGAGAGAACCTTGAAATCTAGGACAACAAACACATTTTGATTTTTGTGTGTGTATGTGTGCATGCATGTGAAATATTTCATTATATTTCTTTTTTTTTAAACTGAATACCTTGCCTTTAAATAAAACAATCATCCTACAGTATATTTGGCACAAAATATGTCAGAGGTTTTTTTCCAGATTGTTGAATTGTTCACTTGAGCATAGGAACTTGCTCAAATTTTAACCATTGTTATCAAAAGCAATAACACATACCTCTCTGATACCCTACATAGAAAATAGGAAATACATTTTAGTTTTCATTGGCAACCTAGGATTATCCTGGGAAATCTTCATGACTGTAATGAGAAGAACACAGGGCTGGCCTTGGGGAATATTGAGGCATAGACATCTGAACGCCTCTTCCTTAAATGACTCAGATCAAAGAGATAGCAGCAACCAGTGGCTGCTTCCAACCCTGCCTTTCTTTAACTGAAGAGTGGTGGTTAGCTGATGGGAGTGATGGAGGAGCTGCCTTTAAGACTGGCTTAGTCAGAGGCATTTTTAGGTACCCTCCCAGACCATGTTGAATGTCTTACCAGACGTGATGGTCTGTGTTCTGGATTCTAACCTCTGCATGAGTGGGGAGTTAAGGGCGAGTGTACTCATGCGGACAGGAAATGTGCAGAAGGAAATCCCAGGAAATGTCGAGGCCATCTCCATGTTCAGGGACAGAAGAGCTCCTCGACTATCCTACAATGTGGACACAGGGGGAATTGTCACCTTTATTTCTCAGAATTCCTCTCATTATGAATCTGCAGAATTAGGAAGGTCTTATTTTTGACCAACCTGATGTTTCTTACTATCTTTTGATCAGAATCCAAAAGACAAGAAACAAACAAATAAAACTTAACCATTACAAAGTAATCTATCCTCATTTTTAAGTCGTGTTGACATCAGATGGTACCATGTTTTCCACTGTACCAACAGTTCAAGGACAACCAATGAACAGGTAATCTATTCACATACTTAAGCACTCCATTGTGAAGGTGGTGCCTGGGAAGAGGGTCAACCCCCTATGTTAGACTTTTCCCATTTTTTAATGTGAGTATTATGTCACCAAATTGAGAGACTAATGTTCGGATTTGGGGAACTGTGAAAAACAAATGGAAGGTGGCTAGAAACATTGGACTTGAAATAACTATGGACTTAAAAAAACAACACAAAAACCCACACAATTAAAGTGGTTGCCTTTTTTGGCCTGTGTAGAGGAGTTTTTCAGAAGGGCAACAAAAAAAGATTATCAATTAAGAAAGAATTAGCAAACAGGTTTCCCTTAGAAGAGAAAGATAAGAGAGTTGTTTGTTTATGTAGAGAATACCCTTGTATGTTGCTGTTGCAGAGACAGAACATGGAAAAGTAACAAGTTTCAAACTATCTGGGTTTTGGTTCTGTGGAGGGGGACGGAAGAGGGGGAAAAGGTCTCCAAGCAAGAAAAAAACAAGTTGCTTTTAAAGTAATACCCTGTTCTGTTTCAGCCTTCATAAAACAAATGCTAATTTTGTTTTTAAACTGCCAGTACACAGGGAAGTGATCCGAATCCTCTATACCTTTGAGAGATTTTCATCCTTTACATATTCCAATTCAACTTAAAATATTGTGCAATTGCCAAACCTCATATTTAAAATATGTGCTTATCATTCAACTCAGGGTAACATTAGCACACTGAAAACTGCATCCTAATTAATAAATCAGAGCCTTACCCACTGAAACATCATTCACACATATGAGATGGCAATAGTGAGAGCCATTAAAAGTAGTAGCATGCTGTCACCCTTCCAGGAAATATGGAAATATGCCTTTTTTGGGGGTTATTGGCCTACATTATTTATCAACGTTTGGCTTGAATATATGGATTTACTCACCATCGAATGAATATCATATTTCTCCAGAAGATACAGCATTAATTTGTGATCTTGGACAAACTGTCAATCGGATAACAAGCCCACTAGGGGGGCATGCAATCAATAATTTGTATCCAGTGATTTCTTCCCTTAGGTTGTTTTAGGAAAATATTGCTTTTCTGCTTTTGCTCTCACTCATAAGCACAAAACAAGCAAGCACACAAATTACGAAAAAAAAACAACAACCACTTTTGCTCTGGCTCTATGAGATTTCAAAAAGCAAACTACAACTTTTACTGATGTATTCGAACCTGACAGTCAACTCTTGTTCCATCTTAAAATAAACACACACCAAATAAAATAAAAAGAGAACAATCAAGAAAAAAAAGAAAAGACATTGATGCTTAGGAAGAGAAATTATTGAAAATATGAAGCCAAACTGAAGCCACTAGATTCTGCCAGGGAACAGGGGGAAAAATGCTCATGTGGGCTTCACTTCCTTTGGTGCGGGTTCTCACCTCTTCTCTCCCTCACTTCTCCCTACACCTCCAGGCTGTGACTTAACATTTCTGCTCTCCTAACCTTTAGTCTCAGCCACAATTCTTCCACCCTCATTCATGTTTCTCAGATGGCTCAAGCTCTTGTTTCCAAGACGAGCTCCCAACCCCTGGATGTTGAATCTCCAGTCTGGTGTTGCCTACATCATCTGCCTTTTACTTGCTCATTTTTCCTTACTTGAATTGTTATGCTTGGACTCAAGCTACCACTCAGCATTGCTTTTCTCTAGCTTTACTCTAAATATTTGCTGGCACCAATTCCACCCATTCAATAGCCTGCCTGCACCTCTCAGATGGGGTGTTTGGTAAGATTATTCTTTTCATCTGTAACTGGAAGAAATGGAGACACATGCACAAGAATAAAAAGTCACAGTGATTATCAAGTCTTTGCTTGTAAACTAGATTGAGGAACATGGTTTGGACCTGAGCCCATAACATGTGGGTGTCCTACTTTCTCCCACCCCATGCTCCTACTCTAGGTATTAGGAACCATGGGAGGGAGAGCTGACTTCACAGAGTCGGGCAGGGAACTTCATGTTGCCCCCCTCCTCCCCACAAATATCTCAAACAAACAGAAGCAGAAGACATGAGTCAGGCAGGAAGACAACATAAGATCCACAACCTTAGACAACTGATGCAGCCCAATAAAGAAATGCGAGGCATTGAGTATCAGCCTCAGGGTCTCATCTCACCAGTTCAAAATTTGATTCCTCTTATGTAAGGGAATGAGTAACCGTAGCAGTTTTTCCCTAGTACTTACCCAAGAGGGTAGGAAGTATTGGAAGAAATTCCTATTTTATAGGTTTAGGGCTGAATGAAGACTAAGATTAAGAATGATTTTCTCAAACCCTCCAGAGAAATTTACTTGACCCTTCTGCCTTCTTGCTGTCTTGACACAAATGTGTTTGTTACTACTGAATTACTTCCAACTTGAATTTGACCCCACAGAGATTGGAAAAAAAGGGACACTTAAAGAGGACAGCAAGATTTCCTCCCAGAAGATTATAAACCTTAGCAGGGTTGAGACAAGGCTTCTAATTATTTTTATCACTTCCATCACACATACACACACGCAGAATAGATATTTCGTAAGTGATGAAAAAGAGAAAAGGAACTCAGCATCTTTTGACTTTTAGTAAGTTTTGGTGGCAAGCAACAGAGACTAACTGAAGTTTATTCCAGTGAGAACTCATGTGAAAGAATCCCAGGAAAAGCTGAACACCTTGACTAATGAAGAGCATGAACCTCATTGAAGTGGAGCTGCAGGAAAAGCAGGGATTACAGCAGAAACAGGCTGTAGGTTTTCACTCCAGTGCAATGGTTTTCGATGTGTGGTGCCTGCATCAGCAGCATTAGCATCAACTGGGAACTTGCCCTCCAGCTGATACTGATGCCCTGTCTGCTCAGGTTTGGAAATCTCTACTCTAGTTTATCGCCATTATTTAGTATGACTTGGCTATTTTCTGTAGATTTGCTTCTCTCTGTTTTGAGAGAAGTTGGATTTTTACAATGACTGGGGCTATATAAGCACAGGAAAAAAATGAATATATTTTGGTCTACCTAAACCAGCAGTATTGACATTTCCAAGATCCTAAAGCTACAGTACAAATATTTTATGAAAATGCTTTATAGAAAGTGATGCTTTTTGGGTTGTTCTCTCTGTCTTTTCTCTCTCCAAACAGTGTGGATAATTGAGAGTTTATAATAACTGAACACTGCAAGTTTTGCATCCCTGTAAGAGATGGTCTCACTTCTTCCATGGCAGAGGGCTGTCACTGAGAGAGGAGCTGCCTTTGATGTGTAGGGAGGACTGTGCCTGGGGAAAAGGATATTTGATGGGCACATATTTTAGAAATGTTTTGCAGGTAAAATTTTCATCCATAAAATCGTATTAACATTTCAAACATGCGACCCTCCAGAAATCAAAGACGTGGTCTCCGGAGAGATTCTTCCTCCTAGTCGAGAGCTGTATTTTTCTAGGGCAGAGAGAACGTGATTTTCTCCAAATACTTTAACCATGCCCCTGACCTCCATTTCTAAAGCAAAGCTTTAACAAGCTGAGGGGGTTGGACATAGAGTGATAAAAGGAGGGAAAAGTAGAAAAAAAATATGCCCTTGGAATTACAATTTCTGTCTGGATGACAAAAAATAAAGTGCCTGCTCCAAGATCTACACGGAATCATTCAGAAAACTTAGAAATAAATCAAGTCCACACAAACCTTCAGCCATACACAGCCCTGTTTTGATGCTCTTCAACATTCAAAATTGCCCTCTTCCTTTCCTTTGAGCACCCTATAGATAATAGACCCGTCCAGCATAGAATTGCTTCATAACAGATGTGAAGCAACTGAAAAGAAGGTGGTTACCGACAACTAGTACCCAGAAAATCAATGTAATAGGGAAGGGACACAGGCCAGGTATGGAGGACCAGGGTTTAGTGGGTGGGGCCCTGAGCACACGATATGAAGGAGGCTGCTCTGTGGGCTACATCTGTGACTTTGCTGTAAATCTCAATGCCAACTTTCAGTTATTAGTCTCAATGTGAATTTTGTCATTTACTTAATATTTTTGACATCTATTATAATGAGCCTATGTCTTTATGAGTCTGATTGAATTCAGGAGAGGAAAAATGAACATATTTGAGTTTAGTAAAACAAACAAATGTGAAATTTAATATTAGAATTTCATTATTACTAAAAGACAATACTATCCCCTTCTGGCCAAATATTCCCTTTCTTTAAGTGGCTGATGTACTGTGTGGTCCCAATTCAAAGTGCTGCTAACTGAGAAGGAAAAACCATTGAGGTAGCTCAGGTTAGTGGAAATGATCATTTGGCCACCATTCACAGACTGCCTGCTCTGTGACAAACACCGCCAAGTAATTTGCATACTTTACTGCTAATCCTCATAAACATGTGATGTAGGTATTACTATCCCCGGCAATACAGATTATTCTACTGGTCTAACATCCCCTGGCTTGATTGTTTCCAGCAGCACTCATTCACTGCATAAATATTTACATTGAGCCTCTGCTAGGTGCCAAACACTGAGGTCCTGCTCTTGTTCTGCTTATATTATCACAAATAATAAACAAGGAAGATAATGTCTGCTAGCAATAATGCTCTCTAGAAAATTACAATAGGGTAATGGACAATAAATAGGCAGCTACTTCAGAGCAGTAGTCAGGGAAAGATGCTGGGAAGGTGACATATAAGTCAAGACCTTAAGAACTAGAAAGAACTAGCCATGCAGAGGACAGAAGACCTTCTAAGCAAGGAGAAGAGTTAGATGAATTACCCTAAAGTGCAAACTTCCTTTTGGGTATACAATGGACACCTAAGTCTTAACATAATCCAAACAGAAAAGATTTTTTGAAAGCATTTCTCCATTACTTTCCACTAAACTGACTTTTCCTCAGTCTTCACAACTCAGTAAGAGGCCACATCAATGCTACACATTGCTAGACCTCTGCCAGGTGTTGAAGAAGCTAACAATTGTTACCTCTTTTCTCAGCTCCCAAGGCTAATGCATTAGCAAGTCCTGTTGACTGGAATTCTAAAATGTTTCTGAAGTTCACTCTGCC
Organism: Equus caballus; assembly: GCF_041296265.1. Taxonomy (NCBI): domain Eukaryota; kingdom Metazoa; phylum Chordata; class Mammalia; order Perissodactyla; family Equidae; genus Equus; species Equus caballus. Next base: position 71,929,371 of record NC_091691.1, on the reverse strand, counting down.
CATCGACACTAAAGTACTATCACTTTGTCCATAACAGATCAGCACTGGAAATAATCCAAATGTCCTTCACTGGTTGATTGGGTAAACAAATTGTGGTTCATCCATACCACGGAACACTACTCAGCAATAAAAAGGAACAAAATATTGATACGTGCAATGGCTTGGATGAATCTCTAGAAAATTATGCTGAATGAAAAAAGTCAATCCCCACAAGTTATATACTGTATGATTCCATTTATATAACATTCTTGAAATAACAAAATTATAGAAATGGAGAGCATATCAGTGGTTGCCAGCAATTAAGAATGAGGAGTAAGGGCAGGAGGGAAGTGTGTGTGGCTACACAAAGGCAACAGGAGGGATCTTTGTGGTCATGGAAATGTTCTGAATCTGAACTATATTAATGTCAATATCCTGGATGTAATATTGTAATATAGTTTTCAGTATGTTAGCATCAGATGAAACCTGGTAGGAAGTATATGGGATCTCTGTATTATTTCTTACAACTACATGTGAAACTAAAATCATCTCAAATTAAAAAGGGTAATTCTTTATCTCTTAGACTGTCATCTTCAACATAAAGCAAATGACCATGTGCTAATAGGTTTGTTTCTGGAATCTCTGTTCTATATCATTAGTCTATCAGTTTTGCTCTAATACCAGAGAGTTTTAAAAACAAGACCCTATGTCTGGTAGTATATGTCTTTCAATATCATTCTTCTTTAATATAGTGTTAGCTATCCTCGGTTCTCTGCATTTTCCCATATATTTTAGAATTGGCTTTTAAATTTTCACAAACAAGAAGCATTTGCTACAATTTTGATTGAGTCTATTGAGTCTATAGATCAATTGAGATAATTAACAACAATATCAAGCCTTCCACTTCATGAGAATAACCCTTATTAATGTAGTTTAATTTTCTCTAAAGAGACCATGAGCATCTTTTACTAAATTCAGTTCTATATATTGTTTTTATAGTAACTATGAATTGTATTAATTTTATTGTATTATAATTTGTTGCTGGTATAAAGGATGATTAATTTTCTTATATTGAGCTTTTATTGAGTGGCCTTGCTAAATTTGCATCCATAAACCAATAATTGTAGGACATTTAAAATTATCTGCAGATCAGTGGTATTTTAAATGAATAGTGTTAGTTTTATTTCTCATTTTCCAAACAGTTTACATTTCTTTTTCTTGCCCTATTGCAGTGTCTTAGGAATTTTCATTGTTGTTACACCAACAATGAATAAAAGCTGGGTAAACTACAAACTCACAATTATTTCTTAAATCTATCAGACATCTGAAGTTGCAAGGCAAACAGCCTGATATCCAAGGACAGACTGTTCCCCTCTTTCCAACAAGAAAGATAGGACACCCTTCTCCATCACCTGTGGAAGATATAGTTACCTTACAAGAGAGTAAGAAGAAATCAGTTAAAATATTAATGAATTGCTAAAGATTGAGTGTGGGCTGGTATGACAAGGATTTACATCCATTTGCAGGCTCATTTCAAAGGACATCTACCCAGTGCTCATGAGAAAGATTAAGGGCAGGGCAGGAGACTGGAGAAAGACTCACTAAGTCATGCAAATTTGAAAGAGGAAATTGGTTGACATTTTGGGAAATAGATGAAAGTCCACCCTCTGATGCTTCCTTCAAAAGTCTTAAGCTGCTGCAGTCAGGGCAGAAAAGCTTGTTGCTCCCAGGCATGGGCAAAGACCAATTGTTGCTGGGGAAAAAATAGGGGTGAGAAAACAGTCATTGAATCCAGCCCATATCCTAAGTACAAAGACTCTCGAGGAATTTGAAGTGTATCAACATCTGGGTATAAATAATATTTACTTCAGTTTCTCCTGTTCTACACAAAATGTCTTGCATTCCATTTAAAAATTGGAGACATACAAAAAAACAAGTGAAACCAGGTCATTACCAAAGGACAAAGCAATCAACAGAACCAGAATCAGAGATGACTCATGTTGGAATTATAAGATGGGAACTTTAAAAATGGTATTATTAATATGTTAAAGGATCTAGTTGAAAAGAAGGGTAACACATGTAAACAGATGAGAAATTTTGGAGAGATGAAAATTACAGTAAAGAGGCAAACAGAAATTTTAGAACTAGAAAATGGTAGTAGAGATAAAGAATCCTTTGATGAGCTCATCAGTCAACTCAGCCAAGTTGAGGAAAGAATTAGGAAATTTGAGCATACTTCAATATAAATTACACAAATTAAAAGAGAAATTTTTTAAAAGGGACAGTGTCCAAGAGCAGTGGGACTGGCTTGTCAGTGCTCAAAATTTCTCCATTCTGTGTAAGCTCTGGGAAATTTTCAGATACAATTCTTCTTCTTCCATACGTGGATGTCTGAAATTTTATTATATATACGTGCAGCATAGTACAAGTAAGGCACCCCTATGAAGATTTCTGGAGCTCTTTTTTCCTACAGATATCCCTCTTTCCCAAAACTCTGCCCTGCAACTTTCAGCTGCCTCTGCCTCCCTAATCTTTGATCTCCATCTCCTTAACTCTGTGAACCAACAGGCTCTCAGGGGAGTATAGCTTATAATGTTTGTTTCATTTCTCTTGGGGTTTCCAATCCCGCACTACCTGCTGTCCAATCTCTCAAAACAATTGTTTTATATATTTTGTCTGGTTTTCCATTTGTTTGTGGTAAGAGGTCAAAGCCAGTCCTTGTTACTTCAACATTTCTAGAAATAGAAGACCATATTGTACCTTTTGTTTGGAGCTACATGATTAGATTCTTAAATTTCTAGTAAGGTCAAATACTACACTGAGGATAAAGAGCACTGGAAGAGAAGCGACAAGTCCTGAGATATAGTTACAACTTTGCACATATACCTAGTTCTATGGCCTTGAGCAAATGTGATACCCTCCCTACAACTCAGTCTCCTCATCTGTAAGTTGAGAGAGTTGTACTTAATTGCTTCCAACTCTCTTCCTAGCATGAATATTCTGAATCTATAGTAGAGGACCATTTGCCAAAACTTTAGATGGATAAGGATGACCTTCTTATAGTTTACCTGAAAGCTGATTTTCAACATCATTCTTTAGAGCAACACAAAAGACTAGAGTCTCAAATTGCTGTGCTGCTGCAAGTCCTGCTCACACTAATAGGAATTACACACAGGCATCTCAGAGACAATGGAGCCGTCAATCTCTTTTATGAACCATGACAAGTATCCAAGGAATGGTGGATTTCAGGGTAAACATCCAGCATTTCAGCATAGAGTCAGCAAGGATCAATCTCAAACCTTTTCCACTACTTCCCTTGTCCACCTCCAGAATCAAAACACCCATGAAATTAATCTACCTCTTAGGCATCTGTTGGCTGACTTGGTTGAGATGGAGTTAACAGCTGAAAACGAGGGTAGTTAGGCTGGAAATAAAATCCAAATGTTTGATAATCTTCCTCTTTGGTTTCAGATTCCTGCTAATCAGATAATTGCAGATTAGAGGACTCATTCTATCCTTTTGAAGTCACAGTAAAGATATGAAAATGCCTAAAGAGCAGAAGCCTAGGAGGAAATCTCTGATGTAGGCTGTTCTCTTAACATGGCTTTTTCTGGTGCCTTGGCAAACCAAGCATTCTTAGATTCTTCTGCCCTTCTGTGCCTCAGCTGACCCACGTCTGAACTTTTGCCTACTGCTATGCCATCATCCTAGGTGCAGGGATCTTGTCAAGGTAATATTTTAAATAAACCATCAGTGGAAGCATTGTTTCCAATAAGCACGGTTTTGTAGAGCACATGTTGGATTCCTCTCACCCCTGTTAGGTTTTCTATTGATGCCAGATTCACAGAATATTAAAAATGGAAGGGACCTTAGAGATAATCTTGTCCTACTCTATAATATTACAAAAAAAATCAAAGTGAGTTGTTGGTAATATTCTTATTCCTACGGGAGAAAATCATGCTTATACATTTTAAACAAAAAATTAAAAACAAAAATGTTTTCTGGTTAACCCTCTGCTAAAGCAGAAAATTCAATTAATGAGACTTCCTTTCCTCCCCAGGTTATTCCAGTTATATTTACTTTAATTGAATACAAAATCATAGAACAAATCTCAGGAGAATATATATATATATATATATTTTTTTTTTTTTTGAAAAAGACAGTAGTGTTGAAATGCACTGCAGATTGAAATGTATGCATGGTATGTGTATGAATGGGCCTGAGAACTTCCTGATCCTGAATGTAGAATGGGTCATTAGGGAATCGTGTGTCTCTTTACATCATCAGCCCCCTATCCTCATGGCACGGAGGTCAGGTCTGACATTTTTTACACAGCAAACCCTCCTATTCCTGCTCTTCCCTGGAGAACTGAAGAATAAACTCATTCTGTTCTCAGGAACCGAGGCCACTCTGGATGCTTTTACACCTTTGAAATGAAAAGCTCCAGAGAAGAATCTTTCAGGAGAGAAGTAGACAAGGTTTTACCTCTTCTATACAGGCAAAGCTTACTCTTTAGGATGATTTGAGATATAAAAACTGATGCCAAGAGGTATTCTGTATTATTTATATGCATCTGAAATGTTAGAATTGATTTGCATATACTTGTTTGGAAATACATCTACTGTTCTTCCTGCTCCAGAAAAATGTACCTCATCTTAGCATATTTTATTGAGTAGCTAAAAATGCTTTAAAGATATCTATCCCTAGGTAGCAGAGTAGAAGAATAGAAAGGGCCTTCGAAGAGGTAGGTTATAGTTTTATATAACCCTAAGTTCACTACTGGTTGAAAATACAATTATTACGAATAATACTAGAGATAATGACAATGTGTTATTAAGCACTTATATGCCAGCTACTTTACCAGATGCTTTACACATATTATCTAATTAAATCCTTATAAAAATCCAGAGATAGAAACTGGTTTTTATTTTATTTGACCAAGAAGTTTGGTGATATGCCCTTGGGTCAGAAACTCTTAAGTGGCTGAGCAGGGATTTGAACTCAAGTCTAGCAGATCACCAAATGATTTGAGGCTGATGCTTTGACAATCTGGGATGGGAGGAGGAGTGGGTGTGGTTTTGTTGAAAATCAGAGTAAAACAGCACTTTTGGCAGCACCTCAATTTCACATGAAGTACTCTGATTTCAGTGAAGGTTTTACTCACATATTTGTATATACACTTCAACGTTCACGGGTTGCGAAGCTCAGAAAATGATGACATCTCAGAAAGCAGATCTCCAAGGTCAAGATACGGCATTTGGAATTTCTGGCTGACCTATAGGATGTTTCAAACCTCCCAGCCAGACAACTCCCTTTTGAATGCACAGGGTCTAGAGCATAAATTAGTTCAGCAAGTGTCTGCATTAAATTACCCTGCACACTTTGTCATCTCCAACTGCCTTGATTTTAATGGATGCAGGGAAGAAATTCTATGCATTTGGTGACTTATTCTTAATTCTGGCCTAACAAGCTTTTTACCTGGCACTCTGAGAGTGGGTAATTCCAAGCTGGTATCCAGCTCCAGCATCTTAGACAACACTGTAGCAGGGTCTGCTATTCAAAGTTTGTTAAAAATGTCCATCTGTGAGGAATGTCTGTTGCCCTTTTGGAGGCACAGGTAGCCTTGACTACCTCCGTGCTTGTTCATTTTCTTCCCTTGAATATTTATGCTTCTCTTTCCCATTGATTTTGAAAGAAGGGTATGGAAATTGATTGGCAGCACCAGCAAATAGCTGATGGGAGAATTTGGCCTCTGAATGAGAATGAGTCACTAATGACAGAACTGTGCCCAGTGTGACTAATGCATATGGAATAAGGAAGCTCTGGGGTTTCCTCTGTGCATGCAATCTTCTGCGGCATTGATGTCAGCAGGCAGGGAGAAGTACTTTCTTCGCTGTGAGGACTCACCGATGTTCGTCATTCTTAGTACATTTCAGTTGAATGTACTATGTCAGACCTCTAATTTCAAGATGGAGTAGCTCTATGGAACTCTCAGAAGCATTCATTCATTGGACGCATTTCCAGCCTTGGGGTTGCTCACAATGTCGATTAGAAGACTTAGGCTGGCATAGTATGGGGTGCTGTGATTACAGGGCTTTATTTTCCATGGGGAGCAAAGTGATCATTCCTTCCAGTGAAAACCCAGTTGCTTTATGCCTATTTACCTTACCCTTTCATTTTTTTGTAGTTTTGGGAAACACAAAGAACAATTATCATTGCTCATTCTGTTCTGAACATGGTATCCGCAACGTGGGAAAAATTCACTCCATTTATTGGTAGTTCGTTTCTTACTGGGACAAAACAAAACAAAAAAGCTGTCGTGATAGATTTCCTCCTCACTGTCCAATGCTAAAATGAAGAATCATAATATTCATAGAATATGTTTTCTATTTTCCAATCATTTTACTTGGTAAGCACTCCATAAATATTTGTTGAATGAATGAAAACATACATGCGTTCATATATAAATTTGGATTCTCTGCGACTCCCAGGAGGTAAAGTGAGGTAGAAAAGGTAAACATTACCTTCTTTACATATGGTTGAGGAATCAAGCACAGGTAAAAATGTCCACATAAGACCACAGAGGAGGAAAGTATCAAAGCTGGATATCAGCTCTACGATAGTACATGTGAGTATGTAAGTAACTAGTCTATCCAGTTGCAAGAGTGAGATATATTTTAGCAGCACAGCCTTGCAGACCAGGTGTTTTTAGGGGAAATTTGATAATGGTTAGAACTCCTACCTTCAAAAGCAGTACTGAGGGGCCGGCCCCGTGTCGGAGTAGTTAAGTTCACGTGCTCCGCCTCGGGGCCCAGGGTTTCACTGGTTCAGATCCCGGGCGCGGACATGGCACCGCTCATCAGGCCAGGTTGAGATGGTGTCCCACATGCCACAGGTAGAAGGACCCAAAACTAAAATATACAACTATGTACTGGGGGGATTTGGGGAGAAAAAAGCAGAAAAAAAAAAAAAGATTGGCAACAGTTGTTAGCTCAAGTGCCAATCTTTAAAAAAAAAAAAGTGCTGAAAGGGATGACAAACAGGCAGGGAAGAGACAGACACCAGATGTGTGGGAAGAGGGAGGTTCAGAGTGACAGGAAGTCCCAGAGAAGAAAGCAGAGGATGAGACTGGAGAATGGCTGAAATGTAGACACTGACCATGTGTGGCTGGAGAAGGGACAGCCCCTGATCTTCCCATCCCAACGCAACAGTTGGGAACCCCGAGACTGCTTACTTTCAGAGACTCCCACAGTCTTTACTCTGTACCTTCAAAGTCATGTCCTCAATATACTCACTTTTTTGAATTCTCTCTTCTTCCCCGCCTACTACTAAGTATACCTTCATGGAACCTCACATATCTGGTCTATAACAGGAATGGATTTATGAAACTTAGTTTCTGATCATCAGCCTCCCTGATATCATAATTTCAGCCCCTATTCCCATGACATCCATGTTATAAACATGTAACTCCTCCTTCCCCCGGTTCCAGGGAAACCTCTCTTGGTAGGCTTTGAGGTTATGGCCATGCTGGAATACACAACACATTCAAAATTCCTGGTAGGACTAGGACCAATAACTTAAAAACACAGTGCCAGTTGTCCAAAAGTATCCTTAGGAAATATTTTCTGGAAATAGAATGCAAGTCGCCAAGTTCATAGAGCAAGATTCTAAAACAAAATAAAATAAAATCCCGCCCATCAACAACTGTGCTTTATTCATAAGGAGAATCAATGCACAAGGTCAAGCCCTGAGCATAAATTTGAAGTAGGAGAAATTGGTCCTTTCATCTTAACCCAGCAAAGTGAGAAAGGACATTTGTCTTTATGTTTGTATCATAAACTGCTAATTTCAGTCTGTAACAAATGCTAGGAAGGACAGAACACAGTCAAACGTGGCTAGGCAGGCAGACCTGGGTCTCTAAGGTAAGAAGGGTGGTTGCTTGTGGGAAGAGTTGACTGAAGAGTGTAACGCTGGAGTCAAGTTTCGGTGGTATTGCGGCTGATTAGGTCCATGGGCGGTACCTTGCCTTTCTCTGCTGCCTAGTCTGCTGGGAAGCCCATTTTAATACTTTCTGGACAACTTCTTATGGATTTCTGTCATATTTATTTCATAAGCATGACACAGTCTAAAGTTTGAGCTCCTAGATTCAGATTCTAGTTCTGACACATTCTACCTGTGTCACATATTGAAAAATGCTTCACTTTGTTTTTTGTTTTTTTACCTTTAAAGACTGGCACCTGAGCTAACAACTGTTGCCAGTCTAATTTTTTTCTCCCCAAATCCCCCCAGCACATAGTTGTATATTTTTAGTTGTGGGTCCTTCTCGTTGTGGCATGTGGGACACCGCCTCAACGTGGCGTGATGAGCAGCGCCACATCCGCGCCCAGGATCCGAAGCGAGGAAACCGTGGGCCGCGGCAGCGGAGCCAGCAAACTTAACCACTCAGCCATGGGGTCGGCCCCCTGCTTCACTTTTTTAAGTGTCAGTTTCATTATTTGTAACCTAAGAACAATAATAGCCTTCTTGCTGAGTGGTTGTGGGTATTAGTATTAATTACACATCAAGAATTTAACGGATAATATTGGTTATTAGTATTCATAGTCACTATCATCATTGTCATTATCATCATTATTTATTCTGCTGGCTTGACCCAACTCTCTAGACAAACCAGAAAACTTACTGGAAACCAGTTCTTGGCGATCTCCTCCTAAAAAAATATTCTGATACTAGTAGTTTTTGCTTTTAGAGTTCTCCTTTCTCCCTCTCGTAGTTAGGTGTTCAGGGACCAGCCCTCACTGCTAAAAACTATTTGCCTCTAGCAGCCGTGGGACACAGCCTGGTTCTCTTGAATATACATAGTAAGAGAATCGAAGTTGATTAACAGCCTGTGGCATTGTGAGTCAAGGACATGAGTTTCATTTCATGGGGATCCAAACATTTACTGAGCTACTTAGAGCTGCTCTTAAATTTTATTTTAAAAATTATTTCTTAGTGTTTAGGCTTAATCCAAATAGTTTAAAGTCAGGTTTCCAATTAAATGAGGTTACAATCCCTTTTGTATATTAATTTATCTCATCCATTTGTGGCTAGCATGCTGCTGAATGAAATCTACTTATAGATTCTCTCTTGTTCTCCCTGTTTGAGTAGCTGACTTTGGCGATTCTCTTTTAGAGAGGACACAATCTAGTTTACTCAGAAGTGCTTTTTACTTCAGTCCTCAATTCTTAGGAGTTCTTTCTTTCACTCCACTTAACTCTAGTCTTGGCTCTCTGTCCTAATCTAAAGAACACATCATGAGTCCAAAAGTGGTTGGGATGAGTGAATATGCAGCATTCAAAGTAGAGTCCAATGTGGGGTTTAAGGTAGTATTGTTATTGTTTTCATTGTTATGCCACCACTTCATGATTGTCAGCTGCCCTGTATTGGTCACTTACTATGCACCAGTCACTGTGCTAAGAGTTTCAGTTATCCTCACAACTCCCCTAAGTTAGGTTTTGCTCTAAAATGAGAAATCGGAATCTCAGAGAGGATATGACGATAATATGCCCAAGGACACACAGATGATAAGTGACAATGCTTGGATGTGAACCATGGCCTCAATATCCATGCTCTTAACCAACTCTATTACAAGGTCAAAAATGGAGAACTTCTTAAACTCAAAATGCAGTAATGTTCTTCACATCGCCAAGGTTTCATTCTCCCATCATATCCCCTCAATTTTCTTCAACACCCTCATGGTCTTGAGTTCTAAAGAAAGAATGGGTTGCACAAAGGAGAGTAATGGGAGCAGAGGAAAGAGAAGAAAGAGGAATAGAAGGGCATGTGACACAAAGGCAGCACCAAACTTCAGGAAAAAAAATGGTAAAATATGTGGCATCCTCCAATGATCCCATCTTTGTCACTCTCTCCTGTGGGCTTTTCCTTTGTTGCCTGAAACATATTCTGTGTCCTTCAATTCTTGACAATTTTTAATCTCGATTTTCATAAACCAGCTACCCACTATGAGTTTAACTGATAATGGCTTAAAAGATTCTATCTCCCCCAAGAGACATTTTCGTTTTAACAGAAGACGTTTTGCAGACTAAAAATACTTCAGGATCAAAAGCAATGAATATTTTATGGTGGGTTTCTGGCATCAAGATAATTTGTGAGGAGGAGATCTCTGGACTCATGGCCAGGACACACAGCCCTTTTCTTATTTTGTTCTTAGCCATTTGGTTTGGAGCCCTGACCTTAAGCACAGGAATAAGATATGAAGGAAAAGGAAGAAGAGGAGGAAGGAATAGAAAGGAAAGGTAGAATCTGACAAGATTTACATTGAGTGGTCTGGCTTTCTTTCCTGGAATTTCTCTAATACCCATAGCTAAGCCACTCTATCCCCACTAACAGATTGGGCCCTGCACAAATATCTCAAAACAATCCTACTCTTAAACAGTCCTGGAATCCTGAGCTGGCCTGGAGCTCTCCGTTTTAGCATCACAGATGGCATGCTGCTCATCCTTATGCCCTTGACCCTCAGCTTGTGACATGCATATACATCATATCTTTGGGAACAAGGCAAACTTGGATCCCCGCCGAACCACTTGCTAGTTGAGTGGACTTGAGTAAGTTATTGTTTTTAGTCTCATTTTTTTTTGATCACTGAAATGTGGACAATAATCTATGTATTGCAGGATTGAGAGAATGAAGAACTATGACAGTGATTAACTTTATTAACCTTAACTGTGTACCAAGTATGGGGCAAACAATTTTGTAAAAAGCAACTTCTTTAGAGACAAGAAAACTTGGGTGCAGATAGATCTAAAAGCTTTCCTCAGGTCTTACAGCTAGGCAGGGGCTTCACTGTGATAGATCCAGGTCTGTACAGCTCCAGAGCCTCTACTGTTAGCCCAAAGCCTGGTGTATAGTACAGAGTCAATCAATGACACCTATTCTTCTCTACCCAAGCTCCAGCCTATTCCCTCAACCAGCTCTGCCTGTCTGGACCTACGCTGGGCTTATGCAATACTCATGTGCTATTCATGGTGGGGCTCTCTGCTTCCGATCATCTGCTATTTCAGATCTCTGCCTACTATCAATGCCAGACACTAGACATTCTTGATGTTCTGCTTGCCTAGTCTGGCTTCCTCTTGCCAGTAATTGCTTGGGGCCTCTGTCCCTCCCAACTGGTGTGACTCATTTGAACATAGATGGTCCTTCTCTTGAATACACCTTATGCTAAGCACAGAGTAGCTTGCATTCACCTATCACTCACCTCCCACACCACCTTTATTGACCAACACTGAGGAAGCAGTGCTATGTGGATAGCACACAGTAGGAACTGAAGATGTACGAGTATTCCGAGCATGGTCTCTGCCTCTAGGTCAATGTAGTGAAGTAGGCAAGAACAAAAAGTCTCACTGAGAACTCAAATGATCCCAGCGAATATCACAGAGGTGGTGGAAAATTATTTTGATCTTGAAGACAAAATAAGTCTTAGGCAAATGTAAGAGAAGTCCTTGACTATAAAACTCATCTCTCCTCCTGGTTTTGGTGGGAAGGTTTAGCAACCACCTGAGAAAAACATTATTGCCCAGCAAGGAATGCTTTCCTCCTAACAGTTCTTTCCTGGAAAAGAAAACGAGTCAGTCAGATTCCCAAAGCCAAGCTTGGAGACAAGTACATAAACTTGGAAACAGGACAGTTTTCAAAAGTTCCAAGAAGTTTTCACAGAAATCAATCTATTTTCTTTGAAACATAACACAATCAACTATTTTTTCAGTGCATGCAGTTATATTCCAGGCCCCGTAAATACTCTTGGATAATTAAATAAAGTGAACTAAACTGGTATTTAGACAAACAATATATTTTAATGAAAGCCTTCAAAGTGAAATTAAGCCAATGCATGGTTTCTTTGAACGAGCATGTATTAAGTGAAGCCAACACGTATTTGCCGTTGCAGAAACTGATACTGGAGCAGATACAGTTATAATCAAAGCCAGAACTCTCGCTTGATTTTTTTTTCATCCCAACCCATGCATCCTAATTAAAGCCATATGAATGAACTTCAGCTATTAATTTTACATAACCTGATATACGTGCACTGCTGAATAAATCTAGAGTCCTTTAACCAAATTAGAGAAGTTAACTGTAACGGATATATTTGTTGGCTAGGGCCTAACGTATAATTTACTTAAACCAATATTAGAACTGAAACCAATGTATCTGTATTTCAACCACATACATTTTCCCAGCATATGTGATTGTTACATAAATAGACACATATTCCTTTAGACCACTTCATATTCATGAAACCAGTGAATTAACTGCATTCAGCAGATGTGACAGAATAATCACCCCGCCTTCCATTTCCTTTTTTTCCCTTTTTAACCATAAACTTTAAAAAATACTTTTTTGTGAAACAAGTCTGTTAGAGAAACAGAAGACAGTATATTACAAAACAGAATTAATGAGGGTGCTGCTATCTGTTGGGAGGGATGCAGGATGTGGAGTTAGCGGTTACCGATTCTGTTCCGATTTTGTGAGTAACTTGTGTGTTCTTGGATAAATCACTTAACTCATCTGGGCCTCATTTTTCTCATTTGTAAAAATGGAGATAATGCTTCCCTATTCACACAGGGCTGTTGTAAGAATGAAAAGGACATAAATATGTAAACCTCCTTTGAAGTGGTCTTTTAATCATTACACAGATAATAGGCATTATTGTTACTGATAATTCCCGTGTCCTCAGGTTCAACAAATGGCTGTCAGTGGTCAAAGTAAGTCATAATTTAGAAGCAGTTGTACCAAATTCTGCTGCATGTGTCTCCTTTTTCTATGATAGTCTCAGGCTAGAATGATATTGGAAATGGCCAGCCAAGTGCACTGATTTTTATTCCATATATTAAGCCTCATTACACTTCTCCTTGGCCTTTTCACCAGGCAAGAGCTTCACAGCCAAGAAAGAAGAACAACTGATGCTCGTTATCTCTTATCGGTCACCCTTTATGTGATCCAAATGGGGGAAGAAAATATAGTAGGATTTTTTTTCCTGAGCAAGTAAGAAAATAAAGAGCTTATATCTCAGCAAGTTCTGAATAAATGATGAGTATGTTCTTCAAGAGAGAGATGATGAGAAATGCCTCATCCATTTTGGACAATGCATGATAAAAAGAAAATCGATGTGGATCCTGCAGGTACGGAATAATATTGGAAAAACCTAATAGGAGTTTAACTGAGGACCCAGTTCCTCACAGGTGATGGGCGTCTGCAGACCTCGACCTGACTGCTCCAGGAAGTTTTACACCTCTGCATTTCAATGACTTTATTAGTGGGAAAATGAGAACAACTACTCAACACAATCTATGAGACTGTAAAACTTGGCAAATTTTTCTGCTGTGTTTCTCTTCTCCTTTCCAGGCCCTTCTGGGCCTTCCTTTCTGTAAGATAACATCCCAATATCAGCTACCTTGGGCAACAGTCTCCTTGTCTAGCCCAGTAACTTTCAAACTTTTGTTTTTCACAACAGATTATGTTTAAAAATACATTTTACATTATAATTCAGTATAGACGTGTAAAAATCTATGCAATCGAAAAAAGATTTCTAGAAAAATTCTTATTACTATATGTGATACCTCATGAATGATTTTTTTATGTGATTCTATATCATTGTGTAATACTGCATTAAAAATTGTTGGTTGCTACCAAATTGATGTCATGATTCACCAATGAGGAAACATTCACTGTATAAAGAACATTGACCTAAACAAGGGTTTTCTCCTCAAAGCACCTCTCAAGTCTCCTGAAGGATCAGAGAGGTTTATGTATTCACATGAACATGTTTATTGATAAGAATTCTCTTGCTACACTCCAAGGAATATTTGTTTTTAAACTTATATTCTAAGATAGTTGAAGAATTATGGTCTTTAGGGCCAGATTTAACCAGGTTTGAATCCTATCTGAGATATGATTCATAAAATTTCTGAGTTTCAGTTTCTTCATTTGCAAACAAGGAAAAATCATTCCTGCCCCATTGGCTATTGTGAGAGTTAATGTGATAATGTGTATGTGAAGGTGCGCGATATATTATAGGTGTTCAACAAACATTGGTTTCCTTCTTTCTCTCTATTCTCCTTTCCTTTTTTCTTTTTCTCTTCCTTCTTTCCTTCTTTAGAAAGGTGTGTTGTTGTTACCTGAAGGACTGAACCTGGATAGGTTAGAATGGAAGGTATAATGTTCACACTATAGGTGGTGATTTCATTTGCCAAGAAGTAAGGCCAACTATTCAAGAAGGATGCTGTCAATTAGAGACTGAAAGAAACAAAGGAAAATATTCTCGGCCACCGACCCAAGAAAAATCTTAATAGCAAATCTGGCAGAGAAAAGAGCAAATGATATTTGTGGCTTTGGACAGCTACAATGCTCAGAAGTTATAGGATCTCCTGTTTGCTTTATATTTTATACTAGCTAGTCTTTCTAGCCTAGTGGGACCTCAAATTGGGGGTAAGTCCTGAGAGTAATTATCTTTAAACCATACTAATCCAAGAAGCACGATTCCCAGAGACTTAGCATGGGTTAGCCCTAGGAAAACATGAGATATTTGTTTTCCTACAACCCTTTCCTTTGTCTCTCCCTCTCTGCTTTTGTCCCTTCCAAGTCTCCAGAGTTCTTTTGCTACTTGGAATCTTTACTCAGACTTTTCTCAGTCTTCATATCAGGGTCCAAATTCATCATTCGCCCGTCTCCAATCAAAATGACAATTTGGTCAAGATTCTCTTTAAGGATAAAAAGCAATTAGCTAAGTCAGTTTACTCAAAGTAGCAGATATGAAAATGATTAGAAACAGGTTAGTAGTGTGTCCCCTCTTGATTCTGGGGAGAATGAGAAACAAACTTAACAGCTCTCAAACTTCTGCTTACTTCTGAATCACCTATAGAGCTTGCTTCATTCTGGACTTTGCTTCTAGAAGTTTTGATTTAGCAAACTAGAAAGAAGGCTGAGGGTTTGCCTTTTTATGTATTTTTACAATTTCTTCCAGGTTATTTTCATTTTGCCTTTGATCAATACTTTGAGAATTTCTGCCAAATTCAAAGGGTTCCTTTACCAATGAATAGATGAAAAAATATTTAGGTATAAGAGTTCCTTTCTTAAAACTGTACTAGAAAAAGGATTGCTTCCAGAATTTATGCCTGAACTCTGCCCTACCTTTGAACTATCGTCATTCCGATGTGGATGATGAAATCAGGTCTGTGCATTGTATAAGTTTTAAGAGAGTCCCTAGTAGGTGTCTATGCTATAGGACAACGTGTTATACAGCGATGGTTCCACTGTGAGATCCTCACAGAGCTTGGGGGAAAGGGCATGGACCTTGAAGCAGATTCTCCAGTAACAACATTAACCAATAATAATATTACAGACATTTTGAGCCAGATTGATCCTTGAAGCTTTCTAAGTGAGAAAACCAAAGCCCAGAGAAGGGAAAATGTATGTAAAGTCATGTAAAGCAATTTCATATTTAGCTTCTCCTTTGTTTATTATAAACCATCAAGGTAGATAGAAAGGGTATGCAACATGATATCTATCTACACGTATAGAAAGTGAAACTCAGAGAATGTATTTGATGTTTTTGCAGTAGTAGCTCTCTAGTCAATGGCAGAGTTGGAAATTAAGTCAGATCACTTGACGCTAATTTAGGGCTCTTTGCATGGTGCTTTATACAGCAGGGTAAAGTGTGAACTTTTTTTTTAAAGAAAGTTTTTGAGAGAGAAGCAATACTGACGTATCAGATATCTGTTGCCTAGTGGTTTTCAACAACATTGATTTAGCGGGTCAGCAATTTAAGTTGGGCTCATTGGGCTGTTTCCAGTCATGGCTTTGCTCACTCCTGTTGTGATCAGCTGCTGGTCATCTATGGCTCTGCTTCTCGGTATTGGATGACTGTCAGCCCCAAGGAAGCAAGCAGGCCACATGTCTCTAATTATCTAACAGACTGGTCCAGGACTGTTTACATGGAAGCTTGACATGGTTCCCAGCCAGAGAGCAGAAACTGCAATAGCTATTGAGGCCCATGCTCAGAACTAGCATAACATTCCTTTGGCCACATAAAATCACAAGCAAGACTAAGATTCAAGGGATGCTCTTCCACCTCTTGGTTATATTGCAGAAGAGTATAGAAGAGGGAGAATTGGTCCATCTGTGCAACCTACCATAGCTGATTTTAAAAGGTTAGATAAATTAGCAAAGGATATATATGGTACACACATACACACATGGCTAAAAAATATTTAAGGATTTACTCTATTTTTAAATTCTTTTACATTGGAAAAAACCCCAAAATGCATTTAAAAAATATTAGACCACATAATCTTTGAGAATAATTTAAACAATGGAAACAAAGTCCAAGAAAACTCTGGAGTGTACCTAGAAAATCTTCCTAATTATGAGAAAGCTCAGTATCCTTCTCTATATCCACATGATGGACAGATGCTAAATAGATTTTTGTGCACCAAAGAGTATTAAATTTAGTGTGGATATTCTGAATGTGATGGTTGCGAAATTTCTGATTGGATTACGTGTGGTGTAGGTGGGTGAAGATTGGTGGATGTACACCATCTCTCAGATTTATTTTAATCTATTTGAACAACCAGAGGTGTTCAAAAGAGACTCTATAATAGAAAGACTTGGGTTCAATTGATAGCTCTGCCAATCACAAATTATGTGATTTGCCTAAGTTACCTCACAGATGTTAGCCTTAGTTTTTGCATGTGTAAGGTACAAGTAAACCCCTACTTTATCAGGTTGTTGTAGGATTAAATGAAATTATATGTAAAAATGACTTTGTAATCTCTAAAGGGTTATAAAATAGATCAACTTCCTTTGAGGTTATTCCAACAGTATCAAGGATCAATATTTTTCTATAAATCTTTGAGATCATGGTTGAATTATAGGTATAGAATGGCAGTTCTTAAAATTGTTAATTTTATACATTTTACTTGGTGATCAGATCAGTTTGTCCACTTCCTGAAGATGGATATTTCATTTATTTCAAACTCATTTTTGAGCCTAACGTCACAACCTAAATTTGTTTGCTTTTACTTCTTGAATCAAGAACTATCTATGTAATTTAAATCATCGTCTCCAAGGCAGGGCTCCAAAACATTTCCACTGAGAGAGTTTCCTCCAATTTCAGTCCCATAAGGGAAAGCATAGAGGAATTGACTGGGTGGGAGATGAGTCCCAGCAGGGTCTTTGAATCAGAGTTGCTCTTAAGTTCCTCCTCTTTACAAAAGTCAAAGCTCACAATCAAAATTAAGTAGACAAGACATCTAAGGTCCCTCTAGACGAAGGCTGAGAGAACAGAGCTTTATCATGCTAGCTTCTGCTCCAAACAGAAGGGTTTCCTGAGGAATAGGAATCTGGTTTAGGTATATCTCTTGCATTAGTCTACATATTTCTGCAAAAGTGAATTTGGTGATTGATAGATAAGTGGTAGGCTTGAAAACAAACTGAGAAACACTAAAAGCCTAGTCTTACTCCAAGTTTTCTCATTAAGTGTTCCACCATCCAAATTTCCTAAGAAATTTTCATTATTCTTAATTCTTAGCTGAGCACTTTAATGGGGCAATGTCCACTTCTACAGTATTGGATTTGACCATACTTTCACTAGTTGATAAATCCCTACTTTCCTTCGTACTTTGCTTTATCCCTTCCTCCTATTTTCATTCATGGATATTAAGTGCCTTTCATGTGCCACGTGTCGGAGTAGGTAAAGGAGCATTAGTGACTGATAGACACAACAACTGCATTACAAGGCTTAGCATGTGGGAGTTTTTGACAAATATTAAATAATCATTCAAGTATATGATTAAGAACTGTGGTAAGGGAGGTAAAGGGAAAACACAGGGGACTACGAAATACTATATTAAGGGGATCTAATGTAGATGGGAAGTGAGGTCAGGAAAGACATCTCTGAGGAAGGGATCTGTGAGCAAAATCTAGAGAGTGACTGGGAGTTAGTGGTAAAGAGCTGAAGATAAGTGGTTAATCAGAAGGAAGAGCATGTGAGAAGGAACAGGTGTGGTAGTGCAACTGAGAAGGCTAGTGCTGCAGGAGCACAGAAAGGGAGGAGAGTTGACACAGGACTCCATCTTTAGCCTAAGAACAAGATGAAACCACTGACGAATTTTGAGAAGGAGTTAAGAGCTTTTACTTTTGAAACATTATCCCTGGCTGATATCAGGAAATGCTTTGGAGGAGGACAAAAATGGGTTCATGGACCACGATCGTGTCAGTCTCAACATGTGACGAAGTGATGGTGGTGGCTTAGATTTGAGTGGTAGCTTTGAAGTCAGAGGGAATGGATGAACTAAAAATGTACTTTAAATTTGAGACTTATATGACTTGTTGAAGTATCCGAATCCTAAGGTAATTTTCCTTCAAGTGTGTTCTCTACCCAGGACCTACAGTTTTAAATATTTTCTAGCATCCATCTAATCCCGCTATTGTTATATAGTTGTGATCATCTGCATTGGTCTCCTTTCTCATCCCCAGGGGTACTAGACAAGAAGTTCTAAGAGTCTCCATGGAAGGGACTAATCTCTGACCATTATATGACCCATACGGGAATTTTAAATTAGTAGTGATGGCACCAAAACAAGTCAAGATTCAAAAGGGCAAATGTCTTTTCAAAATTACATTTTCTCTATCCCCGAAAGTGCTTAAAAACACAGCCCCAAGCTCTAAAGCTTTTCTCTGTCAATAGTAAAATGAGATTACATGAAAAATGTTTAACCTTCCCACCATCCTCCCAGGTTTCAAAATTATGTGTTTATATAAGACTTAGCTTAAAAAATTAATTCCTCCTTGTGTTTGGATTTAGTTTCCCTTTGGTCTAGTCTAAATATAAAGGAAAGGGTTTCCATACCAGGTTCTATTACCAATAACGGTGAGCTTCTGAAACATCACGTCAACTGCCTTAGGGTTTCCTTCTTACCATTCCAATCCACCTCCCCAGGAAAACTAGCCTAATGTCTTTGAACATATAACTTTCCATACACCTACATACACACATACTTTAGTGAACTGCCAAAAGTGAAACTAATAGATATAATACATATCCAGATCGGTCCTCAGTCTGCCAAAGATTTTTTGGAGGAAATCTACATGAGAGAATTTCTTCAGGGATATAAATTGAGAGAGACTTTTACCTCTGTTGGAGGTGGGGTGACATACCGAAGGCCACCTTCAGCTCTGGTTTTCAATGTTCATGCTTTTTTCCCCCAAACAAGATGTTCTCCATTTTTCTTTCCACCATCTGTATGCATCTCTCCCCTCCATTAGGGGTTAACCTATCTCAACTCTTCCACAAGGCTTTCCCCTAATTTTTCTATATGTCAAATAATCTTTAATAGTTGTTTAATATGCTTAAGTCTTCGCTTCTCAGTCAAAAATACTATTCCTTAAAGTCCAAAAGTCTATATCCTTCACCATGTCTATATTCAGTACCATGTTCATCTACATTCTTGGACACAGTAGGAAATGTAAATTGTTCTCATTGATAGCTAATGTCAGATAATGTAGTTATTGAATCAAATGTGGCAACTAAATAATATTCAAAACACAATTTTTAAAATTTTGTCAGGCACTTCTATATCCTTATTCAAGATACAAATTAGTGAAACACAAGATATTAGTTTTGTATTTCTGCCTTGACAAATTGCCATAAACTTAGTCTTAAAACAACAATTTATTGCCTCGCAGTTCTGTAGGTCAGAAGTCTGAGTTGGTTCAGTTGAGTATTGTGCTGTGGGTTTCATGAGGCTGAAATCAAGGCTAAGGCTGGCTGGGCTCTTATTGGGAGACTCTGCGAAGAATCCATTTCCAAGCTCATTTAGGCTGTTGGCAGAATTCAGTTCTATGTAGCTGTAGGACAGAGGCCCTTGTTTCCCTACTGATTGTTGGTCAGAGGTCATCGTCAGTTTCCAGAAGTTGCCCTCATTCCTTGATTCCTTGGCTCATGGTCCCCTTCACCTTTCAAGCCAGCAATGGCACATTAAATCTCTTTTGTTTCAAATCTCTCTGACTTTTCCTTCTGCGGCCTCTCTTTTCTGCCTTTCCTCTTCTGTTGCTTCTCTTTAGCCCTCCTATCCCAGTCTTTAAGGGTTTATAAGACTGTATTGAGCCCATCTGGATAATGCAGAATACTTTCTCTACTTTAGAGTCAACTGATTACATTGTTCGCAGGACTGCCTGGATGCGTATTTGATTGAATAACCAGGGGAGATTGATTGAATACTCCAGGGACATCTTTAGACTTCTGCCCACCATACCCAAGAATGTAAAAAGCTGCTCAGGTGATTTTGATGATGAGCTAGGGCTTGGAGCCAACTTACCAAATAATTGGTGAGAGCTGTAGTTAATTTGGGATATATAGAAATAGCTGATGAAAGACTGGAGACACAGATAATGGCCATATAGAGTAAAAAACTTTAAGTGGATTTCACCAAGTCAATTTAAGTTGGCCATAAATACATTTACATCCCTATTTACATGCTAACACAAAAAATAAAATACATAAGGTGAAATTAAAGAAACGAAAATTAAAAAAATTAAGAAAATTAAAGAAATGTGACTGTTTTGTCTTTCTTTTCTTTCCAATGTGATTGTCCTGAGGTTCCAGTAAGCTGGATATAAGAGAAGTTTCTATATATCCAGCCATTAACTTCATCAACCTAATCTTAACACTATAATTCTAGTCATTATATTGGCTGGAAAACCACTGCACACAATCCTTATCCTGAACCCTTCAGAGCAGCTTCTTTTATGTGCATAATTGGAGTTTATATTTCAGCTGTTGACATATGCTTCCTCATATTCTTGTTCCATTTATTTTTACATTTCTATGGTATTCTCAATTTTAATCCTTCCCTGTTTAGATCTTTAAATCAGTTCTACACTAATAAAGAGTATAATAATAATGAGGCTACCTGTGTAAATTAGTCAGAGTTCTCCAGAGAAACAGAACCAATAGGATGTATATATAGAGGGAAAGAGATGTATTATAGGGAATGCATAAGGCTGCAACTATGGGGGCTGATAAGTCCCAAGATCTGCAGTCAGCAAGCTGGGTAGAGCCCATGGTGTAAGTTCCCGTCTGAGTCTGCAGTCCTGAGACCCAGGAGAGCTGATGGTGTAGTTCCAGTTCAAATGCTGGCAGGCTGGAGACCTAGGAAGAGCTGACGTTTTAGTTTGAGCCTGAAGGTGGGAAAAAACTGAAGTCCCCACTCAAGGCAGTCAAGCAGGAGAAAATTCCCCCTTCCTCCTGGGAGGGTCAGCCTTTTTGCTCTATTAAAACCTTCAACTGATTGAATGGGGACCACTTACAATAGGGAAGGCAATCTGCTTTACTCTGTTTATTCATTCAAATGCTAATCTCATCCAAAAACACACCTACAGACACACTCAAAATACTATTTGATCAAATGTTTGGGCAATCTGTGGCCCAGTCCAGTTGACACATGGAATTAACCATCACGCTATGATGGGCTGAACAAAAGCCTCCAAAGATATTTACATTCTGATCTCTGGAACCTGCGAATATTACCTTAAATAGGACAGGAAACCTTGCAGATGTGATTAATTGAAGGATTTTGGAATGCACAAATTATTCTGGATTATCTGGATGGGACCTCAGCGTAATCACAAGAGGGGGACAGAGGAAGATTTTAGCAGAGAAGAAGGTATTATGACCACTGAAGCAAGATGCTATGCTGCTAGCTTTGAAGATAGAGGAAGGGACCTTGAGCCAAGGAATACAAAGAATGCGGCTCTAGAAGATGGAAAAGGCGAGAAAATGGGATTCTCCCCTTGGAGCCACTGAAGGGAGAATATCCTTGGCAGTACCTTGATTTCAGCCTAGTGAAACTGATTTTGGACTCTGGCTTCTAGAACTATGAGAGAATAAATGTATGTTGTTTTAAGCTGCCAAGTTTGTGGTAAATTGTTACAGCAGCCCTAGGAAACTAATATATCACCGTATAGAGAAGCATCAGCAAACAATATTATAAATATTCTTTATTTTATAGGAATAACTTGTATCATAGTCACTGCTCCAACCCTATTCCGTGCCTCTGAGTTCCTTTCTATCACAGCTCATCTGGACACCAGGAAAAGAAAGGGAAGGGTTTTTTTCTCCTGACACCTACATAGTTCAGTAATGCAGTCTCTAATAGGGAAAGAATATGAAACTTCCTATTATCCACCCCATTCAAATAATTTACGTCATAGCATTTTCATTGTTTTTTCTTTAAAAATGTTATCAGTATCATCTAATCATATATATCAGTCAAGGTCCCAGCAGAAAACACAATTCCAATGCAGATGCTCGTGGTACTATAACAAAGGATCTACTTACGGAAATGTGAGTAAGGTTAAGAGAATTGACAATGAATATTGTGGCACCCAGAGATTAGCAAAAACAGGAAGATCTTGGGGCTGGCCTGGGGGCACAGTGGTTAAGTTCGCACGTTCCGCTTTGGTGGCCTGGGGTTCGCCTGTTTGGATCTCGGGTGCAGACCTACGCACTGCTTGTCAAGCCATGCTGTGGCAGGCATCCCACATATAAAACAGAGGAAGATGGGTACTGATGTTAGCTCAGGGCCAGTCTTCCTCATCAAAAAGAGGAGGATTGATGGCAGATGCTAGCTCAGGGCTAACCTTCCTCCAAAATAAATAAATAAATAAATTAAAAGATGGGAACCTCTTTTCAAGCTCACACCTGAAGGATCAAGGAGGGGAGCTAGTGGTATCAGCGCCCTATGAGAGGTGGAGAAGGAAAGATCTGCTGCCTGACAAGAGTTGTAACTGTGGAGGGACATGGTTGCTGCCAGAAAACATGGCCCAGAAGAGGCAGAGAGCAGGGAAGACACATCCCAACCTCTCTTCCCTCCCTCTGAGCTCTTGCTGAAGCCTCCCCCTGGCCAAACCCAACCAAAAGCTGAAGGGCAAAACGGCTAAAGTCATGGAGTTAGCAAAATTTTGCCTCTTGGATCTCAAAGAGCAAAGAAGCATTTAAAAATGCATCTAGTGGCAGTGAGTGGAAGAAAACAGAATAACCAGCATACCATAGAAATACAGAATGGTAGAATTAAAAGACAAACAAGGAAAACGGGGCCCAATTCTGTTTTATAGATGAGGACCCAGGGGGTTAGAGAGGTCTTGCGTAAGGTCTTGGTTGGAACTTCTGCTGAATAGATGCAATGCAGTTCTCTTCTCAGTGTACCAGGACATGCTGCATTACATCTCCATGTAGAGTTTTTTTCTTAGCATCAATCTAATTTCTTACCACAGTAGTTAAAACCTACCTCCATTTATCTGTTGGTCAATTACTCTTCTGAGACTAGCAGAGACTTTGAGGCTTCTGAGGTATCTGGAATCAATGGGATGGTATTTTACTGAATCTGAGGCCTAAATTCTTCAATAAGATTGTGAAAAGAAAAAAACAGTCTATGCAAGCTTTTGTAGACATGTTCATTGGAGACCAAATTGCCTTGTCCTCTAAGGATTATATAAAGACACAGGAATACAAGGTATGGAATGCTAGAAGTTCAGATTAACCTAACCTTCAATGATTGGGAATGATTTGGAAAGTTTTGTTTTATGTTGATGCACAAAGCATTAAGTTTCCTGAAAGTTTAGTAAATCATAGGCTTCATTTGTCTGGAATATATATTCAGATGTCCCAGCACAAAAAAAATAGAAATTTGGGTCCAGTGGATGTGACGATTCAGGCTGATTCCTCCTCATCAAATGCAGATGGTTTTTGATCCATGTCAGATTTTAGGTCTAATCACCTTAATAACCCATTGCCATGGAGGAAAGCAGATATTTCAGAATACACTGAGAGGCCTTCTGCCATCTTTTCATTGCTGTTATCATCTGAAGAGTATGCAGAAAGTATGTAAGTCAAGGCCTCTCCTTGGGGCAGAGATCAATCTCCATGTTATTAAGGAATTCAATATGACATCATGACATTATGATACCAGTGCCTTAGCATCTGTGCTTCTAAGGATGATCCCAAGAATGGAAGGCTGTAGAGTCATCAGCAGCTTCAAGAAAGAGTAAATTTTTGCACAATTGTAGAAGATGTGTAGAGCTTGAGAAGCCAGAGTGGAGGAGAGAAGACATTCAGAAGGAATGGAAAGATGTGGGGATGAGAGGGAGGAGGTGGAACTGTGAATTCAGAGGGAAGAAGCAAAGGATAATGAAAAGAATGGAAAGACCCAAGAAGCCTCGTAAGAGCTTTTAAAAGTGAAGTTGTAGGAAATAAGGCCAAATAAAAGTCTGTGATTTTGGCAGTGACATGACAAAGGCCCTATTAATGGAAATGAGTCTGCCAGCTCTTTGCCGAAAGGACAAAAGGAGGGAGTACCAGAAGAAAGGGAGGCCAGCTGAGAGCCTGTTACAGTAAACCACCCCCTCAAGGTTTGCCTACACACAACAATGAATTGTAAACCTTTAAGAACGTGTATGCTTCTATCATCCATTTTATATCACACATGGCCTCACTTTGTTTAAAAGTCAGCAGAAGTCCTGAAAATGGAAAGTCCTCCATATTAAACACACCCACACTCTTCTCCAATGCTTGATCAAGGAGCTATCTAGGTAGGCAGGAAGGTCTTATAAGTAGCCCCCAGCCTCCTCTTTTCGTTCCACTTTCTCCTTGGGGTTCCCTAATTATGATTTCTGCTGCCACCTTCTAGAACACTCTTCAGGAAGACACTGTTCCTGCTCCTGCTTTAAAACTACAGGCCAAGCAGGGACATACACCTTTTTCGTGTTCCTAGGATTACAATTAAGATGAGCTCCAAATTAGAAAGGGGAAGAATAACATAAATATAGACTTGACCCAATGCAAAAGAATAACAGAAAGAAGACAATTACAGGCAGTTAAGCTTGCAAAATGCAGATTTCTAACTCTGAACCCTTGGCCCAGGGGTTGGTACAGTGTCTTGGCATCTCTGGTTCCTTGCTTGTTAACCTTTGTTCTGACTTCTCACCTTCATATTGTGGGTGCCAATTTATATTTCTCTAACGAACCAAAGACCTCTCTAAATTCAAAACTTACTTAGGTTCCTGATACACTCCCCTTAGTTCTGGTATCTTGTCCAAAGGTCAATGTCATGCTCTTTCATTATCATTTGCCAGAACTGTATTTACTGACGGAAGAATTGCTCCTGTATATTTTGGCTCTGACAATTCTTGCGAATCTCCCCTCTACCATATGAGGAAGAAACCATGATCCTGGCAGATCCAATGAATCTATACCTTCAAAAACTTAACAAACATAACATACATGGAAATAAAATAAATATTTGGAAAGTAACAGAGAGTTTTTATATCACTGCCTCTAGTTATGTTATTATATTGAAAAATCCAGAGTCTAACAGAACTGAGGATACCACTGACCAACTGGCCCTGGCTGCATAACATTGTAAGTTTATTAATATGGTTGTAGATATGGGCAATTTAAAGCAAGCATGTTAAAGTAAGCATCAAGAATACAATTTGTATGTCCCTTCTAGAAGTCAAGATAAATAAACTAACATGTATGGGGCTCAATATCATGACAGTGAGGAAAGGAAGATGGAAAGCAAAGAAAATCTGGTCTTCAAGGAGCTTGCCAGCTAGAGAGGGCAATCAAATAAATATTTGTGGGATAATTCAAACAAATGCAGAACAGAAGGTGGCTTAATGAATGAGATGGTAGGAGTCTAAGGAAAAAGTAATTAGCAGAGAAAGAGAGAGGAAAAGAGAACATTAAACGTTCCTGAAAGAGACTTCAAGGAAGAATACATACCACTTCATCTATCTCTGGGACTTATCATATCAACATGAGAGACCTGAGATTGAAGCATTTAGCACAGTGCCTTGTACATCCTAGATACTTAATATTTATTAAATACTAAATGAATTTTAAAAATACCTGTTGATCCATTCTTCCAAACTTCTTCACTCAGCTGGTAGTAGGTATAGACGATAAGTCCATATCAAGCTTCTTCTAGGTGCTGCTCATGCTGACATATAAAGAAAAAGAAGGGCTACAGCTTCTATTTTCAATGTCTAACTGAAGAGCCTATTCACAGGGCATATTTAGAAAAACATACAAATTAAGGTATGATTAAACAAGTCATGGCAGAGGAAAGCACTTTATAAATGTGAAGTACAGTGCCAATGTTAGAATTATAAATGTCAGATGAGGTGGTGGAGACAAGGGCCACAGCAAGTCTGAAAGAGAAACTTGCTATTTGTAGGTCAGTGGGTGAGAGGATTCCCTAGGACCTCACCATGTCATTCCTTGGAGAAAAGTAAGAGTTTCATTCTCATGTGCCTGGCATATCTTAGTTGCTCAACACATGGTTGATAAAGTTCTTTGCTTTGAAGTTCACCGATATCAGCGAGGAAGACTCCTTGAAAGACTTAACACGTGATTTTAGC
Organism: Equus caballus; assembly: GCF_041296265.1. Taxonomy (NCBI): domain Eukaryota; kingdom Metazoa; phylum Chordata; class Mammalia; order Perissodactyla; family Equidae; genus Equus; species Equus caballus. Next base: position 71,902,920 of record NC_091691.1, on the reverse strand, counting down.
AGGCCTTGGAGGATAAGTAACATTCGGATAAGTAGAGAGTTGGGGGCGTGAGACAATGTAGGAAAGAACAGAGCATGGCGTGTGAATTGCATGGAACCGTTACATGGGGAGGAGAGTTTGTCTTGGGGATGAATAGGGGTACTTATTAAACATTTATAGAAATATTCATTACATTAGCTTCGGATGGGTCTAGAGAAATAGAATATCAATGGCAAATAGATGACAGATTAGTTGTCTATTGTTCCTGACCCAATTTGTTAAATGGATGGCTTTTCGATGGCCCACACTTTTCCTTGTCTTCATTTTTGCATTTGGCAAGCCACTGCGGGGAAGGGTCATCCCTGCCTATGAGTTTGTCCCAAGCTGAGACTCCTTCAGGCTCATTTCCAATGACTCTGTCATTCCCTCCAGCCAATTTTTGTTTTGATCTTAAAGTTCCTGGTTTCCTTCTCAGGACCTCCCACATCTTAGCTGAAGGCTCTGGCAACTTGATTTGGATTCAGCCTTGAATTCCTCCTTTCTTTTCTCACAGTGAGTTTCCTGCCAGAGATCTGTTGGGAAGGAGCCAAGTCCTCTTGTGCTTGAGCGCTGCCCTGCTGCCAAAGAGCCCTGCTCAAAGTCATCTCCTCCTGCAGGCAACCGGCCCTCCCCTGGAAGGGTGTTATGTTCCATTCATGCTCTCTGCTTTATCCAGCTGTCACATATCCAGTCACTTCCATTCAGACAGGTACATTTTTCTAAGGAAGCCAAGAGTGGAAGAGAACAGGAGGCCTAGTAAGTGAGTCATTTGTTCTACGTGCGTCTCTCCCAGGCACATAAGCTGCCTGCTTTGCATAGCTTGGAGCACAAGAACATATTCATCATCTTAGGGGTGAGTGGACAGGATTTGTTTATCTCCAGATTTGAACTGCCTTGGTTCCTAAATATAGGCCCTCAAAAGCTGCCCTAGGTCTAGATTTTTCTGTCATTATGACTACTTTCCCTCTGAACCTACCATTTTCTAGCTATCCAATATTGAACAAACCATTTCACTTCAATATGACTTAATTTCTCTATGCAGACAACAAAATATACACTGTCTCCGTCGTAGGGTTGTTAGGAGTATGGAATATGTTAATAGAGGCTAAAGTGCTCTGAAAACCATGAGAAGCTATATGTTGATAGTTTTTTCAATGAAAATGCTCCCTAAGTAGAACAAACAAGTTGTTATTTGTAGAATTAGTAATGGAATATACACATTATGTCTCTTATTTGACCTCAAAAACTTCAATGGCAGAATAATGTTAGACCACAAGATCTCTGATTTTTTTCTTTTAGCACTAATATTTGATAATTTTATGAGGATTTTTCTTCCATAGAGAGAGCACATTCATAGTTAATTGTGAGACCCAGAATTTTTCCTGATTACCATGTCCCTCCACCTCAACACTAACTTTACTAACAGCCCCAGGAAAGATCGACGACATTTGTTGAGTACCTTCTCTGTGAAGCATTGTATTAGTGCCATGGGTACCAGAGTGAATAAGACATATGCAGACCCTTCCATCAAACATCAGTGTAATTGTTTGGGGGAAATCCTGTTATAATGTCCTAAATGTACCCTCTTTTACCTATATTACCTCTTGCACCTAGCAAGGTCCTAGATACAAAGCAGATGCAATTGATCGATGAATTAGTTGAAAGTTCTGACATTTCTTTGCAAATGCCAGACTCCCCACAGCGGGCTGGGCTTCTCAAATACATCAGCCCAGGGAGAAGATGGGTAGAGATGAATACAGATTGTCTGTAGATTGAGTGGTGGTCTAATTGCGTTATGGCAAGTTCGAATGCAGAGCTAATTAGTTTGTTTGAATGTCGAATATAGAAACTATATTATAGCTGCACAGTTTTATGAAATCAGTTAACAGCCAAGGAAGCCCATTGAAATGAATAGAAACTAATTGAAAGTAATAGGGAATTACCTGAACATATATTGCCAGTAAATTAAATTAATTGAAGGTAATTGATAGTGACTGGAATTAATAAAAGTAATGGAAACAAATTGTACTTAATTGAAATTTATTGAAATTGAATTAAACTCAATAATTCAAAGTCTATTAAATTTAATAGATTCTAATTGATATTAATTATAGACAATGTTTAATAATAACAGACCATTCTTAAAGGCTTCCAACGGCATTTGCACCATACTTTTGTCTTTAACACGTACGAATAAATTCTAAGAAGAAAAAAGGGCATTCACAGGAATAAAATACTGCTTTGAAATTTTAGATTTCTCTGTGGAGCAGCTGAATTAGAAGAATTTGATTCTGATAACAGAGCTTCCCCTGAAGACTGGGGAAGATAAAAATGGTTTTACTTCTTTCAGGGAAGAGACTGTTATTAGAATTTAATGAGAACATTTTACCTGTTAAAAACATTAGCTTTGATTTGACGAGTACTCTTGCAGTAGATGTTGCATTCAGCATCTGCCAACTTTACAGCTGTGTTGTCAGATTCCTTTATGCGTTTTTTTTCCTTTCTTTTTCCGTCTCTCACTTGGATTCCCAAAACCCCCAGAGTTTTTCACAGACAAATGTTGGAAAATCCGAGGACTCGCCTGTTCAACTTCTTCTTCCTCAGCTTTGGGCATTTGGGAGAACAAAATCCCATGCTGGATTTCCTGTTGTGGAATTACACCAGCTGGGTCCTTCCACTTCAGTGACAGTGACAGTTTATGCATGCATTCTGTGATGTTTAATCCATCATGCTGTTACCAACCTTGCTGCTTACTGAGTAGGATTGTTTGGGGAAAAACTAATTTTCTCACAAAAGAACTGCATCAAATTTATTTTACATGAAATATTTATTAAACGGTTAGAGGACTGTAGATGAAGTACACCATGTAAAGTGGGAATAAATGCAAAGTCATTCGGTTTACACCAGGAGAAGCCCAGGTTTCAGCCTGTAAATCAGTGATTCTCATACTCGCTGTGTGTCAGAAGCATCAGTGTGACACATTGAAAGTGCTCTGGTCAGAGGAGAGGCCCAGGCATCAGTAATTTTTTTAAGTCTCCAGGTAATTATGAAGTAGAGCCAGGGAGAACCACTATGCTAAATGCAGGTCTGTCTTAGGCTTCTGCCTTCTTCTCCTCCTGCCTATGTTTACTTTTCCTCAACCTAGGACCCTTAAGCCAGTTCTTCATCCTTCTTTGTTTTAAATGTTGCTTGTACGCACTTGATTCATTTTAAAGTATAAACAGCTCATAGAAATCTATTATTCTCAAAGGAAATTGAACACAGATCCAAATTTGATGAGAATTTTAGGCATGAGCATGTAGGTCAGATAAAAGATCCAGGGCCCTGGAAACCTTTGATAGATCCCTGGTCAGATACACAATGACTTCATTGGCTGTAGGATTCCTTCTCAATTACACTTCTTTGGAACCCATGCTGAGGAAGTGATGCTGGCTCCTCGGTAAGGTACTTGTAATTCCATTAGGCTTTCTCTTATAGTAGAGGAACACCAACACATATTTTAACAACAAATGTGTATGATTTAACCAGTATCTCTTTGGGTTTTCTCAAAATCATGGATGTTCAAAATCTATAACCCTTCAGTACCAATGTACACATTTTAATAGAAACAATACATTGGGACATTGGATACAAAGTCATAACAGGGTTTGTATCTGGGCACATGTTTAAATTTGAAGCATCCAGCCCACAAGATTTCATTTCATCTTTAGTTAGTACAATTACAACAACTTTAATACTCCATTACCAATATTCAATTTTTTATGTATATTTAACAAAGCAAAAGAATAGACCACCAAACTAAAAGGAATTTAATCAATAAACTATGACAAATGCTAATAAATGTCATAAAAATTTTGAAATGTTAAAAAATCACATGAATGGGACACCAGTGATCCTCCTCAATGTTTGTATGACGGTGAGATCCCTGTGCTTTTTCCCCTCCTCCCATCACTCCTCAGAGACAATAAGGAAGGATGCTTGGAGGCATTTCCTACCTGCTCAGAAATTCCGAAAACTCTTTTCTGGTTCTTGGCCCTTATGAAGTAATATCCTACAGGTGACTAGTTTTTGCATCGTATTTTCAGAGGCCCCTGTCTTCTGGAAGTGTGGAATTTCCTAACTTCTAGTGCTCCTCCTTATGGGGAAAAAGACTGAGCAGCTAGAGGTTGCAGAGAAAAAAAAGGGGGCCTTATATAGACATTAATATTTGGTTTACTTAGGTATTCAACTCTTGATGTTTATCAGGTTATCATTTAGGGTGGGAGAATTTTAGCTTATTTTAACATGTATTATGCTTTTAGCTAATTTTTATCCAGCAATGTATATGATATTTGTGTGCCTTGATTATTGTCCCCATATTTTTGTGTACTTATGGTATATTTAACTCTATTACGGCTTTAGAAACTTTATTATATTTTAAATATTGCATATTCTTTAATTAACTATATTTATATAAGGAATGTTTGTCTAACGTTTGGTTAGTTTTCTTTTAACTTTAATTTGGAATGACCTAGGACTTCCTTTTGCCCTTCTTTTCCATTATTCTGGTTAACAAAGAGATAAATGGCTAGCTGAATAATATGGAATGCATGGATGGATAGACAGATAGATAGATAGATAGACAGACAGACAGATTTTCAAATAAATAAGAATATGTGTTTATCCCTGAGAATTCCAAATAACCAACATTTCAATGAAATTTAAGAATATTAGCATAGGTTTCTGTTTAACATAACATGGCTAACTAGTTAACTTGGATCACCTTGACTATCACAACAAATAAAATTATGGATAAACTGCTTATCAGTGAGCTGGCTAGAAAGTAAGAAATTCTTAAGAACTCTCAAAAGATGAAGACTACAAATCCGGAAAGAATGAGGCATTGCCTAACCTAAACTGTGTGAAACTCAGCTTTGGTCTTTGCTCTGCAGAGCACTGCAGAGGCTAAGCCCAAGCAAGGTAGGCATGTGATAGAAGATCCCTTGTATTAAGCTGAGGCCACCCATGGCCACACCCTCGTTGTAAGGGCAAACATGAAATAAACCTTAGAAATAAGCATCTTTGTATTTCTCATAAAACTTAGCACTTTGTCTTACATATCATGAATGTTTAATATATGTTTTTGAATGATTGTTTTTCTTATAAGAGCATAAAGCTCTTATAAGAGAAAGTAGGGTTTTTTGCTCTGAACACAGCCTATTGACTACCCTACGGTACCTGGAACGTGTACAAGCATGTACTAATGATAAAAGATCTACTGCTGGAATCTGAAGGGAAGAAAAGAACACCAAGTTCATCCCGCAGAATTCTCCTTTCAGAAATTAAGCTCGCAAAAATAATTTGATGTAGATTTATGCTACCCATTTATTTAATCGATAATCCAAGGGTGTCAAATCCAGGTGAATTTTGATTCCCAATATTTTTCACAAAACCATTGTCATGGGGCAGCCCGGCCTTTCCTGAGAGACAGCCCCAGTGCATCTATTAAGTATTATGATCCGGATGCTGTACTACAAAAAGCCTGGAAGTTTTGGTCTACATTGTCAGTCACTACTCAATCACCAGCAGATATTTTGGACTTTCATTTCCCTTTCTTCAGCAAGTGACAATGTTGATACTCCACTTGTTTTTGAAATCTTTTTCTCATTGCAGCAGGGTAATCCTGGTTATAACTACACCTTTCAAAATATCTTCCACCCCAAGTCTTTCCTCATTTCTTCTTTCTCCTCTAAAATGCAGGGATCAATAATTTTTAAGGCCCTTGTGGGCCTTTATCCCAGTTTCATTTACAGTGTTTAGTAGGATATACCAGCAGCATATATTCTACATTCAATGCATAAATAGAAAAGTACCTTCTATTATCCCTAATATTGGGGCCCATGGTTAAATTTTCACCATGTATTGACCTTTGCATCTGACTCTATTGTGCAGAAATCCATCAACTAAAAAATATAGCGCAAGTAATGCAACCTATGACGCATTTGTCAGAGTTGTCTTTGTCGTAAATTCTCAAAAATTGTAGCTGGTTTGTAGTTCCATTTCCATAGTAATCCCCAATGGAGAAGATTCTGGTAGTGCGCAGTGAACTTTCTGCTTTTGCATCATCCACTCATCAGGAAGTAGAGGCTTAGGATCATGACATATAACTGTGTGTACTTGTGTGATGATACCATTAAACTATATTAAATAAAATATTGCACTGAAGCCAAACTATGCATTTTCCTCTTCTTTATCTACCAATTTTGTAATTTGTCATAGAAGGAAATATAATTCTCTCCTTTATAAAGTCTGATTCTCCTTTCTCTCTCTATAAAATTGAGCATAGATATCCCCATTGTGTCTTCTCCATATGTATATCACACACCTAAAACATTTTAGTTCCCTTTTTAATTTGTATATGTTTTCTTCAACCAGAAGCAGAATGGGGCATATGTACTTAAAATACGATGTCCAGATCCATATAGGTCAGTTCAAAATCCCATCCCTGACTTATGAGTTTTGCAAACTTGGGCACATTTCTTCAACTCTCTCTCAATTTCTTCATTTTTGAAACAAAGAAAATAATACCTATGGCATAGAGTTCTTGTGAAAATTAAGTGAATTTATTCATGTAAAGAATCTGGCATGGAGTAAGAACTCAATATATAAGAGAAATAAATAAGATGTTGATCTTGAGGGAAAGAGCAATGTCTGATTTCCTACTGTGTTTTCAGCGCCTAGTGCAAGACCCTAATACACCAGAAATGAGATCTCTTCCCATCTGAAACTCCTCAGTCACAGAGACTTGATGACTCTCCCTTATTTGTGCTTCCCTGCACTCCAGTTCCTTTTTAACTTTTCTCACTGCTCACCAAGCCCATGCTTTATACATAATAGATAAGTATGATCCTGATGGATATTACATGATGCCAAATCCACATGATGTCTGAATCTGCGTGACACTAAAATAATTCAATTTAATAAAGCTACTGAATTTTTGTCTGACTTTAGACATTGAAATTTTGTAAATTATTCCAAACAAAAATAGTGCACTAAAATATTTACCTTCTTGCTACATGTTTTGGTGTCACAGAATATGTCTCCAGAATGAAATCATCAGTCAACAGCTAGATGTTTCTGTCTTCCAGATGTTTTGGATTCTTTGATTGAAAATCTGTGTGATGAACAGAATTCTCCATTTTTATCTAAATATTTTTGTTACCAAAGGTTCTGTCTTTTGCTGATTGAAATAATTTTGTAATAAGATTTAAAAGTTAATTCCAATAATTCATCTTAGGACTTGTTATTCTGTCCTGAATCTCTGAAGAATGTTCTTTGGGAAACTGCCTTAATATGAGTTTGTAGAAATTTTTATTTTCAATTCTCCATAGATAGAAAATTCTTGAGTTGGTTTAGTCATGAAAGACTTGGCCAAGTTCTCCTAAAAGCATTCAAGATGAAGATGTGACCCCAGGCTGGTTAACATTTGCTTTATTCATTCTTTACTTTTCTTTCAGCCTGGAAATTCAAATTAACTACAACTAAAGCATGGGTTCCTCAGATATGACGGGAGAATTTAAAAGCACCTTTCTGTTTTCCATTTTGGTGCCACCAGGCAACAAACGTCGACAGCAGCCTGACTACCAACTTAGCAGCGAGCCAGAGAATGGAAAGCTCAATGCACTGAGCCAGCTAGAAATGAGTAGCTCCATCAGACCGCTTTCTCAACACTTAAAGCATGCTAAAATTCTAATGCATTTCTGAGCCCAATCTGGTTTTACAAAATGACTGAGCGTGACCTACTTGTGTTCTGAAGAGACAGGCTAACTTCTGTGAGTAGCTCACCTCATTTGGAACTGCTGTTCAAATATTCTAAACTGCCACATCACATCCTCATATGAAATACACTTTTGCCCTTTCCTATAAATTTTGTAGAGCAGAATACAACATTATTCATTGGGTTTTCTCTCCATCTCTTCTTGAGATAATCACATCCTTAGGGCATTATAAGGGAAGACATGTATCCAAGCTCTTATAATCCCCAGGAGTGTGATTGCCTTGTGGTAATTATACCCTCCTTCCAAGACGTCTTATACTATTATTATGGTGCCTTATTGCTCAAATACGACAGAGAGATCTGATAATGTAATTACTTCACCTTATCACGCTTTAATAAATAATGTAAGAAGAATGGCTTCTGCAGCGAGTCTGTCTAAAGAGGCCAAGCATCCAAAGGGAAAGGATCTGTGATACAGCTAATATTAATGTAAAGAGTTGAAAGTAAGCAAAAGAAACATTAACATCAGATATCTTGCCATGAATGATTAAACAAAACACATAAGGAAGGGTATATCAAAGCACAACCCTCTCTCCAGCCACTTGGAGAACAGATTGCCCATCCAAGTGTGAGCATTTGGTACTTACGCATCTTTTGAGGCATGAAGAGATGCCTGAGACTTGTTGTTTCTTTATTCCTGGATTTGCCCCTGCTCCTGCATCTAATATAATTGTTACAAAAGTGAATCAATATATTTGAAACATTGGCTATTATACAAAGAATGAGCTTCCCATGGTCATCGATTTAATAACATCTAATGATTATTTCCCTCACTCACTCTCCTGAAGATTCTCTGCTGTTCCCTTCAGCTTTTTATATATTCAAGGACTGTATTGATTAGTGCTTGGCAGGCAATTCTGATTATAATTAAAAACCATCATTCTATACAGGCAGAGCTCCTTCTTTTAACGATACAGTGACATGCTTATTACCTAATTAAAGAATATACTTCAGAATATTCCAACCATGATGTAAACTCGTATTAAGTAAAGAATAGTTTAAGCAGCCTTGAACTCTGTCTACTCAAAGAAACAAAAACAAAAAGAATATGTGGATCAGAGGCTTTGTGGCAGATAGTACAAGAAATGAGTTCAGAAGTGTAGGATGGAGCAGGGATCACGCACTGAGCACTGTGTCAAGTGCTATGCTCTCCAAATTGAGGACAGTGCCTGCCACAAAATTAGTATTCAAAGGATGTGGAACAAATGGACGAATTAATGAAGGAGTCAAGTCAGTTAGAAGACTTTAAAGAAACTAAACACTAAGTCACTTGGAAAAAGATTAAATGAATTAATTCACCAAAAACAACCAGACATAGTAAATGTTTAAAAATGTTATATGGGGGCCCAGACCCATGGCCAAGTGATTAAGTTCATATGCTCTGCCTTGGTAGCCTGGGGTTCGCCAGTTCAGATCCTGGGTGTGGACCTACACACCGCTCATCAAGCCATGCTGTGGCAGCATCCCACATAGAAGAACTAGAAGGACTTACAGTGAGAATGTACAACTATGTGCTGGGGCCTTGGGAAGAAAAAGAAAAAAAAAAGGAGGATGAATAGATGTTAGCTCAGGGCCAATCTTCCTCACCAAAAAAAAAAAAAAAAAAAGTTAGATGGTATTATTAGATTATTATTTCATTACTCTGTTATATTGTGATTAACTAAGCATATTCCTAATAGAAAATACAGAGGAAATCCAAATGTATTGCAAAATGGAGTTACAAAAGAGAGAGAAAAGAAGGGGGAAGAAAAGAAGATGGAATCATCTACCATATAATAAAGAATATCCATAAGCAAATTTGGCAGCCTAGATCTTGAAGATGAAAATACTGAACTCTCCATTCTGCTTTGCAGCTGAAGGCAGAAGACAGTTATTGATTATCTACTACATAACAGGTAGAGTGCTAGACCTTGGTTTACACAAAACAGAATGAAATACGATGTCTATTCTCAAATTGTTTCCAACCCAGTGGTAATATACGACATACATATATATATACAAACAAAACAGAGAAAGCTGTATGATAACTTCTAAATGAGCAGTGCATTAATTTTCTGTTGCTACTCTAGCAAATTACCACCGATATAGTGGTTTAAAACAACATAAATGTGGGGCTGGCCCCGTGGCCGAGCGGTTAAGTTCGCGCGCTCCGCTGCAGGCGGCCCAGTGTTTCGTTGGTTCGAATCCTGGGCGCGGACATGGCACTGCTCATCAGACCACGCTGAGGCAGCATCCCACATGCCACAACTAGAAGAACCCACAACGAAGAATACACAACTATGTACCGGGGGGCTTTGGGGAGAAAAAGGAAAAAAAAAAAAAAAAAAAAAAAACAACATTAATGTATCATCCTATAGTTTTAGAAGCCAGAAGTTTAACACAGATCTCAGTGGGTTAAATTCAAGATATCGGCAGGGCTGTGCTCCTTTCTGGAGACTTTAAGGAGAAACTCTTTATTTGCCTTTTCCATCCTAGAAGTCCCCACCTTCCTTGGCTCATTGCGCCTTTCCTCCATCTCCAAAGTCAGCAATGGTGGGGTCTTCTAACACCATATCACTCTGAACGTCTCTTCTACTTCCTTCTACTTTTAAGGATTCTTGTGATGACATTGTTTGAATCTGGATAATCCAAAATAATCTCTCTATTTTAAGGTCAGCTGATTAGTAATCTTAATTCCATCTACAAACTTAATTTCTCTTTGTCATGTAATGTAACATCGTCACAGGTTCTGGCACTTAGAATGTGGACAATTGAAGTGGGGGTACTATTCTTACTACCATAGCAGAATCTCAACATTTTAAATACAGAATGGACAATGGACTTTGTTTTCACACTAGCCAATCTTAGACAGAGAGGAAATTACTAATCAAATGTTTCTAGGCTTGTCCATTTTAGTCATCTTTATGTGATATCTTGAAAGAAACCAGTACCTAGTGAACAAATATAGTGGGTGTACTCCTCTGGGACTACTAATGGAATAGACTTCCAGGAATCTGAAGAAATATAGGAACACTCCAATGGAAACACTCAGAGCAAGGAATTAGACAAATAGTCTAGCCATAAACATACAAACAAAATAAATACATAAAACAAACAAAATTAAAAAGGAAAAATCTTTTCCTTCTTTTAGTTGTAGTAAATTTGCTCCTGTGTAATAATGGAAAGACTACTGTCAAAATGTGATGTGTACCCAAATGTTTTCCCAGAAGCAAAAAGTCCCAACTCTTTGGGTTAAGGCCTTGTATCTCCAGGATTTTCTCACTAAAATAAAAACACAGAAAAGAGAATGTATAGTCATTGCCAACCATCAATGCAGCCCAAGGAAATATTTTAATGCAAGTTAAAAATACAGTGTTGTATCTGTCAGGGTTTAACAAGAGAAACAGAGCCAGTAGGAGATACATATTAAGGAGTTTATTGCAAAGAATTGGTCAGGAAAATCTAAAATTCATAGAGCAGGGCCTCAGGAATGAAGGCTGGGACACTTGGTTATAAGCTGAAGCTTCTGTCCATAGGCTGAATTTCTTCTTCTTCTTCAGGGAAGCCTCTGCTCTTCTCTTAAGGCCTTTCAACTGATTGAATTAGACCCATTAGATTATCTAGCACAATCTCCTCGACTGAAAAGTCAATTTATAATGGACTTTAATCATATATACAAAATACATTACCACAGCACCTGGATTAGTGTTCAATCAAATAACTGGGGCTTGTAGCCTAACCAAGTTGGCACATAAAACTAAACATCAAAGTCTACAAGTTGGCACCCATACACATCTCCTTAAGCTATACTTAATCACCAAATAAAGACAATAACAAATTCATCCTTTCACATAACATGATACAACGATACTCATACATACAACCAAAACATGCTAAGTCTTTCCCCCGAAGAGGATGAAAAGTCCTTGGGTAGTGCCCACTCTTGTTCTCAATATCCTGTATCTTAAACACTGTATTATAAAGTTAACTATTATTGAAACATCTTATGTTAGCTGATAAAGGCATAAGAGAGAACACAAAAATCTTTTGCTAACATATATACAATTCTGTATTCCTAACATATATACAATGTACAAATACAAATATATACAATGTATATATTATATATACAAATGTATTCCTAACAAAATGAGGAAGGTATACTCATAACTCTTACAGTTCTCACTTCTGCAACCAGTCATGTGGTCTTAACTGGTATTTTTAACTATTTTTTTCCACTACCAAATCTATATTCCCTTTGCACTCAGAAGGCACCTCAGCTGGTGGTGGTTCCTTGTGAACCAAACCTTTGTTCATGAAAGGTATGGGCCATTAGCAGTCTTGCCTGAATTGGGTTGTTGTCATTTTCTATTGACTTCAATCACAGGACACTGTAGTACTAAGAGATGCTTTAAGGAACCTGTTGTATTCCAGACATACTCTTTCTTTCCTCTGGTTTATAGTAGAGAACAAATTACCCTTGGTAATCAGGATCAATCACCTCAGCCAGTACAGTAGCCCCGGTCTTTGCCTGTTGATTCAGAGGCAAGGGGAGTCCAAAGTTGCTTGAAGTCTTAACTGCCAATTCAATGGAATCATGTTGTGTCTCCCAGAAGCATTCCTTCATTTGGAAATAGGACCTCAATTGTGTTTGTTTCAAGTCCCTCTCCATTCAACCAAATCATTGGCCACAGCCCATGTATTGCTATAGACTCATATCTCTGGTCAATTCTTCTTCTAGGAAAAATAAACCACCAGGTACACTGTTCAGAGATCTGTCAACTGGCAAGATCTTCCTTCACCAACGTCCTTCAGGGATGTCCCAGAAAGTGGCTGTAGTGAGGTAGCTGTCCACTTTTGAGTGGTGCCTGAATATCATGCAGACCCATCTATGAACCAGCATCCAGTTTTCTATTTCTCATTCAGCTGGTCATAGGGAACTCCCCATGTTGTCATAGGTGTGGGCTGGGAGAAAAAAAGTAATGTAACAGGAGGAGAGATCATGGGCATTTGGGTCACTTCCTCATGCAATTTACTTGTGCCTTCAATTTACTGCTCAAGCTCAATTCATATATAGCATTTCTATTTGATGATGGAGTGCTGTTGTGCGTGCCTATCTTTATGGCTTAGTGGGTCACACAACACCTAGTTCATCATGGGCAGCTCAGGTCACATAGTAACTTGGTGGTCCATGGTTAAGTGTGCAGTCTCTACTAAGCCCTAAGAGTAAGTCAAAAGCTATTTCTCAAAAGGAGAATAGTTATCTCCCAGAGACACTAGAATTTTGAGGTGAAATTTATCTCTAGGGCTCTGCAAAGGCCCCAAAGAGCATCCCTATCTGCCACTGGCAGAGCAAGCACCATTGGATCTGCTGGATGATATGGCACAAATGTCAGAGCCATTTTTATAGTGGCCTGGACTTGTAGAGCCTTCTTTTGTTGTGAGCATATTCAGAATTTGCAATTTTTCAAGTCACTCAGTAAATGGACCAGTGTAGCATGCCCCAAAATCCAAAGTTTCCTCACAAAAATCAAAAAAGTCCCACTAGATGATGTATGTCTTTTTTGCAGGTAGAGGCATGTCTTTCTTATCATATTAGCTCTCACTCCACAGGTCAAGGAATCTATGTGGAGAATTCTGCCAGTTGTTGAGTATATATATTCCAATTATCCACTTCCAATATATCCGAATTATTCCAATTATCCAATTCCAATATATCCAAAAAGAAGATACATTTGGGGACCAATGGTCCCACTGTGAGATGGACCCGGGCTAAACTTCTCTTGATTACCTGACCTCCAGCAGCCTACTCTGACTGATGGACCACAGTGATATTTTGGGCCACCAGGAATTGGTATCAGTTCGGAGTCAATGTTTTATGATTCCTGGATAGTCCAATTATTTCCCTTTCCCCAAAACACAATCACCTCAGTAAATGGCTGTAAAGCCCATTGAGGAAAGATGAGAGTAAGATTAACAGTATAAAATTTTTGTCAGTGTAGCAAGGTCCTTCCTTAAGGGGACCTGCTGTCTCCTTCCTTCTAAAGGTTTCAGTTGTGTAAACTGGCTCAAGTTTGAAAATCGATTGAGGAGCAGGGACTCTCTGCTTTGGTGATTTAAATTATGAGTTCAGACCTAGACCTTGACCCTTTACTCTTATATAGATCAGATAGGAATAAATTGCCCATCTATTTCTTTTCTAGGAACACCATGATCAACTAGCCAATGCCATAGGTTTCTGCAATTCAGACTATTCTGACTCCTACTTTGATTTTCCAGTCCATTACAGTAACCACATCTACCGTGTCTTTGACAACTATGTGCCACCACCAGGCCCCCTCCCCCCTGGGATCCAATTATCCCCATTCTATTTAGAGACCCCAGTTAGATAGTAGCTGTCCCACTGTAATTTCTGACCTACAGAGAAGAACATTCACAGAGATCTTCAAGGATGTGGGGCTCCCTCCACAAATTTATTTCTCACAGTGATAAAAGTTGTGTCTTCTGGACCTTTCCAGGGTAGATAGGCAGGTCTTATGATCGATCTATTTTAATATTCCAATCTCTCTAGGCCTTTGGATGCCTTCCTATATAGCATAAGGAAGACATTCTGGCATTTGAGATTTAGATAGTGTAAGCCACCTTCAGGTCCATGTTTTAGCCAGCCAAACCGTTAGAGTCATAGGCCTATTGAGCTAAAACTTCTAATCCAGAATCTCTTCTTGAATCAATAAATTCAATCTGATCCAACTTTGTGTTCCTTCCACCATTAGCCCACACCCTTAATATCCATTCCTACACATATTCCCCAAACTTCTGTCTGTATAAATTGGAACAATCATGCAGTTCTTTTGGCATTTGGTGACTTTATTGTGGGCCACATTTTGTAACTCAACCTTTGGGGCCTATGGGACTTGAGTCTAGATATAGATCTAGAAGCAAAGAGAGAGGGCAAGGGTAGGCTTTAAGGGAAATCAGCAGTGTCTCAGAAGGCAACTATTTCAGGGAGGGCTATTATAGGTTCTTCAGGCAAAGGAGGGCTAACCTCCTCAGGCAGGGAGAGAAGACTACATCTATGCGTGGAGAGGACTTGGCAGAATTAAGGGGTTCAATGTTCCCAGCCTTACTGGGATCTGCCCATATGTCCCCGTTCTAATGATCAAGAGTTTGTTCTTTCCCAATGATTCCCTCACTTTAACAGAAGACATCCTGATAAGTTGGAGATTCAATTTGAGTTGTTATTCAACCACTCATAGTATGAGACTCTGGGTTTGATTTTCAGAAATTTCAACCATGCAGCTACAGGAGATCAGGATTTGTTTTTTGGGTTTTTTGTTGTTGCTGTTGTTTGTTCTGACAAATATAGAAGTTTTCAAGTCATTTATGGGGAACTTGAACAGGAATTTGAAGCCCTGAGCTCATTCTCTTCTTTCCCCCACTTTCTCCAGCACAGTTAGGAGCAAGCACTCAATCCCATTACACTTCCTATTATGTCTAAAATGGTCTAAAATACTGAATACATGGTTACCCAGACTTTGCCTTCTGTAAATATTTGATTAAGATAGAGTCATGATTTTACCTTTTCCTAAAAATTATCATTTAATAGTTTGGGGAAGTTTTCCACTGAGATGTCCATTGGTTTTATTTACCACAGCAAGATAAACTTTGTTGCCAGCAAAGTTCAACTCATGGATTCTTTAAGCCCAAGTGCATTTTTCTTGGTTCCCCAAGACAAACTCAAAGCAGCAATAGAAATTTACCCTCTGTTTTCTAATTTTAATTTTGCTCTATACTAGTTTTGTTTTGGTTTGTATTTAGTTTGCTTACAGCTGATAAGTTATTCCCCACAGAGTTTTATGGTCTGACCACTTGATGATCTCTGTAAATGGGTTAATAGTTCATAAAGATCTTTTCTCTGGGTAAAAGATGTCAGAGAATATATTAACCTTTTCTCTTTGTCTATTTTGAGATCTAATCAATTAAAGAATTCTTACCCACTTGGAAGACTATACCTCTTTGCTACAGACTGATGAATTCTGTAATTTGTGTTTATTCTTGATCCATGACTAAAATTTTAGAATTAAACATTATAAGTTTTCTCTGTTTGTGTCTGTGTGTCTGTAATTCCGAAAGGCCTTTGTGTATGTAATATTTTCCTACTTCTGGATGGTATTAATTAACTATTAAAATTACACAGTTTCTGAAACGAATTCTGTTCTGATTGGCTTAAAGAGATAAATAAGCACTTATGTAAATTGAATACTCTTAAAGTTACCCCCAAAATAAGGAAATTGACCTTCTAATACTTTTAATGTGTTAGATTTTTAAAGCATTCATATGAAAATTAACTTGGAAATGAATTAAGAATTTAAATGCACATAATTTAGGTAAATCTTTGCAAATGAGACTATTTTAATAAAAACAGCTATATTTTTCTGATTTATCACTAAGTATAATGCAACCTTATATTTTTATTCATTGAGTATATTCCTCCTAAACTTATGCCAGCTTACTAATCAAATCAGTTAATGTTACTTCTACTTAATATTTAAGATTATGAAAAATTTGTTTGTTTGACCAAATTGATTGATTATTCTGATACAATTTTTGTTCTATAGTAGTTATGTTTTTAACATGTCAGCTTGAAGATAATTTCCAAGGTGTTTAGATACCTTAAAACCTTACACTGATATTAATTTAAGTTAATTAATAGATATTCGTTAAATATCTAGATCATTTTTAACTAAGATGGAATACTGAAACATTGAATACTAAGCAATAGCTTAAAGTTTGTGGGCTTTACGTCTTATTTTCATATAACATAGTGAGACTATATCTCTGAGTCTCTTCATGAACATGTTCATTTTTGCTACTCTGAGACATTGTAAACAGTGTGGCTGTAGAAAGTTGCGACATGTGTATCCATGAACTCTGCTGCACTGCCAGGATGCTGGTATGTAACATTTATGGTTGGCCATAGTTTTCTCTGTGAAAATGAAGTACTTTGGTTAAAAGTTTCTGCTTAGGAGCTATAGTTTCAGAGAAAAGCAATTGTGTATGTATGTCTATGTTTCAAAGAAAGAATAGTTTTATCTTAAAGAAGTGGATTGATTTGTTTTGTTTTTGTTGTTGTTGTTTTTAATCTCCAAACCTCTTTACGCTCTTTAACATTATTGAAGACTCGAAGACCTTTGTATGGGTTATAGTTATTGATATGTATCATAATAGAAATTGAAATAGAAATCATAAATATTTATGTACTGGTTCACTTGAAGATAACCCAGATGAATGTGTTGCATATTAACAATTTAGTAGTAATATGACATTAGGTTTCATCTTACAGACACCCTGAAATTGATTCTAAGATAAAGTGTCTGTTTGTTTCAGAATATGAAAGAGCATAATGAAGTACAACATTTTTAAGTGAATTTTATTTGCTGTGGTTTGTAATACTGAGTTTGAAATTCTATGACGTGTTAGAATCGTAGCAAAGTGTGCTCAATTTTGATGGGCTTGTTTTCTTGTTTACTGTTGATTATTGCTTCCATCCATAATATGAAAAGAGTTATTTTTTTTTTTTTGGCTTTGTGTATAATCCGCCTAGATAACAAAGATTTCCTTTTTTTTTTGCTTGGGGTAAATTAACCCTGAGCTAACATCTGTGCCAATCTTCCTCTACTTTGTGTGTAGAATACCTTCATAGCATGGCTGATGAGTGGAGTAGGTCCACACCTGGGATTCCAACCCGTGAACCCCAGGCTGCTGAATCAGAGTGCACGGAACTTTAACCATTCAGCCACGGGGCAGCCCCATAATAACAAAGATTTAATGTCTTACTAGAGTAATCTTCTATGGTTTTTGTTGACTTTCCTGTATCTCTGATTATTTAAGAAAACAATTTTCTCACTTAAAAAGCTAAGGTTCTTTGCATTGTTATCTTCTGTGTTTATATTTTAATATTTCGTTGTCACTTTGAAATGAGTCAACCATTGTTTCTCAGGTATCCATGATCTGATTCCTGTCTGAGGTGTTAAAATCTGACAATTTTGATTTTTGCCTTCCAAAAAATGGAATCCTAAATGTAAAATAGAATAAAATAAAACTTTCAGGATGTCTTTTGCTCCTAGAAACGTCTTTTAGATTTTCCAAAGAACACCTGGAAAATCATAAAGATGTGTTCTTTCGCTTTGTAAAAACACAGGCACTAGAAATAATTAGGTTTACTTGATATGTTAATATTGATGAGTTACATGGGAAGAGTTAACATATCAGAAGAAACGCTTAGCCTTCCCTAGGTCAAATTTGTAATGGTAAAATGTTTTTAATAGAAATATTTCAGCAGTTGCATGCTCTAAGGGAAGTTCCTAAAGAATTGTCAGTGCTTTGGCTCTCCTTGACATGTTTCTATTTATCAGAATCCTGCTGCAGCTTTGCATGATATTAGACGAAAATGTTACAGGTTATTAGTCCTAATTTCAGTGCTTTTTAAAATGTCAAGTTGGTTGCATCTTTATTTCTTTAATCTGAATCTAATATATTCCGGGGCAGTGCTTTTCAATTGGGAATTTATATCACTTACCTATGAGTTTTATTAATGTTATTGAGACATAATAAGAAATACATTTACTGGTCTTTGACCCCAGTTCCTGACATAGAGCTCCTAAAACCATGTAATTTCCTGAGTAATAGGAGTGTCTGACACAGAGTTCCTAAATCCCTTGGAATTTCCTGGGTGAGAGGAACATCTGTTGTTCTAATGAGGCAACTCTTGGGGAGCTCCTGGATAGGGGCTGGTCACTAGAAAAACCAAGCCATGGTTAAAAGCTTGGAGCTTTCAGCCATACACCTCCATTGTCTGGAGAGAGGAGAGGGCTGGAAATGAAGTTAATAATCAATCATGCCTACAAGATGAAGCGTGCATAAAACTCTCCAAATTATGGAATTTAGGGAACTTGCAGGTTGCTGAATACATGGAGGTGCTGAGAGGATGATACATTTGGAGAGATAATGGGAGCTCCATGACCTTTCCCCATACTTTACCCCATACACCTCTTCATCTGACTGTTCATCTGTATCCTTTATTATATCACCTAGAATAAACCAGTTAACATAAGAGAGTATTTCCCTGAGTTCTTTGAGTCATTCTAGCATATTATCAAACCCAAGGTGAGGGTCATAGAAACTCTGATTCATATCCAATCAGTCAGAAGTATAGGTGATAACCTGGGACTTGTGATTGGCGTCTGAAGTGGGAGGAGGGTTGTGGGACTGAGCCCTTAACATGTGGAATCTGACACTAACTCCATGTAGAGAGTGTCAGAATTGAATTGAATGGTATGACGCCCAGGTGAATTGCTTGATGTGTAGAAAACCCACACATCTAGTGTCAGAAGTGAAGTGTTGTGTGAAGTAAAGTTTTTTCTAGATAGTATAGCTGTTTAGAACCCACTCCAGACTTACTGAATTTGTTTACTCAGTAATTTTTATCTGTTCTAGGTATATTCTTCCTATATCCTTGGTACAGTGATGGTCTATTATGTCAGGATTATTGTATGTTATATCTTAAGATTCTTTTCTCTGTAATATATATATTTCATACAGATTTTTATGAATTAGATGTAATGTTCACTGTCTTCTTTGAAATAGGGTTAATCATATGTGTATAATTAATCTGCCTAAAACTTATTTTGGATTGACTTTATCTTGTTTTGCATTCCACAGAAACAAATTCCCTTGTCAGTTGCATTATTCTTGTAATGAACTCAGATCAGATCTTGCATATTTGAAAATTAACAGCAATAAGTTAACCCACAGCCATTTTAAGGTTTTTGTCACCTAAAGATTTTTTGTTTGTTTTACTCAGATGCTTTTGTGGAAGCTTTTGCAATCTGCTACAGGCCAGGTTGCTTTATCTTCAACAAAGAAGGTGTCTCCGAGTGCCATGGAAAAGGACTATAAAAAGTACATTTAAATACATCCTTCTGATGGCATCACTTGAACAACTTTGAGACTATATCAGTGAACTGAGTCAGGATTTCCAGAACTCTAGCGGAGGAGTAGATGAGTTCATGGGATTGCTGACCCGTGAAGAGAGAGAACAAAAATTAAATACATAGAACTAAATGAACTGATGAGGGATAATAGCAGTTTTGTTTAGAAAATTGATGATACTGTTCCAATGTTCTATTTTCTGGATAATAAGGAAGCCCTTTCTCTTTTTTCTTAAGCTATCTAAAACTCATTACAATTTAGTAGACTCTGCTTTGTGAACTGAAATGAAGCATTTATAAATGATATCTTATTCTCCCTGTTTGACTCATCCAGAATTTGGAAACTCTTACTAAATATTTTTATTTTCATGGCAATGTAGATTTTTGCATAGGTTGGATAAGTATCTTTCCTCCTTTTTCCTAGGATCTAATTGGAAATATACAACCAAGGCTTTGCCAGGGATGCCATATATGAGAAATATTCTAATTTAATCAGATATGACAGATACTTTTAAGGAACCAAGATTTACTTGCAAAGCTAATAGGAATAGTAAATAGTAAAAAGAAAATTGACCTGTTGCCTGGCTTACAGGGTCCCCAGCCTACAGGTGAGTAAGGAGGGATCCTTCCTGGCAGGAATAGGAAACTTAGAATATTGAGGATCTTGAGAAAAGAGAAATTTACCCAAATTTTTACCAAATTTTACCAAATTTACCACTAGATTTCAGTGGCAGATACTTGGCTTGGTTTCCTAGTCTCAAGCGGCTCTTAAAAGTTCAATCTGGTATTTTTTATGAAAATTTTCAGCAAAGCAAATCTAAGAAAGTTAGTATGGCAAATTAACACTCTTGCTGCACTGACGTAAATAATCAGACCAAATCTGATAAGAACAGTCTTATTTTGTGATCAAGAATAACTTTAAAAAAAAACGTTTTTGGTTAAAATGGGGAGATTGTAGAAAAAAAAATTTGTGCTTTATTGAGAGTTTAGCTAAGCTACTCCATGATATTGCTTCCTCAGCAACCATTTTTATTTTGCCAAATGGGCTGTTGTGGGCCTTTAATTGACGCCAGCCCCCTCTTGGAAGCACCTGCCCTGGATAACAGACTGCAGAGTCACAAGTAAATGTAAGTTCCTGATATGACTTCCCCAATAGCCCTTTTGATCAAAAGTCTCCTTCACCTCCCAGGGTCTTCGGTACCCCTTAGATAGGATCCCTGTGGAGCTTACCAAAACCTCACTATCTGGTTTGAATTGACCAATCCACCTTCAGCATGGGAACCCCAAAGTACTCTACATACAGACCCTAATAAAGGTATGTGCCCAAGGTCCAGCCTCTCTCTCTGCTTGTACCCTGCCTTAAGCATAAGATGAGCATACCAAATGCGGATATAAGGCATCGAGATTTTCTTCCTCCATTTCTAGTAAAAGATGGAAGCTGACAGATTGAATGAAGATTGTCTTTTGTCAGAGAGTGGCGTTATCATTAGAAAACTGGCAGACGTGAAGAGATGATACAATCAAAAGTTGGCCAGTAGTAGTTGTGATAGTAGCTGTTATGGTGAAGGACCAAAGAACCTACAGTCAAACTTCCTGTGTTTTCTCCTCCACAAAGAGCTAATGGTCTCTTTGTAACCAGGAAGTCAAACTAAAGGGGTATTCTTATATTGGAGAAATAGCAAGAGGTTGTGGCTGAGAAGTACTGATATGTGGAGATATTGTTTGCATGACAAAATATGTGTGGTGAGCATACTTAGGACACTGTTGGAATAAAATTCCTCCAGGTAATAATTCTCATTTTATAAAACAATGTGTTATTGGTATATTAGGTCTGGGCAACTACTGAATGGACTCATTCATGGGTTATCATTGGCCTTAATTGGTAGAGAGAGCTATTAACCAGCGTTCTAATTACCAGTTAAGGACAGTGATAACCCATGGGTGGGTACTTCCAAGGACATGGGTTTCTTGTGACTGGGCATTTCCTGGGGTGCCTGGTTGAGTTCCCTCCTCCAGAACCAAATTCACTAATCGATGTTACGAAGAAGAATAGGTATTATCTAGCGGTTAAGTGCCATGATTCAGGAGACTCTGGAAGATAGACCAGAACATTCATCTCTGCTGCTCTCCCTTCCTAACAACAATAAAACTACCACCCACCTCAAGTACCTAGATAACTACTGGAAGCAACCCCAGTCCAGGAGTGAAAGCCGGCTTTCAGCTCTGCCAGGATCTGAACAGTCACAACATGCCATGTAGGAATCTGCAATAAAGACTCCTGATCAGGCATATAACTCTTTGATTCCTGGAGAGAATTTAGTCCATGTAAAACTACGGCCCCTGAAAAGATGCTTGGTATTTTGTGTGGTGACAAGGAGATAGCAAATTGTAATCCGGTAAATCACTTCTCAACAGAGGCCGAGATGACTGAATCTCCCCCCACCACTCATGGGATTTCTTCTTCAGCCACTGGCTCCAAAATGTGGAGAAAACTTTGACTGGGGAAAACAAAGAACCAGGAACTGGAGAGAAAAACCATTACAGCATTCAGAACAGACCACTTAAAAGAAAACAGAACTGCTATAAGAGATGGGCATTTTCTTGAACTCCAAAATGTAAAAATAAAGTATTAATGAAGAATCAGTTAGGAAATTAAACAATTAAACAAACAACCAAATTAAAAGTCTTCTAGGAGAGGGGGTGGTGGTTTACAGTAAAAATATTCAGTGGATTAATTGAAGTAAAGAATTATCAGTGTTGAGATCTGTGGTTGATTGATTATATCAATGCTTCCAATTCTTCTTCTTTTCCTGTATTCATGAAATTTGCCACATGAGTTTCTCCCTCTTAGTAAAGAAGAGGCTTCTATTTGCTCAGCCCTAGAATCCACACTGGGATTTTTAGCGGTCATTTGAATGAGGCAGAAGCGATGGTGTGCCAGGTCTGAGTCGAAATCTCGAGAAGCCTAGGTGTCTTCATTTGCACTCTTTTCCCTCTGTCTTCACTATGAGCACATGCCCTGCTGGAAAATGCAGCAGGTGAAGCAGAGCTGAGTCAGCTCAGTCATTGTGGCCAGGGTCATCCTAGATCAGCAAAGTCAGAGTTGACCACCAGACATACAGAAATGAAACCAGAGAAACTACCCAACTGAGCCCTACCTAAATTGCTGAGCTGCAGACGCATGAGCTAAATAGAAGTGTATGTGTGTGTCTGTGTGTATTGTATGCCACTGAGCTTTTGTGATTGATTTTGTTTATTATACAGCATTAAATCGACAGTAGATAACTGATATGAGACATGAATGGGTGGTTTAGAAGATCTAGTGGAAGAAAATTCTGGAAAAAAATAAAAAATAATGGGAAGCACAAGGAAAAGAAGAAATATGTGGAGGGCAGATATTCAGAAGTCCTAAAATGGCAATAATTGGGGTTTCTAGTATTGAAGAAAAAAAAAAAACAGACAATGCTTATCTAAATAATAGAAAATAGTTTTCCTAAATGGAAAAAAATTTGTGTGCAGTTTGAAATATCACTTAATTTCAAAGCAGCAGTAAAGAAATACAGATACCCTAGCATAACTTATCAATATTCTAAATCAAATAATGGAGAGAAGATTTACAAACTCTCTTTTTTCTTTTAAAGAAGAAAATACTTACAAAGGTAAAAGCATCCGGCTGATATTGGACTAGAAGTTAACACAGGGGTTGGTGAACAATGGCCCATGGGCTGAATCCTGCTGCTGCCTGTTTTTGGAAAATTTTCTTGGATCGCAGAACATCTGTTCATTTCCGTATTGTCTGTGACTGTTTCTGTGCTACAACTGCAGAGCTGAGCAGCAGAGACAGAGACCAGTCTGCAAAGCCCAAACTCTTCATCATCTGGGTCTTTACATAAAAAGTTTGCTGATACTTAGATGATAATGGAAAACTCATTTTTGCTCTAAATTAGAAGGACTTTGAACTTGGAGTCCTATTCCCAGCCAAGGTATCATTCACCTATTGGATCAAGAAGAGTTAGTTGTGAATACGCAAAAAATCAGAGAATGCATGAATCAAGTGCCGCTAAGAAGAAATGACCTGAGGAAGAACATTAAACACCAAATGAATTGGAACTGAAATCTCAATGTAGGGGAAGAATTAGATGAGCGGGAAATCATAGATACAGAGCTTTGCAATAAGGATAGTTAAAGCTACACTGATTATGAGAGATTATTATATACAATATGATTACTAAATATGGATTTGTGAAATAGAAAAGACATTTTGGAAGGGAAAAATATAGTAATAATATAGTTATATAAAAGTACTGAAATATATCAGCAAAACACAGAAGCGTAAAATATCAAGAAGGGGGGGAAAATAAAAGCATTCTAAACTTTCCTGTAGGAAATGAAAGTCTTGATAGGGAAAAATAAGAAGCATTTTAGGGGCCAGCCCCATGGCCGAGTGGTTGGTGTTGCACTCTCTGCTTCGGCAGCCCAGGGTTTCTCCAGTTCGAATCATGGTTGGGGACATGGCACCGCTCATCAGGCCATGCTGAGGCGGCATCCCACATGCCACAAGTAGAAGGACCCACAACTAAAATATACAACTATGCACTGGGGTAGGGGGGTGTTTAGTGGAGAAAAAGCAGGAAAAAAAGAAAAGATTGCCAACAGTTGTTAGCTCAGGTGCCAATCTTAGAAAAAAATAAGTTTATTGTATGTTATGTATACAGCACATATGCACGTTATATGTAATAATAGATAAATGAGTATGCTTAGTAATGCAAGGAAAGCAACTATAGCAATGGAAAGTCAACAAATCAGTCAAATTTGTGACTTAAAAAGGCAAAGAGTAGAATGCATAGTAACTAAATCCAATAAGTTAAAATGAGAAAAGATAAAATGAGGACATTGTAAAGTAAAGTAGTGGTAAACATCAAATAGCGTGGTATCAGTTTCCATACTACCTGCAAGTGGGCAGAACTCTCAGACTGAATACAATGTAAACATTTGGCCAGATATTGCTTGCAAGAATACTGTAAACAAAGAAGTAAAAAAGTTTGAAAACCAAGAGATGGAAAAAAGATATGAGGCAAATGCAAACAAAACAAAGCAGGAGTATTTGACTTAATACCAGAGAAAGTGAGATGTAAGGTTAACAGTACTGAAGAGGATGCCGAAGGACTTTACGCGAAGATAAAAGGAACAATTTATGAAGAAGATATAAAAGTCATAAAGTTGCATGCACCAGGAAGATAGCCGCTAAATATATAAAGCAAAATATTAGAAATGCACAATGACCTTGATAAAAATGCAATTATGGGAGAAGATTTTATTATACCACATTCAAGAACTGCACAGATATAATAGACAAGAAATAAGTCAGGGCACAGAGGCATAGAATAATACAGTCAATAAAGTAGATTTTATGGGTGGGTATACACAGATATACAATATGTACATCATTGCATCCTACAAAAGAGAAAAGTCACTTTTTCTTATATTCAGGACATATTTACAGTAATCATTCACATCCTGTCCATAAATAAACAAAATATTTTAAAAAATTACCATAATCCAATGTTATTTTTAGTGTACAAATATCCTTCAAATATTAATTTCTTACAAATTAAGGATTGTCTGAATAATTTTTAAGGTCAAAGGAAAGTCAAAACAAATTATAAACAGTCTAGAAAATAAAGAAAAGGCAAATAAGCATTTCCATGTTGGTTAGGGTTATTTGGATAACAATATCAGAGGGTTCAGAGTCAAGTTGCTGTCATAATAACCTCCTATAACAAGGAATCCTGAGATGGGTTGTTTCAAGGGTTATTTCAGATGTTCAAATACATCATCAGGGCCCGGTGTTTCTTCCAATTGATCCATGCCATCCTCAGTTTGTTGGATTTGTTCTCAGTCCTCTCTCCCTCATATTTGCAAGAGGTCTGCTTCATTTCCAGGTATTGTATTCAAATATGCCAGCATCTATTGGATGAGCAAACCATGTCTTTCAGCACGTCTCTTTATAAGAACAAATAAACCATTCCTCAAAGTCCCTCAATAGACATCCTTTCACGTCTGTCTCACTGCCCAGAATTTGGTCACATGCCCAGCTAGAAACCAATCCCAGGTAAGTGAATTTGATCCATAGTTTAGTTACATTAATTAGGATTACCTGATGAGGTTAAATGGGCAAAAGGGAGAAATGTGTGTTTCATAGACACCCCACTCCAAAACGTCTACTAAAACTTCTTACCACAGCCAAATAGAAAAATGTAAAACTGTTTTAAAAATTTATAATTTTAAAAGTCATCAATAAATTCATCCTAAAATTTTTGAAGAATATAATACAGAAATCAAAAGAAGCATAAAGATAATAAAGATAATAAAAGATGAAAGTTAATGAAACATAAAACAAAAAAACAAAAGGAAAGATTAATACTACCAAAAGTTATTTTAGAGCCAAGGTTTCACAGTGGAGTTCCATCTGTGGAAATTAATAAACAGAACCCTCATTAAATTGGAGTTGGAGGCCAAAAGGGGGCACTCTCACACCCTCCATCAATAGCAGAGCCCAAGAGGAAGAAGAAATACTTCTCCTTGACCAGCATGAAGCTCAGCCAATGAAAGACCGTCACAACTCAGCCAATGAAAAGCCGCTACACAAAGAACTCTTAATTCCTCTAATGGACTCCTTGTTTATAATAGCCCTCCCACCTTCCTCTTCCACTCTGTAAAGAAGTTTCTCCTCCCTTGCTACTGGGGAATTTACTTGTGACTTGCCATGGTTGCAAACTCAAAATTGCAAGTGTTTGCTGTTCTGGAATAAACCCATATTTGCTGGAGAAATAGCTAGCTGTTTATTTGTCTAATCTCAACCTATATAACCACTGAAAAACACATAATTGCAATGTTATGTAAATTTTCCCGCACCACGAGTGGGACACCAAATCTTAACAAAAGTAACATGTAAAAAAACCCGTATAGATCAATCTTAGGAATATACATGTAAAATTCTGACTAAAAATGGACAAAGAGAATCCAGTCAGATATCAAAGAAGAATAATCTTCAAAAATATAGGATTTATTCCAGGAATATAGCAATAAGTTTGTGTCTAGAAGGCTACCAACATAATTAATGAATAAAAATAGCTGCTGTAGAATGAATAGTTGCTAACAAAAGTCATCCAGTAGTCACAAAACACAACCCAACACCCTGACAGATTCATGAGACATATCCAAAACAAAGTAATTATGAAAATATAAAATTCAAGAGATGGGAAAATTTGTGCAAGGCAATGCCATCGTAAATAAATAGGAATTTTTAAAATATCTAACAACTAAATTCACATAAACAAGCACTCATCAAGAAAAAAGGCACATTATAAAAACTAAAGTTATGGCTACCACTGCATCGAAAAGCAGTGGCAATATACAGAAAGCAAAAACTACATGAAACATAGGGAGAAAGAGAAATATAAGAAGAATTGCACTGGTAGTCTGAAACTTTATTTCACAGTTCTCACTCTTTGACAGAGCATGTATATGGAAAAAGATAAAGGTAATTATTAACAATTAATGAGGCAAATATTTTTATAATATAAAGAATTTTATATATCATATCATAAATAATATATGATTTATAAATTTATTGTATGTAAATAAAGTTACATGTAATAAATACGTGTATATTATTATATGTAACAATCTTTATATCTTGAAAATAGAAGCAATGGCTTTTTTTCCGCAAATTTCATGAGCATCATAAAAATTGGATATATATATTATACCACAAAGAAAACTTCAGTAAATTTTTAAGAATTAGAAATATTAAAAATGACTTTTTCTCTTCAAAATAAAATAAGAAATAAAATGAAACAATCAAAAAGACAACAGGATGCTCAACTAGAAATCAATAAATTATGTATACAAAAATAACATGAGTATTCAACTTTTAGGACTAGTGAAAGTAGAAACTGATTTTGTGAAATTCCTAGAAAATTAATGTATTAAAAGCGTTAAATAGGGGCCGGCCCCGTAGCTGAGTGGTTAAGTTTGCGTGTTCCACTTCAGCGGCTCAGGGTTTTGCTGGTTTGAATCCTGGGCGTGGAGTTAGTACCACTCATCAAACAACACTTGGGCGGTGTCCTACCTAGCAGAACAAGAAGGACCTACAACCAGAAGATACAGCTATGTACTAGGGGTCTTTGAGGAGGAGGAAGAAAAAAAAAACTGGCAACAGATGTTAGCTCAGGTGCCAATCTTTAAAAAAAAAAAAGGATAAATACTAGTGCTTATGGAATGCAACTTTGGAAGTACTCAGAAAAAAATACCTTTATAGATAAAAAAGAGAAAATAGTATAAATGATAATAAATACATTAGACTATTATGCAATCTATTCAAGAAACAAGGTAGGAAAATTTCAAGTGCGGAAATAGAAAGAGGATGATACAAATAGAAATAGATCATTTTAAAATATCATAAAAAGCCCCTATATGATCAACTTTTTGTGAATAAATTTGAAAACATGAATAAAATGGATAATATTCTAGGAAAATATAATTTGCCATATCCACTGCCAACTCCCCCAAAAGACCACCAGAATAACCTGTTGATTAAGCAAAGCTAAGTTCAGTAAATGATTGCAGAAAAGAGAACACAACCTTATGATACTCAGTAGTATCAAGCAAAGTTCATGACGTAGTATGTTAGGATTGTTGGGCACAGTGAGATGAGAGGATAGAAACAAGTCTTGATAAGTAAACTGCTGTTTATTAAGCAAGTTGCTCACCTAGGTAAACAACCCATTGTTTATCCAAAGAGTTATTTGCCAAGGTGAGTAAACTGGATTTCAAGTGGTTTTCAGGGATTTCCTGAAGCTAGTAATGAAGATGTCTACTGATTTATAGCCTTACCTTCCTGGGCAAGAATTTTCTTGGAATCAATAGTAAAGTCAGGTTGACAGAGGTGGTCTTGGTTCCTAGTCCTGGTAGTTAAGCTATGTTTCAGTTCCTAGCCAAAACTACCCAAGAAGAGAGAGAAATTCCTACCGGATGCCTTTTCAAATCTTAACGAGAAAGTATACGGAAAAGCAATGTCTTCTATTGGTATCACATTTAAAGAATCAATAAACTGATGTGACAGAAAATGTTCTAGAACATAGGAGAAAAAAGTAAATCTATCAATTTCTTTTTATAAAACAGTTATAATATTAATATTAAAACTGTACAACTGCAAACTTTCCACACACTAAACTTATTTATGCAAAACCTTTAGTACAGTGTTGAAAAAACAGAATCTAGCAAAACTTCTAAAATATGATGATTAAGGAAGACTTATTCTAATAACATAACTATGGTTCAATATTAGTAAATCTGTTAATATAATTTATTTTACTATTAGTCTAAGGAGAAAACTTACATTAGCACCTCTACCAATGCTGGAAAAGCATTTGACACCAAAAACTCGTATAAAAACATAGTGAGAGATAAATAGTATCTTAATATATCCATCTCACCCTCAAAGTCAGCATCATGCTAATGAGAAAATATTTAAGTTTATTAAAATGTTAAACATATAACTGCCATATAAGCTAGGCTTTCTACTTTTAGATATTTTTCCAAGAGAAATGAAAACATATGACCATGCGAAGACTTGTACAAAAATATTCATTGCAGCTTCATTTGTAATGGACAAAAACCAGACACAATGCAATAGTCCACCAGGAGATGATTAAAGCAATTGTAGTAGATCCATATAGTGGAATACAACCCAGTGACAATAAGGAATGAACTATAGATACAAGCAAAAATGTGGATGAACCTCAAAATAATTAAGCTTACTGGAAGAAACCAGGCAAAAAAAGTGACTGCATAATGTGTGGTTCCATTTACATAAAACTCTAGAAAATGTAAGGTAATCTGTAATTCCAGAAAGCAGAGCAGTGATTTTTTGGAGCAAGGAAGCGTGGAAGGAATGGATTACGAAGGGCTTGAAGAAACTTTTGTGGGGAGTGGATGTGTTCATTATCTTTATTGTGGTGATGGTTTCACAGTTGTACGTGTACGTTGCAAGTTATCAAATTGTACATTTTATTATGTGCAAGCTATGTCAATTGTTCTTCAATGAATCTGTTTTAAAATTTTAAGTTTAAATAGTCACAAATGGCTGATGGCTACCACATTTGACAGTGTGGCTCTACACTGATGTATTAGGAGAATAAGAGTAACCAGGAAACTTAAGCAATGGGTTAGGATAAAACCAAGCAAAGTATATCTTACTTTGGCAAGAGCTCTTTTAAAGGCCTACTTTCCCTCCTGTATATCTTTATCTGTATACTTCTAAAGGTTTTAAAGAAGTTGAATAGTTTACTTTACTGCTACTTGACTGCAAGAAGCTTATCATCTAATCATGGAGATAGGAAACTATAAAACAAATTGAAAGAAAAGCAAATGACCAATGTGGAGGAATTCCTATTTCCATTTCACACAAAAGAGCTAATCAAGGTCAGAGGGCCTAATGGAGTTGAAATGATCTGAAAAAAACTTTGTAAATGTGATGGACATAACTAAATCTGGAACAAAAAAGATACAATAATTCAAGATGGTCACGATGGTGTGAGGAATATTACAGACAAGTGAAGCTGGTCGTTAGCTGTGTCTTATAACTGCCTCCAAGCTTTCTCTCTTCTTTTTCCTCTCCTTTCCTGTCTTCTGTCAAATAACCCTGCCTCCTTTGTAAACTGTTATAAAAAGAACACCACATTAGAAGGTAGAATGCTTTTGTTCTAATCTCTTTTCCGTCACTTATTAGCTGTGTCTTCGGAAAGCAGCAATTTCTTTAAACCTCAGTTTCTACGGTGGAAAATAAATGTACATAGTAACACCTGCCCTACTTATTTTATAGGTCTGCTGTGAATATGAAGTGAGATCATGAATATAAACGTGCTTTGAAAATTGTCAAGTGCTTTACGAGAGGAGGGGATTACTCTTTGCCTTTATAGAAGTAAAGGTTTTATTTCTAAAAGCACTTAGAACAATTTGGATATTTACATAATAGCTAAGAACATGCACTGTGGCAGTGAGAAACAGGATAAACCAAGATTTCCACCTCTAAATTCCTTTACATGGTCCACAGCAGCTCCCTCGTTGTCCTGCACGAAGTGAGGACTGAGTAATTTTTGATTACAAGCTTTGAATCCACATTTGATTACTGAATGCCTTACTTGTGAGACACACTCCTCAATTATCCCATAGTGTCAAGAATCTTTTTATGTGACTATGTTAACTTCTAAATTTTGTGGGAAGTCTGGAAGAATATCAGAACCAGGTTATATATAAATTAAAAACACTGAGAGTCCAGCACAAATTCTATCAAATCACAAACTTTTAATAAATGAATCTTGCAGGTTTAATAAATGAGTTTTCTAACACCAAGATGAGACTGATGGAGGAGCCTGTGTTTGCTTAGCTTTCTGGAAGCCCCTACATTGGAATTCAAGCAAATATTCAAAATAGATTAATTGCTTTTGCAGAGTTACTAAAAAGAGCAATACCAATGACTCCCCGAAGGATGAATTCCTATGTCTTCCCTCACAATTCTTTACAAAAACTATAATTACCAAGAGTAACATCCATTTCCTTAACAAACAAGCTTCAAAAATGTGTAATTTACCTTTGGAAGAAGGGCATGTTTAGAAAACTCTTATTGCAAGTAGATGACATTTTAAAAGATAGAAACAAGGCATTTCATATCTCTTGATGAAATGAGTGAGGCAGTTTCTCTTCTTCTCTTCATAACCAACAGGCGAAGTTATATTTTCCTAGTTGCACATAGAGTTTGGCATGACACAGTAGTAACCTAGAGTTAACCTAGAGTTTATGTTGCGGGACTCAACGCAAAGCTTCTGAGTTGGCGAAAGCTTGAATTCCTGCCTTCTCAATCCCAACTGTGAGTTGAGGATGGAATTTGAAATGGAATCTAGGGCATTTGACTTTCAGTTCTCAGCACTAACCATTTCATGACCCTTATTCATCACACTACTCAAAATGAGACATTTAATTAAGTGTGCTCGGATTTTAATACTCCATTTGATTGGCTATAAACCCAGGAATGCGTGCAGATCGTATTGTACTCTTCTTCGTTATCTTTTGCACCATACATTACTTTTCATGTGCAGCCATAACTATACGCTCCATTATGAGCTCTTCTGCTAGAAATTCAGGCTTTCTCATTCCATATCCACAGCAGGTTGCTTGCTACAATCAGACAAGTAGACTAGACTTCTGACATTCCCATTGCCATTGCTCGTGAAACTTTGTTATACTGGAACTCCCTGACAATACCGGAAGTAAATTTCAGTGCTGTGTTTCCCTACCTGAGTCTATTATTTTATCTAAAACACTTTTATCTTCTAAATTCACACTTTTTTTTTGTGGAAGATTAGCCCTGAGCTAACATCCACCTCCAATCCTTCTCTTTTTGCTGAGGAAGATTGGCCCTGAGCTAACATCTGTGCCCATCTTCCTGTATTATATATGTGGAATGCGTGCCACAGCACGGCTTGATAAGTGGTGTGTAGGTCCACACCAGGGATCTGAACCAGCAAACCCTGGGCTGCCAAAGTGGAGTGTGTGAGCCCGACCGCTATGCCACTGGGCTGGCCTCTTCTAAATTCACTTTTGAAATGCTCTATTTATTTGGAGTTAGAGTAACTTTCATTCTTTGGGAAGGACCACTACTGTCCTGCTCTATCTTTCTACACAAGACAGTC
This sequence comes from Equus caballus, assembly GCF_041296265.1. Taxonomy (NCBI): domain Eukaryota; kingdom Metazoa; phylum Chordata; class Mammalia; order Perissodactyla; family Equidae; genus Equus; species Equus caballus. The sequence goes on along the minus strand of NC_091691.1, from coordinate 71,870,362 downwards.
CTGAGTATCTAATATTACAACATGGAGAGGACATCAGGCAACACACAGAAGAGACAGTGGTCATCATTGCAGTGACGAGGGTCCTCTCTTTTCAATATATGTGTCGATTTGATTTGATGTAACACAAAGTGACTGTGTTTGTTTAAAATGCCAATTTTACCTACTCATGTATACAAACTGTTAAGATTAATTTCTTTCATGATAGGGACTATGGCAAGCTCAAAAGAGCAAGGACTTTAAAGTGAGAGAGTTGTCTGTTTGAATCCCAGCTCTGGCACTTGCTACTTAGGTGATCTCAACAAATTGTGTTATACTTTCTAGAACTCAGTTTCATCATCTATAGACAGAGAATAATAGTATCTTTACCAACAGGCTGCCATAAGGATTATACATACATTGTTTACATATATTATATGTGTAAATATTATTCTTACATTGTTATGCTTTTCTTTATCAACCCAGTTCACGGCAATTACCTCTTCCTCCAACCTTCTGTAGGGATTCCACTGAGCTCAGGCTTGTGGTTATTTACATGCCATTTAACCATTAGCACTACTGTTTCTTGGATATCCAAGTGCATTGAAAGCTATTAGAGACAGATAGCATATAGCTCTCGACCTGATAAACGCTCATGATTGATCTGTGGTCTGACAGAAAGCTCCATATAAGGTGGAATGATGTCTAGAGAATAGAAAAATGCAATACTGAAAATTATACAATATTTTCCCTTTCCTCACCAGCCCTTGGGACTTAGTAAGTTATTGGGCCAATAGTCCACCTTGGTCTCATAGACAGAGCTTACTATTGTGTGTGTGTATTTGAGGAAGATTGGCCCTGAGCTAACATACGTTGCCAATCTTCCTCTTTTTTGTATGTGGGAGACCACCACAGCATGACTTGATGAGTGGTATGTAGGTCCTAGCCCAGGATCTGACCCCGTGAACCCTGGGCTGCCGAAGGGAAGCATGCGACCTTAACCACTATGCCACAGGGCCTCCCCTAGACATAGCTTACTTTATGGAAACAAAATTAAAGAATCTCCTGAAAAAAGTAAGTTGCTACATCCTGGTTTTCAGAGTACGGTAGACTAAGATGAATGAAGACAATATGTCATAGTGCAGGCAGGCTAGGGGAAAGCCCTTAGTTTTGTGTTTTTCTTTCTCCCACGTTGCCTGGAAGTTCCAGTGCCTGCTCTTGGGTCACTATGAAGCAGAAGCTGAGGGAGGCAGCAAGTCTCAGTACCAGCCAAGGATGGTGGATGTAATGTTGGTGGAAAAGTAGCCTCCATCTGAGACTACAGGCAGATAATATGTGCAAGAAGACCTACAAACCCCTGAGCACACCTACACCATCCACATATTCCCAAACAATGACAACTACAAAGAAGAAGCAACTATTGGAAAACCGTAGTCCTTGGAGCAGAGGGTAACAGGAGTTCTCTGAAGGGCAGTCACCTGTGGGAGAACATTTACAAATGAGATTTAGTTGAGCCCAGATTGTAACACCAGAGGATCTTCACTGTGAGGCACATTTTCCTCTATTCCTACCTTCCCTAAACCAACCAAGGGATTCAGAATATGCCCTGCGGCTTCATGCCTTTCCTCATACATATGAACAAAGTTCCAGATATTCCAGAGAATATGAGTTAACAGAAACCAATCAACATAAAAACCAGATACACAAGTAGCATCACTGTTATTAAGAAAAAATCACAAACTGGAACAACTTATACCAAGTGAAGAAGAATTAATAACCATTTTAAATTAGCAGAAACATCCTGAATGAGATCAAGACAACATTTGGCGTGAAAAATTTGAGTGCAAATAAAGAATGCAATAGCTTAATCAAATAGAAGTATGTATAAAGCTGGAGAATAAATTAATAAATTTAAATATCAGATCAAGGTACGCTTTAAGATATGAAGAAGGCATAAAAACTGAAAATATAGAAGAAAAAAGATATAGAGGATAGAAATGGGAATGCCAATATTTGTAAAATGTGTTTCACAGAAAGGGGAAAATTCTTTTGATAAAAGGGAAAAAATATTTGAAGAAAAAATCACCAACAAATTTTAAGAATTAAAGATTGTTAAAAATCTAGACTAAAAGTGTTCAACATTATTAAACAGGAAATAAAAGGGGATAAAAAGAAACATGAACCTAGAAATATTTGACTGAAATTTAAAAATATCAAAAATAAAGAGAGAATTTGAAAAATTTCTGGAACAAGTGAGTAGCTAATCTACAAAGAACATGTGTCAGACTGATGGTAAACTTCTAAATAGCAACAGAAAAACCAAGAATAAGATTGAGTAAAGTGTTAAAAACGGTATTAAGAGAAAAGCAGTAATTTCAGTGTAGAAGTTTATATCTGGCTACACTCATTTAAATATGAAGGTGAAACAAAGGTATTTCAAGCTCAACGCCTCAGGTGGGCAAAACTTCAGGTTTTCAGGCTTCAGATAAATTGAGAGTCTCTGTGAAAACACTTGGGGAGAACTATTCTAGAAAGAAGACAACTAAATCTGGGAGAATGCCCCAAACCATACATAAAAAAGTGAATAAATATTCAAAACAACTAGAAACGTAGTTTGAACATTAGTAAATAACATCATTGAGAGAATATGATTTTCCAAGTAAAGAATATTGATCTTATCTATCATGAGATTCTCCTGATAGACAGGGATAAATTTGATTTAAAGAAAAGTCCCAGCTAGTTGAATTTCGTTTTTGTATAGAATTGAACTACAGAATTTAAGCTGATTTTAAACAAGTGAACAGAATTTCATATCCTAAATAAAGTGTACCCTTCATTGTAGTCACCTTTGGAGTTCCACTTTAAAGCAAGTTCAGAGGCAATAAACAATAACAATAATAAAAATAAGCTGATTAATTCTCTCCATCCTTACGTTTGGATCCAAAATTACATCACCTAATGTGACATGTCGTCTAACTCTGGATTAATAATTTTTTATGATTTCCCAAAATCAAATTCACCATCAATGGACAGAACACTTCATCAGTGAAGATACCAAAGAGGTTTACACAGTGACCTTGAGAAAATTGTGAAGGTGCTAGTATACACAAAAGCCATGTCAGTCTTTTCCATCTCTGAATCATATTCATTCATGGTTCTCAGGCTTCTCAGCTCTGAGGTTTCAGATTATTCCTCCTCCCATCCCTAGCCTGTTTATTCTGGCTTTCCTTTTCAATGTCTAGTCTTCTGTTCCTGCCACATGGCAAATCCCTAACAAACCGATTCACATCAAGTTGTAGATGACAACAGTTGACAATGCTATGTACCTTTTTTCTGACAACAATCATTAATAGCAGGGAATTCAAATCTAATTGTGACAGGCATAGTAGTTTGTTTACTCCTGTAGCCAGGGGGAGGGGCTGGCGATATTTAAATAGGGAGAGAGAAAGAGCTTCTTGCAGTCTCTAATCTCTTCACACACATTTGAATGAAAGGCTGGCTCAGGATTCATTTGTTTCTCCTTTCACAAACAAAATCATTATGGCTTGTGAGAAGCTGGTATTTTTGTCCATCTGTGATCAATCTCAATAGCTTGAGGGGATGAAAATCTAACACATGGTTATACAATCATTAGACTTGACACATAAGCAAGAGAGTCAGACACTCATTTACCCAAATGGATTGAGCAGAAAATCCCAGAACATTTAATGCAAACGAATGGGTAAATTTCCAAGAATCTAGGTCAGTCTAAGCAATGGAGAGTAATGGGCTCCTGAACTCTTCAATAGCACAGAGGTCCACAAAATAGGAATTTATGTAGTCCATAAAATGCTCACTTCCCAGATATCACCAGAACAACCCATTGTTAAAACAAAGCTGAATTTATTGCTTACTGAGGTAAGGGTGACTACTACCTCGAAAAGGTAAAAAGACAAAGTCACTGGTTTTTATTGAGATTTTGAAGTCTGGCTTCAGTGGAGAAAACTTATTAGGATTGAGTAATGATCTTGATATAATAGGTTAGTATTGGAGGACAGTTGAGGCAAGGAGCTAAAAGGATTTTGGGCTATAACTTATCAGTTGATGCTTTCTATTGAAAAGTTGATTACTCTTCCCAAAGATTCAAGAATAAACAATAAAGTCATTTGGAAGTTTTATCTTTCTGTAAAGATTCTCCTGGAATAGTAAAGTTATGCTAATGAAAACAAGATGACAGGCAAGTCATGTTTATGTAGACAGTAAACTGTGTGGCACATGGTTTCCATTCAGGAATCTCCCCGATTTTCAGTAATCCACAAATGCCTCATAAACTAGAACATTAATTTTCATATCTCCTGAATCTTGTAAAGTTCCTAGTGTTTGAAAACATTCAATAACTGATGCATAAATACACTAAATCAATCAAATTAATTCTAGGGTGTAGATGACTAATAAAAGAACATTTTGAAAAGTAGGTTTTGCCACAAGAACCAGTAGAAAGATGTATGGATCATGAAGAATCGGGAAGAACCACAGAGAATGAGAGGAATAGCACTGATTTGAGGGGAGAAGAAAACAGTGTTCGTGAAGTCTTCGCCTAAGAGCACCATTGCGTCCTCTAGGCCACTAGAAATCAGTAGTGGCAATAGATCTTTGGATGCGTCTTAGGAAGTCGTGCTGCTGTTTCTATGAGTTGAAAGTTTTGTTGCAAGAAGGGAGGATGAGGAGCCCCTCTATATTCTCCACAGACCTGTCAGGAGGGAGACTTTCCTGCCCCGGAGTCTGGATTTTGCATTTGTTCTCTCGTTTCCTCTAAGAAGGCATAGATCCTTTTGAAATTATCTGGAAGCCCTATATATCTGACTTTGAATTTTTACATATAATTAGTGAATTTGGATTATCCAATCTGGAAAATATCAATAGGAGCCTAGAGGAAATTAGACGTATGATCTACTGCAATCCAGATGGTGGGCTCAGAAGATAGAATTCTCTTCATGTATGTTTTAAACAACAAACGATAAATGAGTTATAAAATGAATGCATCTTCTACTTTAAGTTCCTATTTTGAAAGTCTTTATAGGAGTAAGAGTGAGGAAAGAATTTGTGGATGCTTAAAATAGGTGCTCTTGGGGCCGGCCTGGTGGCATAGTGGTTTAGTTCACATGCTCTACTTCTGCGGCTGGGGTTCACAAGCTTGGGCATGGACCTACACACTGCTCATCAAGCCAGCCATAGTGGCATCCCACATACAAAATAGAGGAAGATTGGGACAGATGATAGCTCAATGACAATCTTCCTCAAGCAAAAAGAGGAAGATTGGCAACAGATGTTAGCTTAGGGCTAGGGGCCGGCCCCGTGGCATAGCAGTTAAGTGCACACGTTCCACCTCTTGGCGGCCAGGGTTCGGATCCCGGGTGTAGACATGGCACCGCTTAGCAAAAGCCATGCTGTGGTAGGTGTCCCACGTATAAAATGGAGGAAGATGGGCATGGATGTTAGCTCAGGGCCAGTCTTCCTCAGCAAAAAGAGGAAGATTGGCAGTAGTTAGCTCAGGGCTAATCTTCCTCAAAAAGAAAAAAAGAAAAATGGCTAATCTTCCTCACCAATAAAACAACAAAAAAGTCACACACACAAAAATAAGTACTCTTGTTCACTAAGATTTTTATTTAAGCAAATAGGGCCAAAATTGGGAAAACCCTTGGAAGGTGAGTTTTGTCCAAACACACACCAGAGTCTCTTAGTTCCAGTTCAGCCTGAGGGATGCAGACTGTTCTACTATATATTTATGTAACTCAAGTAGTGAAAACATGATCAGAAGTCACCCTCCCATAATACCTTGTCTATATGGTGGATTGTCTGATGGAGTTCAACTGAAGGGGACAGTGTGGTTTTCTCCCGTGTTCAAGGTAGGGCAGCCTATGACATTATCTAGAGCTACAGGAAAAATACACAGCTGTATTATATGTGAAGACCTAGGCTTTACTGCATGAGAAAAAAAATCATCTTATTTAGCTTAAATTTTCAAATGAAGTGTTAGTCTATACATGTAACTCTATCCTTAGACCTGAGAAATCTGGGCCCTTTCCCTGGACTCCATGCTTTGGAGAGACCACCCTGGCCTGTGTCATAAAGTGAGCAATGTCATGAAATGAGAAGACTGTGGGTCCAGGAATAATGTGCATCAGGAGCTCACAGCCCTCACTTTTAGACAACCCTTCAGATCTTGGGACCCTGGAATTTCCTGCCCAAAGGGCCCGAGGCCCACTCCAGGGCCTCTGCTCCACTCTTCTCTGGCTCCTTCCTCCTGATGACATGGCTTGGTATTAGTGTGTACAGTCCTAGGCTTGAGGAGGGACCAGAGGCCTCCTCTTGCAAAGGGTGTACAAAGCTTGGACATGCAGGCTGGGGTATCCAGAAACATGGATATAAGTTTTCTGACAGTTCAAGATCAGGTCAGTAGCTGGGGTAGGGAGAGACAGGAAGAAGAAGTGGGGGACAGCACTGTGTCACATACCAGGAAGCTCTGCCTCCACTTATTATCATTCTCCTTTGAAACTCCGAGGAATTGAAGAACTCTCAATTCGATCTTGGTCTTCCTGGTCATTATGAAAACATATTTATCAAGGCTGGAGTTAGAGCATGGTTATTCAATAGTTTATTAGTCTGACTTACAACTTTTAAATATTCAGATATAAAGTGTGTGGGCTTCTCTTTCTACTCTTTTCTTAGGCCCTGCACATGTTAGGAGTTGGCCTGTATGTGATATGTGTGTGTGCATGTGTGTAAGTATAGGGATGGCATTGGTTTGGCCAGTCCAGGTAGAAGGTCTCTATGTGTGAGGTAAATGCAACTCAAATAGGGGGAAGTATTTCTAGAGAACATCTTACCTTCTTCCCAAAATTTCAAAGGTTTTTTCCAGCTGTTAGAAAACAAATAGGGGAAACTGAATTAAACCATCTGTGACAAAATATTAGTCTAAAAGCCTAAAAGAAGGTGGCAAGGGTGGTAGTTAAATGCTGGCATCAGGTCCCAGAGAGATAGTTAAGTCTGTATCAAAAAAAGTTGATTCTTATCAGACATAGTTCATGTTTGGCTTTCACTATTGGGGTGGAGGTAGATTCCTAAAAGAGCTTTCAAGATTTTTATAGCCTAAGGCATCTCTAACTGAATTATTGCTATTGAAAACATAGTCCATCCGTCACTGGATTTATTTAAGCATGGTTTATAAATTTTCAATTTTAAGTAGAATTTTGTATTGTCCTAAAAACAGGTGTCACCCTAAGCTGTGCTATGTCCTGACATATAAGGGAAAGTTATAGCTTGCCTCTGCTTTTAACTGGCGACGCAGCAGTCCAGGTGGAAGCTGAGGACAAGGAATGGATTGTTGCCTTGTAGCATGGGCCAAACAAAGCAAAAAACAGTAAAAATAAAACAGAACTCTTTTTTCCTCCTAAGAATGCATAGGTAGGAAGTAAAAAAGCTATAGTAGCTCATGAGAAATGGCAGGCATTTTTAAAATAGTGTTTTATTAAAAATTTAAGAAGCTGTAAATAATTCTGAGCAACAATGGAGCAATCTGAAAACACTTGTTAATATAATTACCTATGCAGAGGCAGTGGTCAAAATATAAATCTGTGGTTGCCTCAGATTGCTTAGCTGGCAGGGTAAAACTTGAGGTAGAATAAACGTTTCCTCTCATTTCCAAACCTTTGGTTTCTGCATAGATTGGAAGTTTCTATAATAAGGAAAAAGTCTTAACAATTGTTGGAGCATAGCATGCAAATTGTCTAAAATCTCTAATAGTAAATTGCCCTCCAGTGATCCCTTTGTTCAATGGTCTACCCTTAGCTCCATTTTACCCCTTTGCATCCTTAAAGAAATCACATTCAGGGGAGACTTGACTATTTATCACCAACCCTTCCCAACTGCTTGCTTTTCCAGGTGCTTTCAAATGGCCTCACAGAAATCTATGTTTAGTTGAATATGCCACTATTAGCCAGAATGGCAAAGGATATTGGCCACTGCTTTTCCTCGGTTCCATGGAACATCACATATGTGATAGGCTCTGCAGGGGGATAAACAAGAAACACAAGAGGTCACAAAACTCCTGTGACCTTGGAGTCTGGCTGGACCACAGATGAAAGCATAAGAAATGGAGAATTCGACTACTGTAAAATACGAAACAGTCTTCGTCTCTCTCCTCCCAGTTCCTACGCATGCCCAGTTCCCTCACCTTCTTTTCCCACTTCTTTCTACCTAAACTGTCCTCAAATATTTCAGTAACACTAGGAAAATGTAAATAATACGTTGGAAAAAAAGCCAACTTTGAAAAATATAGGTTTTTAATTGTACACTTGATACATTCTCAAACCGAAAGGCTGGATCCTGTTTTCCTTTCATTCCTGCTCTCTGCCTGCCTTCACTTGGAGGGATACAGATTATTTCCAGCTTGTTTATTTGTTTAGCTATTTATTCGTTTATTGAATGTCTCTATCAATTCAGTATCCAGTCCATGCCAGTCATTCTGACCCATGCTGGGCACCCAGAGTGCAGGTTGTAGATAGGGAAGATGAAAGGGGTTCCCAGGATGCAAAGTAAGGGGCATTTTAAGGTCAATGGAAATGGATCTGGCATCATAGCTGAGAAAGTGATGTTAACTAGAATGTGGGTCAGTAAGAACATTTTGAGCCTGTGTGTTGAGTAGAGCCAAGGGTCGAGCAGTTGAAAGAAAAGGTATCTATACTGACTCTAGAGGGCCAAATTACAAACGTTAGCTGGCATTTTTCCACCCCTCCTCCAGGGTGCCATGACTGTTAAAGTGGAATTGAAATGCATCACTCCCAGTCTGGGGGCCATTTTGATCTGACAAAGCAGAGCTACCCACTGTGCTAAATGTGCCGCCATTATTTCTCTGCCCTCATTCTTGCATACAACTGCTTTCCAATTAATATCTTGGGTGCATTATAAGTTTGCTTTTGATGCCAGTCATTCAATAAAAAATGGGCTTAAACTGAACTCAGCAGTGAACAATTATTTTTTGATAACTTTATAGATTCCTCTTTTTTTGCAGTTAGCCAAGACTTACTCTTGTTTTATGGATTTCCCTGCCTCCAAAGACTTCGAGTCACAGCCAGTGCAATTCTATTTTTTTTACTTATTTTGTGTGATGAGTTTGCTGGAAAGTTTCTGTTTGCTCCTCCGGATTCATTCTCCCTCCTTTTCTACTTGCTCTGTACTCTCGGAGACTGATTTACACAAAGTCTACAAATAGACCCCTTGCTCTGTGGCTTCCTCTTAGATTTGACCAATGGGAAGCACTCGCAGGAGATCAGTTTATTATCCTGGTTTCCTCCCTGATCTTCAACCCTCAGCTGCTTGTCACTGCTCCGGACAGTGGAGGAGGAGGCAGAAGGGAGAAGGTGGAGGGGAGAAGGAGGCTCTCCATATGGCCTTTCTGTCTCCAGGTCCCAGTGACGTATTTCTTCGCTTTGAACTCTTATCCATGTGAGAGGAGTAACTAACCTCAGGGTATTGCATTATCCCATATGGCTTCCCTTCTCTTATTACTTAAGTGCCTTAGTAAACTGTTCGTTTATTAAAGTTACCTCAAATTAATCCAACTGGAACATGCCTCTGTTCTTTCCTTGTTTCTGTGAGGAAGATTGGACCTGAGCTAACATCTGTTGCCAATCTTCCTCTTTTTGCTTGAGGAAGATTGTCACTGAGCTAACATCTGTGTCGATCTTCCTCTATTTTATGCAGGATGTTGCCACAGTGCAGCTTGACAAGCCGCGCTAGGTCCGTGCCTGAGATCTGAAGCTGCAGACCTTGGGCCACTGAAGCAGAGCAAGTAAACTTAACCATCATGCAACCAGGCCAGCCCCCAGACCTCTGTTCTTATTGTGTTACTGACACAATGGGGAAACTGAGTTAGGGATTGTTGGCCAGAAATTTCCTAAAGATGATGCAGTAGAGGCAACTGCATTGTCATTGAAAAAGGTCAGGATAGACATCCTGACTCTGACACTTGCTCACACGGTGTGACCTTGCTCGAATTACTTGATTATTCTGTGCTTGAGTTTCCTTCTCTGTAAAATGAATCAGTTACTTTTGAGGTTTCCTGTGAATATATAATTTATGAAAAGTGCTAAACACAGTGCCTGGGGCAGAGAAAACTTTCTTATCCTGTTGGCTAGCAATCAATCCAGTCATTCAGGTGTTAATGAAGCCAATAATCCAGTTTCCACCCTTGTAGAAGCAGGCTTTCCTCAATCACTGGGCCACTCAATGCCTTCTTGCACTCTTAACCCTGGGTAGACATGAATTCATCGATTCAACTAATATTTATTGATTGCCTATTATCTAAACGACATCATGTTAAGAGCTGTGGAGAATTAAAATAAGATGTAAGTCATATTTCTCAAGAAGCTTGTATTCTATTAGGAAGCAGGAGACAAAGGAAATTATCCTCACCTGGAGTCTTAGAAGGTTTTTAGCCATTCGCAGGGCTTCAAATATTCTTATCTAGGAAGCTAAATGCCAGAGAAAGATAGCAATACAGGAGATGTCAAAGGGGAACATTGCCAACAAACTAAAACACAAAATATTTAGAGGAAGAAGTGATTCCTTTGAGTCTGGTAGTGGTTATCTTGTAAATGTAAGCCATAGGTGATGCTAAAACTTACTTCTGGAACGCCCACTCAAGGAAAGCAGGTGTGACTTCCTGTCCATGACAGACTGTCCATCCATTTTTGCAGATCCCCTTTTCTGTCTTCCGGAGTTCAGTAGTCTTTTTACATAAACTTTGACCTGGCCATCCAAGTCAGGACTTCAAAAAGCAAACCTATTTTTATTAATGTCTTACTTAAATGATATAAAGAGTGCATCCAATGTTTAATTCTACTCCAGATATTAAGGGCTCTGAGATCCCCTTTCAAATGCAGATTTAAAACACTTATCGTTGTTTTGGTTTGTCACAGGTAGGTGATTTTCTGAAATGAAGAGTTCAGGGTTATAAGGGTCCATGCTGCACTCTTGACAAGGGAGCATTTGATTGATTCATTTGGGATCTCAATTTTCAGCAAAATGGGAAAATGTTGATTTTGTCACAAATAATTCCTATTTCCATCCAATTTCAATACTAAACCATTACAGACACATTATTATCCTTAAAGTCGATTCATCCAGGTGAGAAAGATGGGGAATTCAAATTCTTCAGGGGAAAAATGTCTTCTAATATCCTGTCAAATAAATGACCTCTATTTCTGCCTAGACATGAACAGTTGGACCAGAATATACATAATTGCTAGTTTTAGAGTTTTCCTGCTCTCAGAATTTTCTGAATTTCTTAGGAATTCATTTGCTTAAAGAAACAAAAGTAAAGGGCTTTTGGACTAGTCAGTTGATACTGAAGGAATCTGGTCATGTGAATTGGGATGAGAACAATCTTTTTTACATGTCCTCGCAGTTGCTCTAGTGGTCCAAGTGAGTTTCCTGGGCCCACCCTACTGCCACCTTCAACTCTGGTGAGTGTGCTTGGGTGTGTGAGTTTGAACATTAAAGGTACATCAAAACACTCATAAGCAATTTAGCTAGTGAGTGAACTGTAGGCTCCGGTGCTTTCCTAGGAATACAGTTACCCATATATTGCACATCCACTACTATTAAAGGCAAGCTCTATGAGTCGCACATAGACCAAGACACAATAGACACACAGGCAGGGACATGCACAGACATAGACGCAGATACACAGACATGCACACAGACATATGACCAATGCACACACAGACACACACACAAACAGAAACACATGCTGTCTTTCCGTTAGAATGACATGCTCTGAGTGATGTAAAATCATATGGCAGGCAGGGTGATATGAGATATCAGAGATGAAAGGTCAGTTGGTTGTGAGATTTTACCATATATTCCAATCCATCGGGGCTTGGGCTGTCAAACAGTACAATAGAGGCAGGATATATAAATTAGTCTTCTAGCCAATTGAAGTTGAGAGAGGTTACTGTGGCTTCAGCCCTTCCCTTGTTCCATTTCCCCACAGGAAAACCACACTGGTGCATAGCTCACACTATTTCTAACTGCCAACTGCAATACCCTGAACCGTAACACAGCCCATATTCAAGAGCTAGTCATATCTGAATAAACTCTTTCAAAGACTCGCTCCATGCAGGACTGAAGAGCTGGGTCTCTGCACTTGCGTGTCCTCATTTGTCTGTGTGCAACTAAAGAGAGCACTATTAATTTCCAGAAATGAAACCCTGGAACTTTATAAAGGGAAAGGACCTTAGATATTATATAGATAAGCACTCTTCTTTTAAAGGCCACTAAAGCCCTAACAGGTGAAGTGACTTTTCCAGGGTCACGCAGCATCATCATTGTAGCTTGATTCCTTTGGCATTTGAGAATTCCCCTCCACACACACACACCTTGAGACACCTTCAAAGGTGTTGAGCACCATGCTAGTGACTTTCACAATATATTATATAATTTACTTAATTATCACAGCAATCTCATGAGATGGATATAATCCTACTTTCTAGCTTGGAAATTACCTAACTGGTAAACAGAGGGGTATGGACCGGAACCTGGGTCTCCACAGGACCTTTCCAGGGATAGATGCTGCCAACTCTGCCTCTCTGGAGTCATCAATTAAAATGCAAATACACTTGGGAATTATAGATTTAGGAGCTGGTATCTCAGTTACTAATCCTGCTTTGGGAGGGATTAATTGACGACTCAGTAAGAGTAAGACTTGGACTCCAAAGTTGTGCTTAAATAAGGCAGACTTTGATGGCAAAATGGTAGAGTATAAACTACCTATTTCACAGTTTTGCCTTGAGCTATTCCTATTCTATTTTCTCCTCAGCTGTGTGGCAGCCTGATAGAGGAGCAGATGAGAAATCCACTGCCAGATATAAGATAGGTCTGTCATTACTGGAGAAAATGAGTCCATCTCTGATCCATCCCCTTCCATGAGAGCCTCATGTAGAAACGGGCTTGTCCCGAAACCCTCAGCGAAAGCCCATTTTCTGGTAAATAGGACAAGGCTCCTCCAGGCAGGCTCATCACTTCGTGGCCTCTGAGATGATAATATATTTGTGCCTAATCCATAATTAACTGGGAAGAGCATAATATTAATTATTTTGCTCAATTGTTAATCAGCAGGGTGTTTCCCTCCCGCATCCCTCTTCTTGCACACTAACCTGTCAGACTCTAGTAATTGTTGCATGAACAGGTTTGGGTAAAAGTCTCCAAGGAGGACCAATTCTCTTGTTCCATTAGCGAGAACACATATAGATCATTTTCAGCGCTAATCTAGGGCTAAAATCAATTATGTCTCCTGTATTTAAAAATTAAATTGACTCGCCATGGGAGTAGGATGAAGGAAAAATACATTCCTCCTATTATGTGTAATTACAATTGTAAAACATTTTCCTTCGGAATGTAATTGCTGCCTGCAGAGGCTGAAGCGGGCGAGATTGAAGTGTTTAGTGGAAACGCTGGGCTTTCTTTCGGGTCTTTCTTTGGGCTTTTGTTTCCCACCCCTCCCCAGACCTCTTTCTTCCTCTTCATTTTAATGCTATTATAACACTGTGAGGTCCTCTAAGGCTTCTCAACTTTCAAAGAATCTCAAATGTAGTTTAGGGCACAGGGAGCAAAAAAGCAGTGTAGAAAAAAAGGGAGCTAATTATGCCTGTAATCTATATGATGAAAATTTCAATCTCACTGGTATTTATTTAGTGTTCATTGTGTGGCCAGGCCTGAGTTAGGTGCTGTGGGAAACACACACACAAATGACATGGTCTCTATTATCAAGGTCTTTGATTTTGATGAATGACTCAAGTGTAAGTTATATGAAAAATAAGCAGGTTTTTTTTTTTTGTTTAATTGAAGATATGATTACTTGACCAATGATAGACATTCCAATGCTTTGGGAGGTCAGTAAATTAGGAGATCATAGAATTGATTATGGGTCTTTCCTCAGACTCAGTCTTATTTCCTCCCTCAGAAATGCCATCATTTCTCATAACTGCAACAATCCCATTTTAGGAATATTTTTCCTGTAAAAAACAGTAACTAACTCTAAATGGCTCACATATAAGGGTGCTAGAAGAAATACAGGATACCCCGTTAAATGTGAAATTCAGATTGTTAAAAAACAGTACAACAGGCCCAAAATGGCGTCACTTATGCTAAGTCCCACATCCTCAAACTGAGACTTACCTTATTTACAGTTTCAGCTCTCCCAGAAATGGAATCTTAAACCAATCAGGAATCACCTGATCAGCACTACATAACCTGCCTGACAGACCCCTGCCATCCCCTGAATGAAAGTAACCTTGCAGTAACCAACCCGCCTTCATTTTTGCCTAGAATAACTTCCTTGTTCCTGCTCCCTTCTGCTCGTAAAAGTCTTTCCTTACAGTTCCTCAGAGCTCCTTTCTATCTGCTAGATTGGATAATGCCCAATTCGAATGGACTTTTGCTCAAACTCTTAAAATTTTTAATATGCCTCAGTTTATGTTTTAACAAGATAAGCAACCTTAGAGGTGTTTTTTTTTAAATAAAGAAGTATACTCCAAACATTGCATGGGATATGCTTATATTAAAACAAATGTACTCATTGTTTATCTGAACTTCACGTGTAACTAGAAGTTCCATGTTTTATTTGCCAAATCTGACAAACCTATTTACATAAAGAGAATCATTCATTATTAGGATATAGGATGTCTAACCGTTTATTATTAGGATATATAATATCTCCAGGAACTCAAAGGGCAGAGTGACAGCTTGACCTCAGAAATAGATTAAAATAGTGATTCAGGGCGCAGAATCCTTTTTTCTCTGTCTCCCATCTCTGTTTCTCTTTATCCATCTGCTGTATTCCCTGCTTTTGCTCCAGGCAAGCTCTCTGTGTTTACCAACGCCCATCATGAAAATATATATCACTGACTACTTTAATCTCCATTTTTAGAGAGATCAGCAATTCTATACTCGAAGTGCTTAGTCCCAACTCCAAATTTCTGTGGAAAAATATTGATTGGCCAAGCTTTTATCAGTTGCCCAATGTTTGGACCAATTAAGTGTAATCTGAGGTTAACGTCATAGTTTACAAATATGGCTACTCCTGTGAAACCACGTGTGTATGTGAATGGGCAGTTTTCACGAAAGTGGTGATGGTAAAAGAGAATAATAATAAAAAAAAAAAATCGTGTCCACTACAATTTTTTAAATTAGTGAATCCTAGATATATATCATTTTTATTATATTTTATTTTATTCTTGAGGAAGATTAGCCCTGAGCTAACATCTGCTGCCAATCCTCCTCTTTTTGCTAAGGAAGACTGTCCCTGAGCTAACATCCATGCCCATCTTCCTCTGCTTTATATGTGGGACGCCTGTCACAGCATGGCTTGCCAAGTGGTGCCATGTCCACATCCAGGATCTCAACCGGCGAACCCCAGGCCCCCGAAGCGAAACATGAGAACTTAACTGCTGCACCACTAGGCCGACCCCTATATCATTTTCAAATCTCTTAGAATTTCCACTTGCTAGAATGATTTACCTTAAAATATTTTGTCATCTTAAAATTACCCCAGTTAAAATCCATATCTTCAGTGTTCTATTAAAATTAGCGTTCTCATTCAATTTCTTTTTGTCTGTGACAGTATCACACTCCCGCCATTGCCTTCATGTCATCATTGACTCTTTCCTTTACCTCTGCTCTTTTACCTGTAGTCTGCCTCCAAACTGTTAATACTTCCATTAGAATATCTTTTAAATTTGATTCTTTCTTTCTTTCACACTTTCTATAATTCTACGTGTAACTTCCTTACTTGTTTATGAATGACTTGGGCTGTGTAATAATTCTTCTGAACCCAGGCTTTTCTCATTTCAAAGTACTCTATGCACTAATTAATTTTAGATTTTTTTTAAACAAGTTGCATGTATCATCTTCTCCGATTCAAGAATAGGTCATCACAATCTATAGACTCTAGATAGTAAGTCCTATTTTTTTTTCTTTAGAGATTGGCACCTGGCTGACAACTGTTGCCAATCTTTTTTTTTTTTTGTCTTTTCCGCAAAGCCCCCCAGTACATAGTTGTATATTCTAGTTGTGAGTGCCTCTGTTGGTGCCACGTGGGATGCCGCCTCAGCATGGCCTGACAAGCGGTGCCACGTCCATGCCCAGGATCCGAACCGGCAAAACCGGGGCCGCCGAAGTGGAGCGCACAAACTTAACCGCTCAGCCATGGGGCGGGCCCAATAAGTCCTATTTTGAAGACTCACATCCTTGATGTAGAATGAGCCTCCGAGTTCATTTTTCCTACTTCATAGGGCTGCAGTCAAGAATAAATGCTTTCAAATTTATTGCTTATGGTTTTTAGCACCTTATGTGAGGTCTTTAAATGATTATCTATTAATATTAATATTCAGAGTTTCAAATGAATGGTCCAAATTACTCAACAGCCTTGTCACATGTTACTTATTTATACAAACTTTCTTCTTCATACAACCAACCCACGCAGAGTCTCCTAAACACAACTTGGACATTGCTAACTCTGTGCTTTTGCATATAACATCCCCCTACCTGAAAAGTCCTCTATGCTTTTCTTTCCTTACTGTATATTTCCTGTTTGGTGAGGCCTACCTGGAGCTCTGTGACTTTCACCAAGCCTGCTTTGACAGTCCCAGCCCTCAGTGATATCTCTTTTCTTCAAGAAGTTTTGATATCTATGGTCTTCTATCTTCTATCTTGAATAAAGTTCTAATAAATTTATAGTATCAGTGATTTTTAAAGCAGATGTTCTGTTATTACTAACTATATTTCAGGCTCCAGCACAGAAGAGGTTATCGTTTCTACATCTTTGCATGTTTAATCAAAGTAAGTGTCCAATTAATTGGTATAATAATATAATTTAATATAGTTGATTAGATTAAAAGCATAAGACTGTAGACAGTTTTAAAATAGGTTAGCATGCCCTCTCTGGAAACAAAATACAGAGAAGTAGGAATATCATGACAATTTAGAAGCCCTTTCATAATTTATAGAGTCAGAATTGTCATCATAGGAAAGGGTCATGATAGGGTTTTGAATACCCTAAAACTATCTGAATCACTGTCCAGAATTGCACTTTATTGATTCTTCTATTTTATTAAGAAAGATGCTCATAGAAACAGATCTGATTCATTCAGGTTCCACAAATTATTTATTTTCCTACCATGTTCGTTCTGACTCTGTTTATCAAACCAATTTCAATGAGTTTTCAAGACAAATTGACTGGTCATCAATCAGTCAATGAAGAGAAGAGGCAAGGTTAGTTTGAAAAGAACTGCTGTTACTCTCATGGAAAGATACCGTCACAAGGGGCCCCAATGGTTAAGTAAGAGAAAGAGAAAAAAACAGCTTTGAGTTAAAAAATAAATATTCTAACATACTGATAGTGAAACCTCATTTTGCAATGCAGTTAGATCAACTGTATGCTCATTGTCCTTGACAAAGTAGTAACAATGCTGTGCATCTATAACTGCTTTTCAGTTCCTAGAAAGACACAGAATTGCGGTAGGAATAATAATAGTTGTATAGTAAAAGTAGCAGTATAGTGATGATAATAATAGTTGCATAGTTAGTTTTAATGAAAAACTAATAAAACAATCTGTAGGTGCCAATTGATATGAGATTATAAATGATATCATTCTTTCACCCAGCCTCCTTGTAATTTAGGTGGGATCCACCCCATCCCCAGACACCAGTTCTGACTCACCTAAGCTAGTAGAGACAATCTCATCAATTCAATGGCAGTGATGGTAAAGGCCTTGCCCATCAGTCTATGACACTCTTCTGGCCACCGAGATGGTCAGGAAGCTTCAAGAGTAGACAATCAGCATGACACTCAGAAACACATTTGATGGTTATAGACCTTGACTTTCCCTCCCACAATCCCTGGAAATTATTGAGAAAGGTGGTGGCTCAATTAGCTACTGGCAGCCACTTTGTGACTTGAGGGTACTAGGTTGAAGATGAAGCTGGCATTCAGTGGGTGGCAGAGGCAGTGAGAGAATAGTAGGGTAATGGAGGAAAAACCTTGACAGAATTAAGCCTGAATCTATAAATCCTAAACTTTCTATCAATATAAGCAAACAGCTACCACTTTTGTTTAAGCTAGTTTAAAATAGGCTTATTATTATCTGTAATGACAAACATCTTAATATATATAAATAGATCACTTTATATTTTACAAGTTACTTCTGTAGGCTTTATTTAACTTGACGGCAATCTGTGAGCTAAACATGCGGATATTGTTATGTTTATTTTATACACGAGAATTTGGAGGCTCAAAGAAATTAGAAGATTCTACCAAAATAAGAAGTCCGTCTACAGTTTTAGCATTTAATTTTGGAATTCCATTGCAATGTTCTTTCTACAGATGTTTTCAATTGATTAGTGGGGACTTTATTAAGGTCACAGACAGCACAGGGCAACATTTTGTTGGTAGGTTTATTGGACGAGTGAGCTGGTTAGGTCCTTCTGAGCAAGAGTGAAACACGCGAGACTAAAGTGTAAGCAAGGGAAGAGAAGGATCCCATTCAGCAGTCTGTGGGATTGTGAAGTCTCTAGACTTTGCATAGCTTTGTCCCTAATCTGTGCCTTTTGTCACCATTTTTAGTAACACATGTATGTCTCACACTTTCCTAAAATGATCAAAAGGCCTTTCGGTTAGCCTTGTACCTTTCTGTCAAAAAGAAAGTGTAAGATAAACTCATTAACTCTGAAGCATTAGGGGCTTAATTAAAATGCAAATCCTACCCAGGAAGATTTGCATTTCAATGAAGAAGAATGAAGAGGATGATACTTACCTTAAAAGAATAAAGCAGTACTTGTGGTATTTCAAGCATCAGGAAGATTAATTTGGGACAAGAGTGTATTATCATCACTTTACAAGCCACACTATTAGATAATTGACTAGTTAAGTCTCTAAAGTCCACCAAAAAAGGAGGGCATTAATTATCACCTAAAGTTGAAAGCTTTAGTGCTTGCAATGCACAAATAAAAAGATATAGTTAAAGTCCTAGATATAAATGCGTTTAGAGAGAGAGTTTAAAGAGATCAGTCGCTTACATGATTCCAGATTATCAGATAGTTGCAGGAAATTAAGTGGGTTTAGAAGATTGGAAGTGATCTATTATGTCAATTGTATTTTAATAATGTCTAAGATTTGTATAAATAACATTTATAACACACACACACACACACGATTTCAATGAAATATTTCCAAGCTACTGACAGTCATAGCAAGTATACCAATATACCCCAAATTCCTACTTCCTTCATTTTTTTTGCCTAAAGAATTAGGCCCTGTAAGTATGTCTTCATGATCTCATTTAACTCTTCTTTCCCAGAGATAACCACTGTAAGACTTTTTGTATATTCTTGCTTGAATGTTTTTATAACATTACTGCGTATTTATGTATAAATAGAACTATTTGCTAGTATTCTTCATTTTTAACTATTACAGAAATGCTCTCCTTTTAAACACATCATGCAGCTACAAGCTTCTTTGGTTTGTTTAACATTTATTTTTATTCCATCACATGAACATGAATATGTTACAGTTTATACACCTTTTGTTTTTTGGACCTTTAAATTGCTCTAACATTTTATAATAATAACAGATGCTGCAGTGTCTATTCTTATGCTCATCACCTGTGCCAATATGAGGGAGTTTCCCCAGGACACACAGGTAGTTATACCAATTATACTTCTTTCTGTGAGTCTAGGAGCTTCTCTCTATCCATCCTTATCAACACTGGCTGTTTATATAGTAGATGTATATATTTATGCTTTTCCAATCTACTGGGGGTAAATCAATTTTAATTTACATTCCCTGAATACTAGTGAGATTGATTGTCTATGTTTATGGATGTTCTCGTTTCTTCTTCTGAATTGTCTGTGCATAAATGGCTTCAATTTTTCCCTTACTATCTATTTGTCTTTTCTTTTTATTTTCTGGGAGCACTTTATATATTTTTTTAGCTATGTGGATGAAAAGAATATCTTCTCTAAGAATGGCTTGTTTTTTTACTTTATTTAAGATGCTTTTGTGATACAAAAGTTTTAAATTTTAATGCAATCAAATGTATCAATCTTTTACTTCATAGTGTGTGCTTTTTCTATCCTAAGAAATTCTTCCCTCCCTCAGAATCATAAAGATATTATCATGCATTCAATAAATATTTGTTAAGCTATGGCCATGTATCTGGCATTGATCTTGGAGATGTGTACAGTAGTAAACAGACATAGTACCTGTCTTCAAGAAGCTTACATTCCAGTGAAGAGGGAGGTAGGAACAAATAAACTATAAGTGGATGACAATTCAGGTTGTGATTTAAAAATCGGGTTATAAATAATGACAGAGAGCCTTATTTTAGAAAGGATAGTCAAGGAAGGAACCTCTGAGGAGGTAACGATGCATAAGAATCTAAGCATTTGAATCTGCATGAAGTGAAGCAAAGGAATGTAAAGCATTCAGGAATTTCAGGCAGAGAGAATTGCGAGGCCAAGGTCTTGAAACAGGAGCCTGCCTGGCATGATCAAGAGATAGCACCTTGTTTTTTCAGCCTTACCCAAACTGCAATGGTCTGAATGTTTGTGTCCGCCTCCTCCTACCCAAAGTCATATGTTGAAATCCTAACCCTCAAAATGATGCTATTAGGAGGTGGGGCCTTTGGGAGATGATTAGGCCAAAAGGGTAGAGCCCTTATGAATGGAATTAGGACCCTTATAAAAGAGATCCCATTTCCTGCCCCTTTCTTCCATGTGAGGATACAGTGAAAAGTCTGCAACCCACTAAAGGGCCTCACCCCACCACACTGGCACCCTGATCTTGGACTTCTAGCCTCCAGAACTGCGAGGAATAAATTTCTGCTGTTTATAAGCCACCTAGTTTTTAGTATTTTTATTATAAGCAGCCCAAATGGACTAAGACACGTATCATTCTTGTGCATACACTCAGAGTTTCAGCCTAATCAGACAACTTAATTTTCTTTTAACATATATTGGAGATATATGGAATACTGATGGAGATGTTTTATCTCTAAGTCTTCATAAATAAAAATTTTTCTTTTAAATGATATTCTCTCCACCCCTGTCCCACCTGCCAAAATGAAGCTCATTTATTCATTCATTCAAAAGTCTACTATTTACTAAGTAAGAAACCCATCAGTGAAACTTTAATTTTCTCAGTCTTCCAAGCTGCTATGATCTCTTCTTTAGATATGCACAGATGTTGGCAAATCTCTAATGACACTTACATACTTTTTGCCAAATCTCTTTTCCTTTTTTTTTGATCTTTTCTTCCATATTAGATTGAAAGCATCATGAGAAAAGGGCTTGATTTACTTGAATTTCTATTATCTGTGCCTATTGTACTGCCTTACAGAAAGTTGGTGTTTAATATATAATTAAATTGAATTCATCACCAATTCAGTAGAGGCTGGAATCTGGGGCCGTTTTCTGTCCTCCTCCATTCACTGGAATTTGGAGGTCATGGTTGCTCCACATAAGTCATTTTGTGCCTCAGTAGCCTGCATTTCTACCCCCTGTTTGAGCAGTGTTTCTTAGTTAATGTAAACATTCTATATGTGTGCGGTGTGCACACCTTTCCCTTAGGTAATATATTGGACCTTTCTAACTGTGAGTATTTATCTGATCTATTGTTGTTACTCTTGGGAGAAAGACGCAAGCATTAAGATATCAAATGAATGTCACAATTTGCCAAGCATGGAAGAGAAGATGAGAAAGCTATTCTGTGATCAATGTCTTTAGATTATATGCTTGTTTTTTCACACTTCAAGACATTTTCCTATGTTGTTTAATTTCTAGAATTAAGTTTTGACCCTAGTACTTAAAAGTCATTTCATTTGGGGAAAATTGGTTAATCTCTCTCCCTCAGTATTTTCATATGCAATATGGAAATAACAGCTTAGCACAGAGGTTCCCTCCTTGGATTAAATAGTATGATATCAGTAAAGTACCTACAAGCATCTGACATGTGTTCTTAACAAAATATTAATACTCTTCTATTTCTGTGCCTTTCTGAAGATATCTCCTCATATTCACACAAGGGAAGCCAAACTTGTATAAATGTGGAGAGAAGGAGACAAACCAAAACTTTATGATGAACAGCTGTGACTTCAGTCTCTCAGTAGGTGTCATTGACGCCCCTATGTTGCATGTTGTACCCTAGGCAGACAGAGATAATATTGAGGCACTGAGGACATTTGAGATTTAGTCACCTGACTTAATCTGGAATTGATTATACTGGACTGTGGCCTCCTTTCCTGCTTTGTGCTCCTGTTCTAGTGGGAGGTGGGGTGCCATGTTATGAATTATATTCTGCTTGGCCAAGGACCTGCCACCTTGCATTCTCTTTCTATTTTACCTGAGGAAAGGTCTTGCCACCAGTGACCCATATTCCCAGGCACCTCTTGAGGTGCCACCCAGAATAGATTTGCCGCGGAGGATGCTGTATTTCTGACCACTAAGCCCTGAGTATTATTTTCAGCAACTTGAACTACCAAACACATTCGGTGTCATTAAGCTTGATAACAGCTTCACAAATACCTCAGAGGGCTATCTTACCTTGGAATCTCTATACTAAATTATAGACTACTGCTATTTTAGAGGCCCAGCATAAGGATAAGTCTCTTCTGTCCCTAGTAAATATTACCTCCTTCTGTTTTACTCTTGCCTGTGATATTTAAGCTCTGGTATGTCTTATAGCTAAAACCCTTGGATTTTTGACTTATGGTGGAATGAGCATATTGCTATAGGAATTTCTTAGTTTGGCTGCCTTTCTTGGCCTTCCCAAGACAGAACTCTCAAAGCCTAAATTTATCATAAGTGGCCGCTGATGATTTAGCTGTTTTCTTCATTCAAGTAAGAAGGCAGAGGAGATGTTAAATTTGCTTTACTAAGAGCCATCTATTAAAGTAGCTCACCTCTTCCATTAGTTTTGCTGATCCTCTAAAGAGCGTCTTGATTTTGGACTGGATTAAATGTGTACAATTTCTCCAAGGGAGTCAGGTTAATGCTGACTACGTGGCTAGGGTCAGAAATTTGGTTTCATTGCTGGTAAACATGAAGGCAAGAGAGTATCTTCAGAGACAGGGGGGACACTGAGGGAACCACAGCAAAGCCCAAAAGGCAAAATCAGGTGGAATTCTAGTAAGAGCAGAACTAAGAAGTCTTGTATGGGCAGAGGCTGGAATCCTGATCTACGTGGAGGATAGAAAGCTCCTGGAGTTCTGGTGGAGAGAAAATTATAGAAAAAGCAGGTTGAAAACAGCTGGAGAAGTTGAGAGTAAGGTGGAAGAAAAGGTAGGGTTGAGTTTTGGTGTCATTATTTTGCCTGGCCCATTATACTAAAGGCAAACTGGACACATCTAAGCAGTTGTCCACAGAGGAGCCAACTTAAAACTGAGCAGATTTTCACAAATACCAATGACATGAAAGTGCACATGAGGAGATGGGAGATGCCCATTTAGAAGAGAGTAAGAAAGATTCTAAATTTTCTGCTGTCACAGAGATTTTAGGACAATGGTTATTTACCTTGTTTGCCTGTTAGAATCACCTGTGCAATTTTTCAAACACTAATTCCTGGCTCACACCTCAAAAGATTCTGATTTAATTGGCCTGTTGTGTGGATTGAGCATTCTTGCTTCTTAGAAGATTCTTAGGTGATTGTAAGATGCAGCCAAGTTTGTGAGCTTTTATCTAGAAGGAAGGCTGATTCAGATTGACTCGAATTCTCTTCCTGCATAAGAACTCTGCAGGGTTCTTCCTCTGCAGGGAAGAATCACACTGTCTTTGGTGGAGATATAAATTTTGGAGATATAAATTTTATCATGTTTCTCGCATAGCCAGATAGCCTTCAGGCTCTCAATCAGTTTTAATTTAACAGATATATTTCAGGCAATATTAAGTAGATCAATAGTCTATCCCAATTCAACTAACTGGATAATTATTCAGTTGTTCAATTCACTAGACAGAATCTTAAGCCATTTTGAAGAGAAGCTATATTTTTAAAAGATTGGTAATGCACAATAGTAAAAAAGAAATTACTAGGAGCCTATTGTTTTAATTGATTAATATGACAAAATGATGAAACCTGGGCTTTTTTTTTTTTTAAATACTCATAGCTCATTCCTACATCCTAGAAATATTCTGACCTAGAAAAACTCATGACTAGGAATTCATGAATTCCTCAATAAAGAAAGACAATGAAGTGAAGACAACACTGTATAGCTCATTTCCCTCCTTATCATGTCTTGGAAGACTGGAATCATCAGAAATAAAGACTCCACAGCCTTTCTTGGTTTTGATACATGAATTTTGCTTTCCCTGAGTTTCTTCTCAGAGAGACAATGATGGTGTTCAGGGCCTTGTCACCAAATAAATGAGTCTTGTGTGGATGCATTTTCAGTTCAGTAAAACCTCATTAATTTAGGAGACAGCATGACAGAATTGGTCTAGAATATGGAGAACTGAATTCTGGTAAGAGCTAATATCATTGAAGTGACTTTGACTGGGTCCCTTAATCAATCAAAGTCTAATTATCTTATTTATATAATTGGGATAAATTAAGACTTGTCCTGCCTATCTAGCAAGTTTCTGCTAACACCAAAACTTGAGAGCTACAGCCACTGACGACTTTGATCTATAGCTCAGTTTGGTTCCACTCACTGCTCACCCCTCCTGTGCTAGGCATTATACTTTCATCTGGGGATTTATAGAAGAATAACATGCAGCTGAAATTTTGGGAAAGTTTCCGCTTGTTATTGTCATAGAAGAATGAGACACAGCCCGCATTTTAGAAAAGTTTACAATCATGGTCTGCATCTTGAGCCACATCTAATCTCTGTACCAGCCTAATCATAACAGGTAATTTATCAGAAGCCCTATTCCCACTATTCATCTTCATAGCCTGTAGTCCTCTACCTGGTGAGTCCTGACGGAGTCCCTTTGTGTTCTCAGCCCACTAAATATATTCTACTCTTTAACCTCAATTGTGTGAGCCAAGTTTGTAAAATTAGCTTTCTCTTCTGTCCTGTGTTGCATTCTGTTTCTCTACTGGGATGAGATTATAGCCCAAAGCTCCAGCCCCATGACATGGGGCCTTGATGATCAGACTAGCATTTACTAGCATTTACTGGTTCACTATCTCCAAGAACAGAGGCTACACAATCTGTGAAGCTCAGGGAAAAATGAAAACATAGGTATCACTTGAAAATTATTAAGAAATTGAAGATTGCCACAGAAGAGCATTAAACCAAGTGCTGAGTCCCTCCCAGAAGAGGACCCCATGCAATTGTCATGAACCCAGTGTTGCCTGAATCATACACCCCAGACACTGTCTTAAGATCCTTTTCAAAAAACAAAATAACCAGTTTTTTGTAACTCTGCAAAGGGATAATATCACCCTCATAATTATACATATCCTCATATTTAAAGCTCCTATGTGCCTTGAAGCCAACTGCAAGACTGGATCTTTTGTATGTTGAAGCCTCCTGGGTCTTGCCCAAGCCCCTCAGACAAAGTAGATGGAATGTTGATATTCTCCTTAAGGGCATGACCATACATGTTAGCTCATTTCTTCTTGGTCCAGCACTCCCATTTCCTGTGCAATAAGGGTGTACACTATCCTCTATCCTCAGCTTAGGGTTTCTAAGCTGTTTCATTCTTGCCAATAGAATATGTATGGAACCCCTCTCCCGCACTCATCCACTTGAGTAGTAGCAGAAGGCTTGCAAGTATTTGAGTGTGCATATGCAGCAGCATGGCTTCCTCATTGAAAAGCCTTCTTATGGTTTAGCTCAACGACTGCAGTCTTTCCACTCAAATAAAGACTGCGCTTCCAGTGAGTGAGATCTTAAAGCATAGGCAGAGTGAAGTCCCAGCTCACTGAATGACAGGCTGCTTGAGCCAGAAGCTTGGGATTTTCCTCTGAGCCAATACAGCCTCTGGACATTATGATAGCACTCCTCAGGGGTCCTTGCTAGAATGTCCTGGCCTTGACCTTACTCAGGCCAAAGATGAACCGTGAGGCCACCTTCAGGGATGGCGCCCAGACATCCAAGACCCTGGACCCAATCAGGGTCTTGTATCTCTGTTTCTTGTGCCCAGAATTCTCCCCTTTCCTACCACATCTCATTTCTCCTATTTCTCCCACAGTCTGAGCTTCAAACCCACTAGAAGGCACCCAAGCCCACCACCCTTCAAAAAAAATACTAAATAAAATAAAAATCACTTGCTCTTTATCAATTCTAATTATGATTATTAGAAACTTGTAGATCAGCCTTTCCTTTTTAAAGTGGAGGCAAATCTTTTATTCCTTTCAGGTTACTCTTCTTCAAATACAACAGAAAGAAGGTTGTTTCATTTTGTTTTTGTCTCGCCAAATGAGTAACAAAACAGATGTCTTTTCAAGCCTCACTTCCCCAGTTTACTCTCCAATCTGCTTAAGTCCAGTGTGCCTTATACCACACCCTGACTCTGACCTGTTTCTAAACATTGATTTGAAGATTAAACGGAATAATATATATGAAATAGTTCTGAAAATGCAAAATGTGATGAAGACAAATCTACATGGAAACTTTTTCTTATTCCCACGATACCAGAATAAAACCGACAAGATAGTAAACCTCTAGAATGTTTAGAAATGGGAAACACACATACACACTTTGAGAAAACATTTAGTGCAAATGCTTCATTTCACCGATGTCAAAACTGACAGAGCTAGAACTAGAGAAATCTGTTTTGTAGCTCCTATCTTACTTCTTTCACTTTTGCAATGCTATGTGGTAAAAAGATTTGTTAAGAGTAATTGTGAGCAAACACACGAGAGCAGAGACTGAATTGCACTTAGATGTCATTTCTTTGTCAAAACTATAGGTAATATATTGTAAGACTATAGGCAGGACATAATATCTGACTGTCTCTTTTGATGACGTTAGAAAATGTTGATAATCAATGCCTACATCCAGTAATTCTCTGAGGTTGCAAAATGGTCACATTTTAATCATATCATTTTATTTTCCCTTATGAGTTGTAATAACTTTATAAGAAAATGCTTCCCTCACCTTTCCCCTGTACTATTTTGTTACCTGGTAGTATAATACATATAGAAAAGTCAGAATAAATGTCTGTTTTTTAGGTTTATTTAATTCACCCAGTGCCCTGTTTTTCTCATCATGTAAAGGTTTTTGTTTTTTTTTTAAAGGTATCGTTAGGAACTCATGGATTTAAACATATTTGAAGTATATTGCAATGCTTATCATTACTGAAGTGAAAATGTTCTGGAAACTGAAATTAAAATGTCTCCAGGAAAGCTCTCCTTTCTTCCTTCCTTTCTTTTTTCCTTCTATTTATTTTCAAGACCTTAGCGACGTTCATTGCTACTGGGTTGGTTATTGTTAATAGACATTTTGAGTGGATAAAGCCAAGCTAGATATGCATATTTTGAGTTCAAATTGATATTTTCAATTCAAGTCCAGGACCACAGGATTTTTCACTTAACTTCTTCTAGTTGACGTTTTCTTTCTTCCACACAGAAAATCTGGATTCTCAAGGGCAATAGGATGAGAGAATTAGAATATCCTATAATTACACATTTACTTAATTCACTTTTCTCATGCAATAGTGTCTGAATAGCAATTCTAATTCTAACACTATTAAGAACGTTTCTTAAAACATTTTAAAATATTACATTTGTTTTTGTTGTTTTTTGTTCATGCATTTCCTATTCTCTTAACATTTTTTATAGTTATTCTGGGTTAATATTTTCAAATATATTCTATATTGTTTCTATATGTGGTTTCATTTTCTTATTCTGGAAAGATTGTCTTGATTTAATTTTTAGTATTTCTTCTGTATTTTGTTTGTTTTGTCTTGGTTTGTTTTCTTCTTCAAGGACCCCTATTATTTGTATGTTGGATCTTCATTTCTGTCTTAAATATGTGTTACCTTCTCTCAGATAGTTATCTCTTTATTTTTTTGTTTGAAAAATCTTCCTTATTTTTACCTTCTATTTATTTCAGTGCAACGTTTGCTGTGTTTATTTGTTCTTTTGGGTTTGTTTTTCAGTTTATTCTTCATTTCTAAAATGATTCTTAAATTTATTTCTAATTCTTTCCTGAATTCTATTAACTCATATCTCAGTTTTTCTAATTATTATTTATTTTATTAATTTCATATCAATTTAAAGCTAATTTTGAAATACTACATTGCAGTTTTAGTCTTACATTTTAATAGTACATTACAGGTTGTCTTTTTGGCCTAATTTTACTGTTTGTAGTGGTATTTTCTGTTCCTTGTTCTCTTTTTATTTTGGTGAGGAAGATTAACACTAAGCTAATATCCACTACCAATATCCTCTTTTTGCTGAAGAAGACTGGCC
The DNA here is from genome assembly GCF_041296265.1 of Equus caballus. Lineage (NCBI taxonomy): Eukaryota > Metazoa > Chordata > Mammalia > Perissodactyla > Equidae > Equus > Equus caballus. The sequence goes on along the minus strand of NC_091691.1, from coordinate 71,841,936 downwards.
CTGAGCTAACATCCATGCCCCTCTTCCTCTATTTTATATGTGTGACTCCTGCCACAGCATGGCTTGATAAGTAGTGCATAGGTCCATGCCTGGGATCCAAACCTGCAAACCACAGGCCACCAAAGCAGAATGCATGAACTTAACTGCTACCCCACTAGGCCAGTCCTCTATTTTTCCTTATAGTAACATTGTATGGAATTTGACCTTAATATCTTTCTGGTGCTTATTTGTCATGTTAAATCTGTTTGCTTGAAACTTCAGAGAGAAGCAAGGTTCAAAATCGCCTTTCTAACTAAAATGAGCTCCTTCTATTTTATTTGAACACGATTAAAAGCATGAGTTTTTATTTTTTGAGGTTTGGGGGTGACTCTGTTCCTCAATCTGACTTTTATTTGATCCTTTACTTTCCTTCCTGTCTATTGTCCTTGTCCTGCTCAATTTCTCCTTACTGTGGTGTCAAAACCCAGGGGAGGGGTTAGCTTGGGCATGCAGTTTTAAGACCACATGGGACCAGACTGCAAGCTCTATCTTGACTCATTGGTGTGAACAGCAATCCTTCCATTTCAACTCCTGTTCTAAAGTTGGCTTGCCAGGCTTTCCAGTGGATACTTGTTGGGTATTTTGGATTATTACATTCTTACATACATAAGACATCCCACTGCTTCCCTTTGTTTTCTTCTTTCTGTTCAGGTGCTCAGAGAATACAGATCTTTTCACATTTAGTAGTTTGCTCCTATCTGCTTGTATCTTGGGTCCATAGGGATTTCTTGTTACCCAATTTTTTCATAAATGTTGTTCATTTGTTGGTGCTGTTTTGCTCTCTTGCTCTTTCTGTTTTTATATGAAGTTTAGAAAAACTATTCAGCTGCTGCTCTGCTCATTTTCCTAGAAATTTTTCAACTGCAAATACTCTTGCTTATTCCTCGAAGTAAGCTCAGTCTGACAATTATTAGGTCAAAATCTATTATTTGTTTCATTAAAAATATATTTGTTGAAGTTCTACTACCCTAATAGATCGTAATAGGCTCTTCAAATCATTCTGCATTTATCCTGAAAGTAATATATATGTGTGTACCTACAAAGTTATTCTAGACAATTGGATCTAGAACAAATTTTTAGATCTGGGCAAATTTCCAATGACATCTGGACAAATTCCTAGTGACACAGAGCTCTACCATTTATATTTCCAGTTAGTTTACATAGGTGATTATGCAGAAGTTTGACTATATTTGCAACGTTTTTTTTAGAAAAGTTGACATAACATTCATATTCTCTGTCTGAGCTTCAAAATTGCCAGAGCCCCAGTGTCAATCGAAAGGCTTCAAAATCTTGAATTTCAGGAAATATTCAATAAAAATGTGACTTATGATAGTACTTCTTATTTTTTCATGTCACTTATTTACCTAGGTAACTTTTAAAAAATATAAAGTCTCAGGCCACATCATAAACCTAATATGCCAGATTCTTTGGGAATATGTAATTTGGAAAATGTTTATGCATTATTTAAATACAAACATAGTTGAATGTCATGTTCTAGGGCAGGACATTTAGTCTACAACAGATCAAGAAGCTGAAAGTAACAAACTCAGAGGAAAAATCATCAGTCTTTGGGCTGACAATTATGAGAGAGGGAGAGTGGAATACGATAAAGAACAAGGACAAAACCTAGAGGGATAACTAGTATGGAGCCAGCAGTCTTTGTGAAAGTTCAGGGAGCTGGTTGTACTGAATTAAGGAAGGCAGTTATATGGTATTATGACTCTGCTTTCTATGGTTTCTCATAAAATTCAGGAAAGGTGTGGTATATGTATATGGCATGAGTGCCAAAATATAACCGTCCAGAGCTCATGGCATACTTTGCCAATCAGTCAACAATTCTTTTCTCGTGAGTTTGGATACTGCCTTATAATTATTAATAAAAAAAAAGCAAATAGCCCTATGCAATCATTTCCAATAAGTTGTAGCTTGCCTGTCAGTCAAGACATATTTGCCATTCTTATGTAGTATCTGAGCATTTAATACACACAAAAACAGAAGACTTGGACTGAATCTCAGCAAGCAACAACAACTGAGTATACTCTGAGTTGCTTAAGATACAACTAAAGATTTCATCTGAACAAAGACTCAAGGTGTATGATTAACATCACCTACAAAATATCAGCTTGACCTAAAGCCTAAGATACTTAGTAGGCTGGGCATCTGTTGCCTTTTTTTTTTTTTTTTTAATAGAGATACATATATACTGCTTTGGTGTCATGAGTAACTCAGAATCAATGGAAAGTGAGCTGAGTGTGGACAGCCTACGTAAGAAGTAAGTCCATTCCATGGAAAGTTAAGAGGAAATTGATTGTGGAAAACAAATTGTGAGAAAAATTACCTTGAGCTATATGAGCATTTATGTCACTTAATTTCTGTGTTTATAAAATGAAAAATTGTTTTATGTCTGTGTTTTTAAACTGTGCTCCAAGAGTTACTAAAACTGTCATGGGGTATCTCAGGGGATATTCAAGCAGAAGCCTAGGGGTCACCTACCGCCCACCTCCCACAAACAGACAAAGCAAAACAAAACCAGAAGCGTCTCTGTTTTTGTTATTGTTGAAGTATTTCTTCAACAAAATTGATTTATCTCTAGGTTCCTGTACAGTTCTGACATATTGTGCTTCATTGACTTAAACCACTAAGATGAGCAGCAAGAGTCTGGAAGCAGTTTACCCAGGAGGATAAAGAGTCATTAGAGATTGAAAGAGTAATATGTTCAGCTGATGGCTCATAGACCTGTGTGAAGGATGACTACCCTGGCTGATCCAAATTTGGGAAAACTGAAGAATGTTACCTGAAAAGCTACAGGCCATCCTAACCCCTTATCCTTTAAGGTTTTCAGTGACAATTATACATATCAGCCATGAATCCTACTTATATAAAAGGCATTTACCATGATAAAATGGCATGTGGTTAAGCTCATATGCATAATTTAACAGAAATAATACACTAGAACCATTTCTCAGTTATGTCTTGGAAATGAGAACTACATTTTAACTTATTTGCAAAGATCTATGGAATATAGCAGCAGACACTCCTTTTTCAAGACTGAGACAGCACAGAGAGAATCATTAGGTAAAGGTCATCTGGAAGACTGCGGTAGGTTTCATGAAGATATCTTTATGTCAGTTGCTTAAACTTAGGCCAAAGTTCCTACAGATGAAAAACAAGTTAACATAGGCGGTCAAGGAGGCCCTTTCTGATGTGTGGATATTTGAGCAAATATCTTCCTGAAACTTCTAGTTGAGCCAGATCCTTACTAACACTGGGTATGGTACTAAATGATTGGCATTCTAATAACTATTTAGTATTATCTCATTGTGGTTTAAATATGGGTTTGCCTAATGACTAATGATGTTGGGAATCAGTTCATGTGATTATTTGCTGTTTGTATATTCACTTTGGTGAAATGACTGTTTAAATCTTTGGTCTCTTTTTATGATTAGGTTATTTATTTTCTTATCTTTGAGATGTAAAATTTTTTTGCATACTCTGCATTCAGTTGCTCCCAGTTTGTGGTTTTCCTTTTAATTCTCTTACACGTGTCTTCCAAAGTGGAGAAATTTTTAATTTTGACAAAGTTGAGTTTATAAGTTTTGTCTCTAAAGGATTGCCATTTTTGTGAGGTATCTAAGTACATACAACTTAGGTACCTATGTTTCTTCTACAGGTATTTTATTTAGTTTACTGATCATTTAGTTTACTGATCCATTTTGAGTTAATTTTTGTGTACGGTGTGAGGGATGATCTAACTTTTTGCTTTTCATGTGGATATCCAATTATTTCATCAACGCTTGTCTAAAAGATTATGCTTTCTCTACTGAATTACCTTTATATCTTCTTGAAAATAGGTTGTTCATACATGTCAGTCTATTTCTAGATACTCTATTCTGCTCTGTGGATTCAATTGTCTGTATTTATGGCAATACTACGTTGCCTGAGGATTGTAGCTTTGCTATAATATTTATAATCGAGTAGTGTCAATCAACTTTATTCTTCAAGATCCTTTTTGGCTATTCCAAGATCTTTGCATCTCTATATAAATTTTAGAATCGTCTTGACAATTTCTACATCAAAGCCTGGTAGGGTTTTGATTGAGATTGCATGAAATCTGTAAATTAATTTGAGAAGAATTGTCATCTTACAATATCATATCCTCTAACGCATAAACACTGTACATTTCTCCAATTATTTAGATCTTTCAACATTTCTCTCAGCTCGGCAATATTTTTTAGTTTTCAGCCTACAAGACTTGTATGTCTTTTTCCATCTTTATCCCTAAGTAATTTGTATTTTGATACTATTTTAAAGGGACATTTATAAAATTCCAATTTCTGAGTATTCATTGTTGCTATATAGAAAAACAATAGATTTTTGTATATTGATCTTGTATCTTTCAACATTGCTAAACTCATTTATTATTTCTGGTAACATTTTTTGTACCTTATATCAAACTTTTAATGTAGACAATCATATCATCTGCAAATAAAGTTTTACTTTTTCTTTTCCAATCTGGATGTTATTTCTTTCTTTTCTTTGCCTTATTACACTGGCTAGAACTTCCTGTACAATGTTGAATAGCAGTGGTGAGTGTGGGCATCTTCCCCTTGTTTCTAATCTTTGATAGAAACATTTAGTCTTTTACTATTAAATATGATTTAGGCTGTGAGTTTTTCACAGATGCCCTTAATAAGGTGAGAAAGTTCCCTTCCATTCTTAGTTTACTGAGAATTTTTTTCAGAAATGGATGTTGGATTTTGCCAAATACTTTTTCTTCATGTGTTAAGATGATAACATGGTTTTTCTTTATTATTTTGTACTATGGTACATTACATTGATTAATTTTAAAATGTTAAACTGAGCTTGCATTCCTGGGAGAAATTCTGGTTGTATCATGATTTATTATCCTTTTTAAATGTTGTTGAATTTAGTTTGCTAAAACTTTCTTAATGGTTTTTATATCTATTTCGTGAGAGACATCTATCTTTAGTTTCTTTTGCTTATGTCTTTATTTTATCAGGGTAAAGCTGGCTTCATAGAATGAGTTATGAAGGATTCTTTCCTTAGATTTTTTTGTTAAAAGAGCTGGAATAGAATTGCTATTTGTTCCATAAATACTTGGTAAAATTGACCTAGGAAGCCACCAGTGCCTTGAGTTCCCTCTGGAGGGAGAATTAAACAGCAAATATAGTTTATTTAATAAATATAGGGCTATTCTATTTCTGTAAGAAAACGGCAAGTTTACATAATCCCTCTCACAGTCATGGTCTTATTTGAAGATGCTTCCTCCATTTGCCAACTGTGTTCTGCAGGATTCAGAGCTCACCATGGCTTCTGGGGTCACACTCAGCAGAGCCTGCAGCCCAGAGAACACTCATCTGGCTGGGCCATGGTGCTGTTGGTTCTGTCGAGAAGCATTCAGTTCACCAGCACATACGATGTATTGACCATCCTTTAAATATCAAGGTGAGAAACAAGAAGGCAACATAACAATGTTATCAGAAAGTCGTAGCAAGTGAAGACAGCTGTGTAAAGCTTGAGGCTGAAAAGTGGCTCGCCAGCTCCCTGGGCAGGGGATACTGGTACAGCAAGATGTGAGGTTCTGGCTCATGAATCATACAATGGCCCTAACCCTGACTCTACTGAATGCTAAAATTCCTCCATTCAGATTCTGACATTAAATGAATTTTAAAGACCAGCTTGGCTGTATCCTCGGGTAACATGGCATGCTGGTACTCGAATGCCTCGTGGTCATATTTGTCCAAAAAGTAACTTTGTGTGACATATTCGCTCTGCTTGAGGACTGTCAGGCCCGTGCCACCAACCTCCAAACCATTTGCAGTAGCACAAGCCTAAATCATCATACATACAACATCCAGCAGGAAAAAAAAAAAAAAAAACACAGCAGGTTTACGCAATTGCAAACCTGCAAATATAATTCATTTAATAAACATAGAGTTGTTCTATTTCTTAAGTAGATGAGCTTTGGTAGTTTATCTTTAAAGGAATTTATCCATTTCATTTAAGTTATAGAATTTGTTGGTATGCAGTTGTTCATAATATTCCCAGATTATGCATTTAACGTGGGTAGTATTTACAATGATGTCATCTCTCACATTCTTGATCTTAGTAATTCACGATTAATCCTCTTTTGTTTTCCTCGTTGGTCTAGCTAGGGAGTTATCAATTTTATTTATCTTCTCATAGATATAGCTTTTGGTTTCATTGATTTTTCTCTCATTTTTTCTTTCTATTTAATTGATTTACAATATCTTTTTCTATTTTGTTAGGGTGGAAGCTGAGGTCATTGACTTGAAACCTTACTTTTTCCCCATTATTGGTAGACTGTGCTCTAAATTTCTCCCTAAGTGATCTTTAGCAGCATTCCACAAATTTTCATGTTGCATCTTTAGTTTCATTCACTTCAAAACACATTCTAATTTCCTTTTTTTACCCTTGTGTTATTTAAAAGGTGTTATTTATTTTCCAATTATTTGGTGATATTCTAGATATCTTTCTGTTACTAAGTTCAAATGATTTTCATTGTGGTTGAAAAGCATATTTTTTTATGACATGAATCCTTTCAAATTTACTGAGATTTGTTTTATGGCCCAGCATGTGGTCCATCTTGGTAAATGTTTGATATGCACTTAAAAGGAATGTGTGTAGGATGGAATGTTGAAGCTCTGTTTTGAAACTCATAATATTTACAATTGTTGTGTCTTCTTGATGAATTGACCACTTTATCATTATAATATGACCCTCTTTATCTCTTATCATAGTCTTTTGTATGAAATCTACTTTCTTTGATATTAATATAAATTTGTCAGCTTTCTTTGGATCAGTGTTAGCATGGTGAATATATTTCCATCCTTTTATTTTAAAAAATAATCCTCTTTCATCCCTTTGCTGGCTTATTTGCTGTAATTCATCGTTATCAGGAAAATGTCAGCAAGTGAGGACAGCTGTATAAAACTTGATTTGTTGTTTATCACAACCTATTTTATATTGATATTATACTACCTTATGTATAGTATAGGAAGCTTACAATAGTTTATTTTTATTTCTCCTCTCTCAGGTTTTGTGTACTCGTTACTGTACATTTTACTTCTTCAAATGTAATAGTCCCACATTACGTTGTTATTATCTTTAAATAGTAATTTAATAAATTCAGTTATCATTGAATAAATTTAAAGAATAATCAAAAATATTATTTATATATTCGCACATGTAAATTATACATGGAGCTTTCCTGGTGTAGATATATCATTTTCCTTTCTTGCAGTGCAGGTTTGCTGTGAAATTCTTTAAGCTTTTGTGTTTCTGAAAAAGGCTTTATTTTGCTCCCATTTTTCAAAGGTGTCTTCAATGGATATAGAATTTTAGGTTGAGGATTTTTTCTTTTACAACTTGAAAGATGTTGCTCTACCATTGTCTCTCTTGAATTGTTTCTGATGAGGACTCTGCTACCATTCTTACCTATATTTCTTTGCATTGTTTCTGGGTTTGTTTCAAAGGCTTTAAGACTTTTCAGCATTATATTAATGATATGTCATGACTGATAGGATTATGATGTGTCTTGGTGTAGTTTTCTTAATGTTTCTTACACTTGAGCTTCTTGGATCTGTGTTCTATAGTTTCCATCAAATTTGGAAAAATTTTTGGCCATTATTTGTTCCATTTTTTTATCCTTTGGCCCATATCCTACTTTCTAAGAACTCTGATCACATGTATATTAGCCACATAAAGTCACACGAACATTCACTGATGCTGTGTTCTTTTTTTGAACCACTTTTACCCTGTATTTCATTTTTAATAGTTTCCATTGCTATTCTTCAATTCACTAATCTCTTTTTTGGCAATGTCTAATCTGGATTAAGCCCATCCAATGTAGTTTTGATTTCAGACAGTGCAGTTTTCATCTCTTGAGGTTTGACTTGGGTCTTTTTATATCTTACATGTCTTTAACATGTTTAGTCTTCCCTCTAGCTTATCGAAAATTTAGAATATAGTAATAATAATGCTTAATGTCTCTGCCTGCTAATTCTTACATCTGGGTCAGTTTTGATTGTTTTTTCATCCTGGGTTGTATTTTCCTGTTTCTTTCCATCCTGATGTAGATGTCAAACGTTGTGAATTTTACTTTGCTAGGTGTATTCTTATAAATACTATTGAACTTTGTTTTGGGATGCAGTTAGGTTACCTGGAAACAATTTTAATCTTTCAAGTCTTGCCTTTAGGCTTTACTACACAAAACAGCATTTAGTATAGGGCTAATTATCCTGTGCTACTGAGGCAAGATCCTTATGAGTTCCCTCTTCAGTGCCCCTGGAATTATGACATGTTCCAGGCTGGCTTGGGAAAAAAACTACTTCTGACCCTGTGTGAGCAATGGGTACCATCTTTTCTAACACTTTTTGGTGTTCCTCCCACCCACCCACTCAAGTCACAAGCATGTGCTAACCACTACTCTCCTCAATGCTCAGAAGAACCTTCTGCCATCTATAGAGTTCTCTCTGTATCCAGCTCTGTCTATGAGTTTTTCTACATTCTTTCTGGATACTGAGTTACTTTATTAAATATCTTTAATATTCTCAAATAAATTATTTTCAAATATCTCTTTTCTAAGAGATTGTACAATGTGAAGACATTTTAGAAGCATATCCTTTAATTTTATTTTACAAATAAAAAAAACATATAATACAAATTATTGTTCTGTGTCTTGAGGGTTTTTTTCCCTTTAACGTGAGGGTAGATTTTGTAAGAAGTCAAAAGGAGTAAAAATGCCTTGTTAATTAAAAGGAGAGAGAGAAAAATTATGGCCAATATTTTTATTATATTCAACAGCCTGGTTGGTGAGCAAATCACCCGGGATTGTTGTGGAGAGAGACTTCCAGCAATGAGGACACTTGATTAGCAGAACGTTTGATAAAAAATTAACTGGAAGATCAAGAAACTTGTTTCAGTATCCAGGAGATGCTATAAGATACAAATTCTGAGTGAACAAGAAAATTAATTTTTAGGTACTTCTGGAATTTGGTAAGAGTAGTTTTTAAAGCCAGAATTTCTACTCTGGTTTAAGTTTTGTGTAAAATTTAGCATCATGGTAAAGAGCATGAATTCTGGATCCAGATTATCTGGATTCAAATTCTGAATCTGCGAATTACTTCTCTGTGCTTCAGTTGTCTCATCTATAAAATGAGAATTATAATAATGCTTATCTTACATGGTTGTTATGAGGATGAAGTGCATTACCACACATAAAGCCCTCAGAAGACTGACTGGTAGATGGAGGAGCCAGACAAATGATGGCTATTAGCCATTAGCCCTGAGTTTTCCATTAACTATCTGTCTTGATAAGTAACTTGAGAATGTTCTTTAATGTATTTCAGTCTCTGATTTCTCATTTGTACAACAATGTGGTTTTATGTTTGCAAGCAGATTTTATCTTAAATGCCAACTCTGATTGATTAGCATTAGGTACCTGGATCATAGTAGTCATAAGGATTATATCTGGGCTGAGCAGGAAAAAACTTCAGTATCAATTAGCTCTGTCTACAATGGGCTCAGTAGTCAGAATGGTAGCATGCATGCACATACAAATATGTACATACATGCACACACATTTAACAGTTCATGTATATTTATATATGATAGACATACAAAAATATATCATTTACTTATATAATATAAATATTTGTGCCATTCCTTGGTATCACAGTTGTCCCTTTCAGCTTCAGTGTGGCATAATTACATGATTTAGCTCTTAAAAAAGAATTATACTCCTCATAAAATTAGAATTACAAGGGCATTCACAATACTATTGGGCTCCAAACACCTCAAATGCATTCTTATGTTTGGGAAGTTCCCCACTTAAGCAGCTCAGCCTGCATCCACTGAAGAGACTGAATATGCCTGCTACTCACTATTCCATCCTCCTTTGCAGCTAGCGCAGAGATATATGCCCTAAGTCCTCTTATGTAGCATACCCTCCCAAGATTTGGATGCTAGGATTTCAAAAGGAGAAAATAGACTGAACTCATTTTGGGGAAGGTAGAAATAAGGTGCAGTTTGTGCATTCAGTGGCTTCTTCTCTAGGTTAACTCTATGTCATGACTTCATATTTATCCTGACAGGGTAGAAGTGGAGCCTAATTTTTCCACCTCCTAAAGATTCTGTGAGCTGTCCTCTACCATGTGACTTAGTCCTTTCAATTCCTAAGGTAGCCTTTAATGATTTTCGTTGTTTGCAGCCCAAAAGCATGAATGTCATCTGGAATTGCATAGTCTATTGCTATTAACAGTTATCTGTGCCTGCTTCCTGTTAGGCATTGTATGACCCCACTGGACTGCACCTCCATTAACTGTTCCTGTTTAAATTGCATGACCACAAATAGGATAGAAATAGCTCTCAGAAGCAAGAAAAATACCACAAGGAAAAAACTCTAATGGGCAAAAGAGCAGAGGTAAGAATGTTTCTTCATTACATGTATGACTAGCCTGAGATCACACCTAACCTGGTCTTTACAATACAGCAAATATCTATTCCCTTTATGAAATTATGTTTGGCTTCTCCATCTTTGAATATTATTCCCTCCTTTGATACGCACTTTAGTACATTGATTATATCCCTCATTGAACTATTACCATTGATTTTCTTATACAAAGCATCATCTTTGTATTTATTTGTCATGAATAGTGTAGGGGAGGAAGACATTTCCTCTTCCCAAATGGGGGTTCATCTGGCCAGAGAACGAATTAAATTCACGAGACAGAATAGCAAGAGAAAATTAAACAAAGCTTTATGAGGAACCATGGCCCTGGGGCTTTCTTCCCGACGGAAGAAAGGGCACCGAAGAAGTGGGGTGCACAGAGTGGTTATATACCCCCAAACAAGGTGCTTCACATGTGACTGAAACGTCCCTCCCACAATAGTCACAAGATTGCCCTGTCGGCACAGTGCTTGATGGACACAGCAGGTAGTGGTCTGCTGTCTCAGAGGGCGTAGCCGGAGGCAAGTCGATTGTCTGGAGCTGGGCGGTCACAGGTGAGCGCAGCAATCAGTTCCTAGCCTAAGGAAAGATACTTAATCCTTAAAGAAATGCCAACGTTGGGAGGGGGAGGGAAGTCAGTTACAGGAGGTTACCAGACTAGCACAATAAAATGCAGATTTTAGTCCTTGCCTTTGGTATTGATTAAGAGTTTCTAGAGAGAGGGTCGTCTCCTTTCTTCTTCCTGGTGCAGAGAGGGAGGCACATTTTACAGATAGGGATTTACCTTACAAATGTAAAGGTGCCCTAACAAAGGGCAAGTTCCATTCCTCAGAGCCTCCTTCCCTGTCCCAGTTTATCAAAAGCAATCAGCCTCAAATAATCCTGATGCCAAAGAGACATATCTTGGGGTGGCCAATTCCAGGTCCCCACAATAGTAAACTAAATAATAAAACCTACAATGTCAGAGACTGTACTGTAAACACCTTTATCAGAAACTTCATAAAACAAATGTATTTAAATAGTGATGAAGCATAGTGACTGTGATGACTAAAACAGCTTTAGCCTTACTGATGGGTTTTCCAAAGCAGTGAATTGTTTTGAGTAGTCCAAGTATTAGACATGTATATTATGTAGTGGCATAGGAATATTCCACTTGTGTTTGCCATAGCCTATATCACATATGTATCAAAAGCATCTATATGTGTGTGTTTGGTTTTCATTGGTTTCCCAGGCTTTTTCATATAGAAAGGAGTATCTTGGATGCTGAAGAGATTATCTTTGCAGTGATCAAGATGGTTGACTTCTAACATCCACTGCACTCCAAATGGGTATCTAAACTAGTCATGTGGTCTAATTTCCTTACCCCTTACCCGTATATGCCCTTTAGAAATAGACCTATAACTCAATCCTGCCCAATGCAATATCAGTGGAAGTCTACTGGGAAACTTCTAGGAAAAGTTTTCTTGTTTCTAAGGAACAGAGTGGGAGAGGAAAAAAAAGTCTCTCTTCTTTCTTTAAACACCTTCTTGTGCATGTGATTACTAGAACTGCTTAAGCCATTTTCATGCCAAACTCAGGATGAAGCTGCATATGAATGGCTATAGATCCAAAGAAACAACAAAGAAGCAGAGTTAATGTGACATACCAAGCCAGGCTTTCCTCTAACTCTGAACTTCTTGTTACGTGAAGTAATGCGTTTCCTTATTATTTAAGCCATTTCGATTCAGGATGCAATGTTAGTTGCATCCAAATCTTCTTAACTGAATAAACTCCATTCAAATTGTACTGTGTTGAGATATTGAATAGTAATGATTTGAATTTAGACTTGAGAATAGAATGATCTAGTTAATCATATAATCTTCAATACATTATATAAAGTTATGGAAAAGAATTACAGGCCTCACCTTATGAAGTTTTTGTGAAGTTTAGGCATAGTGTACATTTTCTTTGTTTTGTTTGACCTTCCTCCCAGATCTATTCATCCCTAGAGTCATCAATTCCATTGACCTTTTCAAAGGACCGATTTTCAGTTTTGTTGATTTTTTTCTATCGTTTTCTGGTTTTCAGGTTCATTGATTTATGATCTAAATTTGTTAGTTTTTTTCTTCCATTTGCTTTAGGCTTAAATTGCTCTTCTTTCTCTAGTTCCCTAAAATAGAGGCTTACATGGTTGATTTTAGAGCTTTGTTCTTTTCTGATGTATGCATTTAATGCTATAAATTTCCCTCTAAGCACTGTTTTGGCTATAGCTCACAAATTTTGATGTTTTATTTTCAATTTCATTTAGTTTAAAATATTTTAAATTTATCTTGAGACTTCTTTGATCCAAGAGTTATTTAGAAATATGTTTTTAATTTTAAAATATTTAGAGATTTTTTAGGTATCTTTCTGTTATGGACTTCTAGTTTAATTCCATTGTAATCTAAGGACATACTTTGTATTGTTTCTATTCTTTTAGATTTGTTAAGGCATGTCGAATGGCTCAGATGTGCCCTATCTTGCTGAATGTTCCATGTGAACTTGAGAAGAATGCGTATTCTGCTGTTGTTAGATGGAGTATTCTATAAAAGTCAATTAGATCAATTTGATTGATATTGCTGTTCAGGTCAACTACGTATTTACTGATTTTCTGCCTGCTTGATTTATCAGTTATTGACAGAGATATATTGAAGACTCTGACTGTAATAGTGGATTTGTCTATTTTTCCTTTTAGTTCTATCAGTTTTTGCCTCTTGCATTTTGAAATTCTCTTTTCAGGTGCATGTATGTTTAAGACTATTATGTCTTCTTTGAGAATTGGCCCCTTTATTATTATGTAGTACTCCTCTTTATCTCTGCTAATCTTGTTATGAAGGATACTTACCTGAAATTAGTAAAGCTATTCCAGCTTTATTGATTAGTGATAGCATTGATGTTAACATATATCTTTCTCCATCCCTTTACTTCTAACCTGAGTTTTTATATTTAATGTGAGTTTCCTGCAGACCACATGTAACTTGATGTTTGTTTTTGACCCAGTCTGACAGTCACTGTATTTTAATTGGTTATTTAAATCACTCACATTTAAAGTGATGATTAATATAGATGGATTAACATCTATCATCTTTGTAATTGTTTTCTATTCATTGACTTTTTCTGGTTCTTTTTTCCCTCTTTTTTTTATTACCTTCTCTGGTTTTAATTGAACATTTTATATAATTCCATTTCCTGTCCTAACTTAGCATTATCAACTACACATTTAAAAAAATTAGCTATTATTCTACAATTTATAATGCAACATTTTTTACGTAGTTTATGCATTTTTAACTATGTAAGCCTACTTTCAAAAAACGCTATACTGGGGACTGGCCCTGTGGCTTAGTGGTTAAGTTTAGCTTGCTCCACTTCAGTGGCTTAGGTTTGGTTCCTCAGCGTGAACCTACACCACTAGTCAGTGGCCATGCTTTGGCAGCAACCCGCATACAAAATAGAGGAAGACTGACACAGATCTTAGCTAAGGGTGAATCTTCCTCAAGCTAAAAGAGGAAGATTGGCAACAGATGTTAGCTCTGGGTAAACTTCCTCAGCAAAGAAAAGAAAAACAAAAGAAACACTACTGATACCCAGGTTTCTGACCTGTACAATTTTCCTTCTGCCTGAAGAAGGATTATTTCACTGGATACAGAATTTAATGTTGGTAGGTTTTTTTCTTTCAATGCTTTATTTTACTCTACTCTTTTCTTGCTTGCATAATTTCTGTTGAGAAATCTGATGTAATTCTTATCCTGTTCCTCTATAGATAAGGTGGTTTTTTGACTCCGGCTTCTTTCTCTTTGTCTTTGGATTTTCTCTTTGTCTTTTGTTTTCAACGGTTTGAATATAACATCCCTAAATGTAGAAATTTTCATATTCAGCCTGCTTGGTGTTCTCTAAGCTTCCTGGATCTGTGGTATGGTGTATGTCACTAATTTTAGAAAGTTCTCAGACATTATTAATTTAAATATTTCTTCTGTTCCTTTCTCTCTTTCTAATATTTTCATTATGTGTATGTTATACTTTTTGTAATTATCGCACAGTTCTTATATATTCTGTTTTGTTATTTTCACTTGTTTTTCTCTTTCCATTTCTGTCTGAGTAGTTTCCATTGATGTCTCTTCAAGCTCACTGATCATTCCTTTAGTTGTGTCCAATCTACCGACAAGTGTGTTAAAAGGCATTCTTCATTTCTGCTACGGTATTTATGTTTCTAGCATTTCATTTGGTTTCTTTATGATAATTTCCATTTTCTCTGCTTATGTTATCCATCTGTTCTGGCTATTTATTGGTGTCTACTTATTCCAGTAGAGAACTTAACATTATTAATCGTAGTTAATTTAACTTCCCTGTTTAATCATTCCAACATCATATCTGAATCTCAATGTCATATCTGAATCTGATTCTGATGCTTTTTTTCTCTCTTCAGATTGTGTTTTTTCCTGCATTTGAAATACCTTCTACTACTTTGTTGAAATCTGCACGTATATCAGGTAATAGGAACTGAGGTAAATCAGCATGTAGTGTGAGGGTTTACTTTAATCTGGTGAGCAATTGGACTGTGTTTGATGTTTGCTGTAGCGGTAGATGTCAGAAGCTTCAGATTCCTAGAGTGCACTGGCTTTGTCCCTCTGCTGTCTTTGGCCTTCCCTAAGAACTCCTCAGATGGAATCTGCGTCTTGCTGTGTCCTTTCAGCTGTAATCAACAGTTACTCTGCTGGAGTCCTGTTGGTGTGGTAATAAGATGTGAGGTAGGGAAAGTGTCTAGTAATCTTCCAATTAACTTGAGTCTTTTCATGTTATTTTTTTCTGCTCACATTACCCATTTGCTCTGACTTCTGTAAGAGTTTCTATAGAGGTATAGGGTTCCCCCTGCCACCTACTCCCTTCCCTGGCTACAGGATTCCAAATCTACATCCTTGAAACCTGTTGACTGTATCCTTTTCCCCTTTGGGTGAAACAATAAGGCTAGATTGGGCTGCAGTAGGAATGGGAGGATTGTCCTTCCCCCATCTGGGAGAAGGCTCCAGGGGGTAAATTCTTTCTCCTGGAAGGTAGGCCCCTTTTGTTGTAGAAAGCACTGCACGTGTTTCCCAGTGATTATTCTCCCCTGTCCCCTGCCAAAGTCTTGAGGGACTCTTTCTTGGATCTTTATCATGAAAACCTAGGTGGGTTTCTAGGGAGAAAGCTCATGAAAGTGTGGAGCCCTTCTAAGACTATGATGCCTGGTGTTTCTCACTCACCTTAGTCCAAACTCAGCCCCCAGCAATTTGTGAAAATTAGCATTAAATGTTCCTACCAGTTTAAGGCTCTAGCAACTTCTCCAGCCTTGACTTTCTGTGTGCCCGTCTCTCCAGATTTCCTGGTGGCTGTTTTCTCTACAAACTCAATTTGCAGATGGGTCAAAAAAATAATGAGTTTTCTATATTTCCAGCTTTTTCTTGTTCTAAGGACAGAGGTAACAACTTCCAAGCTCTTTACATGTTGAAACCAAGAGCTGAAGTCCCCAATGTTTTAACATTGATATTTCCCACTAAGATGAGGCGAAATGTAATGACCTCACAGAAAGAGGTTCTACCCATTTCGAAGATCTGCATGGCCTCGATATTGACCTATAGTTTACTGGAGAGTTGACAAGAGACTTTTGACGACTACAACTAGAAGACTTTAATGACCACCAAATATCAAACCTGAATTTTTCTATTAAATCCACTGGGTCTTCAGAATCAAGGTTGAGAGCCAAAGTCTTTTTTTATTTCCATTGGTATTATTACCCTCCCAGAAGGTGTGGAATGGGAAAGCATTGCCTAAGCAATAAGGTAATATTCTAGTTTGTGCTACATATGTGAGGACCTGGGGATATACTATCATGTTTGAGTCATAGGATACTGAGGCCTCTGGGACTATCTTGGACAGATCTATTATTTTACAAATGAGAAGACTAAAGTTCAGGGAAGGATGGAGGTTTGTCCAAAGTCATATAATTAGACAGCAGCAGAAATAGAACTAGAGACCTCTGATGCCTTCTAATCGTTTTCTCCAAAAGAATAGTTTTTCAATGTGAATAAACTTGCTGTCAATAAAAACAATTCTATTCTCTAATGTAGCAAAGTGTGTCTCCCTCTTGGTGAGTCAGGAAACATATTCACACGGTGTAGCTTGACATTTAATTAAAGTCATTTTTTGTTGATTCTGCTTTGTTTGGTTTTATTATTTTGTCACAACACCTCTTAGCATCTAAGAAATTGTTGTTTCATGGAAGATATTTTAAAAAATATAGAATGGTCCCTCTCCGTCTCTTTCTCTTTCTCCCTTTCCCTCTCTGTCTCTTTTTCTCTTTTTTGTGTTTATCTTCTGGGTTACAAACTTCTCACTGTTGAAAATCATGACTCCTATTCTTTTCTTTTTCCTGCACTCTTCACCCTGGTTTTCCACCTTTTCTCACTGCTTAGACCATGCAGAGCACAAAGCACTAAGTAAACATTTCAGTGTCATTGACTGACAGTTGGATCAAGTTTAATATTGTCTTTCAAAACCCTCGTGTTTCTGCTCAGGGATTTGCATCACTGAGGTTTTCTTTCTTTTTATTTTTCCTTTTGTTACTTTTTTTTTTTTTTAAGTAATCTGGCTCATTCCTTTAGTTTAGATGTCATGTAGCTCACTTCTGTCTTGTCTGAAAGCAGAAAGCACATAGGTTTGTGGTCTCGTTTCTTAAAATTGGGCCACTGATGAGGAAGCAATTCCTGACAGCAGCATGCAGCTCTCTGTCATTTTCTCTGACGACTTTCCCCACACTTGAGTGTCCTTTAGCAAAATGACTGGAATAAGTGGTGCATTTTCCAGGACACTTTCTTCCATCTTGTGCATCAGCAGAAAATCACAGCAGTGGTCTCAGTGGACAATGGTAAAAATAAGACAGAAAGTGCTATTATAAATGCGAAAAGTCAATTTGAATGTCAGCAGCTGAGGTAGGAGAGGCAAGCTGAAAGGAGCTGTAGTTTGAGAAAATGAAGGAACTGTACTATGTCTTGCTCGTGCTTAGAGCTTTACACTCAAGCTAGATTAAGCATATTAGAATAAGTGATTTTCATTGTACTGAGCTCCAGGGTTCCTCAGTTTCCTGTGGGGACCACCCACTTGTGGTTAGGAGTATATAGTTACCTGAAACACAAAGTTCGTCAAGCACAGAGTTAATTACTGCAACCAACCTGGGAAGTGTCATTTGCCCTTAGAAATTGTTTGTCCTTGAATCTAAAGGCATGAGCCTGATTTTCATGGAAACCTCCAGAGTGATTGATTTTGAGCAATTTGATGTTTGGGAAGATCTTTCTTTCTCTATTGCTATTCTTCAACAATCAGCAAGGTTTTTTAAAGGGTTTTACAGAAATACTCAATTATGGACATATTAATAGCAGTTATTTGAATAAATGATGCAGTATTTGAATAACTTGGGGCTTCTCAGAGCTTAAATATGCTAATAAGATTGTAAATTTTCAAGAGGGAAAGATAGTATGTGCTATGTATAGAACAAAGAGTATTTGATCATGGAATTTTACCCTTTTTTTATTTTATTTTATTTGCAAACGGATACAGAATTAATGTAAAAATTCAAACAATATGGTATTATATAGAGTAAAAGTTAAATTCTTTCTGAATTACTCCATCTCCTGTAATGTAACTCCTTTTCCCAGAAATAACCTCAGTTAAAAGTTTGGTATGTTTCCTTCCAAGTGTTTTTTCCTTTTCTAGATGCTGCCAAATTGCCCTCAAAAGAGATTCTTGCCAATTATTCTCCCACTAGTAAGAAGGCATTTATTTGCCCATGTCCACGTCATGCCAGATATCATCAATTACTTACTTTTATTGGCAATCATAAGGGTGAAAACTTTATCTCAAATGGTAGTGTGTAAAAACTGTCTCATCATTATATTATAATGAAACATTATGGAGAACCTAAATATCTATCAATAAAGAATGGTTAATTAAATTATAGATGCATTTGTGCTTTGTAATATTAGGAAAATATTAAAGATTTACATGTGCTGACATAAAAAGGCCCTTATGAAAAGATCTCTTTGCCCTGTAAGAGTGAAAAACAAAGCCTTTCCCCTTAGACAAGTAAGAATAGCCACAATCACCACAACACCACTAATCTCAGTGATATGAACATGGGCATATGTGTATTTTTGATCATAGATAAAAGTCCAGAGGAATCAATTCCATACTTGAAAAAGTAGTTACCTTTGAGGAAGAACTATGGAGTATACTATTTTGGATGAGCGTTTATTTCTTCTGTAATTGAAATCATTAATATCATATTTAACGGCCATTCTAATTTTTTCTCAGTTATCAATGATGTTGTTTCTTTCACTACTGGCCTTAACATTTCTTATCCTATATATTGCTATTCTATGCATTACCCCTTTTCCCTTCGTACTGTTTTCCTTGTCTAGGATTTTTCTTTGTCAGTGATTTTCAGAGATTCTTTTTCTATTATGGATTTTTAAACACAAGGTATTTACCTGCTCCTCCACCTGTCTACCTGTCTGTGCTTATTTCATGGTACCTCACTGTCTCTGTGTCTGTACAAATGGAGTTCCTGTTTTTGTTGATTGGTTCTATGATGCTCTATCTTTATCCAAAAAGAATGCAAATGCTTTTAATCAATTTTTCCAGTTCATGATTATGAGTTTAGAGTTATGGTCACATAAAACAGTCATAAATGAGGAATATATATATATATATATATATATAAGACAGTATATAAGACATATGACAGTATATATGCAGGTCATATGTACATATCATATATATATATATATATTTCTCATCCGCAAGTGGGCCTAGTGTAATCATCTCCCCGGGAGTGGGTTGGGCAGCACTCTCTCTGTTCCATAAATAGTTACAGAGATCACTGGAAATTTCTGGCAATTAAAAGAACCCATAGGGGTGTGGTCTATACAACAAGCCTCCTCTCCTTCCACTTCTCTGTAAACCTGTTACCCCCTGGCCATGCTGTTCTTTCCAGAATGACATACTTTGTATGCCTCTGTGCTTTAGCAAACTATTTTTGCATATATTTTTGAAAAATAATGTATTCCCAACCACAAGTTCCACCAAATTGCTTATGTGAATTTATGTCTGAACAACTTTCTGGCAACTGTGAAATTTTCTGTTCCAGTATACACAAAATGTGATTTATTTGAGTACAGTTAGAGAAAAAGGAAACTGCTGGTTGTTAATAGAAAAGGGAGGTAAAGCAAATGTCAAAGAGTTAAGTTTTTACAAAAAGCCTGGGAAAAGAGAAAGGAAGATGAGAGGAATAAAGTTAGGTCTCACAAGAGCTCTCTGTGACTAGTTGTTATGAGGAGAGAGAGCGCTGAACCAACGCAGAGGAGGGGATAGAGGAAACCTGGAGTTAGGGCCACAGTGGAACTGGAGGGACAGGAGTGGACCGCTCTCCAGTAATAAAACCAAAAAATATTGACGATCAGGCAAACATGCCTCACATCTTCATGTCTTGTTTATTTGCAATAAATAAAAACAATTATATGCACCTCTTTGAAATTGTGGGGCAATCAAGAAAAGCTTCTAATGAGCCAGGAGATAACACTTACAAATTTATAGTATTCTATACACTATTCTTTAAAAAATATATTAAAAAGCATTATTTTCTTATTTTATTTTATTTTTTTACTATACTGTTTTATTGTTTTGCTTTTGGGAAGATGGATGAATGTATAACAACTTTCCATAGGTGAACCATACATATTGCCTCTCCTAATCCTATTTTCCCCAGAAGATTTTAAATTCTTCAATGTCAAACTGTCCTGCCATGATGGCTGTCAGAAATCTGACCCCTAGAGTTGGGGAGAGCCTCTTTCAAATCTAGTTCCAAGTGGTATCTTATAAGGGAATAGAGAAAAATAAGACTGGAAAAATAGGCTGGAGCAAGTCTATATGCCAATTGCATGTTCTTACCCTTTAACATATAATTAGACCTGGCAGGCATATGGCAAGTGCTTTTTCAGTGTACTCTCTGAACACAATGCTCAAAACCATTTCCAAATGGTGATTTCTGGTCCCTCCTTTTTAGCCCTCCAGTGGTCCGTGTTCTGAGTGTGCTGTGTAATTCTGACCCCTAGTGGCTGAGGAGGCTACATCTAGACACACTTCAATCAACATTTTTGATAAGGTGCCACGTACCAAACAGCTAACCTTTTATTTTTTTTCATTTTAATTTTTGCCTCTAAATCTGACTTGAAGTCAGCCTTCCCCCGCCGTTTCATGATGCATTGTGCCCCTTACTGCATCTATCATGCAATAGACAACCATGAAATCAAAGCTGCTTCTATTCCCTGTTGATAGTCATTTAAGATGCAAGGCTTAGTGTAAGAGAGAATGGTTTAGGTTTATACTTAATTGGGGGGGGTCATCCCTGTCTATAGAAGACTAGCTATAAAACTATTTTAAAACACAAAAATCTAAGTCTTGTCAAATATATTTCCCAGAATTTTTCAATTTGAGTTCAGAGACAACTGGTGTTTTCATTGGATCCACCCTGATAATTATATTTTGTACCTTGAAGCCTTCTATCAAAATCCAAATATTTTAGGTGCCTGCCCCGTGGCCTAGTGGTTAAGTTTGTTGCACTCTACTTCAGCAGCCTGGATACATAGGTTCAGATACTGGGCAAGGACCTACTCCATTTGTCAGCCATGCTGTGGTGGTGACCCACATACAAAATGGAGGAAGATTGGCAGAGATGGTAATGGTAGCTCAGGGTGAATCTTCCTCAGTAAAAAAAAAATCCAAATATTTTACCTGAGTGCATTAATATCTATTATCAAGTAAGTACCTATTAACACTAATAGCACCTTTAACTAGTTAATGTGATCAATACAAATAATTAAGCCAGAGACTGAATATATTCACATAGAATTGGGTCATTTTCAAAGGATATTTACAAAGGTGCAATCTGGGGCATGAAGTATAATAAAATGTCTGACATTTAGACATCATCATAGATGTCAAGCATATTTCACATACACACAAAAAATGTTTAGTGCATTCAATTTTTATAAATTTTTTGTGAGAAAAGCAGGGATTTCCATCCCATTTTTGCAGTCATATAAACTAAGGCACACATAGGCTATCGGTTTTACCTAAAGTTACAAATCTAGCTTACGGTAGAGCTGAAAATCAAGTGCATGTTTCCTGATTATAACCCCAGCAACTTTTTTACCCCAGATCTATGGGGAGGAATGCTTCCGTGGGGTTCTTTGGCAGCCACCTTAATTTCAGGAGAGTATAGCACAATTAGGAGGGCAGAAGACTGGAATGTGAAATGAGGAAACATGCAACGAATTATGTCATCATTTTTTAATAGAGAGCCAACTGGATCACATAGGCCTCAAAAGCAAATGTAAACTTTTCTGGGGAATTGAGACTGTGAATATTACTAGCTAACACAGTAGGGCTCAAGGAGTGGAGTTTTAGTCTCTCTTGAGATTTTACCATCATCAAGTCTTTGAGTCTTTCATTATTTTAGGCACCATGTTAGATAAAAATTGTGATAAAATTAATAATACTTACTCTTTTATTGAAAGCTCAGTATATACTTTAAATAATTTATGCCATGTAATCTTATGGTCAACCTATGAAGTAAGTGTTATTATCCTCTTTCTATTAACGAGAAGTCTGAAGCTTGGAAATGTCAATTAAATTGTCCAAGGTCTTAAGCTTATAAATAGCACAGGTCACTCTAACCCCCATATCCCATTCTCTTATCTGCAAAGACAAATATATGAATCAGATAGGGGTCCCTGCCTCCTTTTAGGGGCTTTTAGGACACACACCTGTAGTACTAACTAGTCCAAACGCCATTGCAAGATGTTCAGAAATAAAGTAGATGCAAGGTGAAAATAAAGGAGATCAAAACACAATAACATTAACTTGAATTTCAATGTGTAATAAAATTGGACCATTAAAAACCAGATTATATAAAGGAGTCATTTCGTCATGTCATATTAAGCACTGAGACCAATTACCTTGGGTTAATTATTTAAAGGAACAGGGGCAAAACGAATATCTAAGGGTTATTTACCATCCATATGAGATGTGTGGAGGACCTGCTCACTCTGTGATTTCTCTGTACAGCGATGTTCTGGTACAGAAAAGTCACTGGGACAGGAAAGTGTTTGTCATTACCGCTCGGGTGGGTGGGACATGGAGACAGATTGTCATAATGATCCTCTGAGGAGAATGAAGAAGGAAGAGTTGATGAGGAGAATAAAGATAAAAAGAAGGAAAGAAGCTACTGTGATCACTTTTCATTACTTTAAGCAACTGGGTGTGGGGACAATTAAACAAACAAAAACCAGAATGTAAAGTAATCAGCCATTTCTAAATCATGCTGATTGAATATTAAATTTTTACTTGGGATTCTGCTGAGTCTTAAGAATCTCGGAGTGAAATCAGCAGGATTTTCTGGCCTGGAGCAGATCAGCAGCAAGTTTGACATACCATTCTTGAAGAAAGTTCTTGGTTTCTTTACATATTTGATTTGGCCATGTTGACTGTCCTCCAAATTAGGGGGATCTACTTCTAATAAGATGAGAGCATTAGGAAACTCTTAAACGCCATTCCCAGATTTATAATCGCGTATCCCCTCAACAGAGTGGTTCCCAGGCAGCTCTGAAACTCAAAGATGCAATCAAAATTAGATATTTAAATTAATTTAACATCTTGAACTTCATATTCATGATTCATGTTGAATATGTTTCTTGATTACTTGGAGACTTCATCTCCTCATTTGTTAACTAGAACGAGTTACTTCAGCAGGGTCTTTGTGAGGAACAAATGAAATAAACATGTGAAAAAAACCTAGTGCTCAAACACTAGTTGGCTCTTGTCTATTATGCATGCCCCTAGTAGTCTACTTTGCAGGCCCCTAAGCAGTGCAGTACTGTTTGCCCCACACTGAAAAGCTTCTGAATGATAGAATTTTCCTGTGTTTGTTTGTTTGCTGTTATTGCATGTGGACTTTTAATAATTTTTGACACCCCCATCGCTGTCAGCTTTTCATTTTCCCACCTTTCTTATTTGTCTGTGTGCCTGTTCAGGCTCTTTCTGTTTAGTTAGCCTCTTGTAATCTTCTGAATGTCTAAGAGGCAAGTTATACACTTGTTAGGACTACCTTTGAAGCAATGAACACCTATAATCTAAAAGGAGGCTGGAGTGCATCTGTGAATTCAGAGGGTGGGCTGAGGGGAACCTATTTTAGCCACTAATATGAATTTTAGCTAATCTTTATGAAGCTTCTCCCTTTGCCATGACTGAGCTAAACACTTTACCTCAAGAGAAGTTTTATTTTATGGTATTATTTTATTTTTCCTTGCCTGTTTCTGGAGGGCAGAAACTGCCTTGTAAATCTCTGTCTCCTCAGTACCATGCAAAGTTGTGAGATAGAAGGCATTCCATAATCACCCCTCAAATATGCAAAAGGATGAAAGTTTGAACTCCAGAATAGAAGGCTGCTCCTGCTACTGGTTGGGCATCTTTTCCAAAATGGTATTGTTGATCACCCCAACTGTGAGTAGCTTCGTTGTGCTTCCCTGTGACCCACAGCAGTGCTTGTGCTAACTCAGCAATAAAAGAAAAAATAAAATAAAACGCTGTGCAAAAGCTATTTACATAGTGTATTGATCTCTTCATTTGCCTCTTGCAGATACTCTGCCATTACCTACCCAGCCTTTTGTGCCATCAGCATAAAGGTGGAAACCCACTAACTCATTAGGACAAATTTCTTTGTGAAGCCAAGGATCAGCAACATTAACAGAAATTAAGTCAGAAGCTATGAAGAAAAATGACATACTAATTTTGCAACCTGAAGAAAAGCACTCTTAGTATGCTGGAATAACACTGGGAACTCCACTTCTCCGATGCAACTTCCTCGATGTCAGGAATAAATGCAAAGTTAGCCCAGCAGTACAGAGGAAATTCCAGGTGAAGGTGAATATAGGGAAGTCTTTTTCTTCAAAGTGGAGCCCCTTCTGACTTCATAATGAAGATCTTGAGGGGAAGAAATGTGTCTTCTTAAATATTTGTAATTTTTACCCATTGTACACCGGAAGTGATGAATAGCGTAACTTGAAATCTCTGACGTGCAGGTCACAAGGACCAGACGTTGTTCAATAGCATATAATCTAACTGAACGCATATGTACTGGACCCCTTCTGTGTATGTATATCTGCAGACTCCTACCACATGCTCAGACCTACTTCAGCCTCTAGGGCTTATACGAGACTTCCCTCTTTTAATTGACAGTCTCTACAGATGAGAGTAATACAAATAAAAATTTGTCAGGCATTATGTATAAAGTATAATGTACATGCTAAATTGTCAGAATAAACTGTCAAAAGATGACATAGAAAATAATTACTCTGCCCTGTCAAAAAGAAATATCACTTAAAGTTATTAAGGAAGGTTTCAGGAAAGAATTCAGAAACTGATATTTTTAAAGCCAGAAGGAAAGTTAGAAATCAGCCACCTTCTAATGAGAGAAATTTATCTTTAAATAAACTCTTAAGCAGAAACTTAATACATAACTGTTATAAAGTAGAATTCTTGTGGGTGAAGATAGAGGAGCAGGCATTATTTCCAGTGCCCCACAACTGCCTCCTCCATCCTCCACAACACTTTTAGTACATCTCTCTGGAGTTTCAGAACGTTCTCGGTCCAGTTTGAAAATTCCTGAGAATAAATACTGGAAATGCCTCTTTGCTGCTAACATTCAATATGACCAAAGTAGCTTTAAAAAAGAAGCGATATTTCTCCCTTAAAATCAAGTCTAAAGCATTGCTGGAATTGATTCAGATGTTCAGCTGTTCCATCAGCAATGCATGGTCTTCGTTTTACTTTTGCAATTATTAACATATTGGGAACTTTTTCTTGCCTCACCATCAAAATCTGGCTAGTGCAGCTCCAGATATAACATCTGCCTGTAAGACAAGAAAAGAGGAAAGGGATATTGCCATACAGAAGTGTCATTTTCTCTCAACAACAACAAAGCAAAAGCATGTCCAGAACACCCAGCAGACACTTGTTAACATCTCTTTGGCTGTAATTGTGTCACATGGCCATCCCTATCTACCAAGGCATTTGAAAAAAAAAGGTTATCTCACCTGGTTCTGGGCATATTATAGCCCTGGGCAAAATGGGGTTCTATTTGCCAGGGAGCAGGGTTTTGGTTAATCAACTAACGTTTTCTGCCCCACTACATCCAGCCATAAATCTTCATTCTATAACTGGGAGCACTGCTCTTCTTTTGCTTGGTTAACTTTACCAGTAAATTGATGCTGGGGCTTGAGTCTACATTCTCAAATGATAAATAAGTAAAACTTGGAAACGTAGGGAGATGGGGAGAGACCATTTCAAGTGAAAGAACAGTGGGTCAAGTGCATGGAACTGGACTTCGTGTACTCAATGTCTTCAGATCCAATGGCTTACTTTCATTTCCAGGCCTCTTTTAAAAATCATTCATCTTTTCTGCATGCCATTCACATTTGAATATAATTCTTCAATATTTTCTAGTTGTAAATATGTTGCTATATGAAAACTCTTCTTTTTGCTCCTAATGACATTACTTAGCTAGGATTTGTTTTTTTCCCCTTTGATGGTGAGTGTTGAATTTATTTGCTTGCATATTAAGGTTAACCAAATTAGAGAATTCCTTATCAGCCTCTGATTTTTCTAAATTCAAATTCCAGCTCTGTGTCCTACTGGGTATATAAGCCTGAGTATGTTACCTAATACCTGTGTGCCTCAGTTCCATCACCTGGCAGATGAGGGTAATCATAGTGCCTCTCTCATAGTGTTGGTATGAGTTATACCTGGCTGACTGCAGGTCCACCCTTGGACCAGTGCCAGGCACACCCTGTGCACTCACCAAATGCTGGTTGTGATTACTGGATAGTGAGAGTCTGATGTGCTGAAATGCTCTTTCCTTAAGTCTTGTGACAGAAACACTTTCCATGGGCAGACTCTGAACTGGGGGAAATTTACATTTAATATGATTATATCTGATTCTTATGCCTCTTGTCTTCTCAAACTAGTGGGGGGTTTTTTTTGTCCCTGATTCACTTCCCTTAGCTGAAAAAATTCATATGATGAACTAATTATTAAGAAAATTTCACTGACTTATTGGTTCATCCCATTCATATTTCAATAGGAAGTTGCAGAAAGTGGAGTATGCTTAGGAAATAAAAGGAACTACCAGCAGTGGAATTTCAGGCAACAGAAAATACTAAATGAGAATAGCTTTCCTAGTATCTCCCAATTCCCATTATTTAGATAATTATGTACTAACTACATATGTGTCTTCCTGGTCTCCTCTTTAAATGTTCAAAAACACCTATCATAAAAGAATGAAGTGGGAGTAGACAGAACTAAGCATCTACATAAGATATGCTATTTTGGTAAATACTTATTAGCCTGATATTTGTAAACTTAAAAATGGCAGATGGTTTTCAAGAATTAGAATTCCTACTTATTAAACTGTGAAAGTAATCATTGTATATTTCCCTGAAAGATCAGACCCTTCAAAACTCCTTGTTTCCTTGACATAGCCATAATGCATCAGGGCTTCACTCACATGGAAGAGGTCAGGGCAAGGGTACTTGGAGCCTGTGGGCAAGAAAGATCTGATTTTGTTTTTCAGTAAAAATCTAGTCATAGACCTGAAAATTGCTGCTAGAAGATACGAACATCTTTTTTAATAATGTTTCAACTTGGTTAAGCTGAACAATGTTTCCCAGAATTCACTTCCCTACATGTCGCTGATTGGGGTTGACCATAAGAGAAAGTCCCACAAGATGAGCAGAAGTGACCAGAGGCTGTGTCTATTCTTTGGAGGAGGATGTAGGTCAGACCCTATTGTAGCTCCCACGTGTTTTTGCAGCTCTATTGGCTCATCTTGCTGGTGAGGGCAGCAACAGGGCACATGCCTCCTCTGGCTCCCAAAGGAGCTCTTACATCAGCTTCTCCAGATTCTGGACCTGGTGCTAGTGTAGCTCCACTAGAAAACTGCCAGCTTTTTGTGCAGGTCCCTGCTGCAGTGAAGCTGGAGACTCAGAAGTGAGGAGAGGCCTGCATGGATTCTGGTAAGAGATAGACATATGTTCCAGTTGTCTTTGCTTCACCTTCCTTTTCTCCTTCCTGACTGCCTGCTCTGTGACTTCAGACTCAGTGTCAGATACCAAAATAGAAGAGCTGCGCCAATACTGCTTTACCAACTCTCATAACTGAGGAAGGTCAAATCTCTATAAAAAGTTCCTTGTTCTAACCAATCTTTGTGGTTAACTTCTCATGCTGAACCTGCACCGCACCTTTTGATGTATTTCCTTTCTAATCCAGTAAGTGGTGAGAATTTCTGTTTACAAGTTATTGAAAGCTTTCCCTGGTCGCTCCCACTCTTATTTAGATCATGCCTTTATTCTGCATTCACTTCTCATCTAAAAGTTTAGTGCCAGTGTATCTTTTCTACATGTTGATCTTTTGTGATTATGCAACCTTTTCCTTTTCATCTCGTGAAGCCCCCTCTGTCTTTCCCCATATCTCTTAGTTCAGCTGAAATTTATCTTAGAAATGGTAATATGGATTCTCCCACCCCCCAGAGGTTTCGAAAGGGAAAAATTCCTAGCCAACTGTACTCTCTGAAGGAAGGGGTAGGGATCCACATGAGTGGGGCTGAGATGACCTCTCATCTGACTGTACAGAATGCCCACCCTCGGAGTTTCTGAACACTATGAGGACCTAAAATAGCTTCTGAAAATCACGGACAAACTTATTGTGAGGGCTTTATTACACATCAACTAGTGTCTTACAGAAGTTCTGGAATTTCTTTGATGACACACTTAGGTTTCCAGATCCAAGTGGGCTGAGAGAAAAGGAAGAAAGCCAAGCTGCAAAGGCAAGAACTGTTGGAAGCCAATGCCTTGGATGTGTAGCACTGGAGAAAAATGGCGAATTCCAGACAAATGCAAATTCAGTGACTTTTATAGAGTTTGTGTAGCTAATGCTCAAGCTCGGGTAAATGTTAGGGAGAAATCTGGAGCACAGAGTAGGGCTGGGAGATTGGGAAACATTAAGGCACAGAAAGGGAAACTTAATCATCAATAGCTCCAAACTTCAAATGTCTTCACTGTCATTTAAATAAAGACCATATACTGTCCTGACTATATTTGCGAATGTTATTTTCTTCTTACAAAAATTCCATGAGAGTCTAAACTATATGGATTACTTAGAAAATCCTTCACTGTCCCGTCTGCCATCATTATCCTATGACCATCTATATGTACATTTCTTGTTGTATTCTACAGTTTCTTATGCTGTGGTAGATGTCTTTGTTCAACTAGTGCTATATAGATCTGTCAAGCCAAAGATACTACTGCATTGTGACCTAGACTATGGAGGGAAAATGAAGCAATGTTGTGTGTATAAGAATGCACGCATGTATGTATGTATGTATGTATGTAGTATGAAAGTATTCCTGAGTCATACATTGCTACAGTCCTTCTGTCTGTTTCTGGCAATGGCCTAAAGGAGGTTGTGCTAGAAGATAACCAATGGCTCAGTGCTACACCATTTACCCACAAATCCTTCATTGTATTCTCCAACCCTTGGATCCCTACCTGAATCTCAACTATTTTCCTCCTAGGTATGTCTTCTGGTGTAATTTCTAACGACATTAATACTGACCCTTTCCCGTAAATATTTAGGTAGCATAGTTCTGGAGACTAACTTTCACATGTAAAAGACTTAATCATATGTCCCTGCCAAAAAAACCCTGACACAAAAATTTGTTACGAGACTTCCTCGCCTGGGCACATGTGAAAATTGCAGGTTCAGAGCTCTGCAATTATTCCTGTAATTGGTGTATTTAAAATACACATAAAGCTTCTTATCAATATTAACACGTGCCTAGAATGTATGACCGTTTCATTTGAACGAACCCCCTTTTATTTTATAAACCATGAAGAGTGGACTGATAGAAATTGCACGAATTGCTGTATGTTTTGGTTTCTCATATAAACTAGAATCGAATCCCCAATATAAACTATAGAATGCTTATTCTGTGCCCTGCCCCATTAAGTGCTTTAATGGGCATTCTCATACAGACTCTGAACTGGAAAAATATTATTGAGACTATAAGGGTGACAAAAGCAAAATGAATGAAACAGAATATTTGAATGTCAAATTTTACGGTACTGACATAAAAATTTATTGCAGGTTCCGAAAAGGAAATTTATCCATTATAATTTTTCTCCTCTTTATGTCTTTCCGACCTCTTTCTTCCAGCTTCTTGTATTGTGCTCCTTCCCATTGGCATTCTTAATGTAATCATTTAAGTGAAGAACAAAATATGCACAAACCAATTAGCAATTAAGTATGACCTATCTTATGCACACAAGAATGCACACACACTACAAAAATCACAGGAAAAACTCCTGATCTCAATTCAGCTTCAGTTCAAGTCGATAGTCCGTGGTCTGCTGTTGCATAGTCATTTCTTTGGTAGAGCGATTTGCTCTCACTTTCCCCGATGTGTAATCAGGCTTGTCCACTGACACCACTCCACCAAATGATGTTCCTTATTGCTAACAATGCCATCCATCTTACTAAATTTAGCGAATATGTTTCGGGCACTATTTTATGTGATCTTTAGTAGCATTCACTTGTTTACGACACCTTCCTTTTTGAAACAGGCCATTCCTTTGGTTCCTTATAGTTTTCTGGTTCCTGCTTCTCACTCTCTTTGGCTTTAAGGTTCATCTTAACTGTATTTTTTTCTTTTTATACTCTCTCCCTTTGTTACATAAATGTCATGGCTTCAATTGACATCCATATATATGATTCATTCCATATATATGAATTCTTTCCTGGGATCTACCAAGTTAAAAGTGGTGGAGAGAAGGCCCCTGTGCCTATTGGCTTTCTGGTTTAGAAATAAAGAAATGTCTGTATCTGAGTCTCTCACGGGATGAAGAAAGCCCATCTACTCACTAGGAAAAATCAAATCAACAGTTTGCAAGATCAGCAGTAAGAGTTGAAAGGGAAAAAGTCTGATTGTATTGTAATATTGTTTCGCAATCAACAATAAAACTAATTCTACCTCTGTTCTGAATTTTCTGTTATTTAAGCTAATAAATTTCCTAATTCTACATTTTTTTCTTTCTCATTTAGGCATACATCTTTTAAAGCTCATTTGCAAACCAATTTCCTCAAATAAACTTTCCCTGACTGCTTCTAGGGAGCCAGTCTATTATACAATTGCATTGCACTAATTTTACATTGAATTACTGGGCAAGTATAAAATAATTAGGTAATGAGTCCTGGTTGATTATATTTATCACTTCCTAGAATGTGAATTCCTTTAGGAAGATATTTCCAAGGCCTAGTACATTGCATAGTATTTTTGAGAAATTATATACATACATATATATGAATTTTTTTGTATTTTCGAATATCTCAAAAATACAATGTGGTATATATTCATATACGTATGTGTGTATATTTATATATATATTTAATAAGTAAATGGGTGGTGGGACTAGAATAGGGTTCAAAAATATTTAGAAAAACTAATTCACAGGAGTGAAGGTCACAAGTTCCATTCCTTTTGTATTTCTTCCTTTGTCCGGGATTTTTTTCTTACTTCTCTTTCACTCTTGACTGCTATAGTACATCTGCAACAATTAATGATTAAATAATCAAGAGTTCACAAAGATGAAGAAAAAAAGCACTATGACTTCATAGTAATAAACAAATTCCTTGGTTTAATTCAACTGTCCAGAAATGGTTATTCCCCTGAGCTCACACATTAAAAATGGAGCTACTGCAAAGATGCTCCTCATTAGCCTACTTCAGTATTAGAGAAAGAAATATTTTATGTGTAGTTGGAAGATGGCTAAAGGCCAGGCTGTTTTTCTGCTATTATAAAATGGTGCTTTAGTGAGTAATTTTATTTGAGATATATTCCACTGGGGCAGAGAGAGTGGGGGAACTGGTAAACTGTGGTTTTACAGTCCTAATATAGCAAGTGTATTTATATTCATTACAGTGGGCCTTGAAGTCTATTGAGGATAGAGATATAAAATTGGAAGAGATAAGGCAGAAGGACAGCAGGAAAATCCTTCCGTTGCCTCAGGCAGTGGGCATAGGAGAGGAATGATAAACACGTGCATCTTCTTTAGTCAGTTGGATGCCAGAGATGTTTCTGTTTCTAATGTTTTCTAATAGAATATATTTCCTTGAAAATCAAACAAAGATTAAGTTCATTTTGTTGCCAAAAATGCAATGTACATTTACTTGATGATTTGTATGTTCTTTCTCTTCAGAAGGCACTTGGCTTTTGTTCACAGGTGAGAGACTATGCTGCCCTTTTCAACTTCTACATATCAGGTTATAGTCTCCAAGTGAAGAATCCGAACAATTGTCTGGAAAAAATTGATCCACAATCCCTCTGTGAGTTAATTTGTAGCACTGAAATGAAGGCAAGTTTTCATCAAAGCCAAGTCTAACTACAGTCATGCATCACTTAACGATGGGGATACGTTCTGAGAAGTACGTTGTTAGGCAATTGCATTGTTGTGCCAGCATCATAGAGTGTAGTTACACAAACCTAGGTGATATAGCCTACTACGCACCTAGCATATATGGTACTAATCTTATGGGGTCACTGTCCTATATGTGGTCCATCGTTGACCTAAAAGTCATTATGCAGCACATGACTGTATACATAAAAGCAAGAGAAATAGTACCTTACATTGTGTGATTACTGGAGTAGCTTAAAGTTTTCTGATACCAATATGGTATGGTACAGTGGTGATTATTATGGTGACTTTAATTGAAATAAAGCATTATCAATGAGGAAGGTAACCCCCTCACCCAGGCCCAGTGGCAGCTCCCATTAACAGTGTCCTGTGAATGGTTGCTTAAGCTACCAGTGTTGATGACCCAGCCAGGATCACATTAAGTTCTTACAGACAACGTAAGCAAGAAAGGTCGATGAACGCTGGGCAGGAGTTAAGAGCAAAAGGGAAAAGAAGAAGAAGCACTACAAGAGGAGTTTAAAAAAAACTCTTGATGTCTTTAGACAAGTCATTTAAATTTATCGGCCTCAATTACTGCAAAGTTTAGGCTTAAAATTTATCTCTGTCTTCGGCATCTTTAACAGTTGTTTAATCTAGCTATTGACTCAATAAGACTCCTTCTAGAAATCTGTCTTAAGCAAATAATTAGAAATGAAGATATTGTGAGTAAAATAAAATATTCAGCTTAATATTACTTATAAATGAATAAATATTGAAACCAGGGAAATGTTAACAATAGCAGGATGATTAAGTAAATTACGATAAATCCTTATTATTTCATCATAATAAAATAACTCTGTTTAATCATTTTAGCAAAAATGATGCTTACAAATGTTGAATGAAAATATCCAAAGCTACATGCCATATATATTGTACGTGGATGTGTGTGTGTGTGTTTGTGCACATGTGTAACCTAGAAGGAAGATCAAAAATTGTATTCGTAGTTGTCTTAGTATAGTGGGAAGTAAGATTATGAAAGATTCATCTTCTTTCTATTTATAACTTTTCAGGTTTCAGTTTTTTTCAGTTTTTCAATTTTTTCCATGAAAGTAGCTTTTATTGTTATTAAGTGCCTCTGTTGTTTTTTCACAGTACCCCTCTTATCACTATCCACATTGTATTAGAATTATTTTTGTGTGTGTATCGGTCTGCTCTCACTAGGCTCTAGAATTGATCAAGAATCAAGTCATACTTATCTTTATATTCTTAATGTTTAGTATGGGAATACATAGTAAAGATTCATTTCTTGAAACTGAACTCAGCTGCATTAACATAGATTACTAATTAGGAAGAAACAATAACAATGTTAAAGGTATGAAACTAATTATTTTTGAAATTCAATTCAATGTGCTAGGTTCTGGTGAAACTACGATAAGAGAGGCAAGGACATATTCTTCATATACTTACCATCTTTTAGCGATAAAACAGAAAGATAATTTGGTGAGATAATATGGGGAGGTATAAAACCAGAGAGGTACTCAGAGGTAGTCATTCTGGCTGCAAGTGATAGAAACTTAAATCTGAGTAGCTTATGTGCAAATCTCATTTGTTAGTTCATGGAAGCAACCAGTAAAAAGAATAGGAGTCAGCTAGTTCTACAAGATGCTCCCAGAGACTAGAATCTTCCAGAATTCTCTTTCTTTCTTTCCATCTACAGCTAAGTCTTTTTTGGATTCCTCCACGAACATCAAATTTTTGTTCACAAATTGGCTTCCTCTACTACCCAGAGACAAGACTACCCGTTGCTTTGATGCACATAGTCTAGGTTTACAAATGGAAAAGGAATGAAATTTTCTTTCTCTAATTTAAAAATTTTATTTATGGCACTTAATTGGCCCCCTTTCATCAGGTGTCATTCAGTGATAGCTGTGAATCAATAGCACCCAGGCAAACAACATGATATAGTAGGGAAAGAAGCCTTGACCAAAGATAGTGGTCCTGTTCTAGGCAAATATATAGTAGATGTATACTACAGGATGTTTGGAAGGTTGTTAAATAAAAATTAATATGTGGGGCTGGTTCCATGGCCAAGTGGTTAAAATTCCATGCACTCTGCTTTGGTGGTCCAGGGTTCGCAGGTTTGGATCCCGGGTGTGGACCTACTCCACTCATCCATCCATGCTGTGGAGGCATCTCACATACAAAGTAGAAGAAGATCGGCACAGATGTTAGCTCAGGGCGAATCTTCCTCACCAAAAAACAAAAAAATTTAATACATGAGCTTGCTTTTGAAAGGTAAATTAGACTCTTCATGTAACAAGAAATAGGGTCCCTTCTTCGAAAGATCATAGGTTGAACAAAAGACTGAAGCAATATAAGATTCTTGGGCAATGTGTGGGTTCTTGTAATACCAGTGGGACAAAAAGTAAGATGGAAGAAGTAAAAGAGAGTAAGAAGATAAGAAGGAGCTAGGTCATGAAGAGATTAGAATACTCGCTTTGATGTTTTTATAGGTCACTGGGAATATGTTTTGTATTTTTTTATTGTAGTAAAATATACGTAGCATAAAGCTTTACATTTTAACTATTTTTAAGTGTAAAATTCAGTATCCTTTATTAAATTAGTTGTATTCATCACTGCTGTATATTTAGAGAAATTTTTCATTATCGCAAGCAGAAACTCTGTACTCATTATTCAATAACTCCCCATCCTCCCCTCTCCCCCTCCCCTGGCAACCTCTATTGTACGCTCAGTCCTATGAATTTGCCAATTCCAAGTACTTCACATAAGTGGAATCACAATATTTGTCTTTTTGTGTTTGGCTTATTTCATTTAACATAGTGTTTTCAAGATTTGCCAACGTTGTAAGCACGAATCAAAATTTCACTCCTTTTTAAGACTGAATAATATTCCATTAATGTATATACCACATTTTATCTTGTTTAGCATCTATTGATGGACATTTGGGTTGTTCCACCTTTTGGCTATTGTGAATAATATTGCTATGAATATTATTATAAAAGTTTCTGTTTGAGTATCTGCTTTCAGTTATTTTGAGTATATACCCAAGAAGTAGAATTGCTGGATCATATGGTAATTCTGTGTTTAACTGTTTGAGGAAACATCATATTGTTTTCCATAGTGGCTGCACTATTTTACATTCCCACTAACAATGCACTAGAATTCCAATTTCTCCACATACTTACCAACAATTGTTATTTTCCCTTTTTTTTTTTTTGATAACACCCATACTAATGGGCGTGAAGTGGTATCTCATTGTGGTTTTGATTTGCGTTTTCCTAATGACTAGTGATGTTGAGCATCTTTTCATGTGCTTATTGGGCATTTATGTATCTACTTTGAATAAGTATCTATTCAAGTTCTTTGCCCATTTTTTATTTGGATTGTTTGGTTTATTGTTAAATTTTAGGTATTCTCATATATTCTGGATATTGATCCCTTATCAGATATGTGGTTTACAAATATCTTCTTCCATTATATATTTTTTCTTTTTCTACTCTCTTGATAGTCTTTTGATGCATACGTTTTTTACTTTTAATGAATCTAATTTATCTTTTGTTGTTGTTGTTGCCTGTGATTTTGGTGCCACATCCAGGTTATTTAGAATTCTAAGTGAAGTAGTGATATAATTAAATTTGGATGTTAGACTCTCTTAGGTGAGAAAATAGAAGATGCTTTAAGAGAAGAAAAGTCAAGATAGAAAGACAAGTTAAGAAGCCATGGCCAAACACTTATGAGTAAGAAAGCAGATAGAAGAGCCACAAGTCCCTCCTCCTACCTTCAATAGCTTGTAAAATAAACAACAAAAACAACAGAGAACAAAACCAGGAAAAATATTATCAGAAGCAAACATACCACACAGTTTTAAAAGTGTCATTCTAGGAAGTAATGTGAAAATTTGGGTGCAATTTAAACAGGTACATACTTTATACCTACTCCTCTTCTCATAAAGAGGTACAGAAGAAAGGAAATGAATCAACAAAATCCAGAGAATTCCCAATAGTAACTCTGACAGTGAAATTAAGTATAATGGAGGTGATTACGCAGTCAGTGGAATAATGACAGAAAAATTCTCTTCAGTGGAAATTCCTGTTTAGAATTGTTGTGGCCTCATCAAAGTCAGTAAAATCCTCCAGGACTCTCCATTTTTCAGGGTTTTGCAGTGAAGTTGTAGAATAATCTCAAGGTTTGGTTGACCCATCCCAGTAGATAATGACATCCTGCTTACCCTACTCTCCCATTGGATGAAACTCAGTAGAAAGTATTTAGACCAACTTTATAAGAGGCATGGAGCCAGGCTCTGCAACAAAGGACACACACATACTTCTCCCTTCTCTCTTTTGTTCTCAGGTTAAAAAGTATAGAATGAACAAAATTATCCCAGTCCTCAATTTAAAGCTTGGACTATAATATAGAGATTTCCTGCAGCAAAGTAAATTATCTTCTATTAGAACAAATAGTAACATTAGACTGAGCTACTCAAATGAAATATGAGAATGCTAGAACAATAGCATGACAACTATCCAAATATTTCAGAAAAAACATTTAAAAATGAGAATGGAATAAAAGAACATAGTGTGTAAAAACAAAAAACAAAAAGGTCAGCAAAAAATAAAGCTTAACTCAAAAATCTAAATCCAAACTTTCAATGACTGCTAGGTGAATAAATAAACTTAATAGAATATATATTCAAATTAAACTGAAATAAGAGCCATAGAAAAGAATAGAAGAAAAACAACAGCAGTGAAGAGCATTATGAGATACGGTAAGGAAATACCGAGGTAAGGAAATGTATGTTTCCTACATGGAAGCATGGCTATTATCAGTCCAACTGTCCTGCAGACAACTATACATGTTGGAAAACACACACACACACACAAAACAAAACCTACCTGAAAACATGGGAGAGACACCGAAAATAAACACTGGACTAGAGTCAACATGCTGGGCAAATTTTCTAGCGTCACAGTTTTTAGACTGACAGCAGGTTCAGTTTGTACCATAAGAAGTAGAAAAAAGTCAGATAGAACCCCCACAGTTTTTCTAGCTTATAGCAACAGAGAATAGAGTAAAAAGCGGTAACAGTACATGGAAATTGAGAGCGGAAATCTAGGAAAGGAGAAAGCCAGACAGGGGAATCTCCAAAGTCTGCATGTAAATTCTTCCTGGAAATTACAGAAGAGTCTGTGAACTTGAAGCTGGATCAATACAAATGATTTAACATGAAGAACAGAGAGAAAAAAATATTCAGAAGAGAAAAAGGACAAGATTCTCAAGAACTCATAAGAGAATGTAAAAAGATCTAAAATACACACATTTAGAGGCATATAGGAAAAATAAAGACAGGAGAGGCGACAGAAAAACACTGGAAGAAATAATGGCCAAAAATTTCCCAAATTCGGTCAAGGACATAAATGTATAGATTTGAGAAGCTCAGCAACCTTAAGCAGGATAAACATACAGAACAGCACACCTCAATATATCTAATCAAGCTATTGGAACCTAAAACTAAGAAAAAAATCGCAAGAACAGCCAGAAAAACTAATTGACGCATTACATACAGGGTGCATGAATTTAAATCCATTGACTTTTTGTAACAAATTCTATATATTAGAAAATAATGATTCCAAAAAGAT
The DNA here is from genome assembly GCF_041296265.1 of Equus caballus. Classification (NCBI taxonomy): domain Eukaryota; kingdom Metazoa; phylum Chordata; class Mammalia; order Perissodactyla; family Equidae; genus Equus; species Equus caballus. Next base: position 71,804,143 of record NC_091691.1, on the reverse strand, counting down.
TAAAGAATCAAAATTCTGAAGTGTAGGAAGCAGAGATAAAATAAGATTCTAGGCAGAATATTCTTGACTTCCTCCTTCTTACTTTAAGCAAATAATTATGACATTCAGGAGTTTTCTAGAGATGGATGAGTTCACATTTTGGAGTCAGGGTAGAATTGGGATTAATAAATTTTAGTGGAATTGATGCAAAATTAGAAAATGAAATTTCAATTTTACGCTTTATATCTATGCTAAACCAGCTCTTTACCATCTGAGCTAATTTCTCTACTGAAAAAGTTTTGTTCTCAATTTTTTTCCATATTTTTTCTCCTGACATTGTTGCTTTTCATCCATGTGTATTTCCCAGTCTTGGTTGCACATTATAATCATGGGGGGAGCTTTACAAAAGTATGGATATCTGAGCTTTAAAAAAAAGACAATGAAACAATAACTGAGAGATTTAAATGCCAAAAGCCTGTCAATTTGGAATTCTGTATCAGAGAAAATATTCTTAACAAATAAAAAAAGGTGTTAAGTGGTTACCAGTGAATTTTTGTCCTTAGTGGGTCAAGGATGACACCTCTAAGGACCAAATGGACTAATTACACTCTGTAACCTTATCAGTAAGAAGACTAGGCCATGCACTTCACAGAGATCTTAAAAGATTCAGGGGACAACACTGGATCTGTGGTTTCATCTCATCCAGACAGAAGGTGCTTGACCCTCTCTCTAATACGCCCAGCTGCCATCTTGAAAAAGAACAGAGTAAACAGAAGAATCTGAAAGATTGAGCATGGACCAAACCTACAAGGAACAATATTAAACCAGCTCTGAGCTAGAAAGGAAATCCGAATTCATTGAATTTATTGAATTCATTGAATATTTAAGCACAAAAAGATCATTTAATCCATGAGTGATTTAGATATCATTAATGGACAAATTCAAGCCTTCTTGCTGCCCAGTTGACTTGAATTGGGGGTGGGGGGAGGGCTTGTGAGGGAGGTTAGGGAAGAGAAAGAAAAAAAATGAAGTCACCTTTTCTTTGTATATAGTATAATTGTCTATGTATATTTGCATCCGTGACACATATGTGTTTATAACAAAATATTTTTGGCTTTTTGCAATTAGTTTAGACAATATACCCTCTTCCCATTCCAGCTCTGTTCTCAAGTGTGTATTTGTTTCCATTCATATGCATGGGGGATTTTTGTAGTTGAAAGAAATTGGCAGAGTATAGTAGGAGGGTAAAGAGAAAGCAGAACCAAGAGGAAATGAAATGTCTGTTCTCTATCAGGTTTTTAAGTTTTGATTCCCATGGAAAGATGGTGTAGAGACAGAGATAGTGGGATCTGTTCAAGAAAACATTTGTGAGACTCCAGGCATAAGGAGAGTTGTTTCTGGGTTTGAGTGGCTAAATTTAGTTCAGGATTGGGGGAGCTGGCCTCTCTTGGTGCTGCTTCTCACACTCCATACAATTCTGGCACCCAGAGTATTAGAATGTTTCATGCATCCAGAGCCTGCAAGCGATCCACCTACAGGAGTATCATTCTGATAGACAAGGACAGTGGTTAGATGTCTCCAAGTGGCCTTCAGGCAGCAGACCGGAACTAGGGTAAATAAAAGGGTAATGATGCAAAGTGACTGGAGCAGATTAAAAGGTAGTGGCTCCATGTAAGACTTCCCTTCAGAGATGCTCTATACATCATTGGATAACACAACTGAACAGAGAAAGCTAAATTCCTACTACATGAGTGATGGCTATGAAGCCAGAAGGCATTTAGGAAACGTGGAAAGAATGTACATACAGAAAAACACTGAGAAGTTAGAAAGCAAGTAAGGATTATAATTGTTATAATAATAAAAACATTAATAATAATAATATTTTATCCTCCCACAGAGAAGGTCTATCCAATTAAAAAATTACTTTTTCCCATATTCTAAATAGGTACAAATAGGTTCTTATGGGAAAAATAGTATGGACTTAAATTTGTTTTTTCTGTATAGTTTTCAAATCATGTCCATACGTATTACCTCATGATTTCATCCTCTCAGAAATCTAGCCTGTACAGATCTCTGATTCAAAGAATTAACAAGTCTTGCTGAAGACCACTTGACTAATATGTACCAAAATCTAGACTGGAACCTGAGCCTCCTGGTTCCTTGTCCTGACTCTTTCGGCTAAATCCTGTTTTTAGGATCATATTTCTCCTGACCATGTCTGCCCACAGCCACCTGAGATCTGAATTACTGCCCTGGGGTTTGAACACAGCCAGCACGTGATCTTTTATATAAGAACTCCGTTCATCTGTGACTTTGCAAGCTCCTCTTTTCACCTACTATTTTCTTGCTTCTATCAGTCACAGCTGGGAGCAACCACATCCATCCACTTGATGAAATCTGAACGTATAAAGTGATTTCTTTTCTGCAAGAGCAGACCATTATGAACAATTTTGACTTTGGGTTGGGCAGAAGAGAACACTCGGCTGTGAGGAATTTAATTTCTTTTCAAATCTTCAGGTGAGGGCAGAGTCTCAGAGATAGAAAAGAAGATAGAAAATATCTTCCCTGTAATATGATTTCAAGGCTGCAAAGAAAGCCCTTCACCCCACAAATGCTCCTCATCACATGCATATAATCTTTTTTTATCAGGAGACAAGATTCTTCTTTTCACAAGAGAGAAAAATGTCATTCTAAGTCTTCCCGGGGAGGGTGAAACTGTGGCCAAGTGCAGGGCTGTAATAATCAAAGCTAAGACCTTGATATGGCTTATTATGTGCCAGACACTCTTTGAGGCACTTTACATTTATTATTACTCTTACTTTTCTCAACAACTCTCTGTAGTACATTTTATTATTATCCCCATCTTACAGATGAGGAGACAAGCAGAGAAAAGTTAAATGACTTGCCAAGCATCGTCCAGTTAATGAGTGCTCAAGCTGGGATTCAAATCTAAGCAGTTTGGCTTCTAAGTCCTTTTGCTTAAACACCGCACTGTACTGCCTCTCTACAACAGGAAGAAAGAAAGAGAAGAGTGGTTCTTGTCCTTGGGAAAAATGGGCTCTAGAAGGAGAACACAGGCATGCATTAACAGCATGTAATAATTATAGTGGGACGAATCACAGGCTTTCTGGCAAGAGGATCAGCTGGGAGTCAAATACGTTCAGAGAAGATGGTAGGTTGAACGAGGCGGGGCACTTAGTAGCTAGTGTAGAGAGAGTGAGCTGATACGGTGATAGGGCAAGAATGGAATAACACTTGTCTCCAAAATTTGCTGAATACCAGTTCCTCCTTTCTAAATTCACTTTTCTAATAGACTTTATTGTTTTAGAGAAGTTTTATATTCACAGAGAAATTGAGTAGAAAGTACAGCAAGATTCCACATCCCCCTTGTCCCCACACACTCACAACCACCCCTGCTATCAACATCCCATACCAGAGTGGCACGTATGTTACAATCGATGAACCTACATTGACATACCATTTTCATGCAAAGGTCATAGTTTACATTAGAGTTCGCTTGATGTTGTACAATCTCTGGGTTTGGACAAATGTATAATAACAAGTATCCACCACTGTAGTGTCAGAATGGTTTCAATGTCCTAAAATTCTTCTGTGCCTTGCCTATTGATCCCTCCCTCCCCACTAACTCCTGACAACCACTGATCTTTTGCCTTTTCCGGAATGCCGTCTAGTTGAGATCATACAGTATCTAGCCTTTTTTAATTGGCTTCTTTCACTTGGTAATACGCATCTCAGTTTCTTCCATGTCTTTTCATGTGTTGACAATTCATTTCCTTTTGGCACTGAATAATTTTCTATTGTCTGGATGTACCACAATTTTATCCATACACCTACTGAGGGACATCTTGGTTGCTTCAAAGTTTTGCCAATTGTGAATAAAATTTCTGTAAATATTCATGTGCAGTTTTTTGTGCATGTGGAAATAAATTTTCAGCCTATCTGGGTGAATACCGAGGGGCACACTTGCTGAATATTATGGTAAGAGTATGTTTAGTTTTGTAAGAAAATGCCACACTATCTTCCAAAGTGGCTGTACCACTTTGCATTCTCACCAGCAATGAATGAGAGTTCCTGTTGTTCCACATCCTCGGCAGTATTTGTTGTTGTCAGTATTTTGGCCTTTCTAACAGGTGGGTAGTTGTATCTCATTGTTGTCTAAATTTGCAACTTTCTAATGACTTATGATATTGTTTCTTTTCATATGCCTGTTCTCCATCTGTATGCTGTCTTTAGTGAGGTGTCTGTTAGATCTTTTGCTCATTTTTTTAATTGGGCTATTCATTTGTTTATTTGGGGTTCTAACTGTTCTTTGAGTATTTTGGATTCAATCCTTTGTAAGACATGTCTTTTGCAAGTGTTTTCTCCTAGTCTGTGGCTTGTCATCTCATTCTCTTGACAGTGTCTTTTGTAAAACAGGTTTTAATTTTAGAAGGTTTAATTTTGATGAAGTCCAGTCTATTAATTATTTCTTTCATGGATTGTGCTTTCGGTATTGCATCTAAGGAGTCATTGCCAAAGCCAAGGTCTTCTAGATTTTCTTCTATGTTATCTTCTAGGAGTTTTAGAGTTTTGCATTTTACATTTAGATCTATGACCCATTTTAAGTTAATTTTTATAAAGAGTATAAGGGATGTGTCTAAATTAATTTGTTGCATTTGTGTATCCAGTTGTTCCAGAACAATTTATTGAAGAGATTGTCTTGTCTCCATTGTATTCTTTTTGCTCCTTTGTCAAAGATCAGTTAACTAACTTTGTGTGGGTCTATTTCTCAGCTCTCTATTCTGTTCCATTCATCTATTTGTCTACTGTTTCACCAATGTGACATTGTCTCGATTATTGTAGTTTTATAGTAAATCTTGGTTTTGGACAGCATCAATCCTCTGACTTTCTTCTTCTCCCTAAATATTGTCATGACTATTCTGGGTGTTTAACCTCTCTGTGTAAATGTTAGAATCAATTTGTCAATATCCACAAAATAACTTGTCGAAATTTTGATTGGGATTTGTTTTGAATCTATAGATCAATTTAGGAAGAACTGATGTCTTGAGAATATTGAGTCTTCCTATCCGTGAACATAGAATATCTCTCCATTTATTTAGTTCTTTGATTTCTTTCATCAAAGTTTGGTAGTTTTCTATGTAGAGATCTTGTACATATTTTGTTAGATTTATACTTATTACTTCATTTTGGAGGTACTAATGTAAATAATACTATTCATTTAATTTCAGATTCCAATCATTCGTTACTGGTGCATAGGATAGCTATTGACTTTTGTATATTGACCTTGTGTTCTATAATCCTGCCATCATTGCTTATTGGTTCCAGGAGGTTTTTTGTTGTTGATTCACTCAGACTTTCTACATGGATGGTCAAGTCAGTTTTATTTCTTCCCCTCCCATCTGTATACCGTTTATTTTTATTTTTTTGGTCTTATTTCATTGGCTAGGGCTTCTGGTATGATGTTGAGAAGTAGTAGTGCCTTGTTCCTAATCTTAGCACTAAAACTTCTAGTTTCTCACCATTGAGTATGTTAGGTGTAGGGTTTTTGTAGATATTCTTTATCTAGTTGAGGGGGTTCCTCTCTATTCTTAGTTTGCTGAGAGTTTTATCATGAATGAATATTGAATTTTTCCAGATGCTTTTTCTGCATCTATTGATATTATCACTTGATTTTTTTCTTCTTTAGTCTGTTGATGTGATGTATTACATTAATTGATTTTTGAATGTTGAACAAACCTTGCATGCTTTGAATAAATCCCACTTGGTCATGACGTATAATTCTTTTCATACATTTTTGGATTCGATTTGGTTTTTTTGTTGAGAAGTTTTGCTGTTCATGAGAGCTACTGGTCTGTACTTTTCTTGTCTTGTAACATCTCTGTCTGGTTTTGGTATTAGGGTAATATTTACCTCATAGAATGAGTTAGGAAGTATTTCCTCTAATTCTATTTTCTGGGAGAGATTGTAGAGAATTAATATAATTTCTTCTCTAAATGTTTGGTAGAATTCACCGGTGAACCTATCTGGATCTGGTGTTTTCTGTTTCTGAAGATTAGTAATTATTTATTCAATTTCTTTAATAGATACAGGGCTATTCAGAATGGCCTTCTCATGTGAGTTTGGCAGATTGTGTCAGTCAAGGAATTGGTCTGTTCCACCTAGGTTACCAAATTTGTGGGCATAAAGTTGTTTATAGTACACTTTTATTATTCTTTTAATATTCCTAGGATTTGCAGTAATATCCCTTATTTTATTTCTGTTACTAGTAATTTTTGTCTTCTCCCTTTTTTCTTAGTTAGCCTGGCTAGAGGTTTATTAATTTCATTTATCTCTTCAAAGATTCAGCTTTTGCTTTCATTGATTTTCTCTATTGATTTTTCCATTTTCAATTTCATTACTTTCTGCTCTTTTATTTTTTTCTCTTCTTCTGCTTACTTTGGATTTAATTTGCTCTTCTTTTTCTAGTTTCCTAAGGTGGAAGCTTAGATTATTGATTTTAGATCTTTCTTTCTTTCTAATATATGCATTCAATGCTATAAATTTCCCTTGAAGAACTTCTTTTGCTACATAGCACAAATTTTGATAAGTTGCATTTTCATTTTCATTTATTTCAAAATATTTAAAAATTTCTCTTGAGATTTTTCTTTGACCCATGTATTATTTGGAAATGTGTTGTTTAATCTCCAACTATTTTGGAATTTTCCATTCATCTTTTCCCCCATTGATTTCTAGTTTGATTCCATTGTGATCTGAGAGCATATATTGTATACTTTCTATTCTTTTATATTTTTAAAGATGTGTTTTATGGCCTAGAATGTGTGTCTATCTTGGTGAATGTTCCATGTGAGCTTGAGGAGAATGTATATTCTGCTATTGTTGGGTGAAGTAATCTATGGATATAAATTATGTACAATTGATTGATGGTGATATTGATTTTTACTGTTTCCTTACTGAAATTCTGCTTGCTGGATCTGTCCATTCAGTTAGAGGCGTGCTGAGGTCCACACTTCAACAGTGGATTTATCTATTTCCAATGAAGTTTTATCAGTTTTCGCCTCATGTATTTTGATGCTCTGTTGTTAGGTTCATACACATTAAGTGTTGTTATGTCTTCTCAGAGAATTGACCCCTTTATCATTACATAATGCCCCTTTGTATACCTGATGACTTTCCTTCTTCTGAAGTCTGCTCTGTCTGAAATTTATATCCATCCATGTTTGTTTTTTTTAGTGTTATCACAGTGTATCTTTCTCCATCTGTTTAGTTTTACTCTATAAGTGTCTTTATATTTAAGGTGGGTTTCCTGTAGACATTATACAGCTGAGTTTTGTTTTTTGATCCACTCTGACAATCTCTGTCTTTTAATTTGTATATTTAAACCATTGATGTTTAAAGTGACTATTTATATACTTGGATTAATATCTAACATATTTGTTACTGTTTTCTGTTTGTTTTTCTATACAGTTTCTATTTTTTCTATTATGTTGCTCTTGTTCTTATTTTTATCTTCCTTTCGTTTCCTCATTTTGTAGCTTTAATTTAGCATTTTATATGATTTCATTTTGTCTCCTTTCTTTGAATATTAGTTATGTTTCTTTTTAATTTATTTTAGTAGTTGCCTTTGAGTTTGCAATATACATTTACAACTAGTCCAAATACCCTTTCAAACAACACTATACTGTTTCACATGTAATGCAAGTATTTCATTCCACTCTTCTTGCTTGCATGATTTATTGATGTAATTCCTATATTAGCTCCTCTACAGATAAGCTGGTTTTTTTTTTTCCTCCTCTGGCTTCTTTCAAGATTTTTAATTTGTGTTTGATTTTTTGGTGTTTGAATATGATATGGTTAGGTATAGTTTTTTTTTTTTTTTTTTTTTTTACTGTTTATCCTGCTTGGTGTTCTCTTCCTGGATTTTTGTTTTGATATCTGTCACTAATTTGGGGAAATTCTCAGTCATTATTGTTTCAAATATTTCTTCTATTCTCTTTCTTCTGCTTCTGATGTTTTCATTATGCATATATCTTTTATAGCTGTCCAACATTTCTTGGATATTCTGATGCACTTTTTGTAGCCATTTTTGCTTGTTTTTCAATTTTAGAAATTTCAGTTGACATATTTTCAAGCTCAGGGATCCTTTCCTCAGCCATGTCCAGTCTACTAATGAGCCTATCAAAGGCATTTTTCATTTCTGTTACAGTGTTTTTGATTTCTAGCACTTCTTTTTGATTCTTTCTTAGAAGTTATTTCTCTCTGCTTAGAATACCCATCTGTTCTTGCATTGTGTCTGCTTTTTTCTTAGAGGCATTATCATATTAATCATAGTTATTTTAAAATCCTCATCTGATAATTCCAACACCCCTGCCACATCTCAGTCTAGCTCTGGTGTTTTCTCTGTCTCTTCAAATGTGCTTTTTGACTTTTAGTCTGCCTTGTAATTTGTTGTCAGAAGCCAGATATGATTAGTGTGTAAAAGGAACTGCAGGAAATAGGCCTTTAGAAATATAGTGGTAAGATGTGTAGGGAGGGGTGTACTATTGTCCTCTGATCAGGTCTCAGTCTTTAGTGAGCCTGTGCCCTGGGTGGTGAATCTCACAAGTGCTTCTCAGTTCTCCCCACCTTAAGTTGGACAGGATGGCTAGACCAGGCTAGAGTTGGGTATTGCCATTCTCCCATGAAGAGGGTTAGAGGAAGCTGAGTTATTTCCTTTCTCCCCTGTGGAAGGCTACGGCAGGCTGGAGCTGGGTAATTCTCTTCTCCAGGTCAGTTAGTCTCTTATAAGCCACCAATAGGTTAAGCTCTGGTAGAATAGTTTCCCTTAAGAGCAGACCTTGTTAAGACAAACAGAGTGTTCTGGCATATTTCATAATGGTGACATTTTCCCTCTCCCTGCTGGAAGCACAGTGGACTTTTCTTCAATACTCACTTTGAGAATTTGGTAGAACTCCTGGAGGCAAAAGTGTGGACGTGTTCACCTTAGGCTGGGTCCCCCTGGGATTCACAACTCTCAGACTTGTCCACACTGAGCCCCTAGCAATTTGTCAATTATAGTTCAGGTTTTCCTATTCCAGGACTGGTTCCTGTACAGGTTTCTGCTTATGGATCTCCACTCTGTTAGGTTGGGAATTTCTTTATCTGCCTCTCTATCCCTCCAGTTTTGGATTCAGCAGTAGTCCCAGTGACCTAAGTTCTCTGAAAGATCTAAGAAGAGTTTTTCCTTTTTTTTCAGTTTGTTCAGCTATTTACGTGTTAGCTCCTCACATGCTGGACTCTCTAAATTCATTTTTAATATAAGCACGCTAACTGTAGGTCAGACATCTCTCTGCTGGTTCTTTTCCATGGAAAAGCTAAAGAATTCCACTAATTTGTATTAAAATATCTGGAAACAGCCTGGCCTGCAATTATGTCCACTAGATGTAGCTCAGAAGGAGTTCAACTGAAACAGTAGGGTACTGTTGGTATTGGGGGCAGTCTCGTTCTGTAACATGAAGGCAAATGAGTGAGGGCCTTCTTGATGGATCACTAAGTCTCTCCACGTGGAATCATATAAATCATGATGAAAAATGGACTGCAAGGCCCACTTCATAAATCCTGGCCCAGTTTTCAAAGGTAGCATCTTGCAATCTCAAAGTCAGTGCTCAGCATTTCAGATGCAAACCTACAGCCCGACTCCTGCAGGAGTTAATGTGTTAGCATTTTAACAAATTGAACCACTTCAGTGGCCTATTTATCAGTTCAAGCCATTTGAAAATGTTGCGACCATATGTCGTCCATTGAAATGAACACTAAACACTGCATTTATAAATGGTAATTTATGACTCATAAATGTCTTTGCTATTAGAGCCATTCTGCCACTGTGAATGCAATTGATAGCACGTTTGAAGCTCTGTGGTATGTGTATGTTTTTACCCTTTTTACAAATGTTGTAGACATTAAAGCTTTAGTGCCTCATGGAAATGTTATTTTTAAAAAGCTGTGCATATCAAAAAGATTGTGTTTCCATGCTAGATTTTCATATTCATAAATTTGATAGGCAGGTTAAATATGTGTGTGCATGTGCATATGGTGAGGATTTTTTTACGTGTTTATATAGACAAAGATTATAGAATTATAACTAACATGTGGAAGTTACACCTTACTATCTGTCCAGGCCTTGAATTTACTCATGTAGTTGCAACTGCTCATCACCTACACTAATATCTCCTCTCCCCTTCTTCCTTAGAGGTAGAATGCCTGGCTGTGAGTTGGACATGTGTGTATTACTCACCTCCCTTACAAATAAGATGGCAAAATGGCAAACCAATGTAAGCAGAAAGATTATGTGGAAGCTTCTGAGAAGCCACATTAAAATATAACTAGATTACTTTGCACATTTTTATTGGTCCTTTCTTTGTCCTGCTACCTGGAATGTGGATGTCAAGACTGGAACTTAAGCAATTGTTTGGACACTAAGGAGTATAGAATGTACATATGAGACCTAGAAGAAGCCTGGATCCCTGAAAAACTCAAAGAGCCATATACTGGCCCTGGAAAGCATAACTTCAGACTTAATTTAGGTGAAAAAAAGAGAAAGAACAGAAAAAAATCTTCCTTGTTTACACAGTCATACTTCTTTTTTAAAGCATGCACCCATAACTCAATTAATATAGTTAGGTAATACACATATCCTGATTAAAAGATTGAATCATATGATTTCCAGATAACTTATTTAATCTATCCAAGGTCAGACAATTCCATGTACCTGAGGAAATTTTCAGATTCCATGTTTTTGAGCCTCGGTTCATTACGCTTGCTATTTACATCATGCCTGCAACATTTAATGAGGTCTGTGTAAGAGATATCATGTTTTAGTATGGCTTGTAGGATTTGCAATCAGACAAAGTCAGCCACCTGGCAGGTGGGAGTACCTACTGGGAGTACCTCCTGGTGAATTTGCTAGTAGCTAGGAGAGAAATTTTTACTAAAGAGTAGGAGTTCCAACAACTCATCATGTGTTAAGGTATACTCTATGTACATGGAAGTCCAGTTCTATCTGTAACTATGACATGACTATCTCTGGTTCATCACAAATGAGTGTGATTAAACATCTCTAGATATAAGTATGCATTTATAGTTACATGCATGGTGACAGTTTTAATGTGCTGTTTTGAAGTTTTGATGCTTCGGGATATTTGTGACTGTGGTTATTAATATGCATGGTTAACATCATGACATTTATTTCTAAAGAGAATCAAGTATTTGAGATTCCAGTAAAGCAGTGAGATAATGTAAATGAGAACCAAAAGGTTACAGCTGATGAACCACTAGAACAGGGAAAGGAATTCCTCATTGTTAAAGGGTAATACAAAATTCTAATCTTGGAGGGGGATGATTGCAAGCATCAGAACTAGAAAAGAATGTATCACCAACTCACAATGTCAAAATGTGATCCTCTATCTAACGCCTACCCCCCTCCAAACACAACTCCACGCACACACACTCTTTTCAGATTTATAACGGAATTTAAGTCTTCAAGTGCAGCCTCTCACCTGCTACTGGGAACCCTTCGACAAAATTTAATCAGTTGAGTAATTTGTTTAAAGAGTACCCAGTATATGAACATTATTGTTTGAGGAGCTATGGGTCATAAAAAATAAACAAGGGACGGCGCTTTTTCCTCAAGAATTTAGAATTTAATGCCAAGGAAGACATGAGCACTAATAATTAAAAACATAGTTAGATGAAGTGAAAAATATGCAGTCTTTCAATTCAGTCAAACTCCTCCACTTGTCAGAATATCAGAAACGCAACTTACTGGATCATACTTTTTTCTTTTTTCAACTTCGGCCTGCAGATATTCTTACGTTTCTTATAGGTTTCGTATATTGATTAGTGGTAATATGTGTAAAACGCAAGAAATGGTCTGTGGCATTTCTTTATGGTAGGTATGGTTGTGAGTATTAAGTATGATGATAAGAGAGCTTTGAGATTGCAAAGGAGCTGTGGTTAAACAAGAACGAAGAAAATGTTGAAAAATGCTTCAGCTGAAAGGAAGGATTTGAAGCGAAACTCTAAGACAAATAAATTTCTTTTTATCCAATTGGGAAAATCAAAATATACAAAAGATATAAAGGATATTATAGTGTACATCTACATGCTAAGAATCTAGCACAATTTCATTTTAACAATTTGCCAAATTTGCTTTAGATTTGTTTTAGGAAAGAAAATACTACAGAATATATTTCAAAACATCTGTGTACCTCTTAGAATAAATATGTCTGCGTCACTCCATTCCTGCAGTAAACAATATTTATCAGGTCAGCCTAGTGACGTAGCAGTTAAGTTCACATGCTCTGCTTCGGTGATCTGGGGTTTGTGGGTTCAGATCCCAGGTGCAGACCATGCACCACTTATCAACCCATCCTGTGGCAGGCATCCCACGTATAAAATGGAGGAAGATAGGCACAGATGTTAGCTCAGGGCCAATCTTCCTCAGCAAAAGAAGGAGGATTGGTGGCAGATATTAGCTCAGGGATAATCTTCAACACACACAAAATAAATGATAATATTTATCACTCTATTTTCATTGTGTAGGCTGAATTCTAAGATGGTTCCCAAGATTCCCAGAACATGGTATACACCCAGCTTCTCCCATTATTCAAATACTAATCCAGGTGCTGCTGTGATTGGATTTTGCAAGTGTAATTAAGGTCCCAAATCAGCTGACCTTAACAAAGGAAACATTTTCAAAGCCTGATCTAAACAGGGAGCCATGAAAAGAACTGTTCCTGGTGAAAGATACTTAAAGTGTAAGAGAGATTCAATGCAGAAGAAGGGGAAGAAGATTTTCCATTGTTGGCTTTGAAGATGGAGGGGAGCACGTGGCAAGGAATGCACGCAGTCTCTAATTGCTGAAAGTGACCCCAGCTAGCAGACAGCAAGGAAACAGGGTCCTCGTTATATACTGCAAAGAACTAGATTCTTCCAATAATCAGAATGAGCTTGGAAGAGAAACTCAAGCCTCAGATGAGACCCAGCCGTGGCCAATACCTTGATATCAATCTCTTGAGACTGTAAGCAAGAGAACCGAGTCACCCAGTGCTTGTACTTCTGACATACAGAACTGTGAACTAATAAATGGATTTTGTTTTAAGCCACTATGTCTGTGGTAATTCATTACGCAACAATAGAAAAAATTAACACATGCATGTTTTCCACACTAAAACTATAAATATATATATATATTTTAAATGTTTTAAAACTCTTAAAAATGGCCTATTATTCTGTTTCCATGCAACATTGTATTTTTGACATTTAACCATGTTGATACATATAGCTTCATTTTAATAATTTTTATATAGCAGGGGTCAGCAAACTTTTTTTGTAAGAGGTAAGAAAGTAAATATTTTAGTCTAAGGCATACAGTCTCTGTTGCAATTATTCAACTCTGCCTTTCTAGGATAATAGTAGTTATAGACAATACATAAATGAATTGGTGGCCTTGTTACAATAAAATGTAATCTACAAAAGCAGCCAATGGTCAGATTTGTCAATTCCTGGCTTATAATATTTTACTGTGGTATACATATAGCATAGTTTATTTGATCATTCTTCTTTAGCTCCACATTTTTTTCAAATTTTTCGCTTTGACAAACAAATGTTAAAATTATTTTATGGGATGATGTCAAGATGGCAGCATAGATAGACTCTGAATTCATTTCCTCGCATGAAAACAACAAATTCACAACTAGTCTTGGAACAATTACCCCTGAGAGAGAACTGAGGACTGGATAAAATTAACCCCTGCAGCAAGGGACAGTGCTGACCAAGGTTGAAGAGGCAGAAATTCTTTTCTGGAGAGAACAAAAGCCAGCTTTGTGACCCATGGGACTTCACAGCTGGCCAGGAGCAATCCTAAGGTATGAAGCTTTCCCTGGAGGAGCAGGGGATCTGAGCAGGGGAGTGCTACTGCTATAAGTAGTTTTTGGACCCAGCACAACTGAGACAAGTGTTATAATAACTGGTTTTGCTGGGTGCTAACAACAACACTGAAAACTCCCAGAAAAGCTATTGGAGATAAGGATAAAAATGCCTGCTCTTAACGGGCCCACACACAAAATCACTATTTTGGATAGCAACCTAAAATCACCAGAAAGAAAGGTGCACAGTCCTTTGGTGAAAAGAGACTCACCAGACAGTCTCTGGGTGCATCTTGGTGAGAGGTGAGACCTTTCCAGGGACTGAGACATTGGCAGCAGCCATTATTGTGACCTAGCACAGGTGTGCTGACACAGATATTAGCAGACACCATTGGAGTTCTTCCCTTGGCATGTTAGCCCAGGGATCATCCACACCAATTAGAACACTGATTTAATCCAACTCAGCCAGGGCAAGCAGCTGGGCCTAGGGACTAGCACCACCCAACGGCAATCACTTGGGCAACAAGTGGGCCCATACAGGTGGGGTGCTGGGAACCTCTGCAGCCCAGAAAATGGGTCCACCTCTGTGGGGCAGAGCATGGTGAGGAAGGGGTGGAATGTGTGGGGCCTCTGCAGTGGGGTGACTGGGTCTGCTTCAGTGGGTTGTGGTGTGCCTATGGGGCAGAATTGTGTTGGTGGGGTACGTGGCCTTGTGGGTGGGGAGGCTTTTCAGCTGCAGAAGACTTGTGTTTTTCAAACAGTCACATAGAGGATCAGCCTCACCTTCCAAAACCTGAAACAATTGGGTGCTCCCACGCCTGAGGCCAACCCCACTCAGCTGTAATCCTGAGAGACCTGACAAGAGACTTGTAAGCTGGAGGCCGACAGCAATTGTAAGCGCCTGAGCCTAGCAACTGGTCATGCTTGGGGCCTACTCACTTAATAGAAAAACTAACAAGAATGTGCTGTTAGACCTTTCAGCCAGCTGTGCTGGGGCTCCCCACACCTGATAAAGTGAGTGAAGGATCCATAGCAGTCACATGCAGCTGAACATTACAACCAGCCAGCCAGGGGAATAGCCTAGCCTCCCTGGGCACCTGCAGCAAGAGCAACCCCACCACAACAGAAGGATTTAGGTAGCCCACACAGGGACAACTTCTGGAACATTTGGAACTGGTGACTAGAGGGAAGCGCACTGCTGGGACTCATAAGGCATCTCATACATAAGGCCACCTCTCCAAGATCAGGAGACATAGCTGACCTACCTAATACATAGATAGAAACACAGAAAAAGTGACAAAATAAGAAGACAAAGGAATATGTTCCAAGTAAGGGAACATGACAGGGCAAAAGGCCTGAACAGACATTTCTCCAAAGAAGATTTACAGATGGGCAACAGGCACATGAAAAGATGTTCAACATTACTAAGTATCAAGGAAATTCAAATGAAAACTACAATGAGATATCACCACACACGCATCAGAATGGCTATAATTAACAAGAAAGGAAATAATAAGTGTCGGAGAGGATGTGGTGAAAAGGGAACCCTCATACACTGCTGGTGGGAGTGCAAACTCGTGCAGCCACTATGGAAAACAGTACGGAGATTACTCAAAAAATTAACATTAGAACTGCCATACGATCCAGCTATTCCACTGCTAGGTACTTATCCAAAGAACATGAAAACACGAATACGTAAAGATACATGGACCCCTATGTTCATTGCAACATTATTGACAATAGCCAAGACTTGGAAGCAACCTAGATGCCCATCAAGGGATGAATGGATAAAGAACATGTGGTATATATACACAATGGAATACCACTCAGCCATAAAAAACAATGACATCTGGCCATTTGTGACAACATGGGTGCACCTTGAGGGTATTATGCTAAGCAAAATAAGTCAGAGGGAGAAAGTCAAACACCGTATGATCTCACTCATAAATAGAAGGTAAAGATGACAACAAACAATCAATAGAGACAGAAAGTGGATTGGTGATTACCGGATGGGAATGGGGGAGGGAGGAAGGCACAGGAGTGATTAGGCACATGTGTATGGTGATGGATTGTGATCAGTCTCTGAGTGGCAAACATGATGTAATCTACACAGAAATCAAAATATAATGATATACATCTGAAATTTATATAATGTTATAAACCAATGTTACCACAATAAAAAAATTCTTCTAACCTACCTTTTAAAAGTGTTACAATTTCTCCAAATAGTGTTGATAGCAATCGTCAACAAAGAATATATTTGACACCAAAATCCAGTGCACACCACAGTGTTGTGTACAAGCATGCAGGTTTTTCACTGCTAAGATGCATACAGAGATGCCACTCACATCAAAGCATACAGAGCCTCTTCCTCCTATAAGAATGCCCAGTTGTACATGCTGGCACTGTAGCCACATACATAAATTTGATATTCACAAAACAATTCTCCTGGTACTGTGATATGCTTTGACATTCTCTTTTGTCTTCTATCCTCTTCTACTGTTTTGTTCTGTGTTCTCAAAAATTCTAGTGTAAACAATAAATCAATATAATTACCCATTAGTGGATGACAACCCAAAATTTGAAAATGATTCCCTAGAGTATATGCCTAGAAGAGATTTTGTTGGGTTAAAGAGTATGCACATATTAAACTTTACCATATATTATAAAATTGCTCTTGAAACTCCAACAATTATTGAAAGTTTCTGTTTCTCTACATCCCTTCCATTAATTCTTTTTAACTTTTAATTCTGGAATAATTTTAGACTTACAAAAAAGTTGAAAACAATACTAAGGGAGAGCCCCCATGTGCTCTTCATGTGGTTTCCTTTAATGTTAACATCTTGTCTAACCATAGTGCAATTATTAAAATCAGGAAGCTAACATCGGCAAAATACAATTCTGTAAACAACAGACCTTAACTCAAATTTCATCAGTTTTTCCTCTCATATTCTTCTATCTGTCTAGGATTCTGTTAAAGATCTCACATTTCATTTAGTTGCTATTTTTCCTTAGCCTTTTCCAATTTGTAACATTTCCTTAGTCTCTCTTTGTCTTGACAGTTTTGAAGAATACTGATCTGTTATCTTGTA
The DNA here is from genome assembly GCF_041296265.1 of Equus caballus. Lineage (NCBI taxonomy): Eukaryota > Metazoa > Chordata > Mammalia > Perissodactyla > Equidae > Equus > Equus caballus. Next base: position 71,787,150 of record NC_091691.1, on the reverse strand, counting down.
GAATATCCCTCAATTTGGGTTTATTTCATGTTTTATCATGATTGGAATGAGATTGTGGTTTTTTGGCAAAAATGCTACAGATGTGATGTGTCTTTCATGCTTGGTATCAAGGTATTCCCTTAGTTAAGGTTGTGTTTGTCTGGGTCTCTCCAGTGTGAAATTATTCTCTTTCATTTTGTAGTTAATAAATGTCTCAAGAGAGATACTTTGAGACTACGCAAAATTTGTTTCTCTTCAGACTCTCACCTGCTAATTTTAGCGTCTATCAGTGGATCCTGTCTGCAACAATTATTAGTATACCCTTTGCCTAATGATGATCTTCTATTTCCATTTTAGCCAAACAGATGAATATAAAGTGGTGGCTGTTGTTTTATGATCATTTAGAGATTATAAGTGAAGTTCAATATCTTTTCTCACATCTATTGGCTGTTAGTAAGTTGTTTTCTTTGAATTGTCTCTTACTGTCCCTTACTTATTTTTTTCTATTTAGTGTCCTTATTTTTTAAATTGGTTTGTTGGTGCTCTTTATATAATGTAGATTCCAATAGTTTGTTATATAGGTGTGTTGTAAATACATTTCTCTTGCATGTAGCTTGAATTTTAAAATCATTTATGTTCCGTTGTTACTTAAGAATTATATTTCTATGTAATAAAATGTGAAATAATGCTTTATGTTCTACAGCGTTTTACATCCTATATTCATAAGTCCCTTTCTATCTGAAGTTATAAAGTTATTCCATATTTTCTTCTTTTTAAAAGTTTGACGTTCGGGGCTGGCCCTGTGGCTGAGTGGGTAAGTTTGCACGCTCCACTTTGGTGGCCTAGGGTTTTGCTGGTTCGGATCCTGAGCACAGACTTAGCACCACTTGATGACCTGTGCTGAGGCAGTGTCCCACAGAATAGAATTAGAAGGACCTACAACTAGAATATGTAACTATGTACTGGGGGGCTTTGGGGAGAAGATGAAGTAGGAAAAAAAAAAACATAAGATTGGCAATAGTTGTTAGCACAGGGCCAATCTTTAAATAAAAAGAAAGAAAATTGATTTTCATATTTAGATATTTAATCCATCTAGAATTTATTTTTATATATGGTAGGAGGTAAGAAATACTTCTATTTTTCTCATTGGTTAATCTATTTTATCAGGAATAGCCTATTATTTCTCCCACTGAATTGGAAAGACATTTTTGTGGTATATGAAAAGTCCATATGTGTGGGTACACTATTATGCCCTCCACTTTTTTCCAATGCTTGATTTTGCTTTCTAGCTTCAATAACACAGTATTTTAATTTATGCAGAGTTATTATAAATCATGATAGGTTGGGAAATCTTCTTTTCATGCTTTTCTGCATTAGAAAGACTCATTGATCTTCCGTATTATATTTAGAATTGGCTGTTTGATTTCCATAAAAAATCATTCACTATTGTTTTGATGTGCATAAAATTTATAGATTAATTCAGTAAAAACTGATTTTTTTAAATACTAAGTTTTTCTATTTTTGAACAAATATAACTGTTCATTCATGCAAGTATTCTTTTGTCAAAGGACAGTAAATACTTTTTTTTATGTTAAGTGTTATAGAACTCTTTTTGTAATACTCAAAAATAAAGCGGTCTATTTTTATGTCACTTAAAATCAACATACATTTTTATGTAAGTTTGTCCAAATGCATAAGATAGACATAAAACAAATGCATCCATTGTACTATAAAAAAAATCTGAGGAATCATGAGGTGCTTTATGAAGGAGTTTCAGTATGTAAAAATCTCTCTGTCTTTTTTTTCCCTTCTCCTAAGGTTTTGTGGCTAAGAGAGGAGGGTGACCTATTCAAAGATTGAAAATATAGTAAATTCTATTTCTGCGTAACTTGTGTTTATAAGTTGATATGCAATTCAACTTCAGCTCCTAGTATTTAAAAGAAAATTCTTATTGACTTTGGGAAACATTCACAAGAGAATATATGAAGATTGCTCAAGAAAAGCAGGTAACTCATTCTTGATGATTGTGTAATTGTAAACAGCCTGTTTGGGTCTATTTTATTCTCTGTTGTAATAATTGGCTAGATCTTGATGAATAAATGAACTTCTATAGAAAGGTATTTATGAAATGAGGAAATTTTACATGGGCAAATGACCTTTAAAAGCAAAAGATCTATTTGACATTATTTAACTAACATTTACACTAAGTTAGGAATAGCATGTCATATGAGCGCATTACAGTGGGAACAATTGAGAAATAGACATTGTTTGAGAAAAAGGTCAATAAAAATGTAAAGTAAACATACAGGACATAGAAAATTATCAAAGCAATCTCTTAAGTGAATAGCTATCATAGAATATTACTTCTGGAAATGGTCTTGAATATTGAGTAGTCCAATCCTTCTCAATTTACAAATAAGTAAAACGAGGCCCTGAGACGATAAATGTCTGAATAAGGACTACAGACAACTAGACTTTCCAGTCAGCATTTTGTTGCTGTTGTTTCTTAATTGTAGAGAGACTCTACTATCCTTATCAGTATGTCTTTCTTTTTCATTGAAATGTATGGTAATCGGTAAAGAGATACCCAAAAAAGCTAACCATGGAAATGAGAGAGTTCGGTACATATTAGAACATAATTGGGAACTATGTTACCATAGGTCCATTTCAGAAGGAGCAAATGAATATGGTAGAAAAAGTCAAGGATTCGTATGTGTTTCTATAGTTCCAGAAAATTAGGAGCAGTAGATGTTGGTTAAATTCCAAGTGTATTTGAAGAATCCCAGAAAGGTGGAATGTAGCTAGATTCTTAGGACTTAAGTGGGGAAGATAATTCAAATTCCAAGCATGTCATCAAAGATAAAGATAAATTTATAACACAACAAAAACAGGTCATTTCTTAGAGGGTTGAATCTTCTTATCCTTAGTCTGTGAGGGCTCATTATCTGCCCCAATTCAGGATCCCCATAAATGGGTACACAGGATTTCAATTCTAATTAACTAAACAACTATTGAGCACCTCTATTGTGTGGTTACTATGCTCAGAATTTTGGCTTTTCCAAAGTTGTTCAAAATATTGTATCTATTCTCAAAGGCATTAAATGTGATAAATAAATGACAAGCAATAGGATATATTGGAGTATATGAGGAAGCTATTTGGGTTAAAACTAACTTGGCCTGACCTTGTTTTTTCAGAAGGATCTGATGTGGTCTCTTGAGCATGCATTGTATGTCTGCTTCAAATATTTGCTATGTCCCAAAGACAAGAATGATGCCCCTAAAGATAGGGATGTAAATTCCCTCCATATCAGCATTTCTTTAAGGATAAGCATCTCTTCCTGGGAACTAAGGATTAATTACTGACCTACTGTGCTCACCTTGTGACCACCGACCTGCTGACCACAGATCTGCTGTGGCAGCAAAGCAATCTCATGGCTATTGTGAAAGGGACTTCCCTGTCATGTGTGATGTGTGCTCTTTGTTCCAAGATGGTATATAACCACTCTGTACACTCCACTTCTTTGGAGTGCTAGTCCTCTTTCATGCGTTAGTCCTATGATACGGCTCATAATAAACTCACCCCAATTTTGATTTATAGATTGATTATGGATTATTTGTGTTGACAAATATAATGGAGAAGGCAGATGTAAAAGAAATCTATGATACAGCACTGAGCTGACATGGGCCCATCCGCTGCACTACACTCATGTTCATCACACACTAAATGGATAGGAATTTTAGAAAAATTTTATATTTTAGGTATGAAGGATACAAAATTACTGTGACATTTGATTACAGTCACTGTCACTGCTGCTTGAAGAAGACTATCCAATGGCTCGTGGTGATTTTTTTTCAATGATGGAATTATACATGATGTTTCCCCCAAATTTTTTGTGACAGTTATGTAACTCTTACAATAGAACAGTATTTAATTATTTATTTCTTCTCTTCAGGGCAACAAGAATCAGCACCGTTAAGGGGTTGACATTGCTGACTTTAGAAATGAATGAATCTTATTCTCATTTTTGTTAAAAGGATAAAAGCAATACATGCTCATTATTATTTAGGGAAAATCTTCAGAGATATGCATTAGAGTAAAATAAAAGTGAAATCTACCATTCTCTTTCTATTCTTCTGTCTCCAGCTGAAATCAATACATTTGAGCCTTAACAATGTAAAATCTGATGTATTAAAAACCCAGGTATGAAAAAAAAGCTTCAAAGCTTTAGAAAATACATAGGATAACATCATATATAAGCAAGTGTGTTCAGAATGGTCACATCCATGATATTTACTAAATATGCTCAATCATGTAGGAACATTTTGACGTATTTGACTGTATTAAAATGAAAATAGTTTATATGACAAAGACATCATAACCAACGTGAAAAGAGGTACTACAGAGGGAAAGAACATATTTGCAGTGGTTTATGAAAGACTAAGTGTTATTAGACTCTCCACAGAAGTTCTAGAAGTCAACAGTAAATGATAGCACAATGAAAGTGGGCAAAGGTTCTGCATAGCAATTCTCAGGATGGAGACAGTTGTTGCCAATAAATATACAAGAAGACACTAACCCTCATGTGTACCAAGTGAAATTCATATTAAAATAGTGAGATTAATGAATTGTATTATACATCAGGCAAAACAATTAAAAGTCTGACAATATTGATTCTTGGCAATTACCTGGAGTAATGGAAACTTTTATATATTTCTTGTGAGAGTATAAATAGGGCCAATATATTTGGAGATCCCTTTGGTGATGTTTATTAATGATTCAGCAATGTTTTTCCATGTACAGAACAACTGCATAGTCTCTATGCAGGACATCCTTGCTCACAACAAGGACGTGAAAAGCACTATCAGGAGCTGTGTTAATGACTTTCAAGGGAGTGTCTACAAGATCAGATGAGGGAATCTACTTTATGCCAAGAAAAGAAGAGAGCATACAGGTCACTTCTTATAAGGATATAAAGACTTTGTGGCCACCATAGATATGCTATGTAGAAATGTCTGCACATATGCACAAAGAAATACATACAACATATTTATTCTATTGATGCTTGTAATAGCAAAATAGAAAAAAAGATCCTTGATTTCTAATGATATAGCAATAGATAGATATGATTTAAATTCACATTCAGATTTAAAATTATTCATCCATTTGCCATAGCAACCTATATATCTACCTATATAAATGATTAAATGTAATGTTTAGTGAAAAAGCCAGTTGCAAAGTGCTATGAACCGCAACCTTTTACGGAAAAAAAATTAAACGCAGACATCAATATTATTATTTTAAGAGTGTATATGTATATACACACACAAATACGCATACATCTATATGTGTGTTTATTATATATATAAATATTCATACTTACATATAAACATTCAAAAAATAGAACAAATAATCTATCACTTCTAGGTGGAATTATTTTAGGACGGTGGTTTTCTCTGGGAAACCAGGAGAATTTTGTCATATGTGTAATATTTTTTCCTAAAAATATATATCTGAAACGAACGTAGCAAATGTTAATATTTCTTGGAGCATAAGTGTCTGTTGTATCTTTTTTCTCTTCTTTGGAAAAATGTCATAATTTTAAGAAACAACAACAAAAGTCAGATTGTGAAAAATAATACTAAATGCTACGGAAGCACAGAAGAAAGTGCTAAATTTTGGCTAAGAGAAAATGGGGTTTATTTAGTGGATGATGCTCACCTTAGATCATGGATGATGTACATAATTTCAGCAGACAGAGAAGAGGAATGTCATTCCAAGCCAAGGCAATATTTGATTTGGGGTAGGGAAAGAATATTCAGAAGGATAGTTAGAGTGCAGAGGATATATTAAAAACATATTCAGGAAAATGCTTCTTGAGAGAAATGTTATGGAATTCAAGAATAAGCAGGCAGTAAGGAGGAAGGAATTGGGTCAAAGTCAAATGTTGATGAAGTGTAAAACAGAATGGAGACTGAGAGCAATCCATTCGATCTGAACATCAGAAAACACAGTGTCAGTTTAGTTTAATCTGAATTAAAAGTGCAATGATATGGAGAAGTGGCAACAGACATCCCAGTCCTTCTTTGAGTACGTGTATTGGAGAAGAAAAAAATACATAAAAAAGTAACTTAGCTCAACTGGTTAGATAAATGTCATTACTGTTGTCATGTCTTTTGTTTTTCGGCATATAGGATACTTGGGCATATTTCTAGTCTGAGGGAAAATAATCAGAAGAAACAATCATGCTGCCAGATCCTGAAGGACCTGAAGGAGACAGACGAGAATATTTACCCAGAGTGGGGGTGGAAGAGCTATCTTTGCGTAGCAGGAGAGAGATTTTTTAAAACAGGCAAGAAGGACTAGTGGTAAAACAAAGTGATGGTTAGATGGAAAGAAGAGAATTGCAAGGCTCCTGGGAGAGGACCTAGATCTTTGCAGTAAGGTGAGAAAAAAAAAAGAGCAGAGACAATGTTGCCAACTTGGAGAAGTAGAAAGAGTTTGGAAAGTACGCTAAAGGGAATGAAATTATGCATTGAGCAGGGCATGAAGGCTCCCCAACACACCCCCATCACTGCTGCTGGATCCAGAGTTCATCATCCTCCACCGACGTTCCTCACCGGTTGATGGTAACCTGTATTGCCTTGTATTATGGCTCTTTGTATATCTATTTTGCTTACTGGAATGTTCCCCTACATGTGCCAGGAATACAGTATGTATGTAATAAGCATTTCTCAAATGGATAAGGAAAACATTGCATTAGTCAATTCATAAATTACATTCCAATTCTCTGTCTCTTATCCACACTCTTTGGCACAAGGGGAAAGCTATGAATGTAAATCAAAAGTTAGTGAGAAAGTTATTAGAATGGGATAAGAACCTGAGCAGACGTGCTGGTGGCATTCACTTTTCTAAGAGGGAGGCTGTGTAGCGTTGTATTTCAGAGTGTAAGCCTTGAACGTGGACTGTGTCATCACCTAACAATGGTGTGACCTTGGGCAAGTTGCCTTTACTGTTTATAAGGGATAGGCTTGTTGCGAGGACAGTTAGTCTCTCATAGTCAGGGCTCATAAACTCTTAGCTATTTTACTATTATTAGAAATAATTATATTCTGTTCAGCTCTATCCACAGAGACAGTGTGACATCATTGATGTCTCTTTATGTTCATAGTCAGGTGTACCTTGAGGTGCACCTTTGTTGTGTGAAGGTAGTAAGTGTTCTGTTCTATCACTGGGTAGCTAGTTGGAAAGTTCTCTATAGCTTGGAATTAAATTTATATGTCTATTCAGCTAGTGCCATGGATTAGAACTAAATCCCCTCACCCTCTCAATAAGCTTCGACGAGGTGCTTTTTAAAGAGCGTACGTGATATGCAGAATAACCTTTTGTGAAAGTTCAATTGCAAATTTAGGCAAGAGAATTAGACATTAAAGGAAAACTATAATGGTTAGCTAAAAATACCCTAGAGAACTAAATAGAATATTTACTAGAGGGATGTAACAGGTTTAGCAAAATTACATTTTAAAACTATGCCTGTAACAAAACTATGATAGAGAATAAGAACTTGGACTTAGGAGGGAAAAAACGGGGAGACAGATGATGTAGCTTGGCAGTTATGTGTGTTCTTTTATAGAAGATCTTAGAGCAAATAATTTGGATCCTCTGTGACTTCTGACTATTACTGGATTAATGAGAGACTACTGGTGTAGTTTGACTATTGTGTGGCTTGGCTTGTCAAAATCTTTACGTGCTTTAGAAGAGAATTGTGCGATTTTGCTCTATAGAACTAATTTCATTACACAATCTCAATTCTTCTTTGTCCATCCTCCAAGAAAGAGTTCTCCCCATAAGCAGAATAATACATTTGAATATCAGTTCACTCAGATACCTATGTCAAAAAGAACAATATTTCATAATTTATATGACAAAAACAGGAAGGGATTTAATAAGAAATCAAAATATGAAACAGGAACTGAAAAGTCCAAATGGTTCATCTGCCTGTTATAGGAGATATAGATGAAAATGTTCTTTATGTCCAGCTCTCTCTCACACAAAGGGAAAAATTAGTTCTTGAAAAGAATGGAAGGAAATTTTAACAGATGGAGAATAGTACTTGAGCACAAGCACAGAAAAGGACACACTCAGAGATGCTCCTATCAGAGATGATAGTCAGCCCCAGGGAAAAGCATGGAAATCAGCAGGAAGGCAGACCTCCTTCCTGCCCGCAAAGGCATCCACCCCCTTGCCCTCTTTCAGAATCTGCACAAGTTGCCAGTGAGTAAGATCAAGGCACTGACTGTGTCTCCTTTGGAAAATGGGTCAAGTCATACCTGACACACTCATCTAATAAGATCGTAGGACATAGGAGATGAGTGATCCTCGGAAAAGTATAAAACATTAATGAACTGTATGAGAGAGTATTTATTTCCTGGTCCTATTGCAGCAGCGATGATAACAAAGCTAATGGTAGTATTTACACAGCAGCAAACAGGCAGATGTAATGTGAAACATTCACTGTTCAATCAACCGGATGAAGGAGCTGCATAATGCCAAACAGCTGGGTATTTGGAAACATCCAGACATTTGATAGCACAGTTCTTAATTCTTCTTTCAAATGGATTTCTCTTCAGAGCCAGAGCATGTTCCATACAAGGAAACTGGTTCCTGTCAACACTTTCTTTTTCCTTTTCTTCATTTTTTTTTTTTTTTTTTTTTTTTTTTTACTATAGTGGGATTACCTAGTGTTCTCCCACTCTTTATTTGAAATATCTGTATTGAAGGAATTTTCAACTATTTCTTCAAAAAAATTAAATACACCTTCAAAGAGCAAAGATTTGTCATTTTCGGGATGTTTAGTCAGATCGTAGGTTCTGAGCACAATTGTTAAAGGTGTCCAATAATGGAATAGACACATAGCTTCCAAGAGACTGTAGAAGGATAAATTCATTTGGATATTAGTTTCGGGTTTGTTTTTAAAAAATCACATTATTATATGCGTTGTCACCTCAACTAAAATATAAGTTCAATATTTTCAGGGAAGGACAATCTTGATTATTATCATTTTTAATCACTCCTCTGACCTCTATATACACACAGGATTAACTTTATGGAAACATATTAAATGCTCCACACTTGTCTGTAAATTAAATGGTGAACTTCATCTCTTTTTAAAATATACTAGAATGAAACTTGTGCTGGAACATCTACCATCTGTAGAAAAAAAATCAACCAACATTTTAATTCCAGAGCATGTGGTTACTGGAACTGAAGGTCCTTAATTGCATCTTTAGAAAAGGCAAGGGCATCTCTATTTATTAGGCATTTAAATTCAATGCACTGCAATGTCTCTTCTCTTTGCACTTTCCTCAGTAATTGGGTGTTGACTCTGTGCCTTCAGGCTAATTCAATGCTTACGTTGTTAAGATATAGACTGGCTGCTCCTGTGTGAATACTTCCTGGCTTTAGTCCATTACCCATCTTTTTCCCAGATTCCAATAATGAATAGAGTCCTTCATTCACTGAAAGAATGTCCTTGGACTTGTTTATGCTCCATGATGCTCATACACTGCACTGTTCCCTTGGCCTTCGACTTTGCAGCTTTCAGTGGTCCAAAAGCCTGGTTTCCTTCACAGGCAGCCTTGTGCTGTGGTTTTATAGAGCAGAGAGCCCTTTCTACCACAACCTAATTCTAGTGTCTACACACGTTCTTGCAACTGCACACACTTGTCTAAAAACAGTGCTTTAATGTGATACTTCAAAAAGTGTCTGTGGGTCTTATTTTGATGGGGCATCATAACATAAATCTTCTACTTGGTTCCCAAAGGTTTCCATAAACAAAATCTGCCTTCCTACATTTCTTTATTTCTCAGAGTACTGTCCTAGACTTCTGTTGAACATAGGACTTCTTCACTTTCTTGGGAATATATCATATTTATTGCCACGCTCATGAAAATGCATCATCCTTTCCATTAGTATTGTTTTTTAAAGATTTTATTTTTTTCCTTTTTAACCCCAAAGCCCCCCAGTACATAGTTATATACTCTTTGTTGTGGGTCCTTCTAGTTGTGGCATGTGGGACGCTGCCTCAGCGTGGTTTGATGAGCAGTGCCATGTCCACGCCCAGGATTTGAACCAACGAAACACTGGGCCGCCTGCAGTGGAGTGTGCGAAATTAAGCACTCGGCCATGGGGCCAGCCCCCATTAGTACTTTTTTAATTGAATTATAATTTACAAAAGTGAGATGTATAGGTCTTAACTGTATATCTCAATGCATTTTGATAAATGCATACACCCGTATAATCCACACTGCTATAAGATATCAAACGTTTCCATCACCTGAGAAAATTCCTTCATCCCCTCCCAGCATCCTCACCAGTCACTGTTCTGAATTCTATCACCATAAATTGTTTTGCTTGTCCTAAACTTCATATAAATAGGTTACTCGAGTATATACCCTTTTGTCTCCAGCTGCTTTCACTCAGTGTATTTATCCATGGTGTCTGATTTACCAGAAGGCTATTTATTTTTATGGCTGAGTATTATTCCCTTGTGTGAATATACTCTAATTTGTTTATCCATTCCCCTATTGATGGACATTTGAGTTGTTTTCAGTTTTTGGCTATTATAAATAAAGCTGCTGTGAACATCTGTGGACAAATCTTTGTGTAAACATACATTTTCAGTTCTCATAGATAAATACATGGGAATGGAATTGCTGGATTATGTGGTGGACGTAATTTTTTAAGAAACTAGAATATTCTTGACCAAAGTGGTTTTGGCACTGACAGAGTCCCAACTGTACCACTGGTGGAATCTCAATTTCTCTGTATCTTCAATACATTTGGGTTTCTGTTTCTTTATAATTATAGCTATTCTAGTAAATGCGTGATGGTACCTCATTGTGATTTTAATTTACATTTCCAAGATAACTGACAATATTAAGCACGTTCATATGGTTTTCACTCCTTAGAATGATTTATGCTAAACAAGATTTAGATGCATTTATCAGATTGAATTAGGTCCATAGTTTGCTGAGGATTCTAATCATGAAAGTATGTTCAATTTTGTCAATTAGTTTTTCTGGATCTGTTGAGATATCATTACAATTTTTCTCTTTTATTATGTTAATGCAGTGAATTATATCAATTCATTTTCAAAGGTTGAATAAATCTTGCATTTCTGGGTTATACTACATGGGTCATGAAGTATTCCTTTTACATGTCTTTGGATTCAATTTGCTAATTCTGTTTCGGGGATTTTTGTGTCAATATTCATGACATATATTGGTTTACCATATTCTTTTGTTGCAATATCTTTGTCAAGTTTTGATATCAGGGTTATGATCACCTCATAAAACAAGTTGGGAAGGGTTCCCTCCTCTGGTACTTTCTGAAAGAGTTTGTTACAGACTTTTATTACTTCTTTCATAAATGTTTGATAGAATTTGCTGCCCTTTTGTGTGGCATCCAACGTTCTTGCTGGCTTTATACCTGTCTATCTTTACTTTGTAATCACCACTCCACCTCTCCTAGTTATCCTACAGTTTCTGTCCAACTCAGAAGTGTTTTCTATTAAACTTTCCTTAACGCCATGAGCTGAGAGCCATCCATCTCTGCCCCTAAATCCAAACTTTCATCGCCATTTACCCCATTGATTGTGTTCTTAGCCTTTTCTGCCTTTTTATCGCAATTATTAACCTTCCTGTTTTATATTCCCTGTAAGAAAGTAAGCTTCTCAAATTTGTCTTAAAACTGTTTTCCATCAGCAGCACATAATACAGAATGTTGTGTCTAGTTAGTAATTCATTTTCTATTTAGTTAAAACTAATGGAAGGTGGACTTTTGCTTCTGACCGATTTAAAGTGTTATAATAGAAATTGTGTTTACCTTTCCACTTGAAACGACTGCACTTATCCCCATCCTAAGGGCAAAATATATGAAAATAATAGCTTTCAGGACACTGCACGTCAACAATAAAGGGGAGTGATCCCTGTGAAATGGAAACAAAATGAGGTAAACCCTATGATTGTCCCAACCCACTGCCTTAAGCAAGTTTCTGGGCTGTAGCACAGGGATGTGGAACGAGGCCAGGTCCTTTGGATTCCTTGAGTTGAGGAGATGGAGCTGAGAGTCCAGGGATTTCAAGGTGGCTGAAGTTCACAGCACACCAGAGAAAAGGGAACTTCAGAGAGAGAACTCCGGAGGTCTGCAGGGGGCTTCCCTCAAGTGTTCAGCAGAGAGCTGCTCAGTGAACTGTATGAGGAAACTACCCAAGACCAGGGAAGAAGGAGTGCCTGGCACTGACACAAGGTGGGGGAGCAATGCCCATTTCCATGAGTCATACTTGCTTTAGCTGTGGGAAATAATTAGACCAAGACTAAGTGCTGCTCTGGCCCCACCTAACAAATTATTATTCAATTATACTTCAGTAAAGCTGTCTAAAAAAAACTAATAGGAATTTATTTTTCACTGTCGTTCAGTTGAAAATATTTTGGAAAATTTTCTCTTTAATGCCATCTTTGACTCAGTGGATATTTAAGATTGTTTTGAGTTTTCCCCCAAATATTTGGGGCTTTTTCAGGTATCCTTTTTTTTTTTGTTGTTAACTGAACATTTAATTCTGCATTGTCAAGGGGACTATTCTGTATGATATTAATTCTTTGGACTTTGTGGAAACTATACTAACACCTGAATTCAAGTATAATTCGCTGTCATTGTTTCTCATCTCAGGATTCTGAACTCTACATTCTGTCCTCCTCTGCTTTCAGCATTTCACCTGAATGGTACTCCATCCAGAGTCTGATTTTAGTCCTAGTTGGAGTTCTGATATCAATGTTCAAATCAAGTTATTCTTTTCCCTTAGTTATGTCTGGCTAAGTATAGAGTGAAACAGGTACTCTTTATGCCTCACCCCTCACTCCATAGAGCCATAAACAATTGAGACATCACATTTCATTGGAGCATTTTGGGGCTGACTTGTCTTAAGTGTAGTTGGACTCACATAGGATGTTCCAATGACATTCAAGCCCATGTCCAGCTCTTCTATTACTTTAAATCCATCAAGGAAGTTGAAATCTTTTGTGGAAACTTCAGCTGCTAGGGCCAAATCATGTTACTCGTATGTCTTTTCTCTTCCTTCCCTCATCTGCCATAGTTTTACAATGTCTTTTATGTACATTTTTTTGTGCCAGGCCACAAAATAAACAATGATTAGCAGATTATTTGTTAAAATGAGTAAAAAAAGTATGCCATTAATAATAATTATTTTGTTTTAATTAAATTCTGCTAAGTTCATTTGGTTTATCAGTAATTGTGGTAGAAGAAAAGGTCATATGTTTCTGATTCCATATATACATATCTCATATCTTCCAGAAGTTTCAATGTCAGTTAAATTCCTATGAAATTACCATTTTCATCAAGGAGCAGAATCTTTACTTAAGCTAACACATGATGTCTTTCTGAAAAAATTCTTAAAAAGAGGATTGAAATACCAAGTTGGTTATCCGTAGTTATCATATTATTTCTCTTTCTGTTTTAGTTTAACCAGCTATTTTCTCTGGGACAGGTGACACATTTTTCTCCAGGCTTCATCTTCCCACTAATGAAACGAATGTTGGAGCAAATGTTCTCTAATATTTCTCCTAGTCTTGACAATCGGGGACACTATGACTCTACAATTCTTCTTCTATATTTTCTACCTTATTTGGCAGAGATTATTCAAGAGCAGAAATAATTATTCTCTTCCTTCCCTCGCTGAGTTCTTTGTTATGTGGTCAAGGGAGGCCAAATAGCCTTTGGATGAAAAATTGGCCACATGTTGTGCAAAGTCTGCATGCAGTTTTTTATTGAGCTTTCTTTTCTTGTTAAAACCTTGAACCACTGGGTGCAATCATTAAACTCCAAGACTTGGTGAGGCATGGGGGAAATGAGTGAAGGTGGGCAAAAGGTACAAACTTCCAGTTGTGAGATAAATAAGTTCTGGGGATGTACTGTACAGCTTGGTGGCTAAGGTTAACAATGCTGTTAACTATACTTAAAAGTTCTTAGGAGGGTAGCTCTTAAATGTTCTCATCACAAGAAAAAAACTGTAACTGTGTGAGGTAATAGATGTTAACTAAACATTTCAGTGATCATTTTGCAATATATACATATATCAAATCATTAATTAACCTTAAACTAATGCAATGTTATACGTCAATTGTATCTCAATAAAACTGGAAAAATTTTAAAACATACAAACAAACAAAAAACTCAATGACTTGCAAGAAATTAGCCGAAGCAATCCAAATCAATCAGAGATTCTTCCTTTATGTCCCTTCCTTCCCAACTCTAGTGTACTTCAACCAGAAAAGCCATGGCAAGAACTGGTAATAGTGGTTACCACTATCACAGAGAGAAGAATAAATATTCTCTTTAAATGTTTGTCAGATTGCTGAAGTCAAAATGACAACTCCATTCAGTCACATGTATAGGATTACATTTTCTTTCCCTGTGATTCCTAAATCTTTTTCTGTCCAAAGGCTCTGTTCCAGCAGGCAGCTGAGAAGAGCAAAAGCAAATTAAATGTATCTGCTATTTCCTGGAGCCTCAATTATACTCCAAACTTGAATTAGGAAAAGCCTGAGTGGCAAAATACAGCTAGTTTGATCTGGTCCACCCTTAGTAGTAGTAAAAACTTAAAATCTTGATTGGGGCTGCCCCCAATGCTACTGATCAAAGAGGAAGGATGATTGGGCTAGAGAAAAATGTATAGTCTGAGTTCTGGTTAGCCCCAAGCATCTAGCATGCCTCTGTGACAGGTCATCAAAGCCTCTGTGCAAAGACGTCTCAGTCAACCCAGGGAGGCAGATGCTGCAGGAGGCAAGACAGGTGATGTGCAGACACAAGGACACGTACCATTTATATTTCAGCACTGTTGGGAGAATCCTAAAATCTCTCTTCAAGTTTGGCTTTCCCCTGAATCAGGAATCTGAAACTTGACTCCAATCCTGCTGAGCTTCACTTTATTCTTCTAACACAGTGTTCCTCAACTTGTAACCTGGGAACTACCTATCTTCCAGTTTCTTGCAGTGATGGTTAAATATACAAAATCTCAGGCCCTACTGCCAGACCTACTGAATCCAGGGTGAAGGAGTGCTCAGGGGTCTACATATTTAAGAAGTTACTCCACACTTCTTCCCATACTTAATTTTCCAATAATAAACAATAGCAGCAAAAACCTGTTTCCTGACAAAATGCAAATCTCCCTCAAACAAATAAAAATGCACTTACTTCTCCTACAAATGTAATGGCCCAAGTTCCGTCTATTATTTCTCCTAGGAATTAGGATTAACTTCAATCCTATCTTTATAGCCAACAAAGTTTGCATTAAGTTATAGTTAATCACAATCACCATGCCCTATATAGATGTCAAAAAAATAATTATACACACATATACATATACACACAGATGTATATATTAGATAGATAGATATTATCTAGATCTATCTGTATATCTAGACATATATATATAAGTTATAGATATATATTATCTAGACCTATAGTTATTATACTGTATGTGTATATCTCACACTTTTTCCATATATAGATATAAATTGAGGTATGTATCTGTAGATGCATATATATTGATAGATAGATGATAGATAGAAAAATAGATAACAGAGAGCAAGACAAGAAAATAGGTAGGCTCTAGAGTTCTCATTTCTGCTGCTGGCCACAAAGCTAGGTTAGTATATTTAACTTGTTTTTTCCATTGTCCATTTAATGTGCCTCTTGCCCTCAACCAGCACCTAGTTTGTTAGGAGTCTTTTACAGGAAGGAAAATCCATATCCTAGATCCTGAAGACTCTGAGTCTCTGATGATTCACAATGTGATTAAGATCACCATATACTTTATATTTTAATCTGAGGCACTTCTGAGTATGAGTGCTGCTAATAATTATGCTAGTGTAAGATGTATGAAGGAAGACAGTCTCAGGGTATTTGTTGCCCTATGTATACGCGGGTTCCTATATTATTCCATTGAATTCTACTAATGAACACGTCAGTACTAGGAGGAACTTTAGAGTATTCCATGTGTTCCATACACATTCTTTCTTATTTCCATTTCCTGTCAGTACGTCAATTTTTCTATGATGCAGTCCTGCGCCGCATAATGACATTTTGGTCAAAAATGGACCATACAGTTGATGGTCCATATATACGATGGTGGTCTCATAAGATTAGTACCATATGGCCTAGGTGTGTAGTAGACTATACCATCTAAGTTTGCGTAAGTTCACATTATGACGTTTGCACAATGATGAAATCGCCTAACAACACATTTCTCAGAACATATTCCCATCCTTAAGCGATATTATATCAAGATTAATTATCCTAACAAATATAGGAGGCATCAATGAGTTGCATCTTCTATGCCTGGTGGTTCAATGTCATGAGGAGCCAAAGTAGCTAAGTGGTAACCCAAACTCCAATTAAAATGAGGTGTTGTTTTCTAAAGAAGGATTCCATTTTGGGCATAAAAACCTCTAAACCTGAAGTTCCTAAAGTCAAATTATTAGTAAACAAGCATGTTGTGAATTATTCATTATATGTAATACTGAGAGGTACACATCACATTTCCATCCCGTGTTTCTCTGCCATTGTACTTTGGTTACGAGGAAGAAGCATCATATATTGGAAAACATTCCCTAATTGGCTTTATAACAGATTCTTCAAAAGGGCAGTCCATTGTTTATCAGTCTGACTTTTTCTGAGTGATACTAAAGCCAGTGAATTGATTCAGCACAAACCCTTTGCTGCCCCTTTTTTGCTGCCAAAGAAGTTTTTTGATCAGAGGCAATATAGCCTGGGATATTGTGGTAGTGAATAAGGTATTCAGGCAGTCCATGCATAGTATTGCTGGGAGATGTGTGTTGGAAAGTCAAGGCAATTCCATATTCAAAAGGGTGCAATCCAGATGAGGACAAATCACTGCCCAATCTGTAATGGATGTTTCCCTTATGACTGTCCTGGCAGCAGGTGACTAGCTGAATCTCTGGATATGCTGATAGATTGGGCATTCAGCAGTAGTATCCAGACTGGCCTTGTTGGGGATCATCCATGTTTTTGAACCCATAAATAATCTATCTCCTTTTCACCTCCGTCTCTTTTTCAGGAGCCAAATGAACAAGTGCAGAATTAGCTGTGTGAGTGTGAAATAATAAGATATATATAATCTTAAATAAGTAATAAGATATATATATATATATATATATATATATATATATATATATATATATATATACACACACACACACACACATATCCCTGTTTCCTGAAACAGGGCTCCTAAAACCCTTGTAAATAGGGATGCTAACAGAATCTTTTGTTCTAACATTTAGAATTTGATCAGTTCCCAAGACAGAGCTCCTAAAACTCTTATAATTTCCTAAGTGGTGAGAGCACTAGGAGCATCTTTTGTCCTAACATTTTGCCTTTCATCCCAATTCCTTACACAGAGCTCCTTAATCCCTTGTAATTTCCTGGGGGACAGCAGTGTCTTTTCTTCTAAAGAGGTGACTCTGGATGGGCTCCTGGAGGACTCCTGGGTGAGGGTTGGTTACCAGAAAGATCAAAACTTGGTCAAAGCTTGGAATTTTCAGCCCCATTCCCCCAATCACTAGAGAGAGGAGGAGGGCTGGAAATGGAGTTAATAATCGATCATGTCTACCTGGTGAAGCCTCCATAAAAATCCCAATAGTATGGGGTTTGGGGAGCTTCCCCTTTTGTGAACACATCCACATACCAGGAGAGTGACACATCCTAACACCATGGGGACAGAAGCTCCTGCGCTCTCAGATCTTGCCCTATGTATCTCTTCATTTGGCTCTTCATCTGTGTCATGTCCTTTATTATATAATAAACTGACAAATGTAATTAAGTGTTTCCATGAGTTCTGTGAGCTGTTCTAGCAAATAATTGAATCCAAGAGGGAGGTCATGGGAACCTCCGATTTCTAGCCAAGTCAGACAGAAGCTGTGGGGACCTACAGCTCGTGTTTGGCTTCTGAAGTGGGGGGGGGGGGCGGCAGTCTCGTGGGACTAAGCTCTTAACCTGTGGGGTCTGCACTAATTCCTGTTATGTCAGAATTAAATTGAATTGTACGATACCCAGCTGATGTCACAGAGAATTGCCTGGTGTGCGGGGAGAAACACCCTCCACATAGTCATCTGCTGAGGAAGGCCTCGCTCTGCTGCAAAGCTCTAGGAGCCCACACTGTGATTCTCTTATCAGGGCTTTTCAGAGACTGCTTACAACATTCTACTCTGCCATGGCTTCGCAAGAGCCAAATGGCAGAGCTGCTTGAATTGCATCCTGGACCAGGTGAGAAGGCTTATTTTTCTCTGGATCTTATTCAAGGTTGCCAGTTTGGGAACTTCTCCATAAATGACTAGAAGCAAAACAACTAAATACGTCATATCCTAAGATCCCTACCAACAAATTGATAGTGTCTTAGTATTGTGGTTGCAAGGTGCTACAATTTTTCTTTCCTTTAAAAGGGAATATCCCAACCAGGCCATAGATAAAAATTTCTAAGTTTCACCAAGATGGTAGACCCCTGAATTTTTATGGGGTGTATCTCCTGACCTCTGGATGTAACAAATTCAAGCTGCCAGACGTGAAATTTCTTGCTACATTTCGCTTACCAGGTCCTATCAGCATGAGAAAATCAATGTGGTAGACCCCCATGTCCTGTAGAATGTGAGAGAATCAAATTTCCTATAAACTTATTATAGCACAGAGTTGATATAACCCTGACATGAGAGAATAAAGTTGTACCATCGCCCAGTCAGAAGAGTTAAACTATTCCTATTTGTATAGTGTGTACTCAAAATGTCAATAGCTACATATCAGATACCACTGACTGCTGGTTCCCTCCAGTGAGGAGACTACATGTGGTTCAGCTGCAACTGATGTCATCAACTGGGTAACTTTATGATAATTATCCTTCAAGATCCATCTGTTTTCTGCACAGTCCACACTCGTAACTTAAAGGGGGATGTAATGAGAATAACCACCCCATGTCTTTTAGATGATTGATTATGGCACTAATCTCTGAGAAGTTCCGTGAATGAAGTATTATTTTTCATAAGAATGGGAAGCTCCTGGGTTTTTTACTTGCTTTTTCCAATGGTCTAACCTAATATGTCAGAGAATCAATATAGGAATTCTGCAACTTGCTGAGTACATCCAGTCTAAGAATGCACATAAAGACTGGGAAGTAACCATATGGTAATTTTACTTTGAAGTTAACTTGAGCTCAAACTCCATTTACCACCTAACCCCAAAAGTTCTCACTCCAACCAGTGGACCACTAGGGCTTTCTGGTTCCCCAAAGATTAGCAGTGGCTCAGATTCAGGATTTAATTATTCCAAAAAAATTCTGGGTGTTTCCTTTTCCCCAGTGCACAGCCATCCTGTTATGCCTGTAACAGGCATCCTGTAAATACCAATTATGTTGGAGAGGAACACGGAGGAAAATTTGAGAACATGCTTGGGAAATTATTGAATAGGTCTTCCTTAAGTGTCTCCAGGATCCTTTTTCTTTTGAGAAACTATTTTTCACTTTTTAAGATATAGATATTGGTGGAGGAGAATTGGTTGAGGAGCTATGACTCAGATCAGTTTAAGTAGTATTTTGTTTCTAGGGACCTCATGATCAATAAGACACCATCAAAGATCTCTCTGTGTCAAAACATTCTGATTATCACCAATACTTTCTCTGACAGCTAAGTACTATTGCCTTCTACCTCCCAGGAGTTCCATCATTTCCCCTACAATCAGGAAACCTATCTTGATGACAGCATTGTTCACTTTATCTATATCCTGCAGAGAATAAATACAATTCTTTTTCCAGGATGCTGGGACTCCCCTCAGCAGTTCACTTCTCATGACTTTGCAGGAAGAATTCCTCTAGATGCTCTCAAAAGATGCAGTCATGGGGTAGCTGAGCTGATTACTTACAATAAATCCACTCCAGTTCCCCTTGATTAAAAGAAAAATAATAATAAAAGAATATTTAAAAGAATAACTTCTCACTTACAGGATGTCCCTGTGTTGGCCTTTTTTTGCTAAAGATCATACTACTCATGATGCTTGATGGAGCCGTCTATCCACTCAATCAATGAACTGAAGAGATAAACAACAATCAAAATATATTTAAGCATACTATCAATATAAGACAAATGTGGACATAATTGAAAAATAAACTTCTGCCATCTCAATCCGTTTTTTTTAAATCAACCTTATTTTTTAGGGCAGTGTTTGGTTCACGACAAAATTGAATGGAAGTTAAAGAAATTTTCCGTTTACACCCTGACCCAACACGTGTATAGCCTGTCCCATTATCAAATCCCAGAGCAGAGTGGTACCAGTTTGTTACAATTCATGAACCTACAGTGACACTTCGTAATCACCCAAAGTCCGTAGTTAACATTAGAGTTCGTAGTTGGTACTATGCATTCTATGGGTTTGGACAAATATATAATGACATTTATCCACCATCAAAATATCATACAGAGTAGATTCACTGCCCTAAAATTCCTCTGTGCTCCATCTATTCATCCCTCCCCTCGCTCTGCATCCCCTAGAAACCACTGATTTTTTGACTGTCTCCTTAATTTTGCCTTTTCCAGAGTGCTATACAGTTGGAATTGTACAGTATGTAGCCTTTTCAAACTGGATTCTTTTAGTTAGTAATACACATCTAAGTTTCCTCTATATCTTTTCATGAGTTGATAACATATCTTTTAGCACTGAATGATATCTCATTGTCTGGACATATCACAGTGTATTTATCCATTCACCTACTGAAGGACATCTTGGTTGCTTCCAAGTTTTGACAATTATAAAAAAAGATGCTATAAACATCTGTGTGTTTACAGATGTCTTCTATAAACATCTGTGTGAATTTTATGTGGACATAAGTTTTCCACTACTTCTTGTAAATACCAAGGAGTGAAATTGCTGGATCACATGAGAAGAATATGTTCGGTTTGTAAGAAACTGCCAAACTGTCTCCCAAAGTGGCTGTACCATTTTTGCATTCCCACTAGTAATGAATGAGAGTTCCTATTGGTCCACATCCTTGCCAGCCTTTGATGTTGTCAATGTTTTGGATTTTGGCTATTCTAATAGATGTTCAGTGGTATCTCATTGTTTTTGTTTAATTTGCATTTACTTGATGACATATGATGTGGAGCATCTCTTCATATGCTTATTTCCCATATGTATATCTCCGTGGTGAGATGTTTGTTAAGGTCTTTGGCTCATTTTTTTTGTGTGTGTGGTTTTTTTTTTTTTTTTTTTGAGTTATTGATAGGTTACTATCTTGTGAAATTTCAATTGTACATTAATGTTTGTCAGTCATGTTGTAGGTGCACCACTTCACCCTTTGTGCCCACCCCCCACCCCACCTTTCCCCTGGTATCCACTAAACTGTTCTTGGTCCATAGTTTTAAATTCCTCATATGAGTGGAGTCATACACAGATTATCTTTCTCTTGCTGGCTTATTTCACTCAACATAATTCTCTCAAGGTCCACCCATGTTATTGCAAATGGAATGATTTTGTTCTGTTTTGCAGCTGAGTAGTATTCCATTTTATATATGTACCACATCTTCTTTATCCGTTCGTCTGTTGATGGGCACTTAGGTTGCTTCCACGTCTTGGCTATTGTAAACAGTGCTGCAATAAACATTGGGGTGCACAGGACTTTTGGGATTGCTGACTTCAGGCTCTTTGGATAGATACCCAGTAGTGGGATGGCTGGATCGTATGGTAGTTCTATTTTTAGTTTTTTGAGGAATCTCCATACTGTTTTCCATAGTGGCTGCACCAGTTTGCATTCCCACCAGCAGTGTATGAGGGTTCCTTTTTCTCCACAACCTCTCCAACATTTGTTGCTATTAGTTTTAGATATTTTTGTCATTCTAACGGGTGTAAGGTGATATCTTAGTGTAGTTTTGATTTGCATTTCCATGATGATCAGAGATGATGAGCATCTTTTCATGTGCCTATTGGCCATCAGTATATCTTTTTTGGAGAAATGTCTGTTCATGTCTCCAGCCCATTTTTTGATTGGGTTGTTTGATGTTTTGTGATTGAGTTGTGAGAGTTCTTTATATATTAAGGATATTAAGCCTTTGTCAGATATATGACTTGCAAACATTTTTTCCCAGTTAGTGGGTTGTTTTTTTGTTTCAATCCTGTTTTCATTTGCCTTGAAGAAGCTCTTTAATCTGATGAAGTCCCATTTATTTATTCTTTCTATTGTTTCCCTTCTCTGAGAAGGCATGGTGTCCGAAAAGATCCTTTTAATACTGATGTCAAAGAGTGTACTGCCTACGTTTTCTTCCAGAAGCCTTATGGTTTCAGGTCTCACCTTTAGGTCTTTAATCCATTTTGAGTTTATTTTGGTGAATGGTGAAAAAGAATGGTCAATTTTCATTCTTTTACATGTGGCTTTCCAGTTTTCCCAGCACCATTTGTTGAAAAGACTTTTTTTTCTCCATTGTATGCCCTCAGCTCCTTTGTCAAAGACTAGCTGTCCATAGATGTGTGGTTTTATTTCTGGGCTTTCAATTTTGTTCCATTGATCTGTGCACCTGTTTTTGTACCAGTACCATGCTGTTTTGATTATTGTAGCTTTGTAGTATGTTTTGAAGTCAGGGATTGTGATGCCTCCTGTTTTGTTCTTTTTTCTCAGGATTGCTTTAGCAATTCGGGGTCTTTTGTTGCCCCATATGAATTTTAGGATTCTTTGTTCTAATTCTGTAAAGAATGTCATTGGGATTCTGATTGGGATGGCGTTGAATCTGTAGATTGCTTTAGGTAGAATAGACATTTTAACTATGTTTATTCTTCCAATCCATGTACATGGAATGTCTTTCCATCTCCTTATGTCATCATCCAATTCTCTCAGAAAGACCTTGTAATTTTCATTATATAAGTCCTTCACTTCCTTAGTTAAATTTACCCCAAGGTATTTTATTCTTTTTGTTGCGATTGTGAATGGTATTGTATTCTTGAGTTCTTTTTCTGTTGGTTCATTACTGGAGTATAGAAATGCTACTGATTTATGCAAATTGATTTTATACCCTGCAACTTTGCTGTAGTTGTTGATTACTTCTAACAGTTTTCCAATGGATTCTTTGAGGTTTTCTATATATAAGATCATGTCGTCTGCAAACAGCGAGAGTTTCACTTCTTCCTTCCCTATTTGGATTCCTTTTATTCCTTTTTCTTGCCTGATTGCTCTGGCCCGGACCTCCAGTACTATGTTAAATAAGAGTGGTGATAGAGGGCATCCTTGTCTTGTTCCTGTTTTCAGGGGGATGGGGTTCAGTTTTTGCCCATTGAGTATGATGTTGGCTATGGGTTGGTCGTATATGGCCTTTATTATGTTGAGGTAGTTTCCTTCTATGCCCATTTTGTTCAGAGTTTTTATCATAAATGGCTGTTGGATCTTGTCAAATGCCTTCTCTGCATCTATTGAGATGATCATGTGGTTTTTATTCCTCAGTTTGTTGATGTGGTGTATCACGTTAATTGATTTGCAGATGTTGAACCATCCCTGTGTCCCTGGTATGAATCCCACCTGATCCTGATGTATGATTCTTTTGATGAATTGCTGAATTCTAGTTGCCAAAATTTTGTTTAGAATTTTTGCACCTATGTTCATCAGTGATATTGGCCTGTAGTTCTCTTTTTTCGTGGTGTCCTTGTCAGGTTTTGGTATCAGTGTGATGTTGGCCTCATAGAATGTGTTAGGAAGTGTTCCATCTTCCCTAATTTTTTGGAATAGCTTGAAAAGGATAGGTATTAAATCCTCTCTGAAAGTTTGATAGAATTCCCCAGGAAAGCCATCTGGTCCTGGGGTTTTATTCTTTGGGATGCTTTTGATTGCTGTTTCAATCTCTTTCCTTGTGATTGATCTGTTCAAATTGTCTGCCTCTTTTTGAGTGAGCTTTGGGAGATTGTAGGAGTCCAGGAATGTATCCATTTCCTCTAGGTTATCCATTCTGTTGGCATATAGTTTTTTGTAGTATTCTCTTATAATCTGTTGTATTTCTGCAGAGTCTGTTGTTATTTCTCCTCGCTCATTTCTGATTTTGTTTATTTGAGTTTTCTCCCTTTTTTTCTTTGTAAGTCTGGCTAGTGGTTTGTCTCTTTGGCTCATTTTTTAATCAGGTTGTCTGTTTTCTTATTTGTTGAGTTCTAAGACTTCTTTGGCTATTTAAAGATGTATGATAAAAGCACCCTTTATCAGATACATCTTTTGCAAATATTTTCTCCCAGTCTTTGGCTTATCTTTTTATTCTCTTGGCAGTGTTTTTCACAGAGCAGAAATTTTTAATTTTAATGTAGTCCAGGTTATCAATTCTTTTTGTCATAGATAGGGCTTTTGGTGTTGCAATAGAACATTTTGGACTGAAAGATTCAGATAATTAAGCAAATGAAGGGTTTGGCGCCTGGTTTATCTGAATTATCATTGCCATAGTCATATCCTATATGCCACTGATATATATCTTACTGTTTCTATAACTCAGCAAGGTCAATATTAGTATTAAATTCCAAATTCTTGCATCAATTCATATAAGTAACGAAATATCATTGTTAAGAGTACTTTATAAGTTAAAATATAGGCTAAATATATGTCTTCAGAATATTCAAGTGAGAAAATATAAGCATACTTCACTGTTTACTCTCAGGTTCAATTTCACTTCAGGGAACCTTTTTGCAAATCCCTTGAAAGTGCTGAGTGAAAGGAAGGAAGGGAGCTTATTAGGAACCTAAAATTGGCTAAATTTGGCTATTTAAATGAATCTGCAGTGCTTGCTTATACTCCATAGACAGTCTGTGCAATCTCTCTCTCTCTTTTTCCTCATTCTTACTCCACTTCTAATTAAAAGAGTAATTCAGTTACAGGGTCAAATTCCCTGTGTTGACCTAGCTTTCTGGCTTCTTTGAGAGGAGTAGAATCCTGTACACCACACAGAAGTGGCAATTAGTTCTCCTGTAATTAAGGAGTGAATGGTACTAGCAGATAGAGGTGGGCATTTCCAGTCTGCTGAGTAGGAAAACATAGACTGAATTAAGGAGAATTTTCTAAGCATAGTATCTCCTAGAAATGGGTTCACTATTTCTCCTAGAAGTGGCGTTAGTTGTGGGATGAGGCCCAAATAAAATTACTGCAATTTTGAGTTAGATTGGAAATTGGAGAAACTCACACAGACCCACTCATGAAGAGAGGCCCTTGGAACTAATTGATGCCATTTGTAATGAGATAAAAAGCTCCCTCAGCCACCCAGAGCAGAACTCTAATGTATTGTAATGTGTTATTTTAGAATCAAAGCTTGCTGAATATAGAAATATAAACAAAGTTATTGTTTTTAGCCTTATTTCAAATTTTCAGTGCTTAAAAAACAAGGGAGCTTTTTTTTTGCTGCAAGTAACAGAGAACCAGTAAACTTATTTAAATAATGGGTATTTTATTGCCAGAATAAATAGCAAAAAGATTCAGAAAAACAATCATAAAATGATGAGGTAGCAAAGTAGGTCTATAGGTTGTCTAATAATTAAGTTCTTCCTCTTTGCATCTTGGATTTTTTTCTGCGTTCAAATCCCTTTTGTCTTTTAACCAGCTGTCTCTGCTCCCTCACTGTTGTTGCCCCATCAGCACTGTGAACTTCACAGGGCTCTCAGCTTGCCGTAATTCCGACTCCAGTTCACGGCGTGGATTCATTGTTTTCCATTCAGTGAAGTGGTTCCTTCACTCTCGTATTCTTAAGAGAGAAAATGTGAGGAACTGCTAACCTTGAATGTCAGTACAGCCTAATTTTATACAATTGGTCTGCCCTAATTTTTCTATTACGCCAACTTTTGTATTTATTTTCAAGCACTAATTCCAATCAGTAACATCTTGTTGGTAAGAAGCCTTCAGCCTTCCCAGTTCATCAAAAATGTGACTTAGAAAAATCTGACTTGTTTTTCTATTAGAAGCCTTATTCCACTGGGAGCTACCCTCTCCTGCTCCTCATATTTATCTTTCTTGACTACAGGGAAATATGTGGGGCTTCTCTCACCTCACTGGTGGCCACAGAACTTGGAGATGGTTTCAGGCCAATTGACTGGACATCTGTACTGTACTGGTCAGCTGTACAACAAGCCACCTCAATACTCAGTGACTTACAATGACGAGCATTTACTTCCTGCATGTGTTTGGCGGTCAACTGAGGGCCAGTGAATTTAAGGGAGGCCGAGTTTAGCTTCAGACAACAGAGACAGAAGCTCCATGCAGGTACCCAAGGAATTTTCTTCTCATAGCAAAAGGCAGCAGTGGAAAAGGACGTGTTCAATGAGAAGTTACATTTTCAAGCATCTGTTCAGGTTGTAGTTGCTAAAATCTTATTGGAAAAAGCAATTTTCATAGCCAATACCAAATTTGATATATTCCAACCTTCATGAGACCAAGGGAAGCATGTAGATATAGAACAGTATTGTAAGAGGAAGAGAAGTGGGACCAGTAATCCAGTCTAAATAAAAGGCCACAGCTATCCCTCATTCACTGTGCTCTTCACTGTGCATAGCTTCTGAAACTCTAAAGACTTGCTACTTCTCAGAATGCATCAGAGAAGTGGACTATGGGTCTCTTTTATCCCCACTCTCCTCCCTCCTCTATTGCTGTCCTCTAAATTCCACCTCCAGGACTTGTTGAGGTTTGAGAGAGACAGTTGGGTCCCTTCTTGGCATTCCTCATTCCACAGCAGCTCTCACACTTACCTTTGTCCTCCCTCTAAGCAAGTGGATAGACATGGTATCTATTTATATTTAGGTTCTTGGCCTACAGAGGAAGTAGTTCATTGTGTTTTATTTTTCTTTATCATTTTACTTTTTAAATAATTTTCTAAACTGAACTTTTATTTTTTTTGAGGAAGATTAGCCTGAGCTAACATCTGCTGCCAATCCTCCTCTTTTTGCTGAGGAAGACTGGCCCTGAGCCAACATCAGTGCCCAACTTACTCTACGTTATATGTGGGATGCCAACCACAGCATGGCTTGACAAGCAGTGCATAGGTCCACACCCAGGATCCAAACCCGCTAACCCCGAGCACTGAAGCAGACTGTGTGAACTTAACTGCTGTACCACTGGGCCGGCCCCGTGCATATGTTATTTTTATATTAAGCTAAAGAAAACCCAATTGGCCTACATTTAAAAAGTATTTAATGCATCATATGTGAGTCAATCTGCCCGTGTCATGGGCAGGAGGTAGAGGGGCCATTTATTTTATAAATAAGTCCCTGAAAGTGTGATATTATGTGTTTAGGAAATCCCACAGACAGTCCAATGCCATCAGACGGAAGTCACTCATCTTTCTATTTTCTGACCAGTGAGTGGAGCAGTTCCCTCACAGTCCTCTGACCACTCCCAATGCCAGCCAGGTTCTCTGGGCTGCTCTCCTGCTGATAAAGGGCTCATCTCATAGTCTGGGCAATAAAATACTAGTGAGGAAGTATATATGCGTTAATTCTTCTCTTTTAAGGATCACGTTTTCCAAATTTTGGTGTTTCCCAAATATATATTCAGCTTACTATTGCTGCCCTCTCAAACATCAGAATACACCATCAAGAGAAGCCCTGGTATGAGCCCCTGACACCTCAGAATGAATGTGAGTCACTCCGTTATCCCTCGTGGAGGGAGGGCTCATTTGGATTCATTTCTAGTGGTGAAAGAGAATTTTAGTCATCATTCATCCCCTGGAGGAGGTGTTTTGTGGCGGCCTCAGTCATCATAGTGCTTTAGAAATTTCTCCCTTAGAGAACCTGTCACTCTATGTATGTATCAGACTGACTCTATTCCTACAATTAGTCAAGGAAACTAAGGCAAATGCTCTAAAACTGAGGGACCTATAAGGGTAATCTAAGTAGAAGTCTGTCAGCCATAAATGACTTAGCAATTGAATGTATACCTTGGCAACTGGCTGTCATAGAACAGCTTTATATTCATCTTATACCCACTCCTCCAAATGGATGTTACTAGATAATCCTGAAACAATGGTGCCCAGGTGATAAAAACAAGGAGATATCCCAGCTGCCAAATTTCTAATCATATATCTCACACGTGAAAAAGAATTTCCTTATTTACTGGCTAGATCACCTTATTTAATTTAGGGTAGAATAATGCGTAAATACTTTAGTTATGTAGTTGAATAAATATATTTTAAATATAGAGTAAATATGAATTGAAACCAATCATTAAAATTGTATATAAGGACATGTCTTATAGCAGGAATACTAACAACACTCACAAGACCCTT
Organism: Equus caballus; assembly: GCF_041296265.1. NCBI lineage: Eukaryota > Metazoa > Chordata > Mammalia > Perissodactyla > Equidae > Equus > Equus caballus. The sequence goes on along the minus strand of NC_091691.1, from coordinate 71,758,815 downwards.
GTCCTGAGTTTATGAGAACTGAGTTTGGGAGACAATTATGTAAGTTTGAGAGTTTCTTTTTAGCTTTCAGAAGAGAAGATAGTAAATGGCTACACACCTAAGAGGAGACAGTCAAAGACAGAGGAGACAGTCAAAGACAAAAACATACACATTGATACAAGCTTGTATCCACATAGGAAGACAGCCTAATGCATATACCAGAAGTCACCGTTTCTTTTAATACCACCATTTGTCTGGAAAGAGGATTGAATGGACCTTATTTTATTATCATCGTAAATATCGCAGTTTTATTCTTTTAGCTTCAAAATAGGAAGCAAGTTTTGACCAAAGCTATCGGAGATGTCATTCCTATCTGTTACACACCGTTCTCAGATTTCTCTGGAAATCTTAAAAGAAATAAATATGCAATGAAATAAACAAGCAAGCAAATAAATTTTAAAAACACTTTTAAAACTAGGGAAAAACTTTCACACATCGCAAATTTCACCAGCAAACCCATAAACTCCATGAGGGCAATGACTTGGTTGGTTGGTTGTTTGGTTAGTTAGCTTATTTTACTGCCGTATCCCAACTGTGTTGATCAGTTTCTTGCATATGGTCTACACTCAGTAAATGTTTGGTGAACCAATAAATTCTTCTGGAATAAATCCTTCATGATATTTTTTTCACAAAATTTATGATAGAGAAAATGCTATCTGGTTGGAGGCATCTGCATCAGCTTTCCCCACAAGAAAAAATATATATCCTAAACCAGGGTTTGGAAAGAACTGTGTGCCACTGAACCAAACACTGACCATCCTCTGACTCCTCAGGCAGAGCAACTAGACAGTTTAGGGTCATATTGTGGAACAGGAGATTAGAAACATATTTTCAATCAAGATACTCTATCTAATTATGCCACTAACACTATCCCTGTGAAGAATTAAAAATTTAGAGGAAGTAGAGACATGTAAAGAAAGTCAAAATAGAAAACCTTTAGCCAAAGGACAGTCAGTATCAGCATTATAGCCTAGAGATTGTGGGAAAAGTAACAAAAAGAAAGAGAAAATGAGAATTTGAGAGACCAGCATGAGAAGGGGCTAAGGAGAGTCTCATACCACTTCTGCAGGTTGCCGGGATTATTGATGCCCAAAAGGAGTTGAGGATCTGAATCATCCAAGCACAGCTCAATAGAAACTGTTGATTTTAGCACCTAGGACAGTACCTGCCATGAGGAAAAGCTCAATAAATATTTAAGTGGTGAGATGATGAACTCCTTTACTCACAGTGTATCTGTTTTCAAGAATCCTAAGAAAGAAATAGGCATGATTATGACAATGAAATTATGATGATAAATAAAATAGTAGTACTCCAGTTCCTCTCCATCACTAACACTTATCAACTGGCATTTTTCTTGTTTGAGTATCAGTTTTCCCAGTTATTAATTATCCCTCTTTGGATTAAATGCTTCCTGAGTGCATGGACTTAATCTGTTGTGTTCCTGTTGCATCTTCAGTTCTTTGAATGGTGCCTGGCTTGTATGCAATGCTGAGTGAATATTTGTTAATAATAACCATCATAATTGTATATTAGTAATAACAAAGATCATAAATAGGCTCTGGGATTACTTCTCCTGGAATCAGCCCATATTGTTATGACATTATGCCTCCTGCCACCCACACCTGAAATAGTACCTGAAGTACTTCCCAAATTGCTAGAAAGTGAAAATTATTCCCTTAGGTTAAACATTGTCTTTTCCCTGTAAGTCTCATTTAAAATGAAAATATCCATTAAAAGGATAGCAGAATAAGCCCCTATCACTTTAATGCTGATCTGTTCAATGAGATTCTCGTTTTCCCTTTGGGCACGGAGCTCCTAGGTAGTGTGATGTTTCCTCTTGGGCCAATGTCTCTAAATTCCCCCATGTCAACCAGGAAAGTTATAGAAAGTGAGGTTTTTATTTTTCCATGAATCACATTTGAAAAATGACATTGAATATTCCATGCCAGCGGTCGAGCTTCATTAGGATAGGATAAGAGGACAGCTGTTTCAAGCAAGCTGCAGAAAGCAATTAAGTGAGAGGCAGTAGGAGAAAAAAAAAATTCTTTTTAATCTTTAGCTTTGGAGTATCTAGTGTTCTAATATGCTAAGTAGTCTTGTCAACTAATCAACCTTAAAAATCCCACTAGCATGGCCACTTAAAAGAGAGCTTTTCATTAAACTCTGTTCCAAGAAATTCTAGGGCATCACTTCACATCTGTCTTCTTTCTCACATCACATCTGCCTTCACTCTAAGTCTAAGATCAGAGTAGTCTTTTCCTGGTAATCTTTCCTTTTAAATTTTGAAGTTGACCAAGCAAATTAACAAACTCATTTCTTATCAACTGAGATTGGTGAAACCAGTTTCTGGGCTTAGTGAGTTTCCCTATCCTGAGTACCTCTCCAAGGCCGGTCTGAAGACTAGATCTGGCATGCCTATCTAGCACAGGAATGAGGGCCTTATCTATGGCATATGCATTAAAGATGACACAGAGAGTCATTTTGAAAGCATGGGCAAGATAATGCAAGAAAAATTGTAAAGTTAGCCACGTATGTCTTTATTATCATTCTATCGTCTCTTTAATCACCTTTTCTATACTTTCTGGAGCCTTTCCTCAGACTCCGCATGCGCACAGAAGGAGACTGAGCATCAGTGGTGAACTTTATTAACAATCTTATTTTTGGTGAAATGATTTTAGCCATCTCACCACAGCAATGTCCATTAAACCCCTAGGGTGACTAACCCAAGACTAACAGATTTACCAGAACATGAGATGTTCAGGGCTAAAACTAGGAAAGTCCTGGGCAAACCAGGATGGTTGGTCCCCTTCATCCCTAGACGAACTCTTTGCCTAGAGTACTGTTCTGTAATATCCTTATTTCCCGCCATGCTTCCTCCCCTTCTAGCCACACACATTTCACTTGGATGACCCTTCCTAACACTTCAGGCCTCATCTTCATCCTCACTTCCTCTAGGAAGCCTTCCTGGACTCCCCCAGGACTGAATTATATGCCTATTCTACAAGTTAAGTCATCGTCCTGTTTAAGACTCCTTTGGTAGTACTTAATATACTATCTTAATTTCTTTTTTACGTGTTTACACTCCTCGGTTTCTTATGGACAGGCAATTTATCGTATTTACCACTGTAACCCCATACGCATTACAATTTGTTGAAAGATGACAGCAAGGACTACCAAACATTTGCTATAAAGAAAAAAACATTTCAAATAATATAGACAAGAATGGGCTAATATCACAGTGGTCTAACAGTGAAGTGGACTTGAAGGAGAAATGGTGAACTTCATGTCACTGGAAATATTCCAGCAACTCTCAGAAGGTTTTCACACGTGATGCCTGCTCTAGGTAAATTTTCAAAGCAATTGATCTCCAACGTCTGTTCACATTGAAGTGATCTGATCTTTAGACCCATATCTCCTCAATCTACAGTATCTGAATTATCCTAATCCCAAAACTCTGATTCTATTGGTATGGAGTCAGACCTAAGAATTTCTACATTTGAAAGGCTTCCCTAGAGATTCTGATGGACAGCTAGTTGTGTTAAAATCTACTAATGCTCATTACATAGCTGTGTTGGAGCTACATGCTAGAAGGATATTAAAAACAAAAAAGGTATACAGTAGTCCTTGTCCTCTAGCTACTCACAGTCCAGATAAATGAATCTGGGAACTTCTGACAAGATAGAGTAAATTTAAGTTCTGGTTTGCCTGGGTCTGACTAAAACCAGTCCTGCTCCCATGCAAAATCTTTCAACTCTGGTTTATTTCCCAGATTCATGGATGGAGAGCAGTAGTTTTCAACTTTGAATGAACATTGGAATCACCTGGGGAGCTTTAAAAATATATGGAAGCTTGGCCCTATCCCATGTGATCCTGATGTAATTGGTGTAGGGATGGTCTTTCCAGTTGATCCTAAAGTTCAGTCCACAATGAAAATGACCCTAGGGGAAATGAGGGCAAAGCAGGGGGTGGAGGGTATGGGGAGGAATGTGGTTAGGTAGTATGGTAATGAGAAAGGGAAATCCAGAGAAAACTTTTTTTACCTGGGGAAGATACTAATGAACTTTTGTAGTGGCCAAAAGCCTATGATTAAAGTTAGCTGCAGATAATGTGTGAAAATGTTTTGTAAAATGGAAGGCATGGTTAAAAAAAATGTAGTTAATTTAATTTAACTAAAATTAAATACTTAATGATATCATTTTTAACCCGAAGATATTAAGCTGTTAAAGATATTTAACACATTAACTCTTCACATATAAGGCATCCTTTATGGTGGTTTCTGGTTATTTTATTTTATTTTATTTTACTTTACTCTGGGAAACAGAGATCTACCCCCAGATCCCAATCACTTTTAATCCCATTTGGCTGCGGAAAATGTTCTTAAATATGTAGTTCTATGTTCTTGCCTCATTAATTCCTATCTGATGAATATCACTGAGTCTTCCTTGAATAAATGAGTAAGTTTGTGATCCCCCAGGGACATCAATTAACAGTGTGTAAGAAATTCAAGTTAGTGTGTCCTGACCCCAGGACATACACGGGAAGTGGCTTTTTGAGAGAAATTGCTAACATCAGTTCACTTACTGTAGTCGGCTTCTTTCCCCTTAAAGGAACATTCTGGGGGTTAAGGAATTTGAGCACTTAATTGAGTTCAGTTGTGTTCCAGTTCCTGGCAGCTTCCTTGCAGCTGGTAAGTGAAGGTGACTTGGAATGCTCTTCTTGGAACAATTCTTTGTATTGAATGACCTGTCCCATGGGGATAATAAGATAGTGAATGGTTAAAGGCATCTCTTCCATGATACCTTTGCCTGATGAATAAACACCAAGCATCAGCAGAGACACATGTGCCATGGAATGTTCTGTTCGTACTGTCATATGTCTTTCACACCAAGGCAACCTCAGAAGAATACAGGCTGTGAATTGTAACACTTGGTTCCAGACCTGGCTTAACCACTCACTGGGGCTGTAGGCAAGTATTTGGACTTCTCAGAGTCTCTTCTCAGCTTTCAATTAGGGAATACATATCTCCATGGTTTAATTTAAAACTTGAGTTAAATAAGATCCCCAAACATCAACATGTCTTCTGGTTACAGTGGGAGACCCTGGAAAATGTAAAATAGTTAATAGCTGGTTCCCAGTTGCAGGGCCTCAAAACATCTTTGAGCCTTTGTGTACCACAGCTACAGGGGGTTTCCCGAGTCCTACCTCCTGAACCGAGGTGCTTGACCTTCCTCTTCTTTGTGAGTAGACATTTTCTGGGGTTTCGAGGGTGCTCTCTATCTGGTTCTTCCAAACCTTTCCTTGTTTCTCAGTATAGTAGGCAGCCTCTAAAGTGGCCCCCGTGCATCCCTGCATCTAGTATTTATGGCCCTGTGCAGCCCCCTCCCCTTGAGTATAGGCTAAACCTAGTGATTCGCTTCTAAGAAATAGAATACATAAGAAGTGATGGAGGAGGGCCGCCCAGTGGCCTAGTGGGCAAGTTCCCGCACTCCACTCTGGCAGCCCGGGGTTTCACTGATTTGCATCCTGGGCGTGGACATGGCAATGCTCCTCAGGCCACGCTGAGGTGACATCCCACATGCCACAACTACAAGGACCCGCAACTAAAATATACAATTACGTACTGGGGGGATTTGGGGAGAAAAAGCAGAAAAAAAAAAAAAGATTGTCAACAGTTGTTAGCTCAGGCGCCAATCTTTAAAAAAAAAGAAAAAAAAGTGATGGAGGGGCCTGCTGGCGGCATAGCAGTTGAGTTCGTGTGCTCCACCTTGGAGGCTCCGGGTTCACTGGTGGATCCTGGTTGAGGACATGGCACCACTGATCAAGGCATGCTGTGGCAGGTGTCCCACATATAAAATAGAGGAAGATGGGCACAGATGTTAGCTCAGGGCCACTCTTCCTCAGCAAAAAGAGGAGGATTGGTGGCTGATGTCAGCTCAGAGCTCGTCTTCCTCAAAAAAAGAAAAAAGGAGAAGAAAAGAAAAGAAGTGATGGATGCCAATTCGGAGATTAAGTTACAAAAAGACTGGCTTCCCCTCTGAACCATTGCTCTCTGGGAAGCAAGCTGCCATGTTGTGAGCAGCCCTATGGAGAGGCCTATGTATCCAGGAACTGAGGTCTCTGGTTGACAGAGGTCCTGAGGCCTTTCAACAGTCACTTGAGTCGGCTTGGAAGACAATCTTCTGAGGCCTGCCACCATCTCGAGTGTCCTTCCCAGCCCAGCCTTGAGATGCCTGCAGCCCAGTCCGTTACCTTGATTATAGCCTGTGAGAGACCCTGAGTTAGAGGCTCCCAGCTACATTTTCCTTGGCTTCCTGACCCACAGAAATTGTGAGATAATAAATGTCTGTGGATGTAAGCCATAAAATTTTGAGGTAAATTGTTATACTACAATAGATAATTAAAACACTCACAGTTCCCATTTCCAATGGGACAACAGCGTTGGCTCTTCTTACGGCCCTTGACTAGCGCCACCTAGAATGTGGACTTCAAGACCTTCTTGTTCTCTCTCTTAGACATTCCCAAGCCCATGCTCAGCCTCATGCTCCCATCATCCTAAACGTGAGCTCCAGGGCTCCTCAGCTTACTCTAGATGGGTGTTGCTTTATTTATAACAACTCCTATAAATGACTCCACTCGATTCTCCCAAGAATGTTGTGAGATACATGCGATTATATGTACTCATTTTACAGACAATGATATTGTCACCCAGAAAAAATAATTCTCACGATTGGGAAGTTTAGGATTTTGGACTCCAGGTTCAACATATAATATATGTTACTGAACATATACTGAAGGTGTCTTTGCTTTACTCTCTTAAATATCACAGTTAGAGAAGCTATTACAAGTCACTCAACAAAAAGAGATTTAAAAAATATCAGACCATCTGTGTAAGTGCCAAGTGAGTAAAAGTACTTGTTTTTACTTGTGCTAAAGTATTATACTATTATGATGTTGTTATTATACACATATATGTATATATGTGTATGTGTGTGATTTTTTTCCTGTTGAATATTGTGGAAATTCACACAATTAAGTTTCAATTAACATTTTCTCTAATTCTTGAGAGTCACAAATACTTCTTGTGCATACATTTGGGTAATTAAATTGGACCTTAAATATATATGATCAGATATAATGTGTCTTTCTTTTGGATTTTATTGTTGAAGTTATCAATTTTTATTTTAATTTTCTTTGGTAAAGATTAACTAAGAGGAGAATATCAATGTCATAACAAATATAGATCATAATGAATTCTTTCTCTCTACTACGTGTGCTAAGGGGCAGGGGAAACAGAGATTTTTAACATACACCATCTTTAAATTTAACATACAGATGGTTAAATTTGTATGTGAAACTGGCACTAGTTCATCACCGCTTTTTCTGAGAAAAAAAAAAAAAGGAAAGTCGCCCACGAGGATTTCCCCCCTTTTCTTTAATAATGGATACTTCCAGAGACCTCCTAAGGTCCCATTCCCCCTGTCATGTTTAAAGAGTTTATTGTTTCCAGAAAAGCTTTTGCTGCTCCCTCTGGAGACTGAGCTGATCCAAGGTAATATTAATTCTGTGCCTCTCTCTTGTCGGAACTCAACTTCAAATGGAATATATGAGATGAAAGCTGAAAGAGAGGTTATGTGGGCTGTCATCCGCCATTGTGTCTGAGGCATCAACTGTGCTCAGAACAAATTAGGTGTCAGTCTGGTAAATCACAGTCAGGAAGGCAAATCAGTTTATAGAAGACTTATTTGGTCTCCTGGAAGGCTCCACCATTCAGAAAACAGTTAATCTTTCTTTTCTTTTCTTCTCGGTAATTTAAAAAAAATCTGAGCTTTAGCTGGTCATTTTTATTGTCTCCTACACCCCTCCCCAACTCACTCCTTGCTTCCCTCACAGAGATGAAGAGCTGTTGCTTTAAGCTACTAGACTGGTAGCATTTACAGGACCACTCACGTGGAATGTTTCATTATTTTAGTTTAATTTCCTAAATGACAAAAGATGCCAGGAAAAGAAGCAGGCATGGGGGTGGCGGTGAGGCTGGACAAGGGAGAGATGGGACTTCGCTGCTGGCCTTGTGTATGGAATGTTTGCAGATCAAGGAGAGAATGCTCAGGGAGGAGCAGACAAATCTTGCTCTCATGGGATTTGTTTCAGTTTTTCAAATCCTTCTTGATCCCATTAGCCCTTCATTAAGAAGTTTGGACGGGAGAAGAAAGGGAGTTGCTTTTCACCTTGGAATGTAGAATTTTGAATCTGTCGCAGCTTTAACCTGAGAAAAAAGGAGACAAAAAAGAAGAAAATAAAAGAATTGTATTTGTTGTATCAGGCTACCCAATCACTTTGCTTTAATCTGAAATAAAAATCTTCATCAGCATTTATAAATGAAAAGGGCACCAAAAAAAAAAGAGAAAGCGCTGGACCAAGGCTCACCAGTGTCCTAGTTTCGACTCTGCCAATAACTTCAAGACCTTGAGATAATTACTTTAATATGCTGGTTCCCCCTCTCCTCATTTACAAATGGTGATTATTGTTTCTATCCTTGGTTTTGTTAACAATGTTATTGTGTGGATCAATTCAGAGGAAGTCATAATTAAATAAAATGTATACAAATTTAAGGTGACACTATTACAAAGGCCCCACCACTTGGTCATATCTGTGTCACCACTCTTCACAAGCACAGAGGTATTTGTTCTCAAAGTTCATCTATCTTAATCTGAATTCTCACTTTGCCTATATTTGTCTCCACTTTAGATTCACTTAACTTGCTTCTAAGAGTGATAATCAGAGACTCCATCATTTCAACTTTAAATGATTTCCTGGTGTTTTGATCAACCACAGTTCTACAGAAGAAGAGGTATTTGATACCTTAAATAATTGTCACTTATTTCCTCATTTGGCTCAGTATACTTATCTGAGATTTTATACCCTTTCCTAAAAACCCACTTGCTTGATTCAACATCAGTCTTTCTACCTGCTTATTCCAGTCTTATCTGTCCGTTTCTCTCTTTTGCCAGACATCCTGATTCCTGATACCCTGTCTGCCTCCAGGATCCTAATTCAGTCACGAGCCCAGGATGCTTTCTTTTCCTTTTTCTGTTCCGTTAGTGTTAAGCATGTGGCAACTCAGATGTAGCATAAGTTTTCTCAGCAGTCGCATTGCTTGTTCCAATCAGCTCAGATTCTAACTTCCCTTCCTGTTTCCCACACTCCAACATTTTAATAGCGACTGATTGACCCATTTGGCCTACGGGCATGTTGAAAAAGTGCACCACGCCCCCTTCCTTAAGGCCTGGATGAAGGTTGCAGCATCATATCAAGGGGAACTGTGCTCAAGGATTCTAGGTGGTTGCTAACAGCTAAAAGGGCCAATTTGAGAAATGGGAGCCAAGACAATAACCTAGAACACTCAAGAGACTTCGTCTTCCAAAACTTCTGCAAAGAGAGGGTCAGAGTCTTAGTGGGTGGAATTGACACTTGTGATATCCTTCAAGTTTTCCTTTCACCAGCTACTTCCCCCCACCTATAATCTCTTTCTCCTCGGACTACAAAAGTATCCTCCTATTATTTTTCTCTTTACTTCAGAACTTGTTTTAAAGATCAGTTGCTGTCTAAATCTCTAGTTCATTATCTCTTGTCCACTCACCCTCTGAGATTTTGCTTTTTCCTCTCTCTCTCCTGAAATTACACTTCTATTTGTACTTGTAATCCTCTAATCACCCAATCCACAATCCTATTTGTTTTTCATACTTCTGGCATTCTTTGTGACATTTGCAGTGTTGAATACCCACTCTGTGAAATGCTCTCCCATACTGGTTTTCATGTCCTACATGCTCTTGTTTCTCCTTCATTTCTGACTATTCCTTTCCTACCACAGTGATCACTCTCTTCATCCGTCTGCCCTTGAGACTCCCCAGCTCTCTCCAAACTATATGCATTTTAAGCTCCAGTCCCTGTACTTGCCGTGAAATTTTCAGCCCTTCTCTCTCTTCTCACATCCAGACCTAGATTTCCATCTATTCCCTAGATATTCCCTATCCATGTCCTATGGGTATATCTGATGTAGTATGCATGACACTTAACTTTTCACCAAATCACTTTCTTCTCCTGTATTTGTAGTCTACAATAACTCCGACTAGAGTTTTCATAGTTATTCACAACTCTTCTACTAATGCCATCCCTGACACAGATACCAAATGCTTTGCTCTCCTGTCATCTGTAACTTCACTGGCATCTTTATTTAAGGTCCTATCATTTCTCAGTCTGCCTCCAAACGTTCCCTCCTAGATTATTTTACCCTTTCCTTATCCATCCTCACCTCAGGCAATATGTGCTCCAGCGTATGCTCTTTTCACAACTCCTAGAATATGTCGGCTTTTTTTTGATTCTTTTTTCTCATACGGATTCTCCTCTCTTAAAATACCCTTTTTCTCCATGTCAAATGCCTCCTTTGTGAAGTCTTTTCTGATTCTTGCTCCCTCCTGAATTACCCCTACTTCTGATTTGCTTGGAATAAATTTGGTAACCTGCAAAGAAGTTACAACTTGTTGCTATCTGTATTTTGACACTGGCACCAGGTTCAAACTAAAGTTGAACACCTCTTTTGTTTTGCCCCAGAGCTGCTAATAATCTGTGATACAGAAAGTTGTCCTTGATTTTTCCGATGGGAGAAACTATGATTCCCCTTGACTTTTTTTTCCCCCAACTCTAACACTGACCCATTACCATCCTAATAGAACGAGTTTTTTCAAGTTGTTTTCTTTTTTAATTGTGTGGTTGTAATCCAAGCCTATTTGCAATGTAATAATTGTGCCCAATAAAATCTGAGGAGATGCAAACCTGGATGAGCCAGTGAAGCCACATGAAGCCCCATGGGGTAGGCTGGAGCCACCTGTATTTATTTATATCCATTAAAAATTTTTCTTGTATTGTGATAACAGGCTTTTAGGAGAGCAAAGGAGTCAGTGCGGAAATGTTGTTTTTCTGGCTGTGCAGCACAAACATCATTTAAAACTTCCCTCAACATGTGCATACATCTAAAGCCCATTGGAGCATCAGGCAGCAATGGGAGCTGGCACTATGCCCGCATTGTTAGCCTTGCTCCATTATGATGGAAATAACAAGCAAGACAGAGACAGATAGCAAGAAAGGAGGTGGGGTGTGTGATGGCGTGGAGACATAGTGCTTGTAACATGATGTTTGAATTTCCATTTTTATCTTGAAAAAGCAAATCAATCTGAGGCTGGCTGTATAATCCCCATGGCTGGAGGTGATTTGTCAAAAAGCTCTTGCTTCAGTCTCTTTGGAGATGGAGCCCTGTGGCCACACAAGGCCTTAGCATGGGGATTAATCCCCCAGTTTTGGAAGGCAGAAGTGGGCGAAATAGGCAATGTGCATGGCTGGGCAGGTTGAATGCCAGAGGCCAAAGAACAAATGATGACAGGAAGCAACAGCGTTTCTGGTCAGTCTCCTTCCAGGAGCCTGTTCCTTTTGGCTTATTGTGAGTGTACTTCATGGGATGATTTTCATAATATTCATTTATCAAACACATTTTACTATTCAAAACACTTCTATATTTATTTATTCATTCGGAAATTACATCTCTCTTGTAACATCATAAAGCATCGGAGGTGGAAAATTCCTTAGAGATCATTTCTCCAGTACCTGCATTTACTGAAACCCAAAGAGATCTCAGTTAGCCTAAAGTCCTATAAGGAGTAGTAATACTGGATCCTACACCTGTTGTTTTTACTCCAGTAGCTTTTTCCATAATCCCAAGGAACCATCTAGGCAGGAATTTGTTCATCAGATTCTTTACAAGGTGTAAAGGGAGACCGTGGCTTCTGTGGTTGAGGAGGAGGGTTATACAGAACACTTTAAGCGCTGGTCTGGAGTGGTAAGTGAGTGACTAGTGCAAGCGGGATGCTATTGTAACACACATATGCCTATTGCACGATTTTTACTTTTAATATTAAATAATGGAGCTAGTATTCTATTCTTGCCTTTTTTTGTTTTCTCTCTATCCTTTATTTTGGAAAAAATAGTCATGTACAGTAATATGAAAGTAGGAGAGAAGAACATTCCTAGGTTGGCTCTCCCATTGGCCTGTACTGAGGTAAGTCCCCCTGCAGGCACAGCCCATTCCTCTGAGGTCATTCTCCTAAAGGTGGTGAGCTGATTATTGGTCCTGACTATCTGAAAGGCAAGATCACAAAGATATTCCTTGACAATTCCCCAAGCATACTATAGAATATTTTAAAGGAAGAAAAACTCAGATTCCTGAGATTAGTAGTGAGAATTGATGCTCCACTATCTCAGCAGATGTCTTGCTCTAAAATTCTTTCATCTAAATAGGCTCCCCCACCCAGCAGAAAGTTTTACTGGGTACACACCAGGTATGAAACACCTCTCACTGCACACAGCTTCCTCTCTTGAAGTCCTTTTTAATTCCTAGCCAATTAAATTTTACCTATGGTTCAAGATCCAATCCATGTCACATCTCTTATCAGAGTCATTTGTTGAAAGTAATGGATTATCTGGATTTCAATAGCCCCAAGGTCCTGGCTACCAACTTTGTAATGAATAGACCATATTTTCTCTCTTTTTTTTCTTTTCTAATTATTTCATGGGATCAAGTTAGAGTCTCACTAGAATTCTAGGAAATTCAAATGTTTTTACCTTTAAAATATTCTATTGCAAGCTTATGGAAATGCCAAGGAATGGTTTTGTAATCTAGCCTATTGGGAAGTTACTGAAAATAATCAGCTCTCAGAAAGTGACCTTTAGGTGTGCCCTGCATGGGGAGTCACCACAGTGAAGACCAGTGGAGATCTTCTGTATGTTCTTCTCTTTCTCTTATGTCTTGTAGTGCTCTTAGTGCAGGAACAGACCCAGAGTAAACGTGTTCTGTAATATTTGTTGATTGATACTACTTTCTTAACTCCCAATGTCAACATGAAAGATTCTCATAATTTCATCCAATAGCAATTGTGTGACTGCCCAGGATGTAGGTTATTAGAATAGAAGTCAAACAACTAAATTTCTTGTCCAAAGTTTGCCATGTTGTAGTTATATGAAACTGCAGAAAACTATTTATATCTCTCTCAGAACAAGTTTCTTTATCTTTAGTGCAGAAATAAAAATTTTTGTTCTGCTCACCTCCAGAAGCTTAAGAGAAGAGTCTTAAGTGAAATGGCCTTGACATTTCTGAACTTTATACATTTGACAAATACTATTATCATAACATTCTCATTAGTGCTTATCACTATATATTTTGGATTTTCATATTTAGTGTAATACTTTTTGATAGTCTATTTCATCTTTTCTATCATTTGTGCTCATATCTCATTTAGGTTTTATATATGTTAAGTGTGGACAAATATACAACACATCTTTTAAAAAAATCTTCTAGAACAGGTAAGAACTCTCAACAAACATTGTTATTTGCCTGAATATGAATCTGTTTTCAGACTCTGCACTAAGGACAGAGATATTGGTTTAAGTATGTGGAAATAGAGTTGTGGAATAAGCAAGTCATTCAAATTTTCAGTTGAATCTTATATAATGTAAAAGAGAAGATGATTAATCTATATATACAGGGAAGACAACATCGCATGAAGGAAAAGAAAGATTGTTATGTGTTTTTGGGAATCCATCTGGGATCATTGCCACCCCATCAAGAGGTCAGCAGACGCGATTATGGAAGCGACAGCCTTGCCATGACTGTTTAATTATCCCCACGGTACTCCTCACAATAATCAGGAGAGACAGGTGGAAAGCAGCATTCTGAACGTGGGCTGACAGGAGCTTCCCAATAAGTCAGTCCTTCTCTCCTCCCCTTGAAAGAGTCACAGGTTGAACTGGCTGTGCTAGTTGTCAGATTGCCAGCCCCATGTGACTAGCAGATGAGTGAAGTCTTCATGCAGCTTGACCAGGGATGCCTCATTCATCCTCTTGGTCAGCCTCAGACCCAGCTGCCAGCTCAGAGAGCAGGAAGAGCATGATTGTATTGGCACAGCTCCAGTACTTTAAGACCCCACTGCTAGCTACCCTCTCTCACATCCTCTACCAGGCAAACAGAAAGGTTAATGGTTAACCATGTCAAACTTGATTCTCTGCTAAAGAGTAGTTGTGGGGGATGCATAGATTTTAATCCAGAAATTAGTATCTTGTGTGTCAGAGATAAAGTGGGTCAGCCAGCATAAAAAGGAGGCAGTGTGATAGTGTACTTCAGGGCTGGGAAGCCAGACATGAGGTTGACATTCTAACTTTAAAACGAGCTCACAGCGTGCTGTTGGGAAAAGCATGTAACAGCTTTTAACCTTAATTCTTTCCTTTGTTGAAGATGGTTTTTAGTGATAAATAGTCTCTCATTTCCCTATGATCTCAAAAGGATCTTTTCAAGTTTGGAAACAGAATTTTTGCACAGGGAACCTCTTGTCTTGCCTGCTATGCTATGAAAAGTTCTAATATGAAATAATATGAAATGGTTCTAATATGATAATTTAAGATTAATGCTAGAAATTATTGTCTTAAATAGTCAATTTAATTGGAAAATATTCAGAAATATCACATAATGAACCACGAAATATTATTCAGTTCCTACCATGTATTTCCCATTTTCTATGTTTCTGTTTCCATCAAGATTAGTAAGATTAACATGTAGGAAATAATTTAAAGATAGTAAAAACTTATAATATGGCAGCCATGAGCATTCACTCTCCTCTCCTCACCCTCTTCCTATCCTAGAGAGGATAATTGACCAAGAGCTGCAGAGGCTGCCCTTTGGAATCCACGTCTGCATTTGCTAAGAGACGGCACTTCAGCAGGGCTACAGTAAGGTGACCTGTTCCTGGGAAACATGGGGCCCTCCTGGTGGCTGGCTTTGGCTTGGGGAATCCTCAGTGGCTTTGCCACATCTTCTTTGCTTGGCTTGGTAGCCTAGGACACTTCCGCCCAATATTTACTCCTTCTCTACTTCACTTGGTGTCTGATTTGTATCATACTTTTATGACCTTCACAGCCTTTCCTGGCTCTCTCCATTTTTTCCCTCAGGCAGGCATCCCCAGGAAAATCCTCGCACAATGAATCTTGTATTCACATCTGCTTCTTGGATCACTCTAACTAACAAAGGCTAAAAATTGTGTAAGCCCTATAGATATAAATAAGAGAATAAATAAAGCACAAAGTAGAAACTGAGAATGGTAAAGATCATCCCTAGCTTCAATCCCCAGCTCTCCCGAAGACTACATATGTGACCCAGGCTAATGATTTATCCTCTGTGTGCCTCAGTTTTGTCTACTGTAAAACAGGGATAATAATGTTACTTATCTCTAGCACTTTGGGGGGCATAAAGTAAGTTAAGTTGTGTAAAGCCCTTAGAAAAATGCCCATCACATTCTAAATACTATAAAAGGGTTAACTAATACAGAGGAGAACATATAAGACTAGAGAGCTGAAGAACTTGATTCAAAATCACAGAACTAAGTGAGTAGAGGGATTGGAATAAGTACTTGGGCTTCCTACCAGATGCTCAACGGGTGGTTTGTTCTATTGGTTTTAGTTTGCTTATTGTATATTTTGTTCTTTTCTTGTCTATACTCAATAATATTGAGACTTTTGAAAAATATTAATGGCAAAGGTGGGATTAGCAGGTCCTTTAATGATGAAACTTGATAACTGAAAATTAAATATTAGAATAAGTGTCCTTTTTCACTTACCAATTTTGGTTACATAAATGTCCCATGACAAGAATTAACAGGAGATTAAGTCCTGGATGCTAAAATTATCATTACAAGTTTTATGTATGTGTTAGGAAAATCTTTTTGGTCCTTATTTCTTGGGACCTCAACCCCTTTCATGGGACATTCTTTGCCTTCCAGCCTCAGTCAAAAGGAGTGAAGTGTACATCTCTCCCTCTTTATTCAATTGGCCCGGTTGTTCATTTTGCTTCAAACTTTTCATCCAGTTGCCCAGTGCCTTGATCTGTGCCATCTATTTAATTTCTCCATAAAGTGCCTATGAGAATGAACTTTTGGTAACTGAGAACCTATTAGAAATTTAAAGAAACCAAGTTCCTCATATGGACTTGAGTTTTGACTGGTAGCTTCATTTCCCCAGGGAGTAGATCCTAGCCTCTGAACACAAGTTTCCCACACTTGCATTATCTATATCTCCTGACAGACCATGGATAAATGCCTGCACCTCCACCACTTGTCTGATCCTTACAACTTATATCTCCTATACACTTCTCTTTGGATATCTGGTCAAGGAAGTTTTATTCTCTCCTGAATTTGACCTTGTAGAACTCTCAGCTGATTGGGATTTATATTTGAAGTATTCTACCTGAAGATCTAACTCTTAAATCACCAGCCTGTGAACTATCTAGCAAGTGTCACTTTGGTGTTTCATAGACTGCAGATCTATGTAGACTTCCTTGTTATAATCTCTCCCTAGATTATACATTTTAGCAAATTTTCCATTCACTTACAATAGTTTCTTAAAAAAATTGCAGTGAGGATATATGTAAAGGACTTAGCAGAAGTATGAGGCATATAATAGGTACTTAATCAATGGAAACTAATTTGTCATTCATTGTACATTTATTAAGCATGAACTAAAAATTTTAAAATAACTAATGCTTTGCCTAGTACTTTAAGTTTATGTACTTACCTACATGTGTTCTCTAAATATGCTGAGACAAGCGTGGAAAATTAAGGTGAGTAAGATGCTGTTTTTGCCTTCTAGGAGCTTATAGAGTGATGCTAATGCCATGCTCCATATCCTTGCTGTCCTCAGGGTGACTTTGTCATCTGCGGCCAAACCTTTGTCATTTCACACATTAATTCATTAATAATGCATTTATTAAGGCTCTTCTATTGGCTGGGTACTATAGTAGGTGTTGAGATACAGTATTATATGAAAATGGTAATCGAGATAAACAGCATTAAATGAGCAGTTTCTATGAGTCAGGCTGTGAATTAGATAAATTTCTTAACTTAGTGCTCAGAGAAAACCTATGAAGTAAACTTCTATATTGTCACTCCAAGTTGACAAATGAGGTACCTGAGCACAAATTGTGTTAAACAATCAGTTAAATAATAAAGTAAGTCTTAGGGATGGAACTCAAATTCAAGAATATCTAAATCAAAAGCCCACATTCTTCAGACAGACACCATCCTCACCCTTGAAAGAACACAATAAACTTGACAGATCACATAGGATCTGATGAGCATTTCAAAGCCCTTGGATGAGGTACCCAGGAGACTAGGAAGACTTCTGAAGTTTACGGATGTGTTATAGGGCCACTGAAGGACGGTAAATTGATAGGACTGAGGTGAATGGTAAAGGTCTTCTGTTGTCCTCCCCGCTTCCTCCATGAAGATTTCCCTGACTACATCAACAGACAATGGACAGTCTGTTGCATATCTGAAATTTTACAGTTCCTTAATACTTAGGAAATATATTTTTATATTGAACACTAACTTTTCAAGTATATATTTTGTTGCTCCATTTAAATTGCGGTTCTTTGAAGGCAGAGTCTATTCTGAGTATTTTGTATAAGTCGCTATCCAGGAAAGATTCTCAGAAAATATATTAAAATAATAGCTCAATTGAATTCTCATCATGAGCAATTTACTGGGCATCCACTAATTCTCTTCCTATCAACACAAAAATGTACGTAAGATACTGTTCTTGTCACCATGGCAGTTCTAGTTCCTCTTTAGGGAAAGAACATTTGCCCATTCAATAGCAGGAAGCCTTGCCATTTTCTGTATTTCCAACCTTTTGCTGTGCTCCAACCACCTTGAAACTTAGCATGAGAGTTCAAGTGCCAAGAAACGAGGGTGGTAGAGAGTCTTTCCAGTAATCAGAATGTGACTGGAATGGAAGGTCTTTCAGACATCCCTGTTTAAAAACTGTTTTATTCATTCAGCAGCAGCAATTTCCTTAACAGCTACAGTTATGATTGAGAGGTTTGGAGCAGAGAGAATTGATTTTGATAAATGTTTTATTCTTTTACCAGTAATTCTCTTAAGTGGGCTTCAGTGAATTACCTTTGTTAGGCAGCTATTACCAGGGATAGCCTCAAAATAACTGGGACCTCAGCCAAAGAATTTCTTAACTAGAGTAAGGGGATGCTGCCCTCCTGAGAGAGGGAGTTCTTTACCCCAGCACTGGGATAATAATCACAGCACAGCTTTTGCCTTTCTGTAAAACAGGGCATTTGAGCCCACGAATACGTAAATTAAAGCTCTTAACAGAAACTGGAGATTTTTCCTGGAAAATTTGTTAAGGGGAACGAGTTTGGCTCTTTTTTTCCACTGCGGTGGCAATTAGTATCATACGGCCTGTTCTGTCACAACCTGTATGGTAGCTGTATATCCTACCAACCTTCTTTCTATCTAAAATATTTTGCCTGAATGTCACAAGAGGCTCCTCACAAAAGATGATGTTGGTGCTGGGTATTCCAAATCAAACAAGAATCAGTCACTTACAGAGGGAAAGGAAAGAGAACGTCAATCAAATAAGGGCTGAGGAAATTATAGTTTAAATAGAGTGTTTGACTAATAGACAACAGAGCTTGAAGAGAGAGTATATAGAAATTATTTTGAAATTTTAGGGATGAAAAAATCCAAAGTTATCAAGGACATGAAAATAGGTTTAAACTTACCTGTAATAATAAAAATTTAAATTTTTAGAAATTAGGTATCACTTAACTTCAGTTAAATTGCAAAATATTGGCAGGGAAGTAGGGATATAATAAAGCTCATAAACTTCTGATAATAGGAAACAGTTGCCACTATTCTGGAGAAGAGTGTAACACATGTTGTTAATTTAAATATATAAAAACCAATGTCCTCCTTTTCACTCTGAAGAAGAAACTGGTATTAGATTAAACTTCACAGCAAGAACTGGACTGAAAAGCAATGAAAGAATGTTTGAAAGTATGAAAAAGCAGCAGAATAAGCCAGAACCTGAGTAGCCAAGATTCTGAAGAGGAAATATTCTAAGGTGAGTTTAACATTCTGCACATAACTTCCCCTAGAGCAGTTTGTTGACTCCTAAGTTGCACATGGGTGTGGTTAGATCCAAAAGAAAAAACAAACAGGGAGCAACTTTTAATGGACTAAAAATTTTTTTGGAGTTTAGGGTCTTAAGAAAATAGGAGCCATTCCTCTAAAACCCCCTAAGTTTTAGTTGTAATCTTGGAAAAAATATGATCTGGTATTAATGACAAATTAGAAGAAGGCTATGTCCATATGATCTCCACCACACACTAAAAAAGTAAATCATCAGGCTGGGCCCCATGGCTGAGTGGTTAAAGTTCCACGTGCTCCACTTCTGCAGCCTGGGTTGATGGGTTCAGATCCTGGGCATGGACCTACCCCGCTCACCAGCCATGCTGTGGTGGTGTCTCATATACAAAGTGGAGGAAGATTGGCACAGATGTTAGCTCACAGCTAATCTTCCTCAAGCAAAAAAGAAGAAGAAGAAGTAAATCCTTTTTTGAAATAATGTAAAAATACATATGATCTCTATATTTTTTCATATATATGGTACAGCATTAAAAAATTGCCAAGCATACTAGGAAAAAGGAACAAATGACCAAATCCAAGTGAAAAAAATAGTCAATAAACTCAGGCTAATGGATGATCCAGATAGTACTGTTCAGACATGAAAAATGATAAATACATCCAAAAATATTTTATTTTTTAATTTATTTTATGTTATTTTATTTATTGCAGTAACATTGGATTATAACATTATATAGCTTTCAGATGTACATCGAAATATATTCCAAATTCTGTGTAGATTACATCATGTTCACCACCCAAAAACTAATTATAGTCTATCACCACACATGTGAGCCTAATCACCCCTTTTGCCCTCTCCCTCCCACTTTCCCCTATGGTAACCACCCATCCAAACACTGTTATTATGTGTTTCTTTGTCATTGTTTTTATCTTCTACTTATGATTGAGATCATATGGCATTTGACTCTCTCCCTCTGACTTATTTCACTCAGCATAATACCCTCAAGGTCCATCTATGTTGTCACAAATGGCCAGATTTCATCATTTCTTATGGCTGAGCAGTATTCCATTGTATATATATATACCACATCTTCTTTATCCATTCGTCCTTTGATAGGCACCTATCAAAAACAGATTTTAAAAGATACCAAATTTTGTCAGATAACTTGGATCTATAAAACAATCAAATGAAAATCCTGAAATTTAAAAAAGTTTATAATTGCAATTAAGAATTCAACAGATAGGCTTATCAGTAGAATGTACAGTGCAGAAAATTGGAAGTCCAACAGAAAGATATATAAGTAGCAAATATCAGTACTGAAGCAAAAATAACCACAAAAAGTAATTACATAGAAATAGATAAAGCATATAGTATACCATGGAGATTTCCAACATGTATGTGATTTCAATCCAAGAAATAGAGTAGATATTTGAGATAGATGAAATATCTAAAGACATACTTGCCAAAAATTTTCCAAAACTGATGAAAGATATAAAGCCAAAGAATGAAGAAGCTATACAAGCACCAAGTAGTATAAATTGAGAGAATAGTACATCTATGCAAATTAGAGTAAATTTCTGGAAACCCAAAGATAAATAAAAAGTTTAAGAAATCATCCAGATAGGGGCCAGCCCAGTGGTGCAGTGGTTAAGTTCGCGTGTTCCGCTTTGACAGTCTGGTGTTCACCAGTTCATATCCTGGGTGCGGACATGGCACCGCTTGGCAGACCATGCTGTGGTAGGCGTCCCACATATAAAGTAGAAGAAGATGGGCATAGATGTTAGCTCAGGGCCAGTCTTCCTCAGCAAAAAGAGGAGGATTAGCAGCAGTTAGCTCAGGCCTAGTTTTCCTCAAACAAACAAACAAGAAAAGAAATCAGTCAGATAATAAAAAAGAAAAGATTTACCTTCAAAGGTGGAACCAGAACACAACTACTGACTTTTCAATTGAAACAGCAGAATCCAGAAAACACTGGAATGCCAGGTATGGTTTTTTTTTAAATATTATTTTTATTGCAGTAACACTGGTTTATCGGTTTATAACATTATATAAATTTTGGGTATACATCATTATATTTTGATTTCTGTGTAGATTACATCTTGTTCACCACCCAAAGACTAATTACCATCTATCACCACATGCACGCACCTAATCACCCCTTTTACCTTGCACCTTCTCCCCTACCCCTATGGTAACCACCAATCCAATCTTTGACTCTATGTGATTGTTTGTTGTTGTTTTTTGTCTTCTATTTATGAATGAGATCATACCATATTTGACTTTCTCCCTCTGACTTATTTCACTTAGCATAATACACTCCACATTGTCACAAATGGCCAGATTTCGTCTTTTTTATAGTTGAGAAGTATTTCATCTTGTATGTATACCAAATATTCTTTATCCATTCATCCTTTATTGGGCACCTAGATTGCTTCTGAGTCTTGGCTATTGTGAATAATGCTGCAATGAACACAGGAGTGCATGTAACTTTATGCATTCATGTTTTCATGTTCTTTGGATAAATACCAAGCAGTGGAACAGCCATATTATATGGTTCTATGCTTAATTTTTTGAGAAATCTCTGTACTCTTCTCCATAGTGGCTGCACCAGTTTGCACTCCCACCAGCAGTACATGAGAGTTCCCTTTTCTCCACATCTTTTCCAACGCTTGTTATTTCCTGTCTTGTTAACTATAGCCATTCTGCTGTGCATGAGGTAATATCTCATTGTAGTTTTGATTTGCATTTCCCTGATAGTTAGTAATGTTGAATATCTTTTCATGTGCCTGTTGGCCCTCTGTATGTCTTCTTTGGAGAAATATCTGTTCTGATCTTTTGCCCATTTTTTAATTGAGTTGTTAGTTATTTTGTTGTTGAGATGTATGCATTCTTTATATATTTAGGATATTAGCCCCTTATCCAATATATTGTTTGCTAATATCCTCCTCCAATTGTTAGGTTGTTTTTTGTTTGGCTGATGGTGTCCTTTACTATGCAGAAGGTTTTTTCTTTGATGTAATCCCGTTTGTTTATTTTTTCTATTATTTCCCTTGCCCGGTCAGACATGGTATCTGAAAATATGCTGCTGAGACTGATATTGAGGCATGTACTGGCTATGTTTTCTTCTAGAATGTTCATGGTTTCAGGTCTTACATGTGAGTCTTTAAGTGACTTTGAGTTAATTTTTGTGTATGGTGTAAGATAATAGTAAAATGATGGCCCACTTTTCTTCTTTTGCATGTGGCTGTCCAGTTTCCCCATTTATTGAAGAGACTTTGCTTTCTCCATTGTATGTTCTTGGCTCTCTTGTCAAAAATCAGGTGTCCATAGATGTGTGGGTTTATTTCTGGGCTCCTGGTTCTGTTCCATTGGTCCGTGTGTCTATTTATGGCAGTAATGTACTATTTTGGTTACTATAGCATTGCAGTATGTTTTGAAATCAGGGAGTGTGATACCTCCAACTTTGTTTTCTCAGGATTCCTTTGGTTATTCAGGGCCTTTTGTTGTTCCATATGAATTTTAGGATTCTTTGTTCTATTTTTGTGAAAAATGTCATTGGAACTTTGATAGGGATTGCATTGAATCTATAGATTGCTTTAGGAAGTAAGGACATTTTAACTATGTTAATTCTCCCAAGCCAAGAACATGGAATATCTTTCCTTATGTTTGTGTCTTCTTTAATTTCTTTCAACAGTGTTTTATAATTTTCAGTGTACAAGTCTTTCACCTCTTTAAGTTTATTCCTAAGTATTTCTGTTGCTGCAATTGTAAACGAGATTGACGCTTAAATTCTCTTTCTGCTACTTCATTGTTAGTGTATAGAAATGCAACAGATTTTTGTATGTTGATTTTGTATTCTGCAACTGTACTATATTCATTTATTATTTCTAAAAGTTTTTGGTGGATTCTTTAGGATTTTCTATCTATAAAATCATATCATCAGCAAATAGTGACAGTTTCATTTCTTCCTTTCCACTTTGGACCCCTTTTATTTCTTTTTATTTCCTGATTGCTCTGCTTAGGACTTCCAGTACTATTTGAAACAACAGTGGTGAAAGTGGGCATCCTTGCTGGTTTCTCTTCTTAGAGGGATAGTTTACAGTAGTTCTCCATTGAGAATGATATTAGCTATGGGTTTGTCATAAATGGCCATTGTTATGTTGAGATGCTTTCCTTCTATACCCATTTTATTCAGAGTTTTGGTCATAAATGGAGCTGTATCTGGTCAAATGCTTTCTCTGCATCCATTGAAATGATCCTGTGATTTTTGTTCCTCATTTTGTTAATGTGGTGTATCACATTGATTGATTTGTAGATGTTGAAGCATCCCTGCATCCCTGGAATAAATCCCACTTGATCATAATGTATGACCTTTTTAACATATTGTATTAGATTTACTAGTATTTTGTTGGGGATTTTTGCATCGATGTTTATCAGTGATATTGGCCTGTAATTTTCTTTTCTTTATGTTGTCCTTCTCTGGTTTAGATATCAAGGTAATGTTGGCTTCATAGAATGAGTTAGGAAACTTACCCTTCTCTTCAATTTTTTGGAAGAGTTTAGGAAATATATATATTAATTCTTCTTTGAATGTTTAGTAAAATTCTCCAGGGAAACCATCTGTTCCTGGTCTCTTATTTTTTGGGAGGTTTTCAATTACTATTTCCATCTCCTTACTGGTTATTGGTGTGTTCAAATTCTCTATTTCTTTTTGATTCAGTTTTGGAATGCTGATTGAGTCTAAGATTTTATCCATTTCTTCTAGATTATCCAATTTGTTGGTATAAAACTTTTCATAGTATTCTCTCATAATCTTTTGTATTTCTGAGGTATGCATTGTATTTTTTCCTCTTTAATTTCTGATTTTATTTATTTGAGCATTCTCTCTTTTTTTCTTAGTGAGCGTAGCTAAAGGTTTGTCAATTTTGTTTATCTTTTCAAAGAACCAGCTCTTAGATTCATTGATTTTTTCCTATTGTTGTTTTAGTCTCTGTTTCATTTATCTCTGCTCTGATGTTTATTATTTCATTCCTTTTACTGATTTTGGGCTTTGTTTGTTCTTCCTTTCCCAGTTCTTCTAGGTGCACTGTTAAGTTTGTTTATTTGAGATTTTTCTGGTTCGTTGAAGTAGGCCTGTATTGCTATAAACGTCCCTCTTAGAACCACTTTTACTATATCCCATAAATGTTGGCTTGTCATATTTTCAGTTTCTTTTGTCTCCAGGTACTTTTTGATTTCTTCTTTGACCCAATAATTGTTCAGTAACATTTTATTTTGTATTTTCCAACTTTCTTCCTGCAGTTGATTTCTAGTTTCATACTGTTGTGCTCAGAAAATATGCTTGGTATTATTTTGATGTTCTTAAATTTATTGAGCCTTGTTTTGTGGCCTAATATATGTTATATCCTGGAGAATGTTCCACGTGCATTTGAAAAGAATGTGTATTCTGCACTTTTTGGATGGAATGTCCTGCATATATCTACTAAGTCCATCTGGTCTCGTGTGTCATTTAAGGCCAGTGTTTCCTTATTGATCTTCTCTTTGGATGATCTATCCATTGGTGTAAGTGGAGTGGTAAAGTCCCCTACTATTATTGTGTTACTATTTCTCCTTTTGTGTCCGTTAACAATTACTTTATATATTTAGGTGCTCCTATATTGGGTGCATAGATATTTACAAGTGTTATATCCTTTTGTTGGATTTTTCCCTTTATCATTATGTAGGACTCTTCTTTGTCTTTTGTTACAGTTTTTGTCTTAAACTCTATTTTGTCTACCAATAATGTCTGCCAGAATTTGTGTTAAGTTGCCTGTACTAGGTCACATTAATGGCTGCTACCTATGTCTCAGTCCCTGAGGAGGTCTCACTTCTCACCAAGATGTTCACAAATCCTATCACATGAGTCTATTTTCACTAAAGGACTGTGCACCTTTCTTTCTGGTGATTTTAGGTTGCTTTACAAAATAGGTGAGTTTATGTGTGGGCCCTTTAAGAGCAGGCTTTTTTTCCCTTATGGCAAGTAGCTTTTCTGGGGGTATTCCCCATTGTATTTAATAGCCAGCAAAGCTAGATGCTATGACCCTGCTCTTGTTTTTGTGAGTCCAAAAGCTTCCTATTGTGGTAACACTCCCATGCTCAGTTCTCCTGCTCTTCATGAGATGGTTTCCTACCTTAGGATTGCTCCTGGCCAGCAGTGAAGTGCCATGGCTCAAAGATGGCTTTTTTCTCTCTAGAAAGGAATTTCTGCCTCTTCCACTTCAGTCAGCACTGTCCCTTGTTATGGGGATTCCTTTTATCCAGTTTTTATTTCTCTCAGGGTTAGTTGTTCCAAGAGTAGTTGCAAATTTGTTATGTCCATGTGAGGAGGTCAGTTCAGAGCCCACCTACACCATCATCTTGACACTGTTTGCTGGAATGTCATTTTTAAATAAATTAATGGCCAAGTTATCATGCCATACTTAGTGAAAACAAACTTCAAAAGTGAAGGTAAAATACAGAAGCATCAGGAAAGAAAAATTGCCAAGAGAAGATCTGCACAAAAATAAATACCTTATCTAAGGGACTTCACATAGAAGAAACTTAATTCCAAAAGAAAGTATAGTAATATAGAAAGAAATGAAAAACAAGTGAAAAGGTATCTATGTGAATAAATGTAAATAATTTTTTACCATGTAAAACAATTATGATGATATCTTCTGGGATTTGAAATATATGTTGAATTTACAGAGCTAATAACAATAGGAAAATGCAGAGATAAATGAACTAAAGGGCTATAAGTTCAGATATTATTTAGGATATAGTAAAAGTATTAATTTAAAGTGATCTCTAAGTCAAGGATGCCTGTTTCAGTTTCCTGGGTAATGGTGAAATATTGAAACCATTCACTCTGTGAATGGGAGTGAAGCAAAGATATCCAGTATTACCACTTTCATTCAACATACTGTAGGCCATAGCTAGTGCAACAAACAAGAAAAAGAAACCAAATTCATAGGAATTGGAAAGGAAGGAAAAAAAAATATTGTTATACCCAGGAAACAAAAGAATATGCAGAAAATCTGTAAAAATCTGTAAACTTTTAGAATTAACACATGCATTTAACAAGATCATTGTATACAAAAACAATATGCAAAAGAAATTGTATTACTATATATTAGCAACATCAAATATGAAAAATTAAAGAGATAGTAGTGTTTTGAGTAATAAAATAATCAAATACTTATTAATCAATATAAGGGAAAATGTGCAAGACCTCTACATTTAAAACAAGAATATAAAATTGAGAAAGATGAAAGAACCCGTAAAAGCTTAGAGAAATATACTATTTACATGGATTGGGAGAGTAACTATACAGGTGTCAATTCACGCTAAATTAAAAATATAAATACAATCTATTTTCAACTGTATCCCAAAAGATTTTCTTTTTGAGAAACTGGCAAAGTGATTGTAAAATGCATATGCAATTGTAAAGGGCTATGAATGAATAAGATACATCTATCCAAGAACTTATAGAAGGTTGGCCCAGAAATTGGCAAGTTTAACAGAGACTCCAGGTTTTCTGCTACAGGTAATTATGGACATTTGGAAAGTCATTCTGTGAGCATTTATCATCAAGCCTTAGCAAGTACTGATTTAACAAGATGCTGAAAGCAAGCCCCTGGTAATGACATGACAAGTGGCATGAAAAGAAAGAGGAGGGACAGAGAAAGAATGGGAATTGGTGGGTGCTCTAGCCAAAGATATATTCACCCACTTCACAGAACTAAGCCTGCACCTGTGGAATCATAAAGCTTTTTTCAATACTGTGTACTAAAATACTTACAAGTTTTCTTAAATTATATCTAAAAGAAAAAGAAAGCCATCTTTCTTAAAGTCAAAGTTTTAATCTAACACAAACTCAACCAAGAACTAAATATATAAAGAAAACAGAGAGAGTAAAATAATTTTTTTATTTTTTTCTCAATGAGGTCTTTACTGGGTTTCAATTTATTTTTATGGCAAGTACAAATTTATACCTGAAGATAAGTGAGTGAGTGTTCTCCTCTACTACCTCTCTAAGCAGTAAGCAAATAATAAGATCATAGATATGGTATCATAAAGAACAGTGAGAAAGTCTTGGCAAGTTTCTGACTTTTATTTTTTCGTAAAATAACATGAAAATTCTGTACAGTATTTTATTTCTTCAGTCATGACACATAGTCTCTTTATCTGGAAATATTAATGGATCCTTTTCCTTTCCCTACAAAAGTTGCTTTCAAAAGCTCAAGCTAAAGATGCTTATTAAAATCCAACAGAACAACTTAAAATGGAATGAGTTCTGGACGAGAACTTGTAGCATTAGAGTTAAGTTTTGGGACACACGGCCTTGGCAAATGTTATACACTTTTGCTATGTGAATTTGGTTGCACCATTTATCACCTCTGAGACTTGGCTTCATCCTCTGCATAATGGGGCAATAATGCTGGCACTCACAGTGGTGTAGACAGGATCCACTGAGATAATTAATGGACCTCAGAGTTCTTTATAAAGTAAATCACCAGTACAAATATTTTGTGGCATGTGACATGCAATGATTTGAAGGAACTCATGATAGTTGTCTTACAGGGATGCAGGTTATATAAGATGGAAAAAAGGGAAAAAAGACTGTGAAAGATAGTTTCTGAACAAAATAAGGATGGGCTTGAATTCCAAGCCAAAGGAATGTGAACAAACAAAACAAGGGGGAAAATGTGCTAGCAAACTATTTGGATGGAAGTAGTAGAAAGAATTTTGAGTTGAATGTGATCTTTGTTTTCTAGCTATTGGTAGACTAAATATCGATCAACTCCCTCATCCCAAACAACCAAAAAGCTGATACATGTATTTCTGTTTAAAAGAATTGCCAAAGTACCTTGAAAGAAAGAAATCTCCAGTTATCAAAATAAAGTAAAGCTCCAAGCCTGAGAAATAATTCATCACCATACTGGCTTTACTTGAAGGTGTATGCCAAATCCTAGAGACCTCAACCCCTTGCTTTAGTGTCCTCAGAAGTCTGAAAGGATATATCACCTTGGGTACTGCCAGATAAGCCCATGAAATAAGGGCTCATACATGAAGCAGAAGTCCCAAAGGGCTGAATGAGAAGTAAATCTGCTGCAAAGAAAGGGATAAAGAGTAAATTTGCTTTTCTTATTATTCACCTGAATTGATAGAAAAGTAATCTTCCCTGAGAACATCTAATGACAAGAGAGAATTTATATAAGTTTAAGTATATAACATTATTTCTTGTGAGGATCTTTAGAACATAAAGAGGAAAATTTCAAGATGGGCATGGATGTTAGCTCAGGGCCAGTCCTCCTCAACAAAAAGAGGATTGGCAGCAGATGTTAGCTCAGGGCTAATCTTACTCAAAAACAAAACAAAACAAAGATGAGAATTTCATTGAGAATGGTTTAAGACAGTGGCCAAGAGAGGACTGGCAGAAGCAGACAAAAATCCTTTCTTTATTCTCTAGGAAAATGCAACTTAAACCCAGAACACAAATAATTCCCAAGGTAAATTTTCAAGGAAAGTGTTCACTGTCAAAAATTACAAACAAACAAAAAAAGGTCATTATTAATGAACACCACTAAAAAAAAAGACAATAGAATGATACAAATACTTCAATATCTAAAATGTTATATCAGTATATAAAGAGCCTACACTGAATATTTTTAAACCAAATTAAGTCTTGAATTCATAAAAAGGAAAAGAGAATATAAAGAAAAAATATGATTTCTAGAGATGGTAAATACAATTGAAATGAAATCTCCACTGTTGGCTACATAGATTAGACACAGCTGGAGAGAGAATGAATCAAGAGGAAGATATAGCATAAGCACAACACAGAGATTCAAAGAGATGGAGAACGTGGTAGACATGTTAAATTATGTGAGGGATAGTACAGGAAGTACTAATATATGCATAATCAAAAATTTTTAAAAAAAGAGAGTAGGGGAAAAAGTAATGTGCGAATATTTTCTAGTATTTAAAATATTTGCAGCATTTGGGAAGACAATAATTCTTAGATCTAACTAGCCTAATAAAATTTCAAGCAAGAAAGCAAAAAAACAAAAAACGACACAAATTACTTATGCACATCATAGTGAAAACTGCAGTAAGTCATTGGAAAAGGTATGGTTATAAAAGCATCCAGAAAGAAAAGATAGACCCTTGAAAAAGAAAAGTTATTTGACCAAATATCAACTTCTCAACATCAGCAATGGAAGGCAGAGAATATGTGATAATTTAATATGAGTGATGTGGCAAAATAAAATTACTGTCAATCTAAAAGTCTATAACCAGAAGAACTATCTTTTAAGCTTGAGAATGAAATAAAAATGTTTTCAGAAGAACACAAACTTAAAGGGTTTACCACCAACATACTCATTAGAGGAAATGCTAGAGGATACCCTTTGCACAGAAGCTAAATGATATTAGAAGTTAGATGTGGAATGTCAGAAGAAATTTTGAGCAAATATATTGGCAAGTGAGATTATTCAAAGCAATAGTTATTATCCCTAACTTGAAGATTAAGAACAAGATAGATTCTGTCCCTTTTTCTTTTTCTCCCTAGTGCTCATATGATGCTTATAGGGCTTCCATGACTATAGGGTTCCTATATGGCATCTGGTAGGCCACAAAATCAGCAGCACCTGGGAGATTCAACTGGAAGAAAAGTTAATTACAAAGTGATTGAACAAATAAATAAATATGTAAAAGAATAATGAGTCAGGTTTTTCCACAGAGAAGAAAGGTACAAATACGGAAATGAGTAAAACTGCAATTGGAATTATTGTCATGTAAGACTACAATTGGAGTTATTGGTATAAATTTTATGATTTTTAATATACAGATATATATATAGATATAATATATGTGTGTCCATACACAGATACATTTCCTGACCTTGTCCATTGAAAGAAACCTAGAAGCACAGGTACCCCAAGAGCAATGAGCACACCTGGACCCCAAATGTTTGTTTTCAAATACTATTCTCCACTAAAGGATGCCATCAGAGTTTGGAGAAATAGTTGATTTGAGGGCTGAAGTGGGGAAAAGTATAAGGTGAGCTCTGGAACATCTTATTGTGCCTTTGGATAAGAAAGTACTTAAGGGGTAAGCCAGATTGAAGGGACTCTCACTGTTCAAATATGTGAAAATTTGACCATCAAAATAAATAATGTTGGTAATGGATTACAACTGATTAAATAAAATAGAAATCCATGACTCCATAGTGATATATAAGTGACAGAACACGTAGATAAATGGCAGAGAGAGAAAAAAACGTTATCATACAGTAGAATGACAGCTAAAAATAATTAATTGACAAATATGAAATATTAATTAAATTTACAGTGGAGAAAACTGAAAGACACTATCTTAACCCAATTGAAAAATTTAGCATCTCCGGTAACAGTATGGATTGACATTATACATCCATTGATAGGTTATGCTGTAATATTCCTGTCATAGTTGCATTAATTGCCATAGTTGGATAATCTTAGGGAAACATCAGAACCAAATTGAGAGACATTTGACAAGGTAGTAGGCCTGTTATTTTCAAAAATTCACAAGTCATGAAGATAACAAAAGACTAAGGAATTTTTCTGTGTGGAAGGGATTAGACAAACAAAA
Organism: Equus caballus; assembly: GCF_041296265.1. NCBI lineage: Eukaryota > Metazoa > Chordata > Mammalia > Perissodactyla > Equidae > Equus > Equus caballus. The sequence continues at coordinate 71,728,095 of NC_091691.1, read as the reverse complement.
CTGCTGAATGAAGCAAGTGATCCAGATTTAAATATTGGCTCTATAAAGAGTATTATTGAAACATTTTCTGAAATTTGAATGGAGTAATTGGATTGTATGGCATTATCATATTAATTTCAATTTTAGGATTTTTATGGTTCTACTGTGATTATGTGCTAGAGTGTCCTTGTTTTTACTAACTGCACACTAAATCTCTAAGGCATAATTAGACTTTGTGTATGCACCTTCCTCACAAATGGTTCAAAATGGGAGAATGATTAGTTAAATAGGTTAAAATGCTGACAATTGATATGGGAGTTCTTTGAGTTACTCAGAAAATTTTCTTAGATTAAAATCATTTAAAAATGAAAAGTTTGAAACTTTCAAAAGCTAGAAGTTTTCTGGTTCAAACATTTAAAGCTGTAGCTGAGCTTCAAAAATGCAAGTGAATCCCTAGGAGTCTAATTTGCTAAAAACACACACACACACAAAGTAGAAGAAAGTAAATAATTACATCAAAGCCAAAGTTAATCGAATTAAAAACAATTTCACAATTGTGTATACTTCTTTAATGTTACCAGCTACCATTAAAAAAGTAAAAAAGCAAGCCACAGATTTGGAGAATACATCAGAGAAAGGATTTATATGCAGGATATACTAAAACTTATAATAAAGTAAACCAACTAATACAGAGTTATTCTTTGAAAAAAATTAATTTAATAAATCCCTGGAAAGATTGATCAATAAAAAGAGAGAAGGCACATTACAGCAATACCAAGAGAAAATGATAGACATAGAGGCATCCTACAGACTGTAAAAAAAAAAAAAAGTTATCTACTGAATTTATTACCAATCCTAATTAAAATTCAGATGAAATAGATAATTCCTACAAAAATACAATTTATAGGGGCTGGCCCCATGGCCTCATGGTTAAGTTCAGTGCTCACCACTTTGGTGGCCTGGGTTTGGTTCCCCAGGCATGGAACTACACCACTTGTTGGTAACCATGTTGTGGCAGCAAGCAACATACAAAAGAGAAAGATTGGCACAGATGCTAGTTTAGAGTGAATCTTCCTCAACAAGAAAATAAAATAAAAAAATAATAATAATACAATTTATAAACCCCACACAGATGACTTCCTAGAGAATTCTACCAAATATTTTAGAATGAAGTAATGCCAATTTATATAGTCCTTCAAAGATTAGAAAATGATGAAACACTTTCCCATTTGTTTGATTAGGCCAGCATAACATTAATTACAAAAACATGACAATAACATTATAAGAAAAGAATATTAAACACAATTCATACTTATACCTAAAAAGGAATTTGCAGGGGCTTGCCTGGTTGCACAATGGTTAAGTTTGTGCACTCTGCTTGGGCAGCCTGGGATTCACCAGTTCAGATCCCAGGTGCAAATCTACACACTACTCATCAAGCCATGTTGTGGTGATGCTCTACATAAAAAAATAGAGGGAGGTTGGCACAGATTTTAGCTCAGCAACAATCTTCCTCAAGCAAAAGAGGAAGATTGGCAACAGATGTTAGCTCAAGGCCAATCTTCCTCACCAAAAAAATAAATAAATAAATAAATAGAAAAATTTGCAAACCAAATCCAGAAATATACAGGAAAAGATAACACAACATGATGCATTGTTTTATTCAAGTAACACAAAGCTAGTTTCAGTTTCAATAATCAAGCAAAAAAGGCCTCTGCTTCCAAGTAGGACCTACTAGATCATGGCAGCCCAAGACATTAGCTCCCTACCATAAAAATACAAACAAATTATAAAGATAAGAGAGTGTGGCAGCAAAAATGACTAGACGAATTTAAATTCCAGAGAGGAGCGAACAATTCAGAAGTTTGCTAGTGATGGATGGTTGTTTCTTCCATCCTTGCGGGAATCTTAGGCACGGCCCTAGGTCGGGGATTGGTCCAGGTGGAGGATGGCTGCTGCTTCAGGAAATTAGTAAAGTGAGGAAAGAAGGTTGTGAAGAATCAAAGCGACAAAACTGAATTGTGAGTCCTCAAATAGAAAGCCAATTTCTGAGACCAAAAAAAACCCCACGAAGCTGAAAAATTAGGCGGGACAGTAGCCAAAAGGTCTACACTGATATGATACAGGTTATAGGAAAGAATGTGACAGGTAAAACAAAAACAACAAGAAGTTTACAAGAATGTTTAAGCAAGTGTTTCTTAAATTGGACAAAAAAATGCATTAACTATAAGAGAAAAACATTGATAAATTAAACTTTAAAAAAATTAAGTACTTCTATGTCCATCAAATGATATCATTATTACTGTAAAAAAGACAAATCACAGACCGAGAGAAGATATGCAAGGATTCACATCCACAACAAAGTTTTGAAAAATTCTATAGGCCAATAAGGAGACAAATTCTTTAAAAAATAGACAAGATTCTCCACCACTAAAGAAACAGAAAACAAAAATGACTAATAAGTATTTGAAAAGGTACTCAACATCATTAGCTATCATGAGCTATGACAACACATAGAATGATTAAATGATTAGAATGATTAAAATTTTTAAACATTAGAAATATCAAGTGTTAGGATGTAAATAACTGGAATTGCTGGAGGGAATGTAAATTGGGACAAAAACATTGAAAATTGTTTGGCAGTATCCACTAAAGCTAAACATGTGCTTATCTTATGAACTAGAAACTTCACTCTTGGGGCCAGCCCAGTGGTGCAGTAGCTAAGTGCACACATTCTGCTTCGGCTGCCCAGGGTTCACCAGTTCAGATCCCAGGTGCAGACATGGCACTGCTTGACAGGCCATGCTGTGGCAGGCGTCCCACATATAAAATAGAGGAAGATGGGCACAGATGATAGCTCAGGGCCAGTCTTCCTCAGCAAAAAGAGGAGGATTGGCAGCAGTTAGCTCAGGGCTAATCTTCCTCAAAAGAAATAAAACTTCATTCTTAAGCATATACCCAAGAGAAATGAGGACATATATTCACTAAAGTCATATATAAGAATGGTCAGAGAGGGGTGACATCAGCAACATGGCGGAGTGAGTTGTCCCTTCTATCTTTCCCCCTTTGAACTATAACTAGACATTCATTGATCAATAGAAGATACCCATACACATAACAGGAGTCCTGAGAGACCCATGTAGCTGTACACCTGAAGGTGGACTGGGTCTCTGGGAAGTAGTGGAGATAGATGAGCACTCTCCAGTTCTTCCCCAGTAGCCCTGTGTATGCATGCAAACACTTCTTCTGCCGGTGGGAGAGCCCATAGTACCTCTTTGGCCCTAATAGTGGGAACACACCTTGGTGCAAATGTAAGAAAAAGCAATGGCAACCCTGAGCCCTCATGCAAACACTTTCCTGGCTGGTGGGGAAGCCCACCATGACACTGTGGTTCCAATGCATGGCCCAGGCCCAGACTCCATGAAGAAGCTCCACTAACCAAGCCCAGCAGCTGGTGTGACCATAAGTAGAGATGGTGGCAGAGCTATGAGCATATGCAAATGCTTTCTCAGCCAGAAGAATGGTCCATAATACCACTGTGGCTCAACAAGTGCGAACATGCCTTGGTATGACTGCAAGAAGAGGCTGTGGCAGCCTAAGGCCTGCCCACGAACACTTTCCTGGCTGGTGGGACTGCCTGCTGTACCCTCACAACTTCCAGCAGATAGAGTGGGATCAAAAACACAGCTTCTGCTTCCCCCTATCAGTAGAAGGTGGAATCTGCAACCTGATATTACCACAAATGTGCCAGCAAAGGATTAGTTAATCAGACACCATGAGAAACTACAGCAAAAATTCAGAGCAGAAGGAAAATGACAATTCTCCAGAATCCAACCCTGAAGTGACATAAATTTACAATCTAAATGACAGAGAATTCAAAATAGCTGTCATAAAGAAACTCCACGAGTTACAAGAAAACTCAGAGAGACAGCTCAGTGAGCTCAGGAATAAAATTAATAAGAAGAACACTTCACCAAAGAGATTGAAACTATATAAAACAACAACAACAAGCAGAAACTCTTGTATATGAAGAGCACAATTAATGAGATAAAAAATAAGGTAGAATCTTTAAAATATAGAGTTGATATGGAGAAAAGGTTTAATGATTTAGAAGATAGAAATATAGAATTGCTTCAGATGAAGGAGGAGAGAGAACTAAGATTTTTAAAAAGTGAAGGTATTCTTCAAGAAATATCTGACTCAGAAAAAGCAACATCAGATTATAGTTATTTCAGAGGGAGGACAGGGGAAGAAAGGAGCAGGGAGTTGGTTCAGAGAAATAATAACTGAGAACTTCCTAAACCTGGGGGAGGAACCGAACTTAACAAATACATGAAGCCAATAGAATTGCAAATTACATCAAGGCTAAAAGACCTTCTCCAAAGCACATAATAGCAAAAGTGGCAAAAGTCAATGACGATGAAAAATATTAAGGGCAGTAAGGCAGAAGAAAATAAACTACAAAGGAACCCCTATCTGGCTTTCAGCAGATTTTCTCAGCAGAAACCTTACACGCCAGGAGACAATGGAATGATATATTCAAAATACTGAAAGACAAAAACTTTCAGCTAAGAATACTTTATACAGTGAAACAATCTTTTAGATATGATGGAGAAATAAAAGCTTTCCCAGATAAACAAAAGCTGAGGGGGTTAATTGCCACTAGACCTCTCCTACAAGAAATGATTAAGGATGCTCTCATACCTGAAATAAAAACAAAAGGTTTGAAAAGCTTTGAGCAAGGAGATAAATAAACAGACAAAATCAGAAAACTGCAGCTCTCTTTCAGAACAGGGTAGTAAATATTTAACTAAATTTAAAAGATAAGGAGAAGGAAAGCATCAAATGTAACTATTAATACTTCAACTTAATCACAAACTCACAACACAAAACAGAATAATTTGTGACAACAATAACTCAGAAGGGGAAGAGGAACCTGCTTAGGCTAACGGAGATAAAAGGCTTTCAGAAAAGGGACTATCTCATCTACGAGATCTTTTATACAAACCTCATGGTAACCACAAAACAAAAAATCAGAGCAGAGCCACAATTCATAAAAAAAGACAAAACTGAAAAAAACCTCCACAGAAAACCACCAAAATGAAATGGCAATAAGAAATTCAAAAGAAGGGAAACAAGAGAAATACAGAACAACCAAAAAGCAAGAGATAAAATGTCAGTATTAATCCCTCATACATTAATAATCACTCTGAATGCAAATGGCTTGAATTCCTCAATCAAAAGACACAGAGTAGCTGGATGGATCAAAAAACAAGACCAAACACTATGCTGCCTCCAGGAAACACATCTCAGCTCTAAAGACAAACATAGGCTCAGAATGAAGGGATGGAAGATGATAATCCAAGCAAATGCGAAGCAAAAGAAAACAGATGTTGCCATACATATTTCAGACAAAGCAGACTTCAAGATAAAAAAGACAATCAGAGACAAAAAGGGGCAGCATGTGATGACAGGGACTTTCCACCAAGCGGAAATAAGACTTATAAACACATATGCACCTAACACAAGGAGGACTAAAGTATATAAAGCAACTATTAACATACTTAAAGGGAGAAGTTAACAACAGCACAATAATAATGGGGAGCCTCAATACCCCGCTTTCATCAATGGATAGATCATCCATACAGAAAGTCAACAAGGAAATAGTGAATTTAAATGAAACACTTGATCAAATGGACTAAAGGATACATATAGAACATTCCATCCCAAAACAGCAGAATACACATTCTTCTCAAGTGCATGTGGAACATTCTCACAGATAGACCACATGTTGGAAAACAAGGCAAGCTTCAATAAATTTAAGAAGACTGGAATCATATCAAGCATCTTTGCTGACTACAATGCTATGAAACCAGAAATCAACTATCAGACAAAAGCTGGGAAAGTCAAATATGTGGAGAGCAAACAACATGCTACTGAACAAACATTGGATCAGTGAAGAAATCAAAGGAGCAATTTAAAAATACCTAGAAACAAATGAAAATACAACATACCAACTCTTGTGGAATGCAACAAAAGCAGTCCTAAGAGGGAAACCCACAGCAATACAGGCCTACTTCAAAAATAAGAAACAATATCAAATAAGTAATCACAAACTACACCTAACAGAAGTAGTAAAAGAAAAAAAGATGAAACTCAAAGTCAGCAGGAGGGAAATATTAAAAATTAGAGCAGAAATAAATAAAATAGAGACTAAAAAAACAGCAGAAAGGATCGATGAATCTAACAACTGGTTCCTTGCAAAGATAAACAAAATTGAAAAACTCTTAGCCAGACTCACCAAGAAAAGAAAAGTCTGAAATAAATAAAATTAAAAACTAAAGAGGAGAAATTACAACAGATACCATAGAAGTACACAGGATTATAAGAAAATACTATGAAAAACTATATGCCCACAAATTGGACAATCTAGAAGAAATGGACACATTCTCAGACTCGTATAACCTCCCAAAACTGAATCAAGAAGAAATAGAGAATGTGAATAGACCCAGCACAAGTAAAGAGATCAAAACAGTAATCAAAAACAAAAGTCTGGGATAAGATGGCTTCTCTGGAGAATTTTACCAACCATTCAAAGAAAATTTAATACCTATCACTCTCAAACTATTCGAAGAAATTGAAGAAGATGGAATGCTTCCTAACTCATTCTATGAGGCCAATGTTACCCTGATACCCAACCTAGGCAAGGACAGCACAAAGAATGACAATTACAAGCCAATATCACAGATGAACATAGATGCAAATATCCTGAACAAAATATTGTTAAATAAAATATAGCAATATATTAAAAGGATCATACAGCATGATCAAGCGTGATTTATTCCAGGGATGCAGGATGGTTCAACATCCACATATCGATCAATGTGATATACCACATTAACAAAATGAGAAATAAAAGTCACATGATCATCTCAATAGATGCAAAGAAAACATTTGACAAGATCCAACATTCATTTACAATAAAAAACTGTCAAGAAAATGGGTACAGATGGAAAGTACCTCCACATAATAAAGGAGATATATGAGAAACCCACTGCCAACATCATACTTAATGATGAAAATCTAAAACCCATCCTTCTCAGGACAGGAACAAGACAAGTGTGCCCACTCTCACCATTCCTATTCAACATAGGACTGGAGGTTTTGGCCTGAGAAATTAGGCAAGAAAAAGAAAAAAATGGAATCCAAATTGGAAAGGAAGAAATGAAACTCTTGCTGTTTGCAGATGACATGATTCTACATATAGAAAATTCTATAGAATCCAACAGGAAATTATTAGAAATAATCAACAACTACAGCAAATTTGCAGGGTACAAAATCAACTTACAAAACTAAGTTGCATTCCTATACACTAATAATGAACTAGCAGAAAGAGAAGTCAAAAGTACCATCTCATTTACAATCACAAGAAAAAGAATCAAATTTCTAGGAATAAATTTAACCAAAGAAGAGAAAGGTTTATACACTGAAAATTATAAGACATTATTGAAAGAAATCAAAGAAGATATAAGGAAGTGGAAAGATATTCCATGCTCATGATTGGAAGAATAAACGTAGTTCAAATGCCCATACTTCCTAAAGCAATCTACAGATTCAATGCAATCCCAATCAGAATGCCAATGACATTCTTCACAGAAATAGAACAAAGAGTCCTGAAATTTATATGGAACAACAAAAGAACTCGATTAGCCAAAGCAATCTTGAGAAAAAAAATGCAAAGATGGAGGCATCACAATCCCTGACTTCAAAATATATTACAAAGCTATAATATCAAAACGGCATGGTATTGGCGCAAAAACGGACACATAGATCAATGGAACAGAATTGAAAGCCCAGAAATAAAACCTCATGTCTATGGACAAATAATCTTCGACAAAAGAGCCAAGAACATATAACGGAGAAAGGAAAGTCTCTTCAATAAATGGTGCTGGGAAAACTACACTATATACAAGAATTAACTCAACATGGATTAAAGACTTGCATGTAAGCCCTGAAACCATAAAACTCTTAGAAGAAAATATAGGCAGTACATGATTTGACATTGGTCTTAGCAGTATCTTTTCAAATACTGTCTACTCGGGCAAGGGAACCAAAAGAAAAAATTAACAATGGGACTGCCAACAGACCAAGAATCTTCTATAAGGCAAAAGAAACCATGAACAAAATGAAAAGACAACCCATCAACTTGGAGAAAATAGTTGCAAATCATATATCCAACAAGGGGTTAATCTTCAAAATATATAAAAACTCATACAACTCAACAACAAAACACAAACAAACCTATCAAAAAATGGGCAGAGGATATGAACAGAGATTTTTCCCAAAGAAGATATACAGATGGCCAACAGACACATGAAAAGATGTTCAACGTCGCTAATCACCAGGGAAATGCAAATCAAAACTACAATGAGATATCACCTTGCATCTGTCAGAATGGCTGTAATTACTAAGACAAAAAATAACAAATGTTGGAGAGGAAATGCAAACTGGTGCAGCCACTATGGAAAACATTATGGAGATTTCTCAAAAAATTAAAAATGCAAATATCATATGATCCAGCTACCCTACTACTGGGTATTTATCCAAAGAAATTGAAATCCAAAGAGATTTATTCACCCCTGTGTAGACTGCAGCCAATAGCCAAGATGTAGAAGCAACTTAAGTGCCTTTCTACAGATGAATGGATAAAGAAGATGTGGTATATATACACAATGGAATACTACCAAGCCATAAAAAAGACAAAATTGTCCATTTGCAACAACATGAATGGACCTTGAGGATATGATATTAAGCGAAATAGGCCAGAGAAAGACAAATATTGCATGATTCCCTCGTATGTGGATGATAGACAAACACATGGACAAAGAGAACAGATTAGTGGTTACCAGAGGGGAAGGTGGTTTGGGAGTGAGTGGACAGAGTTAAGAGGCACATATGTATGGTGATGGATAAAAATTAGACTACAGATGGTGAGCACAATGCAGTTTATACAGAAATTAGTAAATAATAATGTACACCTGAAATTACACAATGTTATAAAGAATTATGATCTCAATAAAATAATTGGAAAATAAATAATGATCAGAGAAACCTTATTCATAACAGTCTAAAATTAGAACCAACCCTACATATGGACAGGGAAATTAATGTCTACTCATACAACATAAAATATATTAATTATATTCTATAATATATATATATGTTACACTTCATAATATGTACATTACATTGACAAAATTTTAAAAATGTGCACATATTTTATAATTTTACTGACACGAATTTTAAAAATAGGAAAAACTAACATGTGAACCAAGTCAAAATAATGGTGAACTCTGGGATTATATAATGGGAAGTGGAATTAGAGTCTAGGCTCCTGAAGAAATCGCGTGAGAAAGGAAATAAGTGTCTCGGCCCATGAGGGTGCCGAGAAAATTAAATCAGAAAAGACGTAAGGTCTGGAGTCCTGGACATGTTCTCCATATTGATCCAGGTTGTAATTTAAAAAGCATATACATATGTAAATCTTCATTAAGATGTGCATTTTAGATAAGTAGCTAATGGAATGTTCATCTGTATAGCATATATATATATCATACATACATATATATCAATTTAAAAACTCAATAAAAAACTAATCTACAAATATCTCAAAGGTGGAGTGAAATGTGCAGTTTCACAGTGCTTTGAACAAAAAGATCAACCAGATTGAGCACTGAAATCAAAACATGCAAGAGATGATGTTCAGACAGATATAAATTGAAACTGAGGATCTACCTCGCACCTGGAAGCGCTAACTGACTCTAAGCACTTCTAGAGGCTGCAGCCTGGAGCCTTTGGAGAAGAATGCTGCTGGGGGCAGAGACACCAGTAGAGATTTTGACATTCAAGCAAGGCTGGCGGGACAAATTAGAATGTGAGAAAACACAGGCCAAAAAAATTGTTAATCTCAAAGTTTGGGCGGAATTCTCAAGTTTTCTATGTCAGGAGACTAAAGGTTATTAGAAGAAAACCATAGAATTTAATTTCTTAGATCTTTTCAGTACTGAGGAATCAAAGATCTGCCAGATATTCAAGCGAAAGCTCTTGAGAACAGTAGAGTAACAACAAGGGCAAATAAGAAGTAGATTAAGTTTAATAAAACTGCAATCCATCTTTGAGAAACTTAGATTCTGATAGATTTAGGTGATGAGTGTCCCACCCTATATGCCTAATACAAGAAAGAGAGAACTCTCACTCATGGGTGATGTCACCATCTGTAACATCAGTAGTATGTAATATTATGTGTGTGTCTGTATATATTTATATATATATAATTCAGAATACAATAAAAAAATTTATACAAAAACCACATGACTGATAATCAAGAAGAAAAACATACAATAAATACACACCTGCAGATAATCCAGAGATAGGAATTAGCACTAAAAGACTCTTAAAATCACTATGATTAATTTATTCATATGTGAAGGATCAAATGGGCAGAATAGGTGAAAGAAGATTTCAGCAGCAAATAGGAATCTATTAAAAGAAATGAAATGGATATTATAGGGATAAAACATAGGCCATCTGAAATGAAGAATTTAGCAGATGGATTTACAACCAGCTAGACACAGCAGAAGACAAAATTAGACAGGTAAATAGAGAATTCTAAAAGTGAACCACAGAGGAAAAAATAGACAGAGAAGAACACAGAGAAGTTGGGAAACAATGTGGAATACATGCAGAAGTTCTAACAGGAGAATTGGCTTCTCAGAAAGGAGGAAAAAGAGAGAAGGGCAGAAGAATATTTGAAAACATCCTGGCCAAAATTTTTTTTCAAAAATGATTAAAAATTCCAACCCATGGATTTAAGAATCTCAATGAAACCCCAGGATAAAAACCCTGAAAACCGATGAAACCCCATCTCAATGAAAGCAGGATAATTACAAAGAAAAAACCACCTAAGTAAATCATAAAGTGTTGAAAGATAAAGAGAATATTTTGAAAGTATCCAGAGGGGAAAAACACATTACTATAAAAAAAAGGAAAAAATAAGATTGATCATTGACATTGTAAGAAACAAAAAGGAAAGAAAAGAAAAGAAGGAATGAATGAGAAAGTCTTAAAAGGCTTGAAAGAAAAAATGGCAAACGATTTCTACACCCAGTAAAAATATCCTTCAGAAGCAAAGGTGAAATAAAGATGTGTTCACACAACACTGAGGAAATTTTTTTATCAGAAGACCTGCACTTAAAAAAAGAGACACTAAGGGAACTTCTTCAGGCAAAAAAGGAAGGCAATTCCAGATAAAAATATGTAAATACAGAATAGAATGGAGAAGGAGGGAAAAATTAATAATATGAGTAAATAAAAATGAATGTCAATTCAACAATAAAATTACAAACATCTTGTTTAAAAATAGGCAAAGGGCTTGAATAGATATTTCTCCAAAGAAGATATGGAAATGGCCAACAAGAACATGGAAAGATGCTCAACATCACTATCATGAGCGAAATTCAAATCAAAACCATAATGAGGACCCATTTCACATCCTCTAATCTGGCTATAGTTTTAAAAATGGAAAATATAAGTATTGGCAAGGATTTGCAGAAATTGGAACACACGTATATTGCTGATTGGATTGTAAAATGGTTCATCCACTATGGAAACAATTTGGCAGTTCCTCAAAAAGTTAAATATAGTATTACAATATGACCCAGGAATTCCACTCCTGGATATATTCCCAAAAGAATTGAAGAAGATACTCAAACAAGTACATTACAAACATGTTCACAGTGGCACTATTCACAACAGCCAAAAGGTGGAAATAATTCAGATGTCTATTACCAGGTGAATGAATAAACAAAATATTGTATATCCATACAATGAAATTTTATTCAGCCATAAAAAAGAATGAAGTACTGATACATAGTAAAATGTGGGTGAACCTTGAAAACATTATACTTAAGTGGAAGAAGCCAGACACAAAAGCCCATGTATTATATGATTCAATTTATATAAAATATTAAGAATATGTAAATCTATGGAAGAAGAATGCTTATTTGTGCTTATCAGGGGAAGGAAGAGAGTGGGAGCAAAAGTCACTGTTCAATGGGTACAGAGTTTCTTTTGGGGTGATGAAAATCTAGGTAGAGGTGGTGGTTGCGCAACGTCATAAATGCACTAAATATCACTGACTTGTTTACTTTAAAATGGCTAATTTTGTTATGTGACTTTCACCCCAATAAAAAAAGTTAAAGAAAATGAACAGCAGTAGTACAAAACTATAATTTGTTTCGAGTGTTAAAATACAAACTAATACACAGCATTTTTTATTATACAAACTAATGTACAGTATGCAAAATACAAATTACTGCATGGCTAAAATGCATGGCAACAATAACAAGATTGTTCGGAGGAGGCCAAATAGAGAAAAAGTTCCTAAATGTCAGAGAAGTTGTAAAAATAATAATTTTTAATCAGTTGAAATGAATCAAAGATTTATCTCTAGCGTAACTACTATAAATAGTAAAAGATGTATAATTAAAAGATCAATAGAGGATAAAAGGGATTAAAATTTGGTTAACTGATAAAAAGACAAGAGAGGAGGAAATAAGTAGGAAATGAAAAAAGTTGTGTCAAATAGAAAAAAATAAGATAGATATAAATTCAATTATGTCGTTAGTTACATTAGATGTAAATAACCAAATATTCCTAGTAAAAGAGTGATATTATCAAACTAGACTTAAAATAAATCAGTGCTTGAAAGATGTAGTCTTCCATGGGTCTAGCCCTCCTGCATATCTTCGCTCTGTGTGTCAAACTGCAAGGCCTGACCATCCTCTGACCCTGAGTCCTTTCCATAGTCACATAGATAACGATGTATGGCGAGGTGACCAGAGCATAACTACCAAGCAACTGGTTACTCCTTGGGTAAGGGAGACTGGCTTGTTTGCTGTTTGCTACGAAAGAGTCTGAGCACCTGAGCCTAATTTCCTCAGCTACAGCTCAGCCCACTGTGTAGGGCCATTATCGAGACTGGTTGTATCACGTGGTGGGACTTGGGCTCTGGGGAACTGATGCTACCATGCAGAAGCTCCTGCCGTTTGCTTTGCTGTGAGTGATAAACCCTGTTGCTCTGCTGAAACCACTGTCTCACTATCTCCTTGGTTACCGCTGGAGTTGCCAACTGCTTATTATTTAACTGCTTAGTTATTTCCTTTGGTTTCTTGTTACTCCTTGTATCTTCTATGAGGCTGGGAATCTCCCCTGCCTTTAGTCAATTTAATTCATTATATTAACCAAATAAAAATCATATTCTTGTTCAATTGAGAGAAGTCAATTTGATAAAATTTAACATCTATTTATGAATAAATATTCAGTAAACAATGAGTAAAGGAAGGCCTCTTTAATTTTATAATGGGTATATAAAAAAGCTATAGCACATATACTTAATGGTGAAACATTGAACTATTTTCCTATAAAACTGAGAAGGAGAGAAAGATGCCCACTATTACTCTTTATTTTTAACATTATCTTAGAAGATCTAGGCCTTCGAATAATGCAATAAAAAGGAATAAATGATATAAGAATTAGAACATAATAGTATTGTCATACAATATGATTGTTCATTACAAAATCCAGAAGAATCTCCAGATTATTTATTAGGAATAATAAATTAGTTTACTGAAGTTGCTGAGTGTTAAAGTCAATATATAAGAATCAATTTCCTTTCTTTATATGAGTTACGCATGCTTAATGAAATTAACGTAAGATACCAGTTTAAATAGTAGCAAATATATCAAATATCTAAAAGTAACATTAATGAATGATAGATAACACATCTGTACAGAACATTGTAAAGTGCTATTTAGAAAAATTGAAGGAAAATTACTAAGTGGATAAATATTACTTGTGAATTGGAATATGCAAATTCATTTACAGATTCAATGCAATCCCAACTAAAATCGGAGCTTTTTAAAATTAACAAATTACATCTAAAACTTATGTGAAAGGGAAAAAGAAAAAGAATAGCTGTGCCTTGAAGATGAGCAACGTGGGAGGTAATACTGTTTATTATACTAGATAATAGAACTTATTGTACAGCTGATTTAAAACAGTTAAACAGTTTGATATTGGCACAAGAATAGGCAGTTATGCCTCTGAATAAAATAGAGAATCCAAGAACAGAACCATGTATATGTGGAAACTGAATTTAAGACAAAACTTACTGTTAAGCAATGAGTTAATACTTGTCTTTTAAAATAAACATTGCTTGATCACTTGGAGAGTGATTTTATATTTTATTGTCCAAATAAGGACAATTCTGAGTGAAAGAGTACCATTTGATAATTCCACCAGAGCAGTATGGAACTAGTATGAATTATTATCCTATTAATTAGATATCTGAGTTAAAAACAAATACTGGTTCATTTTTTCATACAATAAATGAAAAGCCAACGCAAGAATATTAAAGATTGATACATGACAAGCAAAATATTAGGTTTTCTAGAAAATAATTTCTTCATTTCTTTGGGGCACAAGATATTTTGTAACCAGGGAAAAGTAAACAATACCATAGTAAGCATCAGGGAATTTGACTACATTAAAAACAAATTTTTTTGCTAAAAGACACCTTTAAGAGAGTGCAAGGCAAATCATGAAAAGAAATATATTTGCAACACATAGAGAAGATAATCAACTTTTATCTGGAATATATAAATATCCATACAAGTCAGGAAGAAAAATGACAAATAACTAAATATTAATATAGGTAAGACAGTAATCAGGAACTTTACAAAAGAAGATATCCAAATGAAAATATAAGAATGGACAGTTAGCCTATGAAATAGATTCAACTATATTATAAGCAGAGAAATGCAGCTAAAAACACAATGAGATGCCACTATATTTTCTTCAGAATGGCAAAATCAAAAAGACTCACACACTCAATTGTTTTTGTGGATATCGAACAAGGGAAAAACTTCGATTGATGGCAGAGCTGTAATTTGTTAAAACCCCTTTGTAAAAGTGTTTGGCATTATTGCTAGAGTTGAAAATATACATGTGCCCTGCCCCTCTGGTTCCACTGTTAGGTGTATACTCAATGAAGGTGTGTTAAGCTCCAAGAGGAAGGCACAAGAATGTTCTTAGCAGAAGTATCCATAAGAGAAAAACAATAATACAAATATTCATCAGCAGTAGGAGGGAAAGGATAAATAAATTGCTGAATGTTCATACAATGGAGTACTATAGAGAAAAAGAACAAACTACAGCTACACAGTTAGCAAACATAATAGTGAGCCAAAGAAGCCAGATAAAAAATAATATGTGATATATAACTCAATTGATATTAAAGTAAAAAACAGGCAAAATGATATTATGTTCAAAGTCAATATAACTACCTTTGGGGGGAAAAAGGGGAGTTGAGATTGCAAAGGCTGTAAGGGGAGATTTGAAGATGTGACAAATATTCTGTCTTGACTTCAGTCGTAATTATTCAAGTATTCACTTTGTGGCAAGTTATTAAGCAATTTATTTAAGGGGTTTTTATTTGTGTTATTTTTTGTTTGTTTTCTTGTGTGTTTGTTTTTTGCATATTGTTTGTATGTAGGTTACAATTCAAATAAAGCAAAACAAAAGAAAACTTATGTAACTTAACATGTTACCTATAGAGGAAAAGACAGCAGGTGATGGAACCAAGACATTTGATGGTGAGTCGAGGGCTCCTCCTTCTTTGGTTTCCAAAGCTCTCTGGGTGCCTGTCCTTCCTGAGGCAGAGGTCCTCAGGTCTTCCTTTGATTCTAGGAGCCACCCTAGATTTCCAATAAACCCATCTGTGGCATATTTATCAGAATCAGTTTCAGTTGCTAATAACCAAAATAGCCTCACTTATACAGCTTTCAAGTGGCATGATTTTGTGTTTACTTAGAATATCTTCTACTGATGAAATTTCAAATAAAGTTTGAATTTCAGTCACACAAGCTTTGATATTATACACATATGTAAAATTGATGGTGGTCCTGATATCAATTCTCCTACATTAAACCCAGGATACAGGGGGTTAAAACCAAAGCACTCTTTCCCTGCTTACTCCCTGGCTCCCTGGCTCCAGAATCCACTATCTGCCATGGAGACAAATGGACAGCCAAGGGCAACCACCTGGATTCCTTATCATCTCCTCCTCCCTGCAAACAGCCTCCCAAGGCCAAATTCAGGCTCATGGGAAAGCTCCAACCAGCAAGGCCACTGACTCGCCCCACCATCTACAAGCAGCCACATTCCTCACAAACCTTTAAAACCCCTCGCCTGCTCTCTTTTGGACAGAGATGAAATGAAATGAGACAAATTTGAGGGCTCATTCTCATCTCCCAACTGATATCTGAGATAAAAACCCTTTCCTTGCCGTAAGCCTGGTGTTTCAGTTTTTATTTGGCCTTTCTTGTGTGGCAGGTAAAGAGCCTATGGTTGTAGGGAGTAACAATCTGGCAAGCCAGCCAGGAGGCTCTTGCCCGTGGCTATGCAGCCCTTGGGCCAATTGGGATTTCCTAGGAAGCAGTCCAGAAGCTGTCTAGGTGATTGACCCTAGGGACTGTCCCCAGTACTTTCCATTGGGCCCTGCACAACTGACCCTAGGCCCATTTTCTTACGGCAAGTAAACAGGCTTTAGATTTCTGTTCGTTTGTTTGTTCTTCATTCTGATGAGTCAAAGGACCCTGAAATATGGTAAGTCACCTCAGGGATGCTCATGAATGAAATTCCCCTCCTCTTAGGTCCTTTCTATTCATGGAGGGGCCATTTGGGGTCCTTTCCATTCATGGAGGGGCCATCTGGATGTGCATTCAGAATGGGAATAGTTGTAGGACTTTCTACCTTCAATCTGGGAACCAGTTCCCTGGTGTCTGGGTCTGTGTATCTGTCTGTCTCTGTGTACTGGAATCAGACACATGCTGCCTGTCCCCAAGCAGAGACCATTGGGGTCAATTCTGAGTAGATGGTCTAATTATAGTCATAAGCCAATGTCTAAAAAGGGATGACTTTATTTTGTAACACTGCGTGGCCACAATATTCTTTAAACTCTGGAGAGAACATGGCTAAACAATGGATCCTTAAGTTGGAAAAATTTTTAGAGAGTTATCATCATAAACAGCTATTTTATTTGTACCTATGAAAAGACCAAATTAAACAGAAAATACAGTGGCTAGTCTTAGAAACTTAATCAAACTTTGGGTCTCGTTTTCTTCTTGTGGTTTTACAAATGATAATGAAAACATTAAGTTAACAAAGAGACATTAGAAAGGGAAGAGTCACAAGACTCATCCAAACAGGATCAAAATCTTTAGCTAACTATTGAAAAAGAAAAATGTGATAAATAGAACAGACATAAATAAAGTTAAAACTAAGGTTTTATTAAAATATTGATTAAGGTTAGATGGGCTAAAGGGATACCCCTATTGGCCTCTCAATATTAAAGGACATCGGACAAACTTGTTCTATTCACCCTAGTTTAAAAATTTTTAAAAGTTCAGGAGGCAAAAATCACAGTGAGAAACCTGATCATGAATTGTTTGGGATAACGATTAGGCTGCTCAGGTTAATAAGGCTATAAAAATTAAAGTGTTTAAGCTAATACTATGTAAAAAAATTATGTCAGCTTTGCCTGGATGTTTTCTTTGGGAATAGATGTTATGTCTAACTGAGAATGCTTCCCCTACACAATATTGTAATACCAAAACTTGTTAATGGACCTCTAATATAAGTTATAATTAGAAGTATAAGAGTTGAAAAATTAAGGTAAAGTTTTGTAAAAATTGGTATATTTAAATGGGTTTTATGTAAAATAATTACATCTCTTTTGCTGAATTGTATCATAAATTTTGTCATGGGGGTAAAATTATGTCTCACTGGGGAACATTTCCCCTGCCTGATATATAAGAATGCAAAAATCCACTTTTCTGACAACGTCAATTAAACATGCTAAAGGAGATCTCACTTTAAAATGACTCAAATGGGGCAATTTCAGATTACCCAAACTGATGTATGCAATTAGGAAAAGCCAGCTACAGCAATGGGAAGCCTGTTTTCATCTTTTGAAGCTTCTAAATAAAATCAGAAATACTTTACTGCCTCTTTAAGAGAAAATAATTAAATAATTAAATATGCCAGAGATGGAAACCCAATCTGCTCCTTCTCTCTCTTCTCTTTCTGAGATTTGCCACTTCAACTCCCCTGAAATTCCTGATCTAAAATTAAACAAGTGGAAATAAGTAAACTTTTGAGACGATTTGGAATTTTAATGGACTTTCTGAGGAGCCTCTGTTTCATATGATTCCACCTTAGGGGTCACCCTTAAAAGAGAGGATTCAAAACCTCTCGTAATGGAATACAGTCTTGGATTAATATACAGAAATTTCTAAAAGAAAAAGTTATTTAACCTGATATAAAATGATCTTTGGTAAATAAAAGCCTGTTTAAGTTTGCTGGTTTGATTTAAAATCGACGCGTCCTTTGAGCTATTAGCATTGGATATAATGCAAACATACAGCCTGGGTTTACTGGTTAAATGAGCTCATGTTATCACTGTTACAAAATTTGTCAGCGAGAGTAATAACTTAGAAAATAGCTCATTTTGTTTAATGTCTCATGAGGTTTTTATAGATGATCTAAATATAATTTTTGAGAACAGGTAAACTAAATAGATGTAAAAATTTGAAGGTTTTTAGAAAAATTTTTAACAATAATTATGTGTTATAATGTATGTACTTAAAACAACTTAAGACAATGGCTAACTGCTTTAATGCCACATAAAATTTTTCAGAGTAATTAATACATAATTATTAAAACTGGGTAAGAGTTTTTAAGTACAATAATTATGTTCTATGGTCTTTGTACTTAAAAAAATCTCCCAAAGTCTTTTTGGTAACTTAAAATTTTAGTATTTTTCCAAGTTAAGTTAAATGACAAAACCTCTTGGATATCTGGGTCATTTTTGGATGAAATACTGAAACATTATTGCTAAACATGTCTATCTACCTTTGACTTCTTGTTACAGACAGACTAAAAAGTGTTTGGATATATTAATAAACACATCTTGTGTTTTAATACTATAAAGTGGTTTTTACTTTGGAAATTAAGGTTTCTAAGAGTTAAAGATTCCAATTAACATATGTAATTAAAGCTACTAAAAATTAATAAGGAAAAAATCTTTATATTCAAGGGAAGTAAAATATATGTTTTCAGTAAGAAGTTATAAAAAATAAGAGTTTTTTGCTTGTTGAGTTAAAAAAAAGGTAAATTTGTCCTAAAGTACTAGAAGGGAAAAAAGGAAACCTGGGACAAATTCTGAATGTAAAAACTGAGTGACAAAAAGTTTATAAAGATAAAACCCTGAGGAGTTTTATGCCTGATCAAGTTGGCTAAGATTAAAGTAAATCTAATTAAGTAAATAAGTTTTAATATCAAAAATAAACTGGTACACAGTTAAAACTGGGTTTTCTCTTTCTTTAAAAAAAGATAATTTTCCTGAACTTTTAGTTGACTCGATAAAAAATATCATAAAATGTTTTCTTATTTGAGTAGTCTACCAGAAGGATAAGGATTTTATGTTTTATCAAAATAAATTTCCTATAATTGTTTTTATCAGGTCCTTAATCACAGATGCTAAGGTTTTTCTTACAAGTATTTAATTCTTTGCATTTGCCTAAAATTCTTTAACTGTCCCCATGGTTAAAGGGATAATTAAACATTGCTTCATGGAGACCTATGATATTAGATGGGTAAATATTATTAATATAAATGTTTTAAAAATGGTACAATATTACTAAAATTCTGATCTGTTCTGATTGTCAGCCATAATTCTGGTTATTAACTCAAAAAGTTGTATAGCATAGAAATGGTCAAATGTCTTTGTTAATTGCCATTTTTAAATGTTTGCTATTTACAGGCAGTTGTTATTTTACTCTGAGGACTTTTCAAATATGTTTCATCTTCAAAGAAGTTCTGAAAAGGACTCTGGCGCTTACTCTAGAATACAGGTTTCTGATAAATGTTCAGATTGTAAGAGTAAACTGGGTAAGAAATTACAGAACTCTAACAGAGAAACTGATGACTTCATGAAAGTGCTAACAAGATTAAGGTCAAGAATCGATTAGACAGGACTAAATGAACTGATAAGGATGATAATAATTTTTATGACTTGTTTAAAATATTGATGACTTTTTAAATTGTTTCATGTTTCATTTTCTCAGATTTAAGGAAATCTTTTTCTTTTTTCTCTCATGATAACTATAATATAGCAATTTGACAATATTATACATTTGTAAACAAAATTGAAACATTTATCTTTTTCTCCCTATTTGATCCCTCCAGAATCTAAAAACTCCTGATGAGTAAGTATTCTTATTCTCATGGCAATATGGTTGTTTACATAAATTCAATAATATTCTGTTCTTCTTATAACAGGACACAATTGGAAACACTGGTTATAATATCAAGGCTTTGACTGGAACATCATATTTGATAAAAACATACAGACTTGGATATAAAAAGACAGCTTTGGAGGGATGAAGTTTGACTTTCTGGAATAAAGCCACTTGGAAATATTGGCCTGGTACCTTACTTATTGGTCCCCAGTGACCTGGTAGGGTTGAGGGAAGAAGGTTACTCCTTCCAGCAGGTACAAGGAACCCTAATATTTTGGGGACCTCATGAAGAGAGGAATTCACCCAAATCTGTGGGTAGTACAGGCAGAATCTGATGACAAGCTCTTGGTCCATCTTTCCTAGCCTTGAGAGGCCTTTAAAGTTCAATCTGAGATTCCTTATAAAAAGTTCAGCAACAGATTTAAAAGAGCCTACATGATCAATTACTATTCTTGTTGTACTTATGTAAACAATTGGGCCAAGTTTATTAAAACCAGACTTATTTTGTGAACCAGTAGGTCTTAATTTGGATATCTTTGATAAAAATGAGGCTGATTTTAGAGAGAAAAAATTATGTTTCAATAAAAACTATAATATACATTTATAAATATTGGATTTTGATTCTGTCAATTGTCTTTGAAGTTTTTGTTTTATATCTATAAAATGAATTACATCTTGAATTCTTCTGGTCTCCTGAAATATCTGGCTACAAATCTCCAAACTAACATTTCCCATTTTTTCCATCATTTTCACTTGAAATCATTAAAAACTGAATTTGCCCCTTTTCTTGAAGCCTTACAAACTGGAGCTGGATGACTTGATGTAAACTTAAGAGAGATTGTTGCCTGCTCCTGTGTAAGACACTCAAAAAAAGCTACCTGAGTGGCCGATCACACCATCAAAGACATTCAAACTGCAAAAGATGTTTGACTGTGACTTCTAGGAATCTTGAGTGGCTGCCTCCTGGGCTCAGGAACTGATTTGTAATTTGCCCCAACCATTAACTTTATTTTTCTTTTTTTTTTCTTTAAAAATGTTTCTTATTAAATACCTGGTTGTTTACTTATGCAATACAGGCTTAACTTTGGAAGCCCACCTGCATCACCGCCTTATGAGAATGCTTATTCAACGAGATGAAACAACCTACAACCTGATTCAGCAGGAAGCAGCTAGATAGGTTGTCACCCCAAATCCCTCAGGACTGAGAAATGAACATAAAATAGGGGGGAATTGATGCTGGCCCTAATATCAGTTCCCCTACATTAAACCCAGGATATATGGGGTTAAAACCAAAACACTCTTTCCCTGCTTACTCCCTGGCTCCCTGGCTCCAGAATCCACTCTCTGCCATGGAGACAAACGGCCAGCCAGGACAACCACCTGGATTCCTAATCATCTCCTTCTCCCTGCAAACAGCCTCCCAAGTCCAAATGCAGGCTGGTGAGAAAAGTCTGACCAGCAAGGCCACTGACTCCCCCATCCCAATCAACAAGCAGCCACATTCCTCATAAACCTTTAAAACCCCTCCCCCCTTCTTTCAGAGAGAGACAAGATGAAATAAGACAAATTTGAGGGCTCATTCCCATCTCTAGGCAGATGTCGTCTGAAATAAAGACCCTTCCCTTGCCATAAGCCTGGCATTCCAGTTTTTATATTGTCCCTCTTGTGTGATGGGTAAAGAACCTATGGTTGTAGGTGGTAACAAAATTTTCCATCAATTTAATTTATAAATCAACATAATTCTGATTAAAGCCTCTAGTGAAACATTTTTGGGGGTTGACACATGATTCAAAAGTTTATCTAAATAATTAAGGCCTTTGATGAGCCATAATTTTGAACAAAGAGATAGTGAGGGAGGTCATTCTCTACTAAATATTAAAACACACTACAGTGCCTCTGTAATACAAACAGTATTGTACTGGTGTAAGGAAAGATGAACAGAAAAATGAAATATATCTGAGGAATAAACAATCAATTGTAGTCTGACTTTAGACTCTAGAAACAGATTTAGGTATATAGATACTAAATTAGTGGATGCTTGAGAACACATCACAAAAAAACTGTTGAAGTAACATTATTTGGGAAGGAAATAAATAGAGCTCTATAACTCATAACAAAATAATCCAAAAATAGATTTAGAATTTTAAGAGTAAAGATAAACATAAAATTACTAGAAGAAAATATAAATCAATAATTATATGTCTTGGGATTAGAAAGGAGTTGTAAACTTTATTCTCAAAGTTAGAAATTATTGAAACAAAAGAATTACTGATTTGACACCAAAACATTTAATGTTTTTATAGAGGATGGAAGCACTATAAATAAAATTAAAAGATGAAGCATCAATAAGAAATATATTTGCTCTGTATATGCCTGACCAAAGGTTTATATCTTTAATGAAAAAAAACTTATTCTAGGCAATAAGAGGGAAAAAAAGAATATATCCAGAGAAAATAAGTAAAGTACAGAAAAAAGAAAACTATAAAAGAACCACAAATTTTCAGTAAATATTAAAAATACTCAAATTTTCTATTAATAATAGTCATCAGAGAAACATTAAAACAATCTAGTACATGATTGCAAACGATTAAAAAATCTTGTTAATGCAGTTGCAATAAAACTGCTTATCTCATCACTCTTGAAGTGTAACTGGGACAATTTCTAGAGGCAATTTGATCGTATGTAGTCAAAACTTTTAAGCGAGCATATTACGTGAAGCAGTAATTACATTTCTAAATATAAGGAAATAATCAAATATAGCAATACATAAGTATAAGAATTTTTAGTGGAGATTGTTTATATATATATATAACAAATAGCAATAGTAAGAATACATCCACTTCGTGAATATACGTCATCAAAATAATGCAGTTAATTATTTGTTCACACAGAAATATGTTTTAAATATATTTGTAAGTTTAAGTGACCACACATGATAAAACTATGGGGAATACAAAAAAATTTGTTAAATAAAAGTAGAATTTTACCTATCTATTTAAAATAAGCATTAGGATGCTTGGATAGATATACACTAAAATGTTAAAGTAGTTATCTCTATGTACTGAGTTCTTATTTTTTTTCTGTAAGCAAATCTGTACTTCTTAATTACTGCATATCATAAGATGAGCTCCCAATATGCATGTCTCTATAACATGAGACTACCCTGAGGGTCAGGGTATCCAGGGGTGGATATCTAACCCACATTGGGAATTTGTCTTCTTGGGAATTTGGAACTAAGTGAGAGACAGAATCTAACAGTGATTGGCTCAGAGCTGCAGTCAGGGACTGTTCACAGAATCCCTAGGACAGACTGTTGCTGTAACCAATGGGCAAGCCAGCTCACTGCACTTGCTAAAGATTAATGGTCATTTTTTTTTAATTGGGTGAAAATTTCTAGCAATCTTTACTTTCCTCCACTATGTTACTCATAGTAAATCCGTTACTTGTTTCTTGATAAGCTTAAACCAACAAGAATACCCAAACAGTTTTTACTTCAATATCTTATAGAGTTTTTAATTATCATTGTTTTGGTCATTTTTCTAATGGTGGCCTGATCTGGAAGACAAAATATGTAAAAAATAAATAAATAAATATTTTGCTACATGGAGAATTGCCATCTCAATGACTCACACTTGATTTCTTCATCAAGTTCATGATTCCTCCATGAGGATATCTTTTTCCCCAGAAAACTCTTCTGTCTTTGTGTAGTGTCAAATGCCTTCTCCCCAGATATCACCAACACAATCTATTGGTAAAACAAAGCTGAGTTTATTGCTTATCACAGTAAAGGAGAATCCTAACTTGACAGACCTTCGGAATGACACCGAGGGGGAAAGACAAAGAAGGGATTTATTAAGAATTTGAAGTTTGGTTTAAGGCAGATATTTCAAAGTGGTAATTTGATCAGGATTATATAAGGATTATCGTAGCACTGTAGGATTGACGAAAATAACAAGGCAAAAATTCTATTGAAAAGTTGATGGGTCTTTTGGGCAGTTCCCATAATGAGCAATAAAGTTATTTGTGTAGGGAGGAGTTTTTTGGGATAATACTGTTATGCTAATGAAGACAGTGAAGCAGTAAAGTCATGTTTGTGTAGTCAGCTGAGGAGGAAGGAGGAGCTACTCTCATTCCTCACTGTCTATCTGTTTATGGAGGCAACTAGTGTCCTGAACCACCGAGTTTTCCAGACATAATATGATCACTCTAAATTCCTTTTTAGGCTCAATCTAGTACTTTTGCTACTGGTGGGTTTCATTTTGATAGAGAGAGAGAATTGAAGATTGCTTTCTAGCACAAAGGAACATATACACAGAAAGGTGTAGAGTTAAAAATTAAATATATTTTTCTGAGGACAATGAGGATTTTCTAGTCACGATGGAACCTTTATTTGGGAATAAGAACAAAATTGATGAAAATATGATAAGATATAGTGGCTCAGATTGTATCGCTAATTTTCTATGTGAACTGAAGTATTTGAGTTCTTGTCATTAGGTCAAATTTTCCACAACTGTAAAAGAAATTCTTCAGACTACTTTTTCTTCTAGCTCTAGTATGCTCCAGTAACTTATGAAAGCTAATATTCTGATAATGATAAATACCTTCCAGATGGGCACGTGGCCAAACATTATTTTTCTCTCTCACTATCCTAAGTACCTTCTTGACTAGAGGAGGTAATGGTATCCCAGCAACAGATAAGCAATGCTCCATTTAATTGCTAAAGATTATATTTTAATGAACTTTGCAAAAGGGAAGTCAGGTTGACTATAGGGTTCTTTGTCTGATTAATTTGATGAAAATCTATAAACATCTGACCTAGCTCATTAACACCTTAATGAAGACAGAAAAATCTCTCATGCTCAATTTCCAGAGAACAAGTGTTGCGTGTGGCATTTTGATTTTTCCAGCCAAGGAATAATGGAATCCATAAAGTAAAATTTACGTATCTATAGGTCAATGTAAATATGGCAATCACCCACACAGCAACCGGGGTGCTAAGGACCTTATGGATGACCTTATCAAAAGCAAATTGCCAGTTGGTGCTCTATCCCTTCCTCTCTTCTATTTCCCTCTCCTCCTTCCAAATGCCATTTTATCACTGCCTTGCAAGTACATAGTATAAGTCTACCACCACCTAAAAGACAGGTGCCCCAAGAAGGTGATTTGGAATGCCAAATATTTATTGAGCAGTTACTCCTAGTTAGAGATCATTAGAGTTGATAAAGACACTGAGGGAAAATAAAGCAACATACACAATCTTTGCCCATGGGAAGCCAGCAGATTCAGCTGATTATGAAGAAAAGGAGTTTGTTAGAGATCCTTTTAGGTAACTCATGGACTTGTTGGGAAGGCTTGAGAACCAGGCTCAGTTATAACAGCCAGGACCACAAATAAATGCTGAAGTATGTCTGCCTGTCTTTTATGAGCTAGGAATTCCACCTTTGAGTCTCTGATTCCGTTCATTCCAGAGACAGAGAGAGCTCCCATCAGGTCCTTCTTGAGTCCTGAGTCAGTCTTGACCTCCTGAGCCTTGAGCTCTTGAGTCAAAGTCTTGCCAGTGTATCTGATTGGTGGGACCCAGTGCACTTGCCAGACCATAAATGCAAAGGAACTGGAAGAGCAGATATTCTAGTATTTTTAGCTTTTATAAAGGAGCATATTTCCCCACACCAAGCCTCATAAGGTAAGGAATTCCCCAAACAGAGAAGGTTCTTAGATACCTAATGGCCAAAATGAATGGCAAATATGCTCAGGGAGCTTACAGCTTACACTCTGGCAAGGAAAGAAAGGCCCAGGTAATGTTGGAATAATGTAGAAATTGCTGTTAGAAGAAAGGTAGAGTGATTGACTCAGACTGAGGTAGTAAAGGAATAATATTTGTAGTAGGTAACAGGTAAAATGAATAAGAATTAAGAAGAATATTAGTTAGATAAAGAACTTAAGAAAGGACATTTTACGAAGAAGACAGCATGAGCAAAGGTTCAGAGGCCCGAAACAAGTAGAGAATTCTGCAAATTTCCATCACTGTCTTAACGTATTGCATAATACTTGGTTACATTGCTTAAGAATACGAAGCAATTGAAACTTAAAATGCAACCTAAAATGACAATTGGTTTGTGATAAGAACTGTCCCTGAAATGCAGCTGAAAATTCACATGTTGTAGGACCCACAAAGGGCTATGTGAAACTAAAATTGCTCAAAAAGATCAGATTTTTGCTTTCAAGAAGTTTATTTCATCAACACAAGACAGCGTGAAACACACAGTAAGTATTATTTAATTTGACATGAGGATTCTCTATTTCTTGCACTTGATATCTGGAGTCATATTTTGTCAATATCCCTCTTTTCTTGCTGTTATAAACATCATTCCTTATTTTTAAATATGCATTTCTAGTTAAGTTCTCGCACTCCACTTTGGCAGCCCAGGGTTTCCCCGGTTCGGATCCTGGGCGTGGACATGGCACCACTCATCAGGCCATGCTGAGGCGGCATCCCTCATGCCACAACTAGAAGGACTCACAACTAAAATATACAACTATGTATTAGGGAGATATGGGGAGAAAAAGCAATAAAAAATGCATTTCTAGTCCTAAAATATTTCCTGCCCATGAATGTCAGATTGATTCTCACCCAGTGTTTTGGATATAGTCTTAATTAGGAGACTTTTGTGATTCTTCTATGGGTTCCATCTTGGAGCTTCATTGGCTACTTGTTATGTGACCAAGAGTGTTCCTGAATCTGAGTTCTGGTAAATTTTATCAAGCGGCGTGTAAGAGATGCGAATGTGTAAACTGATGGTCTGAGTTTTGCAGATGTATGTAATAAATATCTGTGTTACAGCCCTTTTCAGTGGAGACTCAAAGACTGTATAGTTTAAAACCAATATAGTTGTTTTAGGAAAAGAGCACTGAGACTGGACCTTTTAAGCAATGTTGTTTGCATGGTGCCTTATTAAAATAAATAATCTAGGCAAATTACTTTCTTCACCATTTTAGAATATTATAATCACAAATGAGTTTAACTGTTTTATTTTTCTCCTTGTTGTCAACCTAACCAAAAGAATAGTGTTTGTAAATTGTCTATCATTTTTCCCCCATAAAATGGATGAATCTAGGAAACTTGGGTCAAGAAGGCTAAGCCAAAAGTGTAAAAAGCCAGCTGGATAGGGTATAAACGGTCTATATAAACAATTATTCAGTAATATGACGCTTGGGATAATAACTTCTTAATATAGAATTGGATTAACCTAATACAATGTGTTAAAGAGAGAATCACATACCAGAAAGAGATAATGTAATGTGAAACTGTCTTCTGAGAGAAAGAGCCCAAATTTTATCCTGTGAACCTACAATTATCTGCAAAATTCTAGAGTAAAGCCTAGAAGGAAAGGAACCCAACAAGTCTAACCAACTGTAACTTCTTGAGTTTACATGGTTAGACTTGGACCAGAGATAGATGATATTTAATTCAACAAATATTGATAGAATAAAAGAATGAACGTATAATAAAACAATTGAATAGATGCACTCAACAAATATTTACTGTCTTCTGTGGCTGCATATACCACACAATTTTAAATGTGAAGTGATAATAAGGTAAATATATCTGCCTTGATGCTCTAAAAGAATTTCAATTGAAACATATTTAAAATGCTGTTCTGGTACAACAGCATGGTATGGTGGAGCTTAGTCCTCAGTCCTCTTTCCGTTTACATTCACTCATTTGGTGAGTTCATTCACACAAATTTAGATATCATCTAGATACTTACTTACTAGATAGCTGCAGACCAGATCTTTCTCCCAAACAAGACTTACAAATCCAGTTGCCCACTTATCTGTTCTCAGTTGTCTAATAGACACTTGAAACTTAAAAGGCCCAAATTGATCTCATGATTATTCCTGCCAAACTTTTATACCTGTGTTAAAGGATAATTTTAAAAATAAAAGTAAAATCATGACTTTCACACAGATATAAAAGGACCATGTGTTAAAGATTGTATTTAACTCATTATTAATCAGGTAATCAACAGGATGTTATAAGCAGTTCAAAGTTCAGAGAGTAGACACATTTATAGATCAGGAATATTGAAACCACTGTTCAAATGAAGGCATAGCTATTGTCTACCATTGAGGAAGGGAAGTCAGCTGAACCTCACTGGACAGAGTTTGCATGTCTATAGACAAGTTATTTTGCAATGCTGTCAGATATATAATCTTACTGAATTCTAAATTCACTTAAAGCCAATGAAAGGCTCAAACCCACCCATAGAATCAGAATCAGATAACCTGGAGGGATGTTCTCTACACAGTGCATAGTTAAGAATGAGGGCAAATAAAGATATAATCAGATACATAGGGAAAATAGAGCTTACTATTTTCATGTCTTCAGCAAAAACAATTATTGAAGGGTTCACTTCAATAAGAAAAATGAACTTTGGAACATTATGGGATAATTGTTTATAAGCAAGAAAGAACAAAGGCAAAGAATTAGTAAATTAATTATGTAGAACTTAACTATGACTATAAAGAACTAATATAATCATATATTAGAAATTTAAAACTAAAACTACAGGTAGCATTGAAAACATCAGGAGGGAGATTTTCAATGGATGGTTGAAACATGCTTAAGTTTCTTGTCCTATTCAAATGGAGGAATTTAAATTTTTAGAAGTGTGTTATTAAAAAACATACATTAAAAAATGTAGTGCTAAATAATTAAGGGAATTACCTAACTAGAAATATAATCTATTCTTCCTAATACAAAAGAGAATTAAGAGAGTAGAATACAATGAAAACGTCATACATAGGGAGGCATAAATAAAAGTTGGAGCAAAGGAAAATAATTCAAAATAAAAAACAAATCATACACTAGCAATAATTAGTAGAAATAAATTAAAATATATCACTAATAAAAATGGATCTGAAGAGATTTATTTGTTTATCCGTCCCAAATGATTTAAAAATTGCGCTACATACTGTGTCAATGTCACACCTGAAACAAAACTACATAAAAATGTTTAAAATCAAGGCATAGAAAAAAACTAATCTGTGAAAATTAACCTAAGAATGTTGATGCAGAAATTTTAATAACATAGGAAGGAGAACTTGAGTAGAGTTCCTTAAAATAAATAAATTACATTACATAATAATGAAAGAGAAAATGCACAAAGAAAATATCATAATGTAAACGAAAAAGATGGCCTTTAAATGCATAAAGTAAAATCTTGAACATTATTTTACAATAATTTAGTGAGCCTGCATTCAAATTCAGAGATTTTTTAATTCCATTTTTATTGTAAGCTGAGAGTTCTTGCTTATAAAGAATTCAGTAAGGAAATAGAAGACTTGATTACCACAGTTAACAACTTTAATCAATATATGTGTACATATGGCCAATTTACATAAATAGATTACATAATAGATTTCAAAGGAAATCTCAAGCTATTTCAAATAATTGATAGCACATATACCACATTGTCTGACTGTAAATCAATTAAATTTGAAATCAACAATTAAGGTTTTGTTCCCAAATGCAAATATTTGCAAGCTTACAAAACATTACTAACTAACTTATGGGTTAGAAAGAATATCAAAATGGAAATTACCAAATATTTAGAAATGAATAAAAATGAAAGTACTGAATAAGAACTCTCGGGATGCAGCTAAAGTCATTTAAAGGTAAATGCACAGCTTTAGAGGAGACATGCCTTGACTTCAAGAAGCTGGGAAAATAACAGAATTTATTTAAACTAGGTAAGAAAAATGCAATATCAAGGATATGTAGGAATTAATGAATTTGAAATACCGAGACAGCAGAAAGGAGGACTAAACCTACAAGCAGGTTTTTTGTAAGTTTAAATAAAAATACATACACTTTTACCCAGATGAATCATGGGAAAAGGTACTAAGAAACAAGAACTTTTTTTAAGAATTATTTATTAAGAACTAATAACTAATAGGCACAGAACAAAAAGAATAGGATATTTTAAACATATAAGAGAATACAATAAGAAATTATGATGAATTTGAAAACATATGAAATAATTTATCTAACAAAATAATAATTACCAAAATTGACTTGAGTAAGTATAGAAACTCTTAATAAAACTATAAATATTGACATGGTTGGAACAGTAATAAGACACTTTAAAAAAAAGACAACAAGAGTAGATAGTTTTAGCAACAAGTCTGAACACAACTACAAGGCACAAGCAGACTTTCTTTTATTCAAACTCTCTCAGAAAGTTAAAGAAGTTGGACACACATCCAAATGACTTATCAGGAGTGCGTTACTTGTTCTAAAACAAAACAAAGATTATGTAACAAAAAAACTGTAGGCAAATATTACTTACTAACATAGATGCAAAATTCCTAAACAAAATTACAGGGAAGGTGCTTTAGTATAATAAAAAATACATCATGATTAAGTAGTATATCCCAGGAATCCAAGTGCAATTTATCGTCAGAAAATCTATTTATGTTACTTGCAATAGATTAAAGGAGAAAGGAAACATGGTCTTTTTAAAAGAGATTCAAAACCATTTTAAAAATTCAGCACTCATTTATGATTAAAAAAATTCTCAGCTAATGTGGAAGAGAAGGACAGAAACTCTCTACCAAGAACATTCATTATACTCAATGGTGACACTCTTTAAATATTTCCATTAAATTGAGGACAATAAAGGGAGGCTCATTATTCCTGCTCTGATTCACACTGTATAGTTGTTCCAGTCAATTCAATAAGAAATATGTATTGAATTTATATTTAATATTGATAATCCCAGAGAACTAGAAACTATTAAAACTAGCAAAGGAGACAAACATGTTTGCTGGAGAGAAAGCCAAGACAGAGACATAAATGGACTTCTTAGACTGCAGAAAAAACAAATTTTGGATTGAGAAAAAACAACTTTGGGCCAGTCCTGTGGCCTAATGATTAAGTTCAGCACTCTCTGCTTTGGCATCCCAGGTTCAGATCCCAAGCATGGACCTACACCACTGGTCAGCCATGCTGTGGAGGTGTCCCACACACAAAATAGAGGAAAATTGGCACAGTTGTTAGCTCAGGCAGAATCTTCCTCAGCAAAAAAACCAAAAAACTTAAATAGCAATACAGCTATAAGGTAACTAAGTATAAATTAAACAAAAAGTAACGTATGTTTGTTATATAGAGAAATCTCTTATGGATAGAAAGTCTAATACATTCTTCCTCTGAGTCAGCTCTGAAGGATTGTGAGAGATCCCCTTGCTGGAGTTCCTACCCAGATTAGAATTTTTATCTTAACTTTTCTCTTACTCAGAGTGAGGATCCCACAAGACATATTTGCATTAACTGACAGTGTCCCCCACAGATAATATCTAGCCAGAATAGAAACAAAGGGCAAAGTGGTGGGAGAGGTTTCCTCCACAGTGTAGGCAGTAGGAGTACACTTCCTTTAGAAATAAAAAAATAATGAAAATGACTAAAATTAGGGTTTTTAAAATTATTACTCCATAATCCAGCAATTCTAACAATCTTCCTCTCCCCAAATAATTTGTTGTTCTAAGGTCTAAACTAGTGCTGTGGTAGTGTTGAGTTGTAATAATATATGTAAGCTTTGGATTTAGGATATTGTTATTTCTTAGCTTTAATTAACATTGTAATTTAACTGGAAATTAATTTTTAAGAATTCTGCCTTAAATAGTGGTCCTCAAAACAAGTCGACTCAGTTACCTGAATTTGCTCCTAAATAAGTTTTTAAGAGTTCAAAATTGTTCAAACTCCTTTCAGTTACATTCATGACTGTGACTCTGAGTAGTATATATTCTTGAATTTCAATAGTAGATTCAAATTTAAAAAAATGATACTACAGATATTGTAAAAATAAAGAAGCAGAATTTAAGTTACTTCAATTTTGTCTGAGTAACCACTTGGGGATGTTCTTTATTTAAAAACTGTTCCATTGCAGAGACATCTAAAAGCCACTTGAATCAATCAAAGGTTAATTCAATAGACTTGCAATTTCAGGAATTTATCATGAAATGGAATTTTTGTGAAGCTCTGCCAAAATTTTGTACATGTTTGAGAATTTTCTAAGCTATTTGTGTATCTGTTGTTTAGTTTTTAAAAAGTGGTTTTATCAACTATGAACAAAGACAGACTAATAAATCTGGCTATGTTATCTATTGCACATGAGTAGGCGAAATAAGTTTCTATAGTGTCATGACACATTTGCAGAAGTTGACTTAGCAGAAACCGTAATGTTCTTATTCTTCACTGTGACAGAAGGATTTGTGGGTATAAATGTTTTATCACTTTTTGAAACTATAATTAATGTACTTAAAAAGTATTGGTTCATTATTATTTTCCCTTTTGTGTACTGTGCTTTTGTTTTATTTTATATGTATTTGCTTAACATTAACTTTCACTGGCATAATTATATATGCAAAGATTAATAAACATTTTTTCATTGGCGGCAAATTTTTCTGGCCATTATTATTATTAGTTTCATTTCATGGTTACTATTGAAAAGGGTTTTGTATATAATAGGAGGAAAGTCTTAAAACATATCCTCTCCATATGTCAACTACACCTGGTATGTCGCTATTAGAGTCATAACAAAGATATTCCATTGTAATGTCTCTCCCTGGAATTTCTGTATTTGGATGTCAGACTCCAGCTCTCAGACCTCGTAAATGGAGTAGATGTACCTTCATGACAGACGAGGGAAGAAGTATTCGTTTCTCTGTGTATAGTTAATAAAAACCAGTATTCAGACCACAGATGAGCAGAGAGAATTGGCTTGAATTCCTGATGCCTTTTCAGTTTTTGATTCCAAATCCTGTCCAAGACCCTTTTTTCCATGAGATATCTTTTTCTTATACCATATTCCCTAATTTCTTGCTAAAGTGAGCTGGTGATGGCTTCTATTTTATGGAACCAAAATGACCCAACAAAGATACCTCAACTTGAAAGCCTGGAGATTTCAGAATATCTTAGAAAGTGGAGCAAGGGACCTGCAAAGATGGGTTTGTACATGGAGGCTGGGGAGAAAGGAAATTGGGAGGGGGAAACTACACTGTGTCTGTCACCTTGTCCAGTTCCCGCATGAGATTATCTGTTTCCTAAAGAGGAGTTTGAGTTTTACAAGGAAATCTGTGGGACATGGGATCCTTTGCAGTAATGATTTGGAAGCCAGGTGACAAAGTGAAAAGATGTGGTGTGGCCATATTGGAGCCTAGTTGGGGAGACACAACAGAATGTTTAGCATCAGATCTTCAGGCATTACTTCAAATTTTTCACTGATTAATATTTGTCTTTCCATCTAGCTGTCTATACATTTATTCACAGACAAATACAGATATATTGAGTTATCACCTGTGTAGTAAAATCTAAATCTAGGGTAATGCACTCCTGTTTTCCCCCATGGTCTACGCTTTTCACAAGAATCATACACTCTTCTCTTGCAATAGTGCTTTAAGCCATGATTAGTAAACAACTAAATTGATTTCCTTTCTAAAGCACAGTACACAAATTTGAAGACATAAATATTGTTTTTCAGAACTTGCAAAATGGTATTTTATCCCTTGCTGACAAGGAAACAAAAGATTTCTATTTCTGGGCTTTTAGCTATCCTGTCAGAGAAGAAAATGCATTCATTGCACTGGGGTACTGTCTGTCCTTTGGAAATAAGGAAATCAGAAATAACTAATGGGTGACTAAAGTTGCTTCTTAGAATACATGCCTGAATACACAAGGGCCAAGTTCGAAATCTGTTGGAATTTCTCCTATCCTGTTGTTTTTCTCAAGAGTAATATTCCTTATGTAAATTAGCCATTTTTCTTACTTCACATAACAAATAAAAAAAACATCATTTGATCAATCGTGTCTGTCAAAATGTGTAATTGAAGCCAGCTAGTATCCAATGCCCACAAGAGTCTAAAACCAGCATTGGCCCCAAGCTTTCCTCTTGAAAATGTATAATTTTGATGAAGGTGAAATTTGACGTCTTTAATCTCTCACTTAAATCTGCTGTGTTTCACTGCCCTGCTCCTTGCAGGCCCTGAATCATTTGGTTAGTGTTTCATCATTGTGAAATTAGGATAGTGTGTTACCACCTCATGGAAGTTCTATGTATTTTAAGTACTTTGTGTTTAATCTCTGATTATAGAATGAAATGCTCTAATTTCTGTGAACAGGATTGAAGGAGATTGGAAGGGGGATTTTGGAGGAGCACCAGTTTTCTTGATGCCTTAACTATTGTCTATCCTACCTATAAATGAGGTCGAACTTGAATGAGATCCCTTAGCGACGCTAGGGGAAAAGAACAAGTCACTCCATGGTATCACACTAATAGCATAGAAAGGAATAGAGCAGTGACATGGCAAGGGTGATCTAAATATCAGTGTGAAACAATAAAAGCAATTCAGAAAAGCAAGCTATTAACATCTTGGCTTCTTCTAGAGAAAACCCACTCCCTTCTCCAAGCCCCATTTTATACACTGGGCCTGACACATAGGAGGCTGCTCAAATGGGATTTTAAAAAACACAGAGGTGGTCTCTGCAACTCCAATCATTTCATTCTGCTTTGGCACCTGAAGGTTTCCTCATTTTACTTACTCCTTAAATTATAAATCCTTGTGCCTAATGGGTTTTCATGATTAATTATGAAGAAATAAATACTAATCTCCACTTAACTATTACCACTTACTCTTCTAAATGACAGTTAAGGAGATAAAGCTAAAAGTTTAAGCTAGAAAAGCATTCAGAGCTTGGGTCACTGATAGGATCAAATAGTGCGTGTATATGTGTGTGTGTGTGGCTGTGTGTGTGTATGTTTTGAGGGAGTGACAGAAAAGGGTCAGAGAAACTATCCCAGCTTTCTTGGGTGGATAGAGCCACAGAAGGGAGAAGACCACTGAAATACATGTGAAAGACTTCACAATAATTTTACAACTTCAGTTATGCCAAGAGATGGCCTTGTGTAGTCCATTTGATCTGAATCTCGTTTGAACTAAACATATACTTAGGGAACACAGAGTCATCTGGTAATTTGCTTCCCACAATAAATAAATAAATTATGAGTTGTTTATTCTTCAAAGACACCAGAAAACCCATTTAATTCTTTCACTCACACACCCTTTTCAAAGTATTAGCTGGATATATTTGGCAGCATCAGTGAGTTGATTCGAGCTGAACATACTGGGGCATGAGGCTGCCCACACTTAGGGACCCTGAAAGACAAGGGGATTCATACTAAAAGCATTTTATTTCTAAGTCATTAAAGGTTGTAAATTTTATTTCAGAGTAAAAATTTCTTTTTTTACATGAAGAATTAAGATACACAGATGGAAACATAGCTCTATTACTTGCTTGGAAAACTTCGTGTCTTCATAGAAATTTAGAGAACTTCCTTCTTTCAACATTAAGGGTATTTCCCAAATCTAAAATTCTGTTGTCTCATGAGATGAGATGTTACTTTGCTTCTCTTGAAAGAGATATGTCTATCCCACCACTCTAATTCCTAATATTCTTAATAAGCAGAAAATGGCATAATTTGCTAGAGATTGAGAAAAGAATCTCTATGCCAAAATCTCTCTCCATGGCTCAAAACCATTGCCTAAAATTCCATCATGGGAGTTAGTTGTTTGAAGGCGTTGCATTTAATATAAATTGCAATAAAATAACAATGTGCATGGTAGTGGTAAACTATTAAGCCATTGCCTATCACCCACAGCTTGGTAGAAATTATCAAATCCCTTCCAGAATGACTCCAGGCTGAAGGCAGTTTTGAACAGGGGATAGGGTCCTTTGGCTATCAAGGAGTGAGTAGATTGAGAGCGTTTCAGCTCTCCCATAATCTTCATTGACCCAATACTATATCCCTGAATAACCCTTTTTTTTTTTTTTTCAAACAAGAGTATTGTGTTCCTAAATAAATCTTTGAGTTAAGTCTCAGCTTCCCAGTCCAGACAGATTTCTGTCCCAGTTCACTCACAACAGCCCCTGCTTGAAGCAGAAAGCCATAGAAGACCTGCTGAGTTCCGTGGAACATGATGAGCTTCCTTAGCAACTTCCTTAGCAACACTCCACAGCTAGGCTTTCATAGGAGTTAATCAGTTGGTCGATTGGGTCCAGGTGGGTAGGAGCAGAAACGTATCCTAAAATGTGATGCCCAGGAAGCTAAAGAAATCATTGCCGTGTTGCCGATGGCTGCTCTAGAAAGTTATCTCTGGCTTCCTGATGTTTATGCTGCTTGCCGTTTACACTCACTCTGAAAACATCTTAACTGAGGAGTTAAAATAACTTTGAGAATTCATTCCGTCTCGTCTTTTTTTTTTTAATAACAGCTTTATTGCCATCTCATCTTTTGATTTGATTTATATCTCACCTCTACAGAAACTATATTTTGAAAGCTCAATAGCAGCTCTTCATAACAAATCCTTTTCTCAGTTCATATTCTCTTCCAGGAGGGTGACAAAATTGGACACTACTTCTTTCTGAATATTTCTCTTCTTATTTTATCAAAATATTTATTCAACAGCAACTTATTGACACCCAACAGGTGCTATTCTTGGATTTAAGTACAAAGATAACCACACAGTGTGTGGATACAGGCCTACGCTATCTTACCTTGTTTCTTACCATTAAAACTTTTCCAATGCCTGTTTTCACACAAAATTTCTTTAAATAATCTGAAGTTGCTATTGTATCTCCCTCAAATTCTCATCTTAAGACTAGCCTCCCTAATTCCTTTAGTTGCTTATCATATGGCATGGTTTTAAATCTTTCTAACATCTTGGTTATTTTCCACGATCTTTCTGTCTGTAAAGTACAGCATCAATAATTGAATGTAATACTCTATGAGGAGAAGAGTAACACTTTTTCACAGCTCTTATCCTCGTGGCTCCCACACTTACTCTAATGTAAACTCAATTTATATTAGTCCTTTTTGGAGCCACCCTGCAGGGTGGATTAAAATTGAGCTTGCTGTTTATTAACGCGATTATGTTTTTACATATCTCCGTCTCACCTTAACTTGAAAAGATGACCTTTTAAACTCATTTGCTGTCCCCACATTTATCCCTGTTAAAGTTCATGCCATTAGATTCAGCTCATTGCTCAGGCTTGCCATGATCTTTGGAGATTTTTATTTTACTATCTAGCGTATACACTCTCCTTTCCAAAATCAGGACACTCACTGATTTTCTGAGCATGTATATTTTTTACCATCCTACAGATTATGATAAAAATGTTGCTGTCACAGTGTCAAGCACTATCCGTGAGGTTGACAGCAATCCAGTAATAAATGCTTTTTAAACTTGGTTATTCAGTTGTTAATATACAAGTGTATAAAGCATCTAGAACCTCCCCTTTTAAATAAAAGTTGTTAAATTGCATGTTAAAAATTTTTAATGGGCCATTTTTTGTCAGAGATATATCTCTATATCACATAGATTTGTATATCTCTCTAACAACCTGGTCAAAGTGGAAAATTAAATGAGTCTGATAAGATGTGCTTTCAGTAAATCTATGCTGACTCCCAACAGCCATTGCTTTTTTCCTTAGCTACCTTCGACAATCCTTTTGAGCTCACAAACCTGTAATTCATAGAGTTTCAAACAATTGATTTTCTCCAGATTTCAGGAATCTCTCACATTCTCCGTATTTCCTTAAAGACCACGTAAGTTGCTTTGGAAGACTAACTTTTAAATTCTCTCAGTAATTAGAAAACGTGTGAAATGAAAAATAATAAGGTGATGTCGTGATCAAAGTGAGCTTGGCGTTTCAGTTCTAAGACAGATGTGCATGTGTGTATCCAGGAAGCTTGGTGAGATGACTTCCGGAACTAAGTGGTCCAACCTTCTGCTTCTGGATGTCCTTGCATCTTTCATCTATTACACAAGGAAACTAACTTTACCCGATTTTAAGGACTCCTAGAAAAATCAATTGAAAGGAGTTAGAGAAAACTCAGGTGATGTAAGAACTATAGGATCAGAGTTGACATGTTCACAGCTTCGATTTTCATTAGCTTCAGTCCATTAAACAAGCATTTGCCAATGTAATATTGTGTGCATAAAACAACTGAAATATTCATTAAATGGAAAAACGACTGAGGACACAGGCCAACCATTTCTCCTAGACAGTTTTGCTGCAGAAATACAGCTCACTAGGGTCGACTGCTTTGCCATTTAGTTTAATTTTTTTGAATTTAAGGTTTTTACATATCTGTGCCTCATCAGACAAATATATTTAAATTTTTACAATGGAAATGACTTTCCCTTGGATCAAAGCAGTTGAAAAGATAGGTTTTCAAATACTTTTCATAAGAGATCCTGACCCGTAGGATTCAAGTCATCAGGCATAGCCTGTCGTCTTGTGTTTTAAGTTGAGAGAAACTTATTCTCATAAATCAATTTGATTCGGTGTCCCACAACATCCCCTCACAAAGGAAACAAAATAGTTTTTCAATGAGTGAAATCTGTATGACAAGCACTGTGTTAGACATTCTAAGGGATAAAGCAAGACATGTCACTGCCTTTAGACTTAATAATTTAGTGGCGAGATTACACAGATACATGCACTAGTGTAACACAAGGTAAAATAGTTAAACGGCAAAAGAATGATCTGAGTAAAATTAGCAGGCCAATTTAAAAATAGAGAAGTATTTCATATGCTAACCAGATCATATTTTAGCTGAAACTTGATTTGATAGGTAGATATATGGGGTGTTTTATTCCAAGTATTTGGAGGCAGACCCTTGATGGTAGCAAGCTTTTGATCTGAAATCAGGATACTGGATTTAAGTTTGGTTCTGTAACTTAACTGGATTTGTGGCATGGCACAAATCACTTTCCCAATCTGAAAAATGTTTTACAATTTCTAAAATATGCTTAAAAGATATCTAATGTCATACTCTAAAACCAAAGAAGTATGAATATCTTGTGCAAAGATGTGAAGATGATAAAGTGTGAAGTGTGTTCAGGGAAGACCTGCACCATCTAGTTTGGCTGCATTTTACTATGTAAGAGATAAACTTAAATGGAATGATATAGCCTTTGAAGGTCCTTCTGTGAAAAAATGAGTTTGTGCATTGAAGGAGGCATGATTTTAAAATTCCGGGGAAAATTATATATAATGAAATTCATATATATTAAAGATGCAGTTTGATTAGTTTTGACAAATGCTTTCCCGAATCTCCAGAGTTCTCTTATGCCATTTGGTAGCTAATCCTTGCCCCAATTCCAGGCATTGGGTCTTTAAATTACTATAATCTCGCCTTTTCCAGAATTGCAAATAAATGGAATTGTACAGTACGTAGACTTCTGTGAATGGCTTTTTTCTCTTAGCATAATGCATTTTAGGTATCTCCATGTTGTTATACGCATCAGTAGTGTAATCTTTTTTATTACTGAGTCATAGTAGCTGTATGGCAACCTTACAGTCTGTTTCCGTTCACCAGCTGATAGACATTTGGGTTGTTTACAGTTTGGGACTACTATGAATAAAGCTGCATGAAAATTCAAATACAAGTGTTTCTGCGGGCGTATGTTTTTATTTCTTTCAGGAAAATACTTACGAATGAAATGGCTGGGTCACATGGAAACGGTATGTTTAAATTTTGAAGAAACTACCAAAGTTTTCCAGGGTGAATGTGCTATTTCCCGTTCCCAGAAACAATGGGTAGGAGTTCCAGCTGCTTAACCTCCCTGCCAAGACTTGACATTGTCAGAATTTTTAATAGGTGTCTAGTAGTACCTCAATGTGGTTTTAATTTGCATTACGCTAATGACTTACAATGTTAGCATCTTTTTATGTGTTTATTTATCTTATCTCTTCTTGAATGAAGTGTCTTTTTTAAAGTTTTGCCGATTTTTAATCAAATCTTTATTTGATTAAACTTTGATTATTAATACGTTTTAGATTTTTGTTACATATTTTGGATAAAAGCCTTTTATCAAATAAATGTTTGTCAAATATTTGCTTTACTACTCGTCACTACATTTTGCTTCTTAGGCAAATTGTGTTCCCAATGCTCTTTCCAAAATTATAAATAAATTGATCATTATGCTCTGGTAGATTCTGTCCATATGGCAGAATCAAGTTTCTAGCCTCTCCACTCAACTTGTCCAGCCACCATGTAACCTTAGTAGACCCCACCCTAACTATCTTTAGAGTCCGTGACTTCCATGTCTTGACTATGTGCTATAGCTTTAAAACTTGTTGTCATATAAAAGTGAATCTGAAAGATATGTTGAAAATGGGAAGACGATTTAAGTAAATGTGTGGCCCAATCATTCATTCTATGAATAAATGAGAAAATATAAAAGAAGCTAAGGAAATCACAATTTTCCTCTTCATTTTGAAGGTTGCAGGTATGTAATGAATAAAGGCCACTAAGTAAATTATTGTTAATGTAACTTTTTTCTTTTTTTACAAGGAAGTTTAAGGATAAATCGAGAAGGTTCGAGGTTTTAGATCGTGTGGATCATAAAGTGTTATTTGTTAGCTGTAGAGATGGGAAAATAAGAATGTCTCAGAATGCTGTTTGGAGCCGTGTTCCTCTGGGCAGGTGAAATTGTGTTTCTCCAAAAAAGACGGAAGGATTGATGTGATGATGATGTCGTCAAATTCTTGGCTTTTAAATTGCTTCCATGACAGGAGGTTTGACAGTTCTAAATGAGACTATAATTTAGTAATTTGAGGTGTTTCTTACAAAAGCTGGGTAAGAACAAGTAACAACAGACTAGAATCATTTTAAATGTCATTTCTCTCTAAATACTCATTCAAATAGAATCATGAAATACGAGGGCAGTAATGTGAAAGATCATGCCTATATCAGAAAGTAACATTTTATAACATACTAACCGGCTTAGTTGGTCATTTTGGCTCACTTTCTTGTATTTTAAAATACAGCATATTTTCTTAATTATAGGTATTTCTCTATATTTAAATATTCTGGTTCTTCACTAAAGACTTGTTGATATTAACTACTTTGATTGTAGGATTTGAATTTATTTCCTCCTTTACCACTTCCTTCATCTTCTTCATCTATTCAGTCTTTCTAATCTCTTTTGCAGGATTTTTGCTTATGTTATTCCTCAATCAAAAATGTTTTCACCTCTTTCTTTTTTTTTTTTTTGAGGAAGATTAGCCCTGAGATAACATCCACTGCCAATCCTCCCCTTTTTGCTGAGGAAGATTGGCCCTGAGCTAACATTCATGCCCATCTTCCTTTATTTTATATGTGGGACGCCTGTCACATCATGTCTTGATAAGTGGTGCATAGGTCCATGCCCAGGAGCCAAACTGGTGCACCCTGGGCAGCTAAAGCAGAGCATGCAAACTTAACTACTACACCACTGAGCTGGCCCGTCACCTCTTTCTAAGGATAACTAACCACTTTATATACTTCATTCCAATCCTCTCTGTTCCATAAAATCTTCCTTGACTATCATAAACTGAGTCATCACAAATGCATGCTGCTTCCTAATTGTCAAATCTAAAGTCATATTTTCATTCCTAACCCTCATTGCACGATCTACAATATTTAAGGTGGTTACCATTTCCTCAACATTGAAATTATCTTCCATAATGACTTTTTTGTGGTCGTGTCATACAGTTTCTATCTGCTTTCACACCTGAGAGTTCATTTTAAGTGTTAACTTCACTGCCCGTAGTCTTAATTAAGGAGCCATGTAGAGTAGGCCTCTATGTTTTATCCTCCTTGATACTGGCCTTCCAGGTAGCCTTCATTGGCCCTATGATGTACATCTCTCTAAACAGCAAGCAATAAACAGCAGGAGTGGTTGTGTGGAGGAGTATCCTGCACAGAATGTTGTAGCAGAAGTCTTACAGCAATATTGAGCACAATTTGTGTAGAACATCTCCTCTGCATACATTATCACACAATCTGGCACTCTTTTGAGATAAGTGGCTAAGGATGCATGTATCATAGATCCTGCTAAATATCACCTAATTAGAAGTAAACACACTTAAACAGCTCTGTTATTACCCAGGACTTCACGCTGCTTAGTTCTTTGATGGTATGGTTAAAACAGTTGAATAAAAACCTAGAGAAGAGGAGCAGGAGTCAAGTTCTGGTCTATAGCATCAACTTTAGTCCCGGTGATATGGGCAAAGCCTGGTCTTCTGTAATTCAACACAGAGCCTGCTTCGCTCCCATGTGCCATGTGCCTCTTCACTGCATGTCAGAGCAGTTTACTGCAAATCTCCAGCTCATGACAAGATCATTTCCACTCTCAGAGCTTTTGCTTTTTTGTGCTTCTCCCCAGGAAAGCCCTCAATTTCTCTCTTCTCTAGAAAATACTATGTATTCTTCAAGGTCCAGCTCAAGTGCCACCTCTTTAATTAAGCATTTTCTATTCCTTCACCTGACTGCTTATGATCTCCCTCCTGTGAATGCTTGTTGAATCTGTCTTCTCTTCATTTTAGACGGGTGACAATTAACGTTTTGTGAATTTTTTATTTTAACTTTGCAAGCAGTGGTGTCTTGTCCCAACTAAATTTTGGGTGCATTGAGGACCATGAGCATATTTAGCCTTATCCTGTATGTGTCAGATGGCAGACAGAATATCAGTGAGTTGATCCAATCAAATTGAAATAGGTGGTGTAAGGTCAACATACCCAGCAGTGACTATGTAGACAAGACACTTGTCTGGAGATTGTTTTTTTCAACATACCTGCCCTACTAAAATCTTAAATCAATAAATATTATCTACTTTACTATTGGCATGTATATTTTATATAAATTA
Organism: Equus caballus; assembly: GCF_041296265.1. Lineage (NCBI taxonomy): Eukaryota > Metazoa > Chordata > Mammalia > Perissodactyla > Equidae > Equus > Equus caballus. Next base: position 71,684,941 of record NC_091691.1, on the reverse strand, counting down.
TTCTTTTCCCCCTACCTATGCCCTTTGGTAGTGCCCTCCCACACTGAGTCTGGAATGGATTTGCAACTTGCTTTGGCCAGTAAGAGTCGGAAAGCACTTGCACATTGGGTCTTTCTCTGTCTCTTGCTGCTCTTTGGAATCTGGAAACTTCCATGTGCAGAAGCACAGGCATGCTTCCTGAAGGATGATAATCTTTGAGAATCTCAGTTTGGCATCATCCTAGGCAGGTGACTGTTATATCTTGGGGAAAACATATCCTTTCAAGTGCTTTTTAAACCACAGTTACATATTAGCTGTCTTTTTAATGCAGTTATATAGTTAGATCTAGACGTTAGTCATGAAAATGTATAATTTAAGTCACAAGATTATATGCTTTCAATCTGAAATAGCTTGCATCCACAGGACCAAGCATAGAGACTGGCTCCTCACAAGGGCTCAATATAAATTTTCTAAAATAAATTAATGTTCTTGGTTTCCTTTCTACAATGTCCATCAATTAATGAAAATATATTGTACTTTAGGTGTGACATCACTGCTCAAACAGCCTAACTGTCAATCCTTCAAGGTAAGACTCATGCCTTATAGTCCTTATCTTATCAACAAACAAGAAGGTGAGGAAAGCCTTCTCAAGGTTTAATTTGATCTAATGGGGAAAATGCATTTCCTTTTTAGATTTGTTGAAAGCAACTCCATTTGAATAAAATGACACCTGTCAAGTTCCTTGATGGTTTCACATTTCTTGATAAAATTACAGGCATAGAAAAGCACACCAGGCTGGTCCTAAGCACTTCAGTGTCATGAATAGTATAGCTATAATTAGTGACTTTTGCCTGGTGTTAACAAATGCCAGAGGGCATCTCAATCTCTGCAGATGAGTTCTCCAGGATTTAATTAGCTCTGTCCCTCAGTTCTTTGTGGAACTGTACTGTTCCTAATATACCTGGTGCTTGCTTCAGGCATGGGTCAAAGTATGCAGCTGTCAATTATTTAATATTCATGACATTTTTTAACAAATGAAGTATGCATGAAGATTGTATTATTGGAGGATATAGAAACTGGTGCATTTGTGGAACAGACAGCATAGTTCATTGAATAATAATTTGAAGAAATCAGGGACACAGGAAATTTTGTGCTTAAATCTCAAGATCTATTTCTTCTCTTTGCTTGTATTCATCAGGAGAGAGAGACTGAAGTAGTATTCTGGGTTTTAGTTCCTACTCTTTGATATCTCAGTATATCAATTTTGCACATCACTACAGGTTTTAATTTTGCATGTTTCAAATGGAGAATTGACCTAGCTGATTTCTAAGCCTACTCCAATGTTAAAAGTCTAGGCTTTGATAATGATTTTGGAAATTTTCATCAAATTCAGACTTATTCTTTTTGAAAATACATTAGTGGAGTAAATTTAGTTTTTGTTTTATTATAATATAAATATGTGTGGAGAGAATGAAATTCTGTAGCTTTTCTAGCTTTGTAATTTTGATGCCTTGAAAAGTCCAGAAACAATTTTTTTGGCTATGCCAGTGACAGAAGATACATAAAGTCATTTTGGAAGGAATCCCTGGAAGTTAGTTATACAGCTCTGAGAGTTAGGGTTTTTTCCAGTCATCAGGTTACATTTTGTTGTCCTAAAGCAAGAATTTATTGAGTATCCTGGTTATTAAAGCTCCCCAAAGTGCCAGTTTAAGTACCTCTTCTATGCCTCTGGAGATTTTATCTCCTTACAAATGTGTTACAGTCAATTTTTAAGCTAATTCTGAATATTAGTCTAATGGCTTGGCTAATGGTCATTGCTCGCTTAAGCTAAAGTCAGCGCTCCTTTACAGAATAGACCCTCGATTTCACTTTTGGTTATCTGCACAATTACACTGTTGACATCAGAGTGGAAGCATAATTTATGTGGTATATGTGTTTACAGGTATGATGGTAGACTTCCTTTTGAGTTTAGGCATTGCATTAAGGCAATTTTTAAGTTACGACAATGACTCTGACATATGTAAGTATAGCACAGCGCCAGATGTGCATAGAGTATGGCAAGTCATGAGCTCTTATAGATAACATTTATTTAATTTCAGTTGATAATGAGAGGAATAAATATAGATATAGATATAACTTTTAACAGCTTTATTGAGGTATAATACACATATAGTAAACTCCGTACATTTAAAGTGTACAATTCAACCAGTTTGGGAATAGTTACACACCTGTGAAACAATCAAGGTAATGAACATATCACCACCTCCAAAAGTTTCCTCATGCTGCTTTATAACTGCTCCATTTTGCTTATCTCAATCTTCCTCCCCAGACAACCTCTGATATACTATCTGTCATTATTGGTTAGTTTGTATTTTCTAGACTCTCATATAATTGAAATCATATGGTATGCACCTTTTTTGGGTTTTACTTGAGTTTCACCCATGTTGTGTGTAACAGTAGTTCCTTCCTTTTCATTTCTGAGTAATATTCCATTGTATGAATATACTGCAATTTGTTTATCCATTCCTCTACTGCTAAGTATTTAGGTTGTTTCCAGTTTGTGGCAATTACAAATAGACCGTCTATAAACATTTGCATACTAGACTTGTAAATATACAAGATATTTATTTCCTTTTCTCTTGGGTAAATAAGAATGCTAAAGTCAGTTATTCTGGCAGGTTGTTTTTAATTTTTTTGGTAGGTTCCATTAGACTTGTATGTAGAAGATCACAACATCTCAGAATAAAGACAATTTTACTTCTTCCTTTACATTCTAGAAGCATTTTGTTTCTTTTCATTGCCTAATTACATCGGCTAGAGCCTCCAGTACAAGGTTGAATAGAACTGGTAAGGGTAGACATTCCTGTCTTTCTCATCATGGGATAAAGCATTCAATATTTCACCATTAAGTGTGATGCTAGCTGCAGGTTTTCATAGATGTTCTTTATCAGGTTGAAGAAATTCCCTTGTATAACTAATTCACTGAGAATTTTTATCAGGAATGGATGTCAAACTCTGTCAAACATTTTTTCTGCATCAGTTGAGATTATCATGATTTTTTCTTTTTTAGGTTGGTAGTATTGTGAACTATCTTGTTGATTTTCAAATATTAAACTGACACTTCATTTCTGGCATAAATTCCACTAGATCATGATATATTATCTTTTTAGTATTTTCTTGCTTTGATTTAGCAAAATATATTTATTTCTTACAACTGTTGAATAACTATGTAGTTCGGCATTCATTAAGCACATGGGCTCTATAGACGAATTACCTGGGTTAAAATCCCAGTCTTGGTTAAGTTACTTGTTTTCTGTGCCTCAGTTTACTCACCTGTAAAAATGTCGGTAAGAGTAATAGCCTAGCTATATCACAGGCTGTTGGTAGGGCAAAGTGAAATAGTGCAATTGGGAGTATAATGCAACACCTCATATACAACGTATGCTAGATACTGTCAGATAGCATGAATATATCTTGTGAGTCCAGACTAGTAACGTGTAGCAAGTTGTCAGTGGTGGGAGAAGATGAAGGGAGAGAGTTTTGGAATACTTATGAGAGGGAGTTATTGAGCCAGATGGGGGCATTGCTAAGAACCAGTGAGAGAAGGTAAGAGGTAGAGTTGGGAGGGGCATGGTGGTGTAGAATCACCAAAGGGGAAAGGTTCTGGACTAATTCTGGAGGTGAGAAGGTAGGTGCTCCTAGAGCATATTTGTCTAGGTATATATAAGGGGACTTTTATGCAGGAGATATCAAAGGGTTACCAAGGTAACAAGAGGCAGTTAATAACACCAAGGTCTGAATTCAAATTCTAATGTTTCATCTAGTCTCTTGGGACCTGACCCTTAATGATCTTCAAAGAGATTTATTTTATGGATCCCTTTGTCAGTCTGCTGAGAGTATAGAGCCCTTCTCAGGATAGTATTTATTTATTTTTTTGGTGAGGAAGATTGGCCCTTGAGTTAACATCCATTGCCAATCTTCCTCTTTTTGCTTAAGGATAATTGTCACTGAGCTAACATCTGTGCCAATCTTCCTCTATTTTGTATGCGGATGTCACAACAGCATGGCTTTATGAGTGGTGTGTAGGTCTGTGCCCAGGATCTGAAGCTGTGAATCCCAAGCCACGGAAGTGGAGTGCGTGAACTTAACCACTACATCACCAGGCCAGCCCTAGGATATATTTTTAAATACATAGGATTAAAAATAAAACCATAGTTTGGTGACATACTCTTCTATACACAAGCTCCTCTAGAGGGTGAGGAGCTGTATCTGTGGATCCCAGGTGACGAACCAGTGGGAATAATAAGTGATGGAGACTGAAATAGATAGAAAAATTAAAGTAACATTGTATTTTTTAAATCTCTTATTGTCAAGTGAAATTTATATCTTTTCCTTTGATTCTCTATTCAAATGTCACCTTTCAGTGAGTTCTTATCTGGGCCACTCTTTCTAAAACTACCATCTAACTTCATCCTGCCAACATGCCTAGCCCACTTCTCTGATTTAGTTTTCTCTAACATTTGCTATTATCTAAACCAGCCTCAGCAACCATGCCCATAGGTCAGATTCTGACACCTCCTGTTTTTGTGTGATCTCTGAGCTAAGAAGAGTTTTTACATTTTTAAATGTTTTTAAAAAATCAAAAGAAGAGTATTTCATAATATAGGAAAATTTTATTAAATTCACATTTCGGTGTCCACAAGTCAAGTTTTACCGGAAGAGCACCACACTCATCTTTGTTTACATATTGTCTTGGCTGTTTTCATACTACCAGGTCAAAATGGAATAGTTGCACTATCCGGCTCTTTACAGAAGAAGTTTGCTGACCCCATATCTAAAATACTATATTTTAGTTTTATTTTTATATATACTACTTTTCATATTTTTATTGTTCATTTCTCCCCACTAGCACACAGATTCTTTAAGGGTAGGAATTTTTGTCTGTTTTTTCTCTAGTCTGTTCCTGGTGCATAGAAGCAGTGTATGGCACATGGTAAGTACTTACTAAATATTTGCTGATAGAAAGAAAATCTGCCACACCAATAACATGATTTATGGAGCAGTTGAGATAAAACAAGGACTTTTAGGAGGGGAAGAGATGTATCAACGGATGAGATTTTTGAGACTGCCTTAGTAAAGGCTCTGTATGGATGAGTGCGCCTCCCACAGACAGAGAAGAGAGGAGATGCCAAAAACACCGGGAAATGAGAAGGAGCTCAGGTTGCCAAGATGGGAATTAGCGTGGCTCATTCAGGGAGTAGTAATTCGAAAGAAAACTAGAGAAAATAGTTAAAGGTTTACAATGGGAAAGAAGAGAAATACTTTGAAAAGTGTGAAAGTGAGTCCTGATTATGTATAGCCTAAAATGTCAGGATGAGAAGTTTGGGGAGACCAACTTTTGAATGTCCTGACTCAGATCTATTTGTTTGCAAACCCTGGAAAGAAATGGAGGAGGAAAAGGTTACAACTTCACTGAGAAGATGTCAATTTGCCCTGTAGTTACTTGTGAATTGGAGCAATTCCAAACAAAAGCAGCAAATGGAAAGATCCCATCCCCTTTATTTTCTTCCCTTCACTTAAGAATACCAATTACAAGTGATTGAAAGAAAACATTTTCATGGTATTTCCTCAGACCTGATTGTATTACAAGTCTGGAGACAATCTCCAGGGCTCCAGCAGGGACACATTGCAGGATATCGAGTTTGGATTTTATGCCTTGTTTTTGCCATTATGTGGACGTTACTTTGGCTTATTATACTGCTGGATTGATACAAATTATAGTCAGATAATTGCAATCAACATTTTTTACTAGTTGTTCAAATTGTGACTTGCCTTCAGTAAAAGACAATAGTAATTTAGAAATTTGATGTAACACCCAGCTCCATTCTCAAGACATTGAAGGGGATTTTTTATATTTTTAACCTACTTGAACTTTCAGTATTTGATTTAGTATGCACTTGCTTGTATCCATTGTTACCAGATAAAATAATTTTAATAAAGGACATGAAATGTATGAATTAACGGACTCAACCAAATTCACACAAAAAATTTAAAAACATGAAACATTCCTAGTTGATAGTAAAATAGAATTATGTGATTATGAACCAGAGCTTGATAATGCAACTTAACATTAAATTCCAACATATTTTTATAATGCTAAAGCATTCATTTTCAACAAGGGTATATTGGTTTCTAAGGGGGTGAAATTTATTCTTGAAGAGTGAAAAAAATCTTAGATATTGCAATGGTTAGTGGCCCTCCAAATTGCCCACAGTATAAAAACAGATACACCACATATCTCTGGTATTAAAATTTCATGGTGGAGGGATTATTAAGAAAAAATGTAGAGCCAGTCCTGAGGTCTAGTGGTTTAGATGGGGTGCTCTCACCACTTCGGTGGCCCAGGTTCATTTCTAGAACCACACCACCTCTCTGTCAGTAGCCATGCTGTGGCAGTGGCTTACACAGAAGAACTAGAAGGACTTAAAACTGGGATATGCAACCATGCAGTGGGGCTTTGGGGAGAAGAAAAAAAAAAGAGAAAGATTGGCAGCAGATGTTAGCTCAGAGTGACACCTTCCTGGCAAAAAAAAAAAGAGAGAGAGAGAGAGAAATATTTAAAGAAAAAAAGTGTAAACAGACTTCTTAGGAGGAAGGGGATAACAATAATTAAAAAAAGAAGTTGAAAAACACTCTGTTGAAGAAACAAGTGCTTGCCTTCCTTTTGCCAGTCTTCTTGAAATCCTGATAATTCAATGTATAAACTGTGTTGTACATATCTTCAAGGTATCTGTGGGGCATGCATGTGTCCTTATGTGTTCTACCAAGTAAGGTATATACTACTCAAGGGTAGGGGCCGAGCATCCTATGTTTTACAACCTTAGATTATCTAGATACTCTGATTAATAATGAATCATAAGGTTTAAGTTTTTTTTAATCTTCCATTCTTCTTTTACTTTTTTATCAACAACTTCTTTATGAATTTTCTAATAATCTGTAAACCAAAAGAATTTTTAATTAAAATTCATCCCATCACACATCCTAATGTCAAGTAAAGAATTCCTTTGTAATATGAATAAGCACACTTTATTTACTTACTTACTTATTGGCTTATAAACAACAGAGATTTATTTTTTACACTTCCAGAGGCTGGAAGTCCAAGATCAGGGTGCCAGGATGGTTGGGTTCTGGTGAAGGCCCTCTCCCGAGTTTCAGATTGCTGACTTTTGGTATCCTCACATGGCAGAGAGCAGAGACAGTCACACTATTTTATTTTATTTGTATGTTTGTATTTTTACTTTCTGAGTTTTCTTAGATATGCCTCAATAAATGTGTCATCTAATTGCCTGAATTAACATTTGATTTTAGCACAACTGACACAAGAGTTAAGAAAATCCTGCCTCTCTGAAGAAATGGCTTAATAAATGTTCATGGTATTTCTTATTACCTTTTCCCTACTGGTAACAGTTACAGCTTCAATTGGACCCTTTGAATTTTGGATGGCATCATAAGTACTGTGGGCAGACCTAGGTTTGAAAGTGTGGTTTAGCCTACATTTCTGACCTGCAGCAGGTTAGTTAAACATTCTAAGCCTCCATTTTTCAATCTGTAAAATGGATATTATAACAATATCAACCTGGCAGGTTGTTGTGAGAATGAAATGAGATAAGTGATAGAAAACTGTTAGTATAGAGGCTAACAAACAACAAAAGCAAAGTAAATAGTAATGGTGACAGTGTGACAGGGATGATAGAGTATAAGAAGCAGTATAGTAGTAAGAACTATAGTAAAGTAGTTTATTAGATTCGTGATCGTTTATCTACATGTTCAAGTTCCCAAGTAAAACTATTATTTCAGAAATTGAACCCAGTGACAGTAAAGGTAATGAAATTCTAGGATATTTTTAACCTGAGATGTGACCAGTGGCTTTTAGAAAATTAGTAGTTATGGGGAGCAAATGAAGCCAGAGTGAGGCAACTCAACTAAGAAAAATAGGGAGAAATTTAGCAGAAAGAGGTCATAATAGGAGTAAATTACAGGATCCATGAGACAAAAAAGAGAAGAGGTGAAAGTAGAGAAAGCTGTCACGTTAAGGGAATATTCCTAATTCAAAATGCAAAAAGGGAAATGTTTTCAGTTGAGGTAGGATCCAATTAGAGTCGAAGAGCATCTAATGTGAGGGGGCTGAGAAACAGTAACATCAGTTTATCAGATGGATCATCAGCATATCTGCTGACATCAAGGGGGAACATAGCAGTAGATGGGATGAGAAAGAAAACAATTGGGCTAGTTCTTGAAATCCTCATGGAAAATATGAATGTGTCACTAGGACCAAGATGTTCGGCTGACAAGAGATTCAAGACTGTGTAATAAGCAAATTTTACTAAGTTGAATTAATGTTTGTAAAAAATTTACAATAGTGTGTGGCACATATTGATTGCTAAATAGGAGTGTATTGAATATATATATAAAGATATTTACATATATATAATGTACTCCCAATGGTGCACAATGCACATTCATTGAAAGGATGGTTATGGTGGTTATGGTGGAAATATAATACCAATGATTGTTCGTTACACATCAGGGGCCTACTCCCCTAAAACTGACTAGACAATCTAAAAAGTTGCCTACTCAAATCCTTTCCTTCAGTTGGACTGGGCAGTTAATATGTTGTGTGACCTCTGGCTTAACTGTTAATGCTTATATTAAAAAATTATAGTCAAACTGTTTCATGTGCTCAGAAAATAGGAAATTAATTATGAACGCCCCATTGAATGCAGGGAGGGTTGAATGCCCACAGTTTCCGTTGAAGCATCATTGAAGCAATTCCCCTACTACCGATTGAACAATTCTGTAGAACTCATCTAAATGTGCTCAGTCAATGAATCCCCAGAGAGTTTGTGCTTCATTAACTGTTTACATGGTGACCTCAATAGAAAGGTTTTAGCCTGATGAGATGTCTCTCTCACAGGCTGCCTTAGGCACCAATTGTAGTAGGGCCATACAATTCTTTATGATACATTGAGAAATGGGAAATATTACATTAGCATTCTTAATCCTGCCACATTAAGCGCTGAAATGCCCCTTGTTGTGTTAACCTCTAAATAGCCCCCATAAGGCCACATCATAAGCTCAATCCCCAAAGTCCTCAGTTTCTACTCATTTGGAGTGAAAGATATATATGCAGTGGTGTTCTCTGCTCATTTTTTAAAGCTCTAAAATCCTAGATTTGAAAGCGAGTACTCTACATTGTTCCATTCATTTTTTAATGACTATTATTTGCATCATATATTACAATGTCAAGGAAACCTATGTATTCAAATTTCACAGGTCATCTTTTGAGAAAGAATGCCTTGTGAGTGAGCAAAATGTTTTAAAAAATTTAAAAAATGTTTACTACACAGTATTTGTCTAGCAACAGAGTCTATTATAATAACAATTGAATCAGTGGACTCATTGAGTGGGTGGATCAGAGAATGGCATAATAATACCATTTGACTTTTGCATGATACAATGACTTCCAAGTATACCTTTTGTAATAAACCACTGATGTGTGCAGATCAACATGGATTTTAAAAAGAGGATAAAACAGGAAAGTCACTGTCACTGGGTTCCTGTCTCAAAAAGAGTTGGTAAACTCTGCCATATAGTGTAAAAAATTTACATTTTGGGGCCTTAGTTTCTACATTTTTAAAACGAAAAAAATGGGTAACATACTCTCTAAGAACTCAACTCTAAATTCTGTTATACTATGTGATATTGGCTACTTTTTCTATCTATAAAATTTTTTGAACTTAAGTATCAAGAGCTCTAAAGTCTAACTCAAACGTCCTATGATTTTAGCACTTTTCTGTACTTATTTATTCAATTCACTTCCAATCTTTTCCAACATAGATTTGTTTCCTTCAATTATTCTTGATAATTATCCTTTGGTTAACTTTGCTTTTATTTTTTTGCTTCTTTCCCTGCCATATTCTACTCAATAATTGGATTCACATTTCTAAAATATTTTTATTCAAATTCAGTAAAAAAAAATTCCTGATATTTAGAGAGTAAAATCATTTCTATCTAAACATATCCCATGGTGAATTTCATCCTATATCTTTGTTATTTGTTTTGTTGGCTCTTTGAGCCCATGCCACTTTCTCTCTTATCCCAGTCCCGCAAATCCTTTGGCTTAAATAGGGTTTTCAGTTGTTGTTCACTCATAGAAAACCTTATCTTCCCTTTATTACCTTCAGTGCTTAGCACAGTGATGAACATACAGCGGGTATGTAGTAGATAATCACTGCTGAAATAGATAATAGGCACGTGCTTTGCTATACCTAACCATCTTTCCCCACAGCCTTAGGGTCTGGGTTTTGAGACTTTCAGGGATGAATGGATTTTGCTGATTCCATCTATATCCTTCTCTCCCAGGCTCTTTGGACCAAGACAGTAGATTTTTGGATGGATTCAGTATTTTTAAATTTAGAAATAATGTCAGCTGAAAAGTTGTATGGACTTTTCTGTAATATAATAGAAAGGACACAGTTGATCCGGAGTCAGAATATTTGGCTTTGTGAGGCTCCATTTCCTTAGTAGTTTAAAGGGAATAAAAATGTCTTCTATACTGACATCGCTGGCTTTCCCAGGGAATCAGATGAGGAGGAAGCTGGATGGGAAACTCAAACATTGCTGTGTTGTGAGATAAGAAGGACTCATTTTGTTAGCAGTAGTAGTAATTGTAGCATCATTAATGAAGGATCTGGTTGGCCCACACAGGGGTGGAAAGAATTCTCAGGACAACCTCACACCAGCCTAAAATGTCAGAATTAAGCAAATTTTATTTGTGTGTATGTGTGCATATATGTGTGTGTGTGTGTATGTGTATGTGGTTTGTGTCTGTGTATACATATACATATACGTTTTTATATATTTTTGTATTTTATAGTAAGGGTGCATTTCTATCCTCCTTTTCCAGCTATTGCTTCAGTTTTTCATGACTGTCATTTCTCAAGCTTTTATCTTTTTTTCCATTTATATAAGTTTAGTACTTAAGGCTGGACAGAGCATGAAGTATCTTGATGTTTTCCATTGCAAGGAACTGAACACATTAAAAAAGACTCAAGTGGAAATTTGCTTATTTAAAGACCTCAGCAGGTAATCCTGTGGATAATCAAGTGTCATAAGGCATCTGGAAATGGTAAGTAGGAAAAAAAGTCGTTACCTCAGTCTCTCAAGTAAGTGCATTTGCGCTTCTGTTTATTTTCTCATTCCCTTTCTCACAGCCTCTCTGCTTTTCAAGATCTGTTCATGGACTTGATTTGCCATGGTGCTTAGTCACTCACCAACTTGACATGACTTTTCAGTGTAAGAGTCCACCATTATTTGATTAATCAATTCTTGTGATTTCTAAACTCCAACTCCTTGGAAAGGGAACATAATGGACTCTTTGCAGGTTAAGAAACACCTATGGTTTTATCAGCTATGACCCATAAGTGGTATTCAGTCAGGGGTCGGAGGGCAGAAATATATTGCACAGAAAGCGATCCCTTCGAGGAGATATAGGTTCTTCCAAGAAAGACTGTTGGTGATGAGTCAAGGTTTCAAATATCTTCACTATAACAAAAATCAATTGTTTTTGACATCACTGAAATGAAACTGACAATTCTGTATCTTAGTTAAAAGTAATTCCATGTTAAGTTATACATTTAATGAAAATTAGCTGAAATCAATTTGCAGGAATTCTGTTCATCTTTTGGGACATCAGACAATGCATCTGTTACTCACAGATATCTGGATACTTTCTGTTCTTGGTAGTGATCAAGCAAGTCCTTGGCTCTGACCCCTAGGGAGCCATTTAATCACATAAATCTTGTTTATGTCTTGAACTAACTTACCTAAGTATAGATCATATGCTCATATCCTTTAGGTCATTGAACAAACTCCTTGTTTATATAAACCAAGACTGGGTGGGATAAGATGAGAGAGATTGCAAAATGATGGGGGCGATTAATTTGCATTCAAGTGTTTTATTGTGGGTAATATTTTTCTTGCTTTTTGTTATATTGAAATTGTATTTTTAAAAGGAAATACATGTTCATCTTACTCACAATTTGATTTGCCTTATTTTTCTCTGTAAAAGAGAAGTACTTAAATTTTTTTGTCATCTTGGATTTTTTGAGACCCTAATAAACTTATGAACCCTCTTCCCACAGAAATGCTTAAAAATAAAAAAATTTCCATAACACTTCAGATGCTTCACTGAATCTCTAAAGTCCATCCATGGATCCCCTAAGGGTTCAGAGTTTATTCTCCAAAGGTACCAATATGATGGGCATGATTACAGAAACATTGTCCTATTAGGGTTTAGAAAACATATTTAAATAAGACATTACAATTACTGACAGATCCTTCTTCTTGGGTTTTCCAAGTTCACCAATATATAAATTTGAAAACCTCCAAATACATTTTTGTGTCCCAGTTTTTGATTCTGCAAGTAGGCCAACCAAGACAAGCAGAAATCTAAATCTAACAGGTGTCAGGGAAGCTCAGTGATATTAAAACATTTTGCTTTTTTACTATAAAGAACTCCTTATTTAACCTTACTCCTACAAAGGAACTCCAATGTGTAAAAGGGATAAAAAATTTAAATGACTAGTTGAAGAGCGAATTGGTGCAGCCATGTGTGGGTTCCCATCCGTCTATTCCAGCCACTAATAGAGCTCTTGTAGAACCACCAGGAGTATGAAACACATTAATGAGTCAACGAATAAGATAAAGAAGGGAAAGAGTATTTTAGGTAGAAGCAATAGCACTCATAAGGGTGGCAAGGAAAGGGACAGAGTTAAATATCACCTGAAATAATTGTGTGGGGGTGGGTGGATAACAGATGACAGATTTTTAAAATAGCAGCCTCGTCCTTCAGGACCTCGTATTCTACGTGAAATAATACAAATATTGTTTTGCAAGTTTGAAGACTCACTGTAGTTTTTAAATGGAGGACTAATTTAACAAAATTTACATTTTAGGAAGATCACTTTGGAAATTGTATAGAAGGTAAATTAGAGGAAGGGATTAACCAGAATAAAAAAGACAAGAGATAATTTAAGTGCTTCAGGAGAGAATTTATTAGAGGCAGATTGAGAAAATAGCACTAGGAGTGGAGAAAAGTTGACAGGCTCTAAAGATTTGTAGGTAGAATTGAAAAGACTTGGACCATTTGGAATGGGTGGTAAGTGAAAGGGGGCAGTCACTATTTCCACCATATTGATCAGATGTGGTACAGAAAATAAAGGAAAAATTGCAGGATGGAGGGGATAGATAATTTCAAGTTCATCTTGCCCCGCCCTTTAATACTTTTATGTACATAAAATGTCGCTTTCCAGCTAGATGGTGATTTCTTCAATTTTGTGAATTTTGTGAAGAATTCTCTAAAGTCAGGATGACAATGAGTTTATTCAAATTAGGTTAATCAGCTGGAGCATCTCTATTGCTAGGTTAAGAGGGATGGTCACACCATGGCTAGACTGCAAGGAGTACTGTACTATGGGTGTTTGGCAATATCTGCCATGTTTGTGCAAGAGAGAAATACCTTGTGTAATTGTTAGAGTTCTAATATATATCAAAGTCTCCTTGCCTTCATGGAATATTTGAAATAAAGAATGTTTATTTTTCAATAGCAAGGCCAGGAAAGAGTTATACATTTGGTGAATTAAAATAATCTTGTGCATTCTTTCACTAAGTCACTTTATTCATCCAGATCTATTGAATGATAATACATTTATATTTCTCTTACCCAATGACTCATATGAAGCCAATATCTTTTGAAAACAGACTGCCAAAATTCCTCCAGAATTTATTTTGACATTGATCATCTTTGGATTTGCCTAGCTTGCTCTTTGGATATTTCTACTCTAGGAAATAGTTTGGCCAAGTCTGAGCTGGGGTAGAAGAAAAAAAGAAGCAAGAAAAAAAAAAAAAGAAGCAAGAATCAGCACAATTTACTTCTTTCTGTCCACTGGCTGATCAAATAGGCACACAATAAATATTTACTGAGCCAAGTAATAAATAAACGTACAGGATATTTAATCTATAAGAGTTTAAGTTTTGTTAATACCGTTGCTGCTTTTTAATAGAAGACAGGTGACTTTCATGTTCTCTCTTTCTACTTCTCCATTTATCGCTTCCCTCCCCAATCATATAGCTGGCCTTTCATAAAGGATAGGTATCTGCTGCTTTTCCTCCTGTGCAATATCAAATGTCCTCTTTTAGAATGCTCTGGGTTTTTTTTTCCATTGCTCTAAAGTAATAAAGCATAGTACGCATCATCATCATCATCAAGAATTATAGCATACACTTTGAGTCAATATTAGTTTGCATATCATTAGCCCACCAACATTCTATTAGTGTCTTAATTGGGAGTCACTTAATTAGACTAACAAGGTCAATGGCAATTCCTTTTTCTTAAGCTCCAGAGCACATTCACAACCATGAAAATTTTTCCTCCTTCAGATTAAATTACTCCACTTTTAAACATTCATTAATTTCAACCCTAACATTCCTTTTCCAAACTGGCCTGGGGTATACATGTAATAAACACACACACATTGAGAATGCTGCTTGAGGAAGGGCTTCTCCCCTCTGACTTTCAATATACTCCTAGAAAGTTGAGCATGCTCAATGATAAATCATGCATTGTTTTGGTTTATTCTTCAACGCAATTTCCCCAAAACATTTTTGACAACCATTTAATTTGCAGTGGGATATTTATGTACTAACCCACACTTCAAGCAATTTATTCTTGAAAATGAAGTAGGAACAATAGACACAATAGTATGATTTCAGTAAATAACAAAAATTTACAGCAATTGTTGCTATATTAGGATATAGCTTTACTGTCTTCAGAAACAGATGGGATTTTAAGAGGAAAAATGCCTTTCAAAATGACAAGCAAGATGTAAAATTGAGATAAACAGCTCAGGAGCATGAGTACCCAATTGTACGTGGTCTTATTGGTATGCATGCTATATTTGCTTTCCTGAGGGATTGCATACCTTGTTGACTCTGGACTAGAGTATCCCTTTACTCTGGCTCCTCCTGTTCACGAAACATTAGAATTAGATTTAATTTAACTATGTTAATTGGGAAAGAATAAAAGTTTGCCTTTGTGACTTAATGGTAAATCTTCTCACTTCACATCCTATGACACTGTCAGAGTGTGCCTACTCACTTATCCTTTAGAAAGACACTAACGGGATTGAAAACAAATTGGATATTTATTTTTCAGAGACAGGTTTGCTGGCAGAGGCTGTAACTTCTAATTACTCCAGTCTGACTTTCCACCAATTTAGTGATCCTATTGTATTTAATCACAGGCACTGCATTGCTACAATCACCATGAGAACAAATCTACCAACAGATATTTCTCAGTGTACCATATATAGGACACTGTCTTAGCCATGAAGGAGGTTTCCATCAACTGTAAAACATTAATGAGACTTCAACAAACTCACAACTAAGACAAGGGATAAATAATAGTAGCTTAAAATAGGAAAGATATATTCAATTCAAGAATAAGACAGTGTTACAAGAAATATCTCAGATGAATAAGGTAAGATTATCAAATGAATAGTTTAGCTACTAAGTGGTCCAGAAATGAAGAGAAGAGGGAGATTAGTTCGAGAAGGAATACAGGAGTTCTTCCTAGAAAAGAAGGACCTTGTGTTGGGCTTACAAGAACGCAGGATTTGGAATTGCGAAGAGGAGGAAGAATTGACTTTCACAAGTGAAGTGATGGTATGAAGGTAAAAAATGTGAAAATCCTTCTAGAAGCCAGTGAATAGAGCATTTTGTAGGAAAGAAATATTTGTGCTGATATGGATAGAAATTAAGTTGGCTAAGTATACATGGCCAGTGTGAAGGGATTTAATGTCAGAGAGTGCTTTAAACCCTGTATTATATACTTTGAAAGTTATTTTGTATTGTTCCCCTTGTAGGGAAGTCACAAAATTTTAAGTTTAATTTTAAAAGGACCAGAATTCATTCACATATAGTTTGATTATTTTTTTATATTCTTTTATTCACTCATTAAATTTAGGTAGCGTTCTGGTCATTGAGGATCTAACATCGAACAAAATAGAAAAAAAAAGCAGCCGCTCTCATGGAATTTGTATCTGGTGGAGGAAACAAATAATAAATAAAACAAGTAAGTGAAATATATCACATATTAGATATGGTTAAGCACGAAGAGAAAAACATGAGGAAGGGAGAGGAAACATGAAGTGTTGGGTATATTCAATGTTTGCTCGAGGGCGCAGCAAAGGTATCATTGAGAAGGAGATTCTGAATAAAAACCTACAGGAAGTGAGGGAGGCATCCATCTGGATATCTGGGGCAGGAAGAACGGGATAAGCAGCTGGAAGAGTAAGTACAAACCCCCAAAGCAGGAATGATCAGGAGGGGCAGAGTGGTTGAAACAGCATGAACAAGAGGGGGTGGTAAAGACGAGATCAGAGAGAGATATGACTCAGCTCATGGAGAGGACAGTAGGCCTTTTAAGGACGAAGGGCCTTGAGTAGAAGCTTGATGTGATCTCACTCATAATGAGTTCCACAGTGGGTATTACTATGGCCATCAGATACATCTACAGACAACGGAGCTTTTAAAATTAAAACCAGGAACCTAGAAAGATGCAGGAGCCCAAAGAATTATTCAAGCATGTGCGCACTCCTAGGAGACTACAGTAGATACATATTAATGTCTCTTTTAAATTCAGTTGAGGCTGATAATCTTTGAAATTCCTATGTAATGACCATTTCTTAAGCTAATTGGTACAATTTGTTAAAAGTCTAAGATCTTCACATCTATGAGGGTCATGTTAGTAAAAGAATCTATGTTTATGAAAGTACTTTCTGGTGGTAAGTAACTTAGGCTGCCTCATGTGATCTAATGGAAAAAGTTCAGAACTGTAAGTGAGCAGACATGGGTTTTAAAACCATATCAACAACTAACTAGTTATATGCTCTTAGGTAAATCAATCAATTTATACAGACCTCACAAGCAAGGGAAAACCTTGCTCTGTCCATTTCCTGTTATTCCTACCTTGGCCCTTTCAAAAGGCAAGCAGGGAACTCTTTCAGGTGGAGTTCTCAGGTACTAAGTCAGATCACATCTTCCTCCTGTTCCTATCTTCTGTTTTTCACTCTACTCTCTAATGCCATTCTGTTTCCCAGTCACTGCCAGTGGCCATACTTTAGATAACTGACTGTGCACAGCATTATTTTAGGTGCTAGCCTCCGCCACCCACCTTTCTCCTTGGACATTGTCCAATATTTTTCCTCCCATGATTCAGGAGCTCTCCTCCTTGGCATAGTTTCCATTTGGCCTGCCTGTCAGGAAAGGACCAGATCTATATAATTTTGTAAACGGCTAACATTCTGTATCACAAATCCACCACTATGGTGAGTTTTCCAAATACATTGTATTAGTTTTTGCTTCTTTGGGTCCTCTATTGGTAATACTGGTCTTGGCTAACATGATGTGTTCATAGTCAATGACCTCACACGGTCATTGGCAATCTACCTAAGTTCCTTGCTGCAGGATGCTTAATATGGACTATGGAACCTTTTCTGAATGATTAATCATTGACTTGGACATTGTGAATCTGAGCAATGAAATCATAATCCTCACCTTTGCCATGATCACTATCACTATCATTATTATAGTTAATGTATATTGAGTGCTTGCTGTGTACCAGGGATGGAGCCAAGAATAGAATATAGGTTATCTCACTTAATCTTCACAACTATCCTAAGAAGTAACATAATTAGGCTAATTTTTTAAGATGATGAAACTGAGGCAGAGAAAGACTAAGTTACTTGCCCAAAGTCAAATAATTGTAGATGATAAAGCTGGAATTTGAATCCTTAATATCTGACTTTGAAGATCTTCAAGAATATCACTAGCTATTTATTTTGGCCACTGCAGTGGAATTGGGGTTGAGGCTTTCTACAGTGACAAAAATATAAATATTTTCCTTAACTAGTATGATAAAAATGAATGAGAGCAGTAATATTTCTGAAATGTTTATCAGTGGCCATAAGAATATGAAAAAGGGGGATGACAACGTATATGTATATAAATACACAACACAAATATACCAAATTATGACTGTAATAAAGCAATTTCATCCAACATACTTCAGTACCTTTCAAATCTTGTGTTAAAAAATAGTAGGCAGTGTTATTGATTTGTGTCCTTGTAGATTTTGAAAGCAATTGTGCTGTATAACACAGACCACGTAGTATTTACAGATGAGTGAAGGCATTGGCCAACTGTCCAAATATGCAGAGAGCAGAGGAAATGATGTGAGTTTATTTGGAGATGCCTATCATCAAGCTCACATTTCAGACCATCGTAAAGCTGTGGAATACATTACAAACAGATTCGTTATAATTTAATAGTGTTTTTTCCCTCCTGGAACAAGAGAACATAAATGTGAGCAATAACATTTTAGGATATGTAATAGTTCAGTATGAGCTTTCTTTGGCATTTTGATGAATAAAAGAGAAGATGAGAACAAAATTTTTCATCCAGGCAAATGGATCTGGATTACTAGAATATAAAAGTTGATCACACAACCCCATTAAACACAGTAAAGGCAGCATTTAATAGCAGGGATACTAATGCTGGGAAAAAGTCTTCCTAGGGCACCGGAAAGAGGGTTGAAATGCAATTAAGAGGCTCAATGGCTCTTTCACTGACTGGCTATAGTTCACATAATTTCCCTGAGTTTCTGTTTCTTCATCTGTGAAATAAGTTAGTCTAAAATAATCTCTTGGATCCTTCCTAGTCCTAGCCTTCTGCTTTTTGGGTTTGAATTAGAACAATTCCCTTAGGACCAAAATTTATCTATGGAAATAACTTCCAGTAATATCTAATGCATTGCTAAATGTGGACTGTAGGATTATTTAATTAAAAAAGTGTTTGTTGTAGTATAGTGAATGGAGTGTTGGGTCTGGATTCAGAGATTCAAGTTTTCATCCCAACACTCCCACATACAAGCTAGGGATATGCTACTGAAATCTATCACATATGAGGCTCAGTATACTATCAGATGTTTGAAATAACAAGACCTATTTCATTTCCCACAGATGAGATGAGCATTACATAAAGTTTTGAAAGGAATCTATAACTTATGAATTGACATAACTATAAAAGAGGCTCACATACTTTTACGAGGTCTCAGACTTTTAACACAAAAATTCTGTAAGAGCAGGAAGAGTGTCTGTCTTAGTTTAGGCTGCTATAACAAAATATAGACTGGGTGGCGTAGACAGCAGAAATTTATTGCTCACAGTTCTGGCAGATGGGAAGTCCAAGATCAGGGTGCTGGGCATTTGGTTTCTAGTGAGAGCACTCTTCCCGGTTTGCAGATGGCAGACTTCTCCTTGCATTCTCACATGATGGAGAGACAGAGCCTTATCATCCACTTATAAAGGCTCTAATCCCATCATGGGAGCTCCAGCCACATGACTTAATCTAATCCTAATTACCTCCTAAAGGCTCCAGCTCCAAATACCATCACAATGAGGATTAGGGATTCAAATTTGAGAGGGAGTGCAAACATTTAGTCCATACCAGTGTCAAGTTCAAAATTGAATTCCAAGCATATAACACAGTCCTCGTCTCAGAGTAAGGGCTCAATAGTTTCATGATTGAATCAGGATAAACAAATGAATACATAACTTTGTATCACAGGGCCTTCCTGTGGTGTCTCAAATTGCTATTAGCATGTTTTATATCCATGTGCATTTAGTGCTAACCTTGATCGTGTATTATAGATGGCTCCTAATCTTTGAGATCCTGGAAAATAAAAATAAGAATCTTTAATTATCTTCCCATAACAGATACTCTATTAACTCAAGGTTACTATAAAATATGTTAACAGATATAGTGAAGAAAACATGGGCTTTGTGTCTCATGGATCTGGTTTAATTCTCAGCTTTTAACCTGTCTAGAAACTTTAGACAGAGAAAGAAATTGCCTTGCAAGATTATTCAGTGAATTAAGTTAGATTGTTTTTGTAAATGAGATAATACAATGTCTGGCCCGTAATAGGCATCCGATAGAGATTTATTTCTTTTTCCTCCATGCTACAATTTCCCATCATCAATGAGGAGAAAACTGGGGTAAATAAATGAGAAAATAAAAAGTGTCGTTGACACATTCAAAGATAAAGATGAGATCGTCACTGTTTACAACTAACTTCTTGATACAGAGAAAGAGGTGAGAGAGAGAAAGAGAAAAGGGGTAGGGGGGAGAGAGAGAGAAATCCCTACACTATCACTGGAGTTATGAAAAATTACAATACCCTATCTAAAACAAAAACACATTACATGGTGTGGTAGAAAAGTAACATACACATAACATCTAGAATATATGCCTCAAAGGGTTTCATCAACTTGATTGTGAAAATCAGTAGTACGAAAAGATACATCAAAGGCCCTTATATTGTATTTTCTTCACTTTATTGGATTTTGGATTGATTTCAATATTAGACCAAGAATGATTAGTTTTTGACATGCAAGAAACACAGGAATCCAAAACATCTGGTTCATGCTGTCCATAATCTTGTCCAGGGGGCAGCAAACGTTTTTTGTAAAGTGTCAGGCTATAAATATTTTAGGCTTTGTGGGCCATACTATCTGTCTCAAGTATTTAATTCTGCTCTTGCAGTAGGAAAGTAACCACAGACAAAATGTAAACTAATGGGCATGGCTGTGTTCCAATAATACTCTATAATAACCTGGTAGTTCACCAGATATGGCCCAGGGGCCATAGCTTGCCATCCATTAATTAGCCCCTTGGATAGATAGCTTTCCATAATTAACTATGGTAATCCTAATATGTGCCTTCCTCAATATTATACACCTTGTTGGACTGAACTGCATAGAATAGATGTAGATTTAGATGACATATTTGTCATGTAGCTCCATCAGTGAAATTACAAGCAGCTGCCTTGAGATTCCCTGTTTGAACCATTGGCCGTTCGTAGAAATGTAATCTCCATTCTCTTTCTCCACATGCCCTTTTTCAGCCAGTTAGGTCACCATACTCCCTTCTATTTTCTGGTGATTAATTTAGTTAAATATTTAGTAAGTATTTTTCCCAGACTCCTTATTTGAAATAAGCTGCCAGTGACTGGCAAATCTTCCACATTCTGATTTCCATATTTTAAAATAAATAAAAAACTTAAGTAAAGGAATTAATCCAATAGTGGGAAAACAAGGACCAATTAACAGCTGAAATAGATTTTTATCATCAAAGGAAATTTTCCTTAAAATCATTTGCACAGAGAGATGATTTCATGCTGTATGGGTGAGTACCAGGCTTGAGATTTAATTTTTTAGGGTACCTGAAATTCAACAACTTAAATTGCATTGTTTTTTATTATGGAATTATGACAGCAAGAATCCCTAATAGAACACACACACACACAAATATGTGTATATTAATTATTTGAAACCTCACATTTTCAGTTATTTTCAACTATTCACATTCCAATATGAATTAATTTTTCTCTTGCTTTCCCAAGTGACAGCAAACTGGAATGCAGGGTTCTGATAGGTATAGAACAGTAGTTCTCAAGCTGTGGTCCCTGGATCAGCACCATCAGGCATCACCCAGGAATTTGTTAGACCTAGTGAATCAGAAACTCTGGGAGGGGCTCCAGAAATCTGAGTTTTATCAAGGCCTGCAAGTAATTCTAATGCTAAAGTTTGAGAAAGACTGACCAAGAGATTAAACACTCAGGCTCTCCTGCTGCCCCCTGCTGTCTTTTCAATTTATTCTCTTTAGTAAACCAATTCCAACAATTCTTTGACCGGGCTATTTCTTCCAACCACTGATCCTTCTACTAAGTGAAAGCACATCTAAGAATGCCTGCACTATGTTTGTTCGTTACTGCTTTATAATTTTTACTATACTTTACTTTTCTCATGTCCTTCCTTACCTCCTATCCAGCTTACACTCCATAGTCAAACCTTATAAACACTCTTTGCTACTCCCTCAAGTCAATTGCCATTTTCTTATTTCATTGTACCACCTTAGCAAGACTATAACCCTGGTTAAACCCAATTTCCCAAATATTCTGAATGTGTGCCTGCATAGCTAAATGTGGGTCAAGAAAGATGCACAACCATGTGACTGGTCTCACTGATCACTAAACTCAAGTGGAACATTAATGATGCCCGGTAATCAGACTATCAGACTATAATGCCCTAGTCCTTTTCTCTCCCACTCCCCTGGCTAGATACTTCCTACTGGCTCCTCTCTCAAACCTGCAACATCCCTTCTGGTATTGTCAATAAAAGCTGACGACTCTACTTCACTGAGAAAACTTAAGCTATCAAATAAATTTCCAGAAAATCCTGCCTATCTATCTATCCCATCTACTGTAGTACTCATTACGCTCTATTGGCATTATAGATGAAATATGCATACTCCTAGCTAAGGCCACCTGTTGATTTGTCTGTTGGTTCCTATCATTTCTGACCCACTCAAGGACATTGCTTCAATAATCCTCCCCTCCCCATCTCTCCAACAGTAGCATTTTTTTTCTCTCCCTAGTGATTCATTCCCATCACCAAATAAGCATACTATTATTTTTCCCATCTTAAAACATAAAAACTCTCTTGACCCTACCTTCTTTGTCTGGCTACTTCTCCTTGTCTTTCCTTCTCTTTAAATCAAAACCTCTTGAAAGAGTTCTGTATACTCATTTTTCTCTTGGACTCACTCCAGTCTTTCCCCCTTCATACTCTACATAAACTGCCCTTATCAACATCAACAACCTCCGTGTTGTTAAGTCCAAAATAATTTTTTGGTTTTCATCATACTTGGAACATCTAGAGCATTTGACATTACTCTCCTCCTTAAAATATTTTCCTCACTTGACTCAAAGGATCCTTCATGTCCCTAATTTTCCTATTACTTTTTGTCTCTTTCTTCTCTCTTTTTTATAAGCTCCTTTTTATCTCCTTGACTTCTAAACTCTAGAGTGGCCCAAGACTCAGTTCTTATAACTCTCTCCCCTTTTCATACTCATCCTTGATATGATCTAGTAGATGACCACCCTGGACTTGAGATCCAAATATTAACATGCTTACTTGACATCTTTGCTTGGAGATCTAATAGGCATCTTAAAATGGATGTATTCAGGAGCTTCCGCTTCTGGTCATAATGGACTAATAGGGACTAGATATGTTATCTCAAATGATAAAACCAAAAAATAAGACAAAATATATGAAACAATGTTTCTTAGACATTGGATGTCCTCTAGCAAAGGATAGAGATTTCTGAGAAAAGTGAAGCAAACAAAGACTGTGTGCCCCATCCTAGAGTTTCTGGGCTGCAGCACGTAGAGGGGCTATGCAACTGGAGCATAACAATTTCTCTGTGCTGAGGAGACAGAGTGAAGAATGAAGGTAGACTGAGGTAGCCTGAGTTCACAGGACAGAGTGTGAGACAGAAGAAAGCTGCACAAAGAGAGAGTCTGGATGTCGGCAGAGGCCCCCACGAGTTTTCAACTGAGTGCTGATCAGTGCATTTGTGTATGAAAACTACTTCAGGACTGGGGAAAAGGAGCAGAAAGAACAATCCTTTGATATCTTATAAAACCAATAATAGTTTGTATTCTCACAAACCAGAATAGAAAAACTTCGTAATTCATGAGACATTTGGTACAGTACTCAGAAAAGTGTTTTCTCAGTAGTGGGGAAAACATTAGCCCTAGATGAAACACTGTTTGCAATCAGTCTCACAAAGCATGAAAGCAAGGCATAAATGGATGAAAGCATTTCTAAGTAGTATAGTTGTATCTCAGAACAAAGCACACGAATATTTATAGAAACACAAAAACTCCAGAGCCCAACAAGGTAAAATTACAGTGTTTTGGGATCTAGTCATAAATTACTAGATATGCAAAGAAACAGGAAAATATGACACTTAAAGAGGTGAAAAGCCAATCAGTAGAAAAAGATCCAGACATGACACAGATAGTGGAATTAATAGACAAGGATCTTAAAATAATTATGATAACTATATTCCATATGTTTAAGAAAGAAAAGACTGAGCGTGTTAAGGTAGAGTCAGGGAAGAGATAAACATCCAGGTTGACTTCTAGAGAGGAAAACTCCATGTCTAAGTTTATAAAAATACACTGAATTTCATTAACAAAAGATTAAAATTTGAAGAAGAAAAAATTATCAAACTCAAAGGCATAATAGTAGAAATTATACCAAGAAAAGAACAATAACAACAAAAAAACCCAAAGATTAAGAGAGTGGTGGGACAGCATCAGGTGGCCTATATACGTGCATTTGGAGTTTCCAAAGGAGGGCGAGGAAAGAATGGAAAAAATATTTTAAGGAAGAGAGGTCCAAAAATTCCCAAATTTGATGAAAACTATAAACTCATAGATTCAAGAAGCTCAATGATCCTCAAGAAGAAGAAAACAGAAGAAAACTATGCCAAGACACGTCATAAACAAATTGCTTAAAAGAAGTGATAAAAAACCCAAAAACTTAAAAGCAGCCAGGGAGCAAAAAGACACACTATGCAGAGAGGAACCAAGCTAAGAATTACAGCACATCTCCCGGTGGAAGTAACACACGCGCAAAGACAGGAGAGTAATATCAATAAAGTACTAAGGGAAAAAATTCCCTAATCTTCAGGGAATGTCAAGGTTCCTTTCTGAAGCCTCCTATAATCAATCCTCTTCCCCACAGGATTTGAGCCTTGATGCTCACTTGCCTTCCGTCAAGCTTGGCCCATATCAGTCTCCGTTGTAGCGTGTACATTTCAAATAATTTTTCTTTCATGGCTACCTCCCCAGGGTCTGCGTACTCTTTGAGAATGGATCATCCCCATCTTGAACAGTACTTGGCACAAAGTAAGATTTACTAAATTAAAGGGAGGAGCAGCAGGAGATAAAATAATTCAAGTTGTAATTATAAAAGTAATTAACTCTTATCAAATATTTACTGTTTGTATATAAATAATTCATACATTTGGACATAAAATATCTAATTTAATCATCCTACCAATTCTGTGATGTTAGTACTCTTATTATCTACCATTAGTATTGTTATTACTGAGGAAACAAGTCTTTGGGAAAGAGCAGAGTGGACAGTCACCCCCAAATGTCTCTGATGACAAAGCCTCAGTTTTGACTTTAATTTATAAGATCTGAGTTCAAGGTTACCATCTGCCACTTAATAATTCTGTACAGAATTGTGACTTTTAGCGAGTTATTTATTTTGTTGTTGTTAGTGCCAGTCGGGTGGATTCCAAGTCCTAGAGATCCTGTGGACAGCAGAGCAGAACCCTACCCGGTCTTTTTGCGCCATCCTCTCACCTACTGGTGCTGCATCAGACAATCCTCCACTGCTATTTATAGGGTTTTCATGGACAATTTTTTGGAAGTAAGTGGCCAGGTCCTTCCTAGTCGGACTTAGTCTGGAAGCTCCACTGAAACCTGTCCACCATGGGTGACTCTGCTGGTATTTGAACTACTGGTGGCATAACTTTCAGCATCACAGCAACTGCCACAGTATGACAACTGACAGACTGGTGGTGTGGTTCCCTGACCAGAAAATGAACCCAGGTCACAGCAGGGAGCGCATGGAACCTTAACTACTAGACCACCAGGGCTGGCAAGTTATCTGTTTCTCTCAGCTTTAGTTTCTTCACTTCAAAAAGGGGATAACAATGTATTACAAAGTTTCTTCTAATGATTAAATAAGATTATGTGTTTAGAGTGCCGAGTACATGGTAGATAACCAAAAAAATCTAAATATTACTTCTTTGATGATAGCTACAGAAAACATTGCTGTAGGAAGGCCTTCAGTAGGCAGCCCAAGGAAGGAGCCTTGTACAGGAGACATGTGCAGAGCAGGTGGGTAACAAAAACAATCTTCTCACTCCTGTCAGTGTCTGAACTCATCTATTCTATCTTCAATAGTCCCATGCTGTTTTGATGAACTTGTGCTCTTTGAAAGATGGGGAAATAAATCACTTTTCTTAATATGTATCTGTCACACAGAGAAAGATTTAAGAGAAGACAGTATTCTTGGGGCTTGCTGGTCTGCTATATTGAGGGACTCATGAGGCACAGGAAGGCCATTGGGTAACTATGGCTAGTTCAGCCACAGCTGTGGAACAAGGGTATTATTACTATTTATTATTATTATTATTATTTGCACTGGAATCTCAAGAACAGGCACATGCACCTGTTGGGCTGGGTGAAGAGAGACCGAGTAGAGGGGGCTTTAGACAAGCTTTATGCACTTTTATGAGCCATCGTTTGTTTGGGAACCAGTATTTCTTTTTGCTGACTTCTGTGGTGTCAATCTTAACCTTAAATAAAAGCATTTGCTTGGAGTAAACCCATCTCAAACACAACCTTGGGGTGCAATAGCTTTTGGATGAATATTGTACAAAGTCCAATTAAGAGTTTTGTTTTCACCTATGCAGATAATACCTCAATTAGTTGCATTTGTGGCATGAATTTCTTTGGATAATTAGTCTCATGGACTTTTGCCAGGAGGCATATTTCCTTTTTCCCAGCACTTTCTGGCAACAGCTAAAATACTAGACAAGCACTCTTACAACAAATTATATTCAGTTTAATTAGTAGGAAATAAAATATTATGCTAATATTAAGCATTAAGCGGTTAGACAGCATATAGAAACTGACAACTACTTGTTTATGTAACTCTTTTAGTTAACCAACAATTGTGGCCCCTTCATTCCACTACTGATTTGTCAAAAGGATATCTATTGAGTGGCTTTGCTTCTGTGTTCAGTCTTGCTAAGTTTCTAAAGAGTCCTGTGCATTTGCTGGCTTCTGTTTGTAATGGGCACATGTGCCTTGATAGTCATTGAGATGCAAAGCTGATTTCTTCCTGAATGCTATCATTAGCATGTGATATACATCAATATTTTGCAGCTAAGCAGAAATCTTTTTGGATCAGCTCCAGCTAGGCATTCCAGCTAGGCACCTCTTTGCCGTAAGAGGCTCAGATCTTGGTCCATTCAATCTACAGACCATGAAGCCCCTGTTCCTTTCTAGCCTACACTTGAATTGAAGTAAACGATCCTAAAATACTTTCTGATGTCATCTATAGAAGGAGGGGAGTTTCTTTCACTGGTTGATACCATCAAATTTCCCTCTGCTATCCTCAGGTCTCTGTAGTCTTGTGTTTTGCTTTATGTTTGTGTTCTCAGCTTCCCATCAAGATTTTTCCTTGGACATAACCAAAAATTTCTTCTCCAGAAGAATTTACGTTTTTCATGTATAATTGTAGTCTTTCAGGGTAACGGTTGAATAAATCAATGATTGGGATGACTGTTAATATCTTTCAGATGTTTATATAATACAAATATTTTAGATTTTTGAATTCCATTACTTACGTGATATGTGCTATCTCTCATAAAAATCTAAAAAAAAATGTAGCAGTTTGCTATTATGTTGGCAAGACACATGTTTTTCTGGCTTAAATTTTAGTGTATGTATACTTTTGTGTCACTGCAAAACAACAACCTTATTTCTTCCTTCAGATGATAGTTTTATTGGTAAAGGACAAATTTCATGCTAATTTTCTTATCAAATTGAGAAGCGATCCAACCTAATTTATTTTAAATTCCTACTTTTATATCATAATTAAGCAGATTTACCAATATATATCTCTCTTAATCAATAAAAGAATAATTCATAAGGCAGAATAGAGTGAAACATGATTTTCCCCCTGAGACTGATTTTTAAAATTATTACATATATGTGCTACCACATTAAAATACATTCATAACAATAAAGGAATCAAGAAGCTAATGGAATAATGAATTGGTCACTGAATTATATTGGAAAATAGATAGAAAGTTTAGTTGACTATGTAAAGGTAGCGTTTTGGAAACAAGTCTATGAAACAGAATAACAGAAAGGAAATAGGAGAGGGAGTCAAAAAATATTGGCTTTTATCTTCTCTCTTCAGTCATCACAAATATGATTTCAGCTAGTTTCTTCACTTTTCTCAGCCTGAGTCTTCCCAACTATCCATTTGGAAAGATAAATTTGGAAATATCTGTGGGTGTTTTTGCTGTTCTTATGAGGGAAATTCAAGAGTGTGTTAAATGTACTACTCTTTGGAAAGTTCCTGAACAGCAAAGGATTGCCCCCCACAAAATGCTAATAGTTCCTTAATGAGTAAACTGGGCTGACAATACCTAAGACTGATTCTGACTTTAATATTCTGTCGTTGTTATCAAATTATATTGAGTTCTAATGCAATATAGTTCCAGCACCAAACTTAGTGCTATGGGTAGCATGCTTCGAGATGGAATACAACACAGAATTGCAAGTTTATCTTCTCAATGAAAAGATTGCTGACAAGTTAGAGAAAAAAATCAGCTAAAAAAAAGAAAACACATCAAGACAAAGTTTTCAGTATAACATGAAGTAAGTTAGAATTCTAAAATGATCAGTATGTTAAGCAATAGAAAGTCCTTATATTTTGAGACAATCTTATGCATGGTTGTAAGATGCTGAGATATATTGATATGACCCACCTATCCCAAAACATCCCTCCTACTGGGACCTCAGATGGCAGGCAACCTAAAGTAACATGAATTGAATCATAGGAGCATAGTGGGAAGCTTCTAGAAACTGGAAAAGACGAGAAAACAAAATCTCCCCTATAGCCCCCAGAAAGAAACGCAGGCCTGTCTCCCCTTGACTTTAGCCCAGTGGGTCAGACCTCTGACCACCAGAACTGCAAGACGATAAATTCATGTTGTTTTAAGCCACCAAGTTTCTGGTAACTTATTATGGAAGCAATTGAAAACTAATACAGATGAGTACAAATAATATTTAATATTATGCTCCTATTAGAGAAAGTAAACATCTTTTTTTACGCATAATTGGCCGTTTATATTTTTCCTTATGCAAGTTTCTTGTTTGTAACTTTCTTTTTTTACTCAATTGATTTTAGGAGTTCTCTATATATTCTAGATATTAATTTGGTTATTATATACGTTGCAATTTTTTTCTTGAGAATATTTCCCTTTTTTTTGACTCGGTTATTGGTGTGTTTCATCATATGGGAACTTTTTTATAATTAAATCTATTAGCTTTAGCTTTATGGCTTCTGGGTTTCATATCTTTCTTAGGAAAGCCTTCTTACCACAAATTTACTAAAATATCTTTCTATATTTTCTTTTAATTTGTTTACATTTATTATTTTCAGCTATGCAGTCCACATGTAATTTATTTTTCTGTGTAAAGAATGAGGAAAGACTGTGGATGTTTATCTTCACAGATAAACGCTTAATCATCTAAGCACTTTTAAATATGTTCTTTTTCCTTAGATACACAACGTCACTTTTATCAAAACTATATTACATATATAATCATGTTTCTTACTTTTCTTTTGTTTCATTGATCTATTTGTTTATTCCTACACCAATTACATATTGTTTCCCTGGATTTAATTAATAGAGCTTTACCTGTATAATTGTATTGCCTGGAATAGCACATCATTCATTATTTTGTTCTGTCTCAAAATTTTCTTGGCTATTTCTGCCTATTTTTTAATGGGCCTTTCTCCTGGTAGATTAATTCTTGAGTATTTAATGATTTCTCCTGTTGGAACATTATTACAATTGCATTTTCTTTTGGTTATTTCTAGTGCAATGAAAAACTCAGCATGGTAAAGTATACAAGCTCTGCAGCCAGATTGCTTGAGTTCAAATCCTTCCTCAGTCACTCATAATTTGTCTGATGTAGCCAGTGTGCACCTGGGTTTCCTCAACTGTAAAATGGGATAATAATAGGTAAAACCTTATTCATTTGTTATACAGAATATGTGTTTTGATATGTCTAGAGACTTAGAACACCGTCTGGTACATGTTAAGTACTGTACAACCTTCTCATAGTATTGTTGGTTTTTTTGTGTTAATCATTTATTCTGGTATATTTTATTGATTTACAACTGTCTAGTCCATAAATATGGTTATCTTTGTTTCTTTCCAATTAGTATCTTGCTTATTTCTTCTGCTTGTCTAGCTGTCTTGACCATAGTTTCCTGTACGAATGAATCCTGGATGTGATAGCAGCATTTTTACTTTCCTGTTTTTAATGCTTAAATCTTTACCAAAAATAATGATGCTTTTGTAGACATTTCATACATACTTTTTAAGACATTTTGGAAATTTCTTTATAATCTTATTTTTCTAATAAGATTCATTTATCATGAATGGGAATCAAATTCCATCAAATGGTTTTTGGTGCCCTATTGAAATAATCACTCCGTTTTCAGTACAATTGAAATATTCCTTAAAATATGTGATAAATCTCAACCTGTATTTTTGATAAGTTCACAGATAAAATAGAGATACAAAATGTTTCCTAAATCTGAAAGGGACTATTTTTTTCTGATTCTATCTTATTATAATAAAATAATATGATTTGTATGATTTCTGTTCTTCATGATTTACTGAGTTTTATTTGGATATAATACATCCATAAAATTTCGATTGCTCCATATAACTTTGAAGATACAATGTTTATAGGATGGGTAAATATGAACCAATCAGGAATGACCACATGCTTCTCTTGCGGATATGTGAAGCCAAGTAATGACCCTTGGTCAAAGTGACAGAATGTACTAACTAAAGGTAAGTGATGTTTGGCAACCATTGGTGTGTGAGTTTTTGGTGGTAGCATTATTGATGGATTTATGACTTGTACCTGGTTTCAGCAGAGCCTGAGGTTACACATACCTAAATGTAGACCCTGCACTCAAGAAAAAGAGAATGTATATTGTGATAACTACTTATTAATTACTTTAAATATCCAATTGCTAAGAGGACTCATAGGACTCAAATACTTGATACTCATGAAGCAGCTACAACATAGGCAAGAGCAGGAGATGGATACGCGTTGAAAGGGTCTGGAAATTTCAACAGCAGGCTACTTTATTCTCCCATTAGTGGATCATCCACGATGTGCTTTGTCTCCAGGTCTTGGATCACTACCAGTGTGTATGTGATATCATATTTTTTCATTATGTCTCAAAATTGCTTCTAAAGATGTGTGATAAGTTAATTTGTCCAACAATATTTTTTGATGTTCCTTATTCTTCCTTAAATTCAGTTTTTTTCTCTTATTAGACTGCATCCTGAAGTAACTCTTTCCAAGATGTATTTATTTTGCCCAGCATTAGTTACAATCCCTCTTAGTTCTCCAAGATGATTTTCTTGTCTTTTATCTGTTGCCTCTGTATTCAAGATCTCCCATATAGAATCTTCCTCCCCAGGAGTCTTCTTCCGCATGGTGCTGGTGAAGTGATATTCTCTAGTCTTACTCCTCTGGAGAACTAATGCATTATACTTTCTGACCTTCAAGAATTTTCCAAAATGTGTAGCTTTCTGATGGTACTCTTTTTTTCTCCCACTAATGTTTCTTTATCTGAAATCTGTTTGTTAGGTCATTTGGTGGGATTTTAGATGGGAGATGTAGTAGAAACATCAGCTTAGCTGGCCTTCTTGATCTAATTACTCTCACTTAATTTTCACAACAAATCTGTGATAAGGCTTTTAGAATTCCTGCTGTACAGGTGAGAAAATGGAGACTCGGAGGGTTTAAATAATTTGTGCAAAAAGACACAGCTAGTCAATGTGGAACTTGGATATGAAATCAAATGCATTGGCCTCAAAATCAATTTTTTTTTGCTATCATGTAATGTCTCATGATATTGTTATATAATCTAGGTGCTGTTGCTCTGAGGTCCTTTTACTTGGTAGCAGAGATGGGAGTTTTTGAGTCTTTTCTCTAGCTCATTCCAGTGATTTACAAATGAATAAAAGTAACATTTTTTGGAAGGTCTGCGGAAGAAATCATGGGCTACTGGAAAGTACATGCCTTTTGGAGTATGGCAGATTTGTTGTTAAATTGTGGTTTTCAGTTCCAGTTACTAACTATGTGACTTTGGGCGTGCAGTAATTATTTTTCAACTTTCTTATGTTTTACTGTCTTCATTGTAAAGTGCATATAGTAGCATACATTTCAAAGGACTTATGTGAAGATTGATTGAGATGAATATGTGAGAGCCTAGAAGAAGTTGAGGCATATGACACTGATGAAAGGTTAGCTTCTTCCTCTTCCTACATACCATACTTCATTCTAAGAGCCCAGGAGTTGGATATTATCATGTTGTTGTTATTGGGGAGAACATTTTGGCTCAGAGCGGTGGAACATGACTTGCGCTAAGTCATGTAGCTAATAAATGGTGCAAATTTAGCGTGGGAGGCTGTGGGACACTATGCTTTTTATTTTCTCCAGGGATTTTTCTAATTCACATTCTTAACTTGGTACCACATGAAAATTTCCTTTGATCTAAGCAGTCTCTTCCTGTTGGAATCCCTGAATTTACGTCTTCTCTTTGGTGTTTCAGGCCACTGGATTTAATTAAAGAGAACTGAGTTTCTCTTTGTTGGAAAACCTTCAGGAAAGGAGCCTACTTTTAATGACTTGGAAAATGGAGAATTAAACAAATCTGAGCCTGTAGCTGAAATCATTAGCAAAGAGTTTTGGTGGTAGTTAAGACTATGGATGGAGAGAAATAAATATTTCACACTAGAGCAAAATTGTTGCAAAGAGAAAAGATATCTTCCTCCGTTTACGTAAATAAAAAGGCCTGGACTGCATAGCAATTTGCCAGGATGGCTATATTTATCTTAACAATGCAGAAGGCAGCCTGAGATCAGCTCTGTAATTAACAATTGTACAAACAGTTTTGGCTTACAGGATTTTGTGTGTGTGTGTGTGTGTGTGTGTAAGTAACGATCAATTATTACTGGTACATCTAAACATAGGACCATAGATCTCTTTTCCATGTTTGTTGTTGTTGTAGTGATACCTAGGGCCCCAGTTTGCAGTTTGTATTCAGTTTTACCCTGAAGAGTAATGAAAATTGTTGGAGACGGGAACACTTTAATTCCCTAAATGAAAGAAGGAAGTTTAACAAGTTGGCTCTTGAAGATATTGTCATGCCATCATGCATTACTTTAAACTTTCCCTGAGCATATTGATAATGTTGTTTAAAGCTCACCCAAATCCTTTGAGTAAGTATGTCAAGAATCAGATGCCCATTTAATACACAAGATTTATAAGGCACAGAGATATTGGATGCCTCACCAATGCTTAAATGGCTACTTAGTATCAGGATTTGTACCATAACACAAATGTTCAGATTTCTAGTCTAACCCTCATTTGAATAGATGTGAATTGGTTCAGCAAAGATAATTGTTCTTCCGTGTGGCATCCTATTAAAAGGATGAATCTTGACACAAAAATGAGCCTCCTCAGAAGGTGATGGATTCTATCCCCCCAAATTTTGGTGCTAATCCACCCAAGTACCTTTCATAAAAAGGGTGTAGGGGCCGGCCCGGTGGCGCAGTGGTTAAGTTGGCATGTTCCGCTTCTTGGCAACCCGGGGCTTGCCAGTCCGGATCCCTGTGCGGACATGGCACCACCTGGCAAGCCACGCTGTGGTATGTCCCACGTATAAAGTAGAGGAAGATGAGCATGGATGTTAGCTCAGGGCCAGTCTTCCTCAGAAAAAGAGAGGAGGATTGGCAGAAGTTAGCTCAGGGCTAATCTTCCTCAAAAAAAAACAAAAGGATGTATGCCTTTTTATACCTTTTAATTTACAACATCTGCCCCAAAAACTCATGAAGTTTCCATGAATAAATGTTCAGTTAAATGTGAATAGTGTGTGAAGGGTATAGTGAAATTTATGGGACAAAATTTTTCTCTTTGGAAATCTAGGACTTTGAATTTCTTCAGGATTGATGAGGTAGAAATAACTTTGCAAATGCCCAGTTGCTTTAAAGGCTGGCCAGTTAGTGACTTTGAGCATATCCTAGTCTTGGAGCTTGGGGCAATCACAGGTGCAACAATAATTATATGTGTAATGGGACATATTCCACCGCAGATGACATTGGGCTCTGGCAAATGCCTGCTTCACATGAACTAGCTCATTTTTGAAGATCCCACACAATTCTACCAAACACATAGTTAGAACCTATACCGTAAACTGTTAGATCTGGAAAGAAACCTAGTGAGAATCTCCTACAAACACTTCATTCTACAGAGGTGGAAACTGAGGCACAGAGATCAGAAGTTACTTACCCCAAGTCCCCAGTTGGTGAAGGATAGATTTGGAATTCAGATTCAAGTTTTCTGATGGCAACCACCTTGATAGAATTAAGAACGTTTTTAATTATTATTTTCTGTATGAAAACAGACGTGCATATGCTTCAAACAATCTCAGATTTGACCATTAATGTAGAGATACTTTCTTCCATGTACCTATTAGCATCACAAATACTCTGCTGGTCAAAAGAACAAATAAGTGAAAACATACGTACAAAATAGACAGCCTGCAGCTCCCTTCATGACTTTGCAGAGAGAAATATTGAAAATTTTAGGCCTCATTTTCAACTGTGAAATAATGGGGTTGAGTTACCTCCTTAAGATCTATGAATATAAATACCAGATGCAGCTTTATAATGAATAAGTATGTTGAAAACATGAGAGTGAGGCAATGTCTCCTCTGAAAACCAAAGGCAGAAAATGTTTCTTTTGGGTCTTTCTTGCCTGGAGGGAACATTTTTTTCCCTCTCCTGTGTTAACTGTAGTTGGTTTTCCTTCACAGATTTGAAACACATATGATGTCCATCAACATGTCAAATATTGGTCTTTTTATTAATATAATTGTATATGGTATAAAAACTCCAAATCCCCTTTGCCTATTTCAGCTTATAAGTTTTCTAGTTTGAACTGAGCAAGGTAAATAAGAAGTATATCAAAAAGTCTGAGCTCCACATTTATACTTTCTGGCTGCCCTGTGTGTGACATACACACACACACAAACACACACATCACTCACATGTGGACCTGTTACAGAGGAAACACCAGCTTCAACAGTATTATCCTGCCTCTAGTTAGAATGCAATTACCTGGGACTGGCCCGTGGCCCAGTGGTTGAGTTCACATGCTCTGCTTTGGTGGCCCAGGGTTTTGCAGGTTCAGATCCTGGGTGTGGACATGGCACCACTTGTCAGGCCACGGTGAGGTGGAGTGCCACATGGCACAACCAGAAGGACCTACAAATTGAATATACAACTATGTACTGGGGGGCTTTGGGGAGAAGAAGAATAAGAAAAAAATGAATGCAATTATCCGCTAAAACAAAGTCACAAAAGATTAGCCAACAGCCCTACAAAGCAAGAGTTGCTGAAACCCCCATGCACGTTCTGCTATGATTTAACCAATTTACATGGTTAAACAGTAATCGTTAGAGCGGAAAAGCAATATATACTTGAAGAAAAAAAAAAACAAAGCAATAATTTGGTACCAAATAATTTTGTACAAATCTTTCCTTATAGCAATTAACCAAAAGCTTCTTTCAGAGATGTTGTTTCTGACAGTTTTTATGATTTACTTATTTTTTAAAAATGTATTAAGCTTGTTCCTGAAGACTTTGGTTAACAACCCTGGAGCAGAGTTTAAAGCTTGGGTTATAGAACATTAGTCACCCAATAAAACTGTAATGTAACTTCTTTCTGAAGAAAGCCACTTCTTCATTTACTTTTGAAGTAAACAACACAGTCCAAAGATTACTCATTCGTTTTTTGACTTCAGCCCAGTGTTCTTACATGTTCACACTGAAAAGTTCCATGAAGTTTATTTCAAGCAACAGGGGGCTGAGAAAGCTGATTTCACTTATAGTTTGAGGTTTCTTCCCTTCTCTTTAAATATTTATACTGCCAATAAACAAACACAGATGTTTAAAAAGAAAAAAAAAGCTAACTAAAAACCTTGCCCTGTGAAAACAGGCATATGGTAAGGGTTTTCAGTATGGTTTGATTTGGAATATACTAGAAATGATGCAATTATTTAATGGTTTTGCACAACAAATGCAGAAATTCTTTGGCTTATGGAAACAATAAAGTTTTTACAAGTCTTCTAACCTATGTTACAAATAGATAAGTGATTACATTTAGATAAATGTGGCAGAGCTGTCTGAAAGGCCGAAAATATCTGACATCAAATAGCCAAGCACATCAATCAAATACAGGCAACTGAATAAAACTCATAAATAGATTGTCTGCTAAATCTTCAGTTAATACATCAACAGGGAAGAACAATGAGGAAAGTCATCAGTTACATTGTATTTGTAATTTACTACTGAGAACTAATTGTTTGGTAATCAATAAAGAACCCTTTAGCACTGGAGTCGGACCATAAACAAAAAGCAAACAGGCGAGGCTATGCATTCATTTTTTCTCCTATTGGCGTGAACTTGCATTTGGTCTTTACTGGTAATGGGAATATTGTGACATAAATGATGTTCTTACTCATTTTTATAAGCTATGCATCCCTAGCAATAAATTAGAATACAATATACGTTCCATTTAGTAGGTGCTACACAAAATGGAGAATTTGTCTTCACACCCCTCTGTGGGGCATTCCAGTGTTGTGATTGCAGCAATGGTGTATGAGGAGCAAGCTCCTCTTTGACTAACTTTGAAAGGATCTTCACCATTAATGCTTCACGGGGACCCAAGAAATGGAGGTGGGAACAGATTTCTCTGTCTTTCAAAATGACTCTTCCTTTTGCTTTTGCTTTTCTTTTATGTCCCCTTGAAAAGCCTATGATTTGAGAGAAAACAGAAAATGATGGCTGAAATCAGAGACAGAAAAGAAAAAAGGGGAAAAGAAGCTGGTGAAATTAGAGCAGATTAAAATAATTCTTATTAAAATTCCATGTTCAGTGGCTGTGAACTTTTGTGGAACTCATGATACATGAGGGAAGCCTGCAAGAATGAGTGTGAATATTTTGAACTTTATTCTAGTATTTACAAGAAGGATATTTCCAAAGGAATGGTTGACTTCAATGCCAAAAATAATAAAATAGAAGATAAAATCATCTTTTAATGAGTGAATTCAAACAAAAACTTAATTGCACATGGGTTATATAGGCATGAATAGTAGTTATTTATTTCAATCATTCATCTATGCACTCAGTCAAAATATATGCCTGGTGTATTCTATGCCAGGTGCTTCAGGACTTCAAGTAGGTGTAAAGTAGATTAAAAAATGAAGCATACCCACCAGGATGGCTATAACAAAAAAGACGAACAATAATAGGTGTTGGCAAAGATTTAGAAATTGGAACCTTCATCCACTTTTGATGGGAATGTAAAATCACGCAGCCACTTTGTAAAATAGTTTATCAGTTCCTCAAAAGTTAAACATAGAGCTACCATGTAAATCAGCAATTCTGCTGCTAGGTACATACACAGGAGGATTGAAAACATATACCCACACAAAAATGTGTGCATAAATGCTCATAGCAGCATTATTCAGAATAGCCAAAAAATGAAGACAACCCAAATGTTCATCAACTGACAAACAGATGATCAAAATGTGGTATACCCATACAATGGAATATTATTAAACCATATGAAGGAATAAAGTAGTGATTCATGTCACAACTGCATGAACCCTGAAAACATTATGCAAAGTGAAAGAAGCCAGACACAAAAGGCCACATACTGGATGATTCCATTTATGTGAAATGTCCAGAATAGGGAAAGCCGTAGAGACAGAAAGTAGATTAGGGTTTGCCAGGAGCTGAAGGGTGGGGTGGGCAGAAGGGAGAGCAATTGCACCATGCATTATTTCTAGGTTTCATAGCTGCATTCAGTGCGATAAAGAGTGGACTGTGATTGTTTGTCTTAATCGAAAGTGTAACCCCAATCCTCTTTTAAATTTGATAGTCTTTACCTTGCACACTCCACAGAAACTGCCCCGGTTGAAGTCCTCAGTATTCTCCGTGGTACTAAACTCAATGTTTAATTTCTGCGTTCATCTTTGTTGAAATCAAGGCCTTTGATTTAATCTGACCTTCTCAGTGAGGTCAATTCTAACTCTTTAATGCTACAAACTTCCCCCACAGACCTCAGCTTCTCCATGCTTTGCTCTACATTTTTTTGATAGCATATTACCTTCTCAAATTTTAAACAATTTAGTAAGTTATTATATTCAGTTTTCTTTTGCTGCACTAGACTATGCACAAAGTCAGTGATCTTTGCCTGTTTCCTTCACTTTTGTATCCCAAGTGCCTAAAATAGTGTTGAGCTTAGAAAGCCCTTAGCCAATATTTGCTGAAAAAAAATAATGAGCTCTGGGAAATTTTTCTAATTATTTATTTGAAAATTTCTTCTCTCCTTTTTGCATATAAGCATGTTTTTTCAGAAAAGAGTTAACAAAGTAGATGTTATCCTTAGAAAGTCCTGTTTGCAAGATTAGTCCTTGGCTGGAATATGAGAACATGGATTTTGGGAGGGCTCCCACCGTTCCCAGAGCTGGTAAGAGTGGCATCACACACATGCTGTTACAACTCATTGGTGGGGAATTAAATATGTCCTGTATGATTCCACTGGGAGAAGACTCTTTGAAGCTCGCACCTGGCTTCCTCTGGTCTTGGCCCCATGCAATTTTTTTTCCCTTTGCTGATTTTGTCTTGTATCCTTTAGCTCTAATAAGTCATAGCCATGTGTATAACTATACACTAAGTTCTGTGAAATGTCCTGGTGAATTATTGAAGCTAGGAATCGTCTTAGGGAACTCCAATACACATGCATATACACCTATCTACATCCACATATACATGGATATACACACACACACATATATATACACACACACGTTTAATTTTGGCATACATACGTGGCACAAATTTGTCATTACTGATGATAGCCTTCATGCATTAGCTCCATCATCTCCATGTTTTCTGTTTGTTTATTGTACCCTCTATTACTCATTTTGGAAAATTTCTTCATGTGGCCAGACATAGTTGACTGTCAATTGATATTTAAAGTTAATGCATGAAGTGGGTTGGCAGTTCTGTATATATAGATGGGGTTTTTACTTAAGAGTGATCAGTAGGTAAGCTGATAACTATATTGGAGATACCAAAGTATCAAAACTAAGATAGCTTTTTTTCTGGAAGTGTTCAATTTCCTCTAAGAAAAATCCTCAGGTTTCTTTCCCAAAAGATAGAAATTTTGCTGCTGTTACTCTCTGCATTTGTAGTGGTGATAGTAGTGATGGATTATTCTATATACACAATCCCCCATCCTCATTCTTTAACTCTCTGTCTCACTTCAGACCCTGCTTTGGCTTCAAGGCCTCGGTGTCTACTCTTTTTCAGGGCACATTGGTGCCTTACCATCTATATCCTGCTCTGCCAGAACATAAGGCCTGAGCGTCTCCCCCCTTCCTTCAGTTATCACCCTGTATCTGTTTTCAGTTTCCCAAAATACTGTTGAAATTCTTGTCAGCTTGGCCTCTCTCCTATTTCTTATGTTTTCTTTATTCTGGTGGATTTACACATTTTTATTCTTTACTATCATTTTAGTAGGGTCTTGGAATAGAGAGAAGTTGGAAACTTGTGTTAAAAGTCCAATAACAAACATTTCATTAACGATTTTATAAAGTGGTCTGTAAAAATCATCCCTGAGCAGATTGTTAGGTTGCCCACATGGTACAATTTGGGCAGTTGTGATAAGATCCCCTTTGCCCCATGTCCTGTTTACCTGCTTGCTCACACGTGAAATCTTTGAAATGTTGGCCTAATTCAAACTCATGTGAAATATGGACTTTGGATCTTACTGAGAGCAAATTTTGAATAGGAAAAGGTAAAATGCATTGTCAGGTCTCTGGACCTAAAAGGCAGGAATTCGAGCACCAAAATATACAAAAAGGTACACATGTTGCCACCAATGGAGGGGAGAGATAAGAAGCCCATGGTCAGAGTGAAAGCAGTTTCATCTGTGCAAGGAAT